>NC_142688.1:26175000-26800000 GCF_056320005.1 Nelumbo lutea | reverse complement strand
TCCCCACCTTCCCATATCTCCTTCCCCCTCTTCCTTGTTCTTTTTCTTCCTTTTGCATTCCTTTTTTTGGTTCTCCTCCAACAACGATGATTCGATGAGATGGGGAACGATCTTCTTCTTCTTTAAGTGCTGAATAAGAGCAATGTTGGGTTTTTGATTTAGGCAGTATTGGAATCAAGGCTTCGTTCTCTACCTCCGTATGTATTCAGAAGCAACTCAAATGCAGTACAATTTGGAAATGTTTTCTTCAGGAAGCAACATTTTCAGTGTTAGGAGGCCTATTTGACGCTACTGAACACCACCCAAGACTTGTGTGGCTCATGCTATTGCCCAGAAGGTGAAATCTTTTGATGGTTTTCAAAGGTGGGACCCATTAGTCATCACCTAGCTAGTTAATTGGAACCCAAGTTATTGTTTAAGTCATCATTTTCGAACAGCCGTTAATCCGGACGGTCAGACTGTTGGGTAGGGAACTGTTCAGGCAAATTGGTTCTATTTTATTTCAAATTCGGTTTTTGGTAAAAAATTGTTAAATCGGTTAATAATTTATTGATCCGAGCAGTTGAATCATTGACCCGTTCAATGGTTTTTGGCTGTCTTTTATTTTTAATTTTTTAATTTTTGTTGTCAGAATGGGTTATTCATTTGAACCGGATTATTGAACTGTTGATCTAGAAATCGGTGGCTAGATCAATTCCGTTTCCAGGTCATTTTTTAAAACCATGGTTTAAGTTAATCCTTAGGCTGTATTTGGTTGCAATGCAAATAAACTTATATTGATGCAAAACTATGATAGTGCAAATGATTTGAGTATAAGTTCTGATCTATTTTTGTTTCAAAGCAAAACCCAGAACAAGATTAATAAGAATTTGTATTTTTTTCATTTGTACTTCCATGCATTTATACTAATTCAAATAAAATTGCACTGCAACCAAACACAGCCTTGGTGTCTAATGCTTATTTTAATCATGAGCAAATGTGTCATATATCACTTATAATGAACAATTGGTAGGGGATCTGGATTCCAGATACTCAATGTCATCCTACCATCAACTATCAAGACTTGTGACTTACATGTAGACCTCTTCACGGGCCGTACTTTGAGCCGAGCCTATTCAAAATTTAGCAAAAGCCAAACCCGAGCCTGGCCCATGAACAGGTCTACTTACATGCACATTATACATCACCGGAACGTGGGTCTTAATTTATAAAGGAAAATTGTCTTTAATCAAAAGCACATCTAAAAAATGACCTTGGTCACTTCCTTCTTTCAAATCTGTATTTTCTTCATTCTTCTTTTTATTTTATTTCCTTTTGTGTTCTGTATAAAAGAAGTGAAACAAATTGGATAATGGTTACTAGTTAGAGGCTTCAGTTTGTGGTTGTATTTATGTCATCTGGCCTAAGAAGACGCTCATAATTCTGGATGCCATTTATATGCAATGACACAAATTTGACCTGCAATTGCATGAATTTGATCTCATATTTGGAGGGATGCCAAAATGACCATCTCAGCTAGTAGTTGATTGATACATCGGTTGGACTTAGATTGGAGATGAAACCCCATCTACACACTAGGACAATTTTTTGGGGATATATGGAGCACATGCTTGTCAGTTTTCATAGATAAATTAAATTCTGTTTGGACAATTTTGTTCTATCTCGTGTCATGAAACTAAAAACGGATGTGTTTGCAAGGCTTTGCTACTCAACCCTAATAGAAAATTTTAAATAACATATAAAAATATTAAAAATGATGGATTTGATACATTTTGTCATATCCAATCAAATATCCAGCATCCTACCTGAAGAATATATTTAAAAATATTTATTATTCGTTAAGACAAATCACAAATCCAGCTCAACATGGCCTGTACCAAAATCTTTTTTAAGTATAGTTGAGTTTGAGATTCTCTAAGGTTACGTTTGGTTTGAAGCAAAAGGTAGGGAAACTTATACAAGTTTTGTAAAGGTTTTTCTATCTTTTCCTTCCTTTCCCTATTTTTTCCTTCAAACCAAATATAACCTAAGAGCGATAGACATTGTAGAGGGCAAAAAAGGATAGACTTACTCGGAGAATGAACTGGTCAGGAGTTCGTTCTTAGGTCGAACGGTCCGACCATTTGGAATGGTCGGCCTGTTCTAACAAAAAAATTAAAAAAATAAAAATGGTCAAAACTGTTGAATGGTTCAAATGGTTCAACCACCATGGGTCAGTGGTTTGCTAACCAAATCAACGTTTTTTTTTTTGCCAAAATATGGTTTTGGCAAAAAATGAAACTGATCACTTGGCCGGCTCCTGGTTTTCTGGTCTAACCATCCGGTTTGGTCTAGTTTTGAAAACCATGGACAAACTGCTGGTACTTTACTATGGAAGTATTTTTATCAAGACTATATATTAATGGAACTTCATCCTCCAATATTTAGGGGCAGAGCAAGATTAAGTGGGTTGCATACGTGTTAGAACACGGTTGGGTGACCAGCCTTCATTGTAAAATGTTGTCTCCAGCTCGTATCAAAATCTCTATAGATTCATCATCATTGGGAGATAGAACAGTAAGGCCCCCTTTGGTTCGCAAGAGTAGGGGTTTGGAATTGGAATGGGAATGGGCTATTCCAATTCCAACTGTTTGGTTGGGTGGAATTGAAATCTCATTTCCATTTTTGTTGGAATGATATTCCTTGGTTCATTTGAGGGAATGGTCATTCTCTGCCCCTCCTTTGAAAATTAAATTCCATTCCTATTGATTCCAATTCCCATTCCTATTCTTGTTTGAAAACAGGCCACTTCGACAAGAGTAGTACGAATCCACCAAGAGGTGAAGTCTATTTTCCTACAAAGAATCAATTACCAATGGAGCATCTCAAAGATGGGAAAGTTCATTTTCAAGAGTAAGATTAATTTAATAAATTAATTAAAGAAGAGCACGTGCTTCACTTTCAACAGCTGAAAGAGTAAAAAATTGAATAGATCGTGCCATGGTGAAGATCCATAATGATCTCTAACTCTAAGGTAGTGTTCTTTTTCTGGGTTTTGAGAGGGAGAAACTTGGTCAATGGGATTTTGATTTTTATTGACTAAGAATCCCATGTTCTTTTTTCAGATTTATGTGGGGACCAGTGAAAGTTTATTTTCCTAGGTATAACTATACCCATCTCTTAGGTGGATAAATAACTTTCCCACCTTAGGAGAAAGTTGCCAATACTTGAATGAAACAAAAATGCCTCTTGTAATAATGAATTTTTATGATTAAAATGGTCATTGCCTTATTTATATGGGAAATAAAAGAACATGGGTAAATGCACTTACTCATGTAAGTATTTCTCAGGAAAGACTTACCCGAATAAATGCATTTACCGAAAAGCAAAAAAGAACTATACCTGCTCCTGCTTGAGAAGTAGTGCAAGCACCATCAAAATTCACTTTGATCTAGTTGTAAGGTGGGAATGGAGTTGAGGGATTATAACAACAGAATCATCCGGATTCAAAACAATCAAAGAAAATAAATTCTGAATAGAAGATTGAATTGAAACAACCACTTGATGAGGATCAAACTTAATTTCTTCTAATCACCTAGCCTTCCAAATACACTAAATAGTGATTGTGCATTTTGCAAAAGTAGAGATAAAATGTTGAGCAAGAGGATTATCTAAAATGGACCCAATTAGTACACCGATTCCTAAGGTCCCAAGAAGGAGAGGCATCAATATTCAGTGCAAATGTGCAATAGCAGCATGCGGAATATGCCTAATAACTGGACTAAAGAATAGAAGATGTTGTAGTGAACTAGTGATTCTTCACTATGACAACAAATTTTACATTGAGAGTGACATTCCAAACTAGTTCATCACATTGTGAATCTTGATGAGAGGGAACATAAATATTAAGAATTGCACCCGCAATTTCTATTGTAAAATGAGTATTTAATAAATCCTGCTTCCTTGTATTAGACTCTTGATGAATCAGCAAAGCAACCTTTCCCCTCAATTTTACTCTGGCAGATTAAACCTGTAAGGCTACGTTTGGGAACGATTCAAATGGAGTGTAAATCTCGGTTCAGGGTAAATTTGCACTCTGGTTCATTTTTGCTTGTATTTGACAGCGTTACATTTATGCATTGACAAATGATAGACCAATGCATATTTACATTGATAATAAGATGTAAAAGTACATCAATAAAAAAGAAGTAAATTTGCATTCAAGTGGGCTTTTGATAAAAAAGAAAGACATATGCTTTATTAGAATTTGTGTTTGCATCCATTACAGCTAAAAGCCTGTTTTGTAAGAAGGTAAATTTGTCAATACAAAATTAACCCAATTTTACAATTTATATGATCCGTTTTACACTCTACAATTTGCATTCACATTTATTTGCATCATTTCCAAACACAGACTAAGGGTCTTCCTTCAACCCATGGATATGAAAGAATATCTATACTCCATCCCAAGCCAATATTCCATTGAATTATGTTAAACTAATTTACCTAATTGAATTATGTTAAATTAGGTAAATTAGTTTATACAAGGATTATAATGCTTGGGTAAATTAGTTCATATATAACCCAAAAATAATGCTTGGGTTGGAATCAATTTGGTTTTGCCCAATTGAAAAAGTCATAAAGGTCTTTCCACTTGGATTTTGTTTAATAAAACCCCTGCATCACACAAATAGGGTCCTTGCTAGGTTAGATAGGTCAATTTAATTAGCATAACTTAATCAGCTATATAATGTAGTTTATATTGACATAAAAACACTTAGATTAATTATACCAATACGTGGTTAAGTTAATTAAGATAAAAAAAAGCCTTGACATTAATAAAGACTTGCCTTATTTTGTTATAGATATATTATCAAAGATTATTAGTAAATTAATTAATTAACAGCCTTTGATAT
Organism: Nelumbo lutea; assembly: GCF_056320005.1. Lineage (NCBI taxonomy): Eukaryota > Viridiplantae > Streptophyta > Magnoliopsida > Proteales > Nelumbonaceae > Nelumbo > Nelumbo lutea. The sequence goes on along the minus strand of NC_142688.1, from coordinate 26,795,105 downwards.
ATAGATTTCATTTTATTAATAACAAATTAATTAGTTAACTACCATTGATTAATCAATTTTCTATTTACCTATTTTTATTAGGTAAAATACTTTTTTTTCTGAGGCAATAATATACTGTTTATGTTTCTTCTTAATTCCTTCTGTCATCATATTAGATATCGAATGTTCCCATGCATTGCACGGGCCCTACTAGTATCAATATATAAAACAAGCCTAAATTTACAAAAATAAATATCAAATATAGTATAACATATAAAAAAAAATGTCTAAACCTAAATTCCCTCTTAGTTCTAAAGAACTTTAAATGAAAATTTTAAATGGGGTGAGAGAGAGAACATTTCAAATCCTATACCACTAGGGCTGCAACTTAGGTTGGGTTGGGTTGAAGTTCAAATTAAGGAAAAGGGTTGAAAAGTGTGAACCCGGCTTAATTTTGGGTTGGGTTATGATTGAGGTCTTGGTTAACCTAAACCAACTTAGTTTCATATTATATAAGCATTCATGATTCATGCGTGTATTTAACTACTTCTGTATATATGCATATACGCATGTGGAATGTATGTATATATTTGAGCAACCATGCATCTCTCTCTCTCTATATATACCTATCTATCTATATACACATACATTCATACTTACATATATAATTATGTTATATACCTATATATGTATTTATACTAACAATTTTGTTTTTAAAGGCAATTTTTTTTCAAATACATTATAATTATGTCATTTTACACGTGATGATGATAAAATTGAATTGGCCTACTATTGTCCAAGAAATAAGAGCATCCAACAAAAGAAAGTTGAGAAATCAGGCCAACCCGAACCCGGCCTGAAAACTTCAAGTTGGATTAGGGTTGACCACTTGACGTGAATCCAACCTAACACAGTTAAATTAAATATTTATAAAATAGTATCTTCTCAGACTCCAATTTTAATAGAACCGGATGGAGTTAAAATCAAATTCAGACCTATTCTCATCCAATTATTATTAATGAGATGCAAGTTTTAACAATCAAATTCGGGATAACTGATTAAAGTCAAATCGGGTATCGGACTTTCGAGTCCGTTGAAGGAATACTTATGCCACAAAATGACAAGATTAATTTGATAATAAAAAACGAAACAAAAGTAAAGGGTTTTAGCCTATTACTCCTGTATTTGCATAAAAACCCTTCTTATTACCTTACGTTTTATCACTGCAGTGACTACTGATTAGGGCCCTCCCGTCATGTGAGGTTATCTTGGGGCTCCGCCAGTCCGCTCCCGATCCTTGCTCCGATCCCCAAACCCGACGGTATCACAAATCCTTTCTTCACATTTCCCTCCAGAAAGTCAGAAACAACCACCGTCGCCAGCCTCGATTCATGGGGTTGTTAAGTGCTCTCTCGTTGATAGCAGTCATCTTCTCAGTTGAACTGTTGAAGTCTCGTACATAATCACCATCGAACAAATTTGAACCCTGGAGCTGGAGGAGAATCATGATTACCGATCGTCTCCGCCATGAAGAATGCTGCCCTTGCTTCTTCATCTCTCTTTACAGATGTCCGAGCAACCGCCAACCGTTACGCTGCCCTACTGCAGCTCTGCTGCCCCCAAGGTCCAAAATCTTACTCCCTTGCACGGAGTGTCCACGCCCACATGATCACTTCAGGTTTCAGGCCACGCGGACACATCCTCAACCGTTTGATCGACATCTACTGCAAGTCCCGCAACATCGCTTACGCCCGCCACCTCTTTGATGCAATTCCCAAACCAGACATTGTTGCCCGGACGACCCTGATTTCTGCTTACTCCGTTGAAGGGTCATTGAAGCTTGCGCGAGAACTATTCGATGGAACGCCGGTAAGTGTTCGTGATACCGTTTCCTACAATGCGATGATTACGGGGTATTCGCATAATGGTGACGGTCACTCCGCCGTTAAGCTCTTCTCTGACATGAGGTGTGACTGCTTGCGACCCGATAATTTCACGTTGACTAGCGTTCTCAGTGCGCTGGTCCTTATTGTCGATGATGAATTGCAATGCCAACAGTTTCACTGCACCGTGGTAAAGTCAGGATTGGAATCTGTTGTGTCTGTGTTGAATGCGCTTATATCTCTTTATGTGAAGTGTGCAGGATTCTCTTCGTCATTGATGAACTCTGCTAGGAGGTTATTTGACGCAATGCCAGAAAAAGATGAACTGTCGTGGACAACGATGATCACTGGGTATGTGAAGAGAGGTGATCTTGATGCTGCACGCAAGCTTTTTGATGGGATGACAGAGAAGTTGGAAGTTGCTTGGAATGCAATGATTTCAGGTTATGTCCACCACGGTTTCACTTTGGAGGCACTGGAGATGTTTAAGAGGATGCGTTCTGAGGGAATTCAGTTTGACGAGTTCACTTACACAAGTATTCTCAGTGCTTGTGCGAATGCTGGATTGTTTAGGCATGGAAAGCAGGTGCATGCATACATTCTACGCACAGAAGCAAAACCTGCTCCCGATTTTTCATTACCTGTTAATAACGCATTGGTCACTTTGTACTGGAAAAATGGTAAAGTTGATCAGGCGCGTAGAGTTTTTGACAGAATGTTGGAAAGGGATCTTGTATCATGGAATGCAATCTTATCAGGATATGTGAATTCAGGGCGCATTGATGAAGCTAAAATCTTGTTTGAAGAAATGCCAGGGAGGAACCTTTTGACATGGACAGTAATGATTTCAGGGTTTGCACAAAATGGGCTTGGTGAGGAAGGGCTGAGGTTATTCAACCGAATGAGAATAGAAGGAATTGAACCATGTGATTATGCATTCACTGGTGCTATAATTGCCTGTGCTGGCCTTGGAGCACTGGAGCATGGGCGGCAGCTCCATGCACTGCTTGTTCGTTTTGGATATGATTCAAGCCTGTCAGCTGGAAACGCACTGATGACAATGTATGCAAGGTGTGGGGCTGTTGAGGCAGCCCATCATGTTTTCCTTACAATGCCTTATATGGACTCCGTTTCTTGGAATGCCATGATTGCCGCACTTGGACAGCATGGACATGGTGCTCAAGCACTTGAGCTCTTTGACCGCATGTTGAAGGAGGGCATATTACCTGATCGGATCACCTTCCTCACAGTTCTATCTGCTTGTAGCCATGCAGGTCTGGTGAAGCAAGGATGTGCTTATTTTGAGTCAATGGATCGCATATATGGTATTAGTCCAGGTGAAGATCATTATGCACGCTTGATTGATCTACTATGTCGAGCAGGGAAATTTTCAGAAGCAAAAAATGTAATTGAAACAATGCCATTTCAACCAGGTGCCCCTGTTTGGGAGGCACTTCTTGCTGGTTGTCGGATTCATGGTAATATGGACCTAGGGATCCAAGCTGCAGAACGACTTTTTGAGCTGATGCCAAAGCATGATGGGACTTATATCTTGTTGTCAAACATGTATGCCAACATGGGCCAGTGGGGCAATGCGGCTGAGGTCCGGAAACTAATGAGGGATCGAGGGGTGAAGAAAGAGCCTGGTTGTAGCTGGATTGAAGTTGGAAGCAAGGTCCATGTATTCTTGGTAGATGACACAATGCACCCTGAGGTGCAGGAGGTGTACAGATATCTTGAGAAACTAGGACTGGAGATGAGGAAGTTAGGATATATCCCAGATACTAAGTATGTATTGCATGATGTCGAGTCTGAGCACAAGGAATATGCCTTGTCTACCCATAGTGAGAAGCTAGCAGTTGCGTTTGGGCTCTTGAAGCTTCCCCGTGGAGCCACAGTTAGGGTTCTCAAGAACCTTAGGATCTGTGGGGATTGCCACACTGCATTCAAGTTCATGTCTAAGGTAGTGGAGAGAGAGATTGTTGTGAGAGATGGGAAGAGGTTTCACCATTTTCGGGATGGTGAATGTTCTTGTGGCAACTATTGGTGAATAGGATGATATTTTGAAATAGACATCATGTAAATCATTGACCCCTTGTTTGATGGTAAATGACTTTGGCCACTCACATCAAGAAGGCAACTTGGAACCAATGATTAATTACCAAGGAGTTGCAAAACATTTGTTACCAAGGATAAGGAATAAGGATATATCTGAACATGTTGGTTTCATATACAGGAAGAACCATGAGGACTTTCTTGAACTTTTCACAATGTTTTGGTGATTCGATGCACTAACCATGTAAATCAAGGACCAATTATTGTGGAAGGGTATCAGTTCAGTCTTTTATTGACTCATGTTTTGGAGAGGGATATGGTGGAAAGTGCAAGTTTGGAGATAGTCTAGGTGAAGGTGGATTTTTTTTTATAAGTAATTGAAGATGGAAATCTCTATTAATGAGGTGAGCTTGATGCTTTATTTGGGGACATTTCAAGGGTGAACCAACTGAAGCTAAACTTCAGTCAACCATTGATTTTCAGGTGCATCTGCAAATTAATTGATGAGATGTCTGGTTCCCGAAGAGATACATAATAATGGCTTATGGTAGTAAGCCATTGGTCCTGGGATTGAAGTTTACAGAAAATGTTTTGACAACCAAAGTGCAAACTTTTGGTGGCGGAAGAACTTGCTAATTCTTGCCAGAATTTGAATAGCATGGCTATTATTTGATAGGCTCATGAGCTGTTACATTGATTCCCTTTTCTGAGGTCTTACATATATTTAGCCGGTGTAGTCTAACACATGCATCTTTGGAATATGTGCATCTAACCTATTTTGTTCTGTCTACAATTCATTTTTAGGAAAAAGAACTTCAGCAATGGCATAGTTCATTGGCATAGTCCATTAAGAAGGATATATATGTCACAAACCACTAATTTTGTTTTGGAACACTGCTAATGTCAGTCAATTATTGGAGAACTTATGTGCAACGTGCCTTTTCCAATTTTAGCCTGGCCAAGGTGGTTTAATGAGTAGCACATGCTGGTGCCAGTTTTTTCAACCTTTCATTGACCTGGTGACCTGGTCACAATATAAATTTACTTTATTGTCTAACTAATGAAGTACCAAGTAGAACATTGCTTATATTTAATTTCAGAATGATGAGAATCAAACAAGTAATTGGATAGCTGGGTTATCCAATGGCTATTAGTTTGATTAATGGTCAATCCAAGAGGCAACACTTTTATTTCATGGATCCAGGACACCTATTGATTTGGTCAGTATGATCTCATCTAGTATGAACTAGGACACCTGGTGACCTGGTCACAATATAATTGACTTTATTGTCTAACTAATGAAGTACCAAGTAGAGTATTGCTTATATTTAATTTCAGAATGATGAGATTCAAACAAGAAATTGGATGACTGGGTTATGCAATGGCTATTAGTTTTATCAATGGTCAATCCAAGAGGCAACCCTTTTACTTCATGGATCTAGGATGCTATTGGTTTGGTCAGTATGAACTGTCTCATCCTGCTATTCTCATGAGTGATATTATGCTTTTTTGCTCATCTTCATCTTTGGTGTCTTTCTTGTTGACCACAGTGTGGTGACAGGGGCCATTTTTCGCACTCTATTGATGATGATCATACCATACATGTTCAAATTGATGGGCATAGAAGTACAGTTTGAAATCTGGAGAATCACTTTATTTTTCTTTTAATGATATTGTTCTGTTAGAACATGAAAATTATCTTTGACATTACTGTTATTGAGAAAGACTTCAAAACACTTTAGTTGGAAACCATCCTGGACATTAGTGTGGTCGAGCAAGACCTTAAAGCTTGTAATTGGGAAATCTTAGTTATTTCAGAAAGAAATGGAGAAGATTGAAAAAGTTCTAAAATAGAGATTGTATTCTGAATGGTGGTCTTTGCATCCTCTTTTGTGCACATATGAAACTTTTTTCTTCTCAAAACTGCATTATCAATCATGGGTTAATCACCTCATATGAGACCCCTTCAACCAAAAAAAAAAAAAAAAACAGAAGTCCTAAAATCAGTTCAGTTCTAGAAAATTCATTTAACATTTTGCATATTTTCTCATTTTGAGAAACTGAGGGGAGATGCATATGATGCATGTAGGTAAGGGCCATCACTCATTGATGCCCCTGCTATCTAGGGCTTTGGAAGGGGCATACTGGACGTAGATCCAACCTTTGGCAATTTTTTTTTTTTTTGACACAGTGGCCAATCTCAGACTCATACCCTTGTTCTCATGCATGCCAGCCTGAGATTTTACTATTGCACCACATATAATGCATGTAGGTGACAAATTCAAATTTTAGTTTGCTAGAAATTTGCGGACACAAGACTCCAGCTTGTAGTAATTATGCTTATATTTGTGAACTTTCTTATTTTAAATGGATGCAGAACACAGTTCTCTTAGTGGTAACTGTAATTTGCATCCATTGAAATAAGAAAGTTTACAAAGATAAGTGGAATGTTACAATGTCATATTGACAGAGGCTATTTTTGGGACAATCATTCTTGTTACATCTTCAGGAGCTAGTACAGCTGTATCCAGGGAAGACACTCCCCTGACTCAAAGACACATTGAGCTTAACATTACTTACCTCCTTGGTTGGAGAGGGGATAATACTGTAGCTACAATATTTTTCTACAGACTTTACGTACTTGTAATTTATAAATGCTCTATGAAATGTTTCTCTCCCTCCACATTAATACAAATATACCTGTCAAAAAAAAAAAAACGAATTAGGTGCGCTTGGTGGGACTCTGGTGTGTGTGTGTGTTGTGAGCGCGCCTGTGTATGAATATGTGTGAGTGCATGATGTTACTCTTTACAATCACAGCATGTTGTCATAATGCAATTGGTTGTTTCATCAATGTAGATTGTGGTACTCCAGAGAAAGCTATTACCTTTTAATAAATGAATGATCATGCAAGACCCACCATTTACCAAGGGAAAAGAAGGATATCAACCTAGATATAAGCAACCATCTTCGAGGCAACCATTAATTTTGCAAAAGTTTTCTTCTGGGGCTAAAACATATCCTAGAAGATCCAGAGGTTACAATAATTTATATTTGGATGATGGTAGCTGAATGATGCATTACCTCTTGGATGCACATAAGGTCCAGTATACTTAGCTTTTCTTTTGGAGATTTTTCTGACACTACTGAAGCTATTATATGAAGAGTCTACCAAGAAAAAAGAAAAAAAAAACAAAGTTGTTTATATGAGGGGGGTATGAATATCCTTGTGTGAGCAGCATGAGGTGATTAATTGATGGTTGTGAAGAACTTTTCAGCTACTGGGGTTTACCCATATAAGGCCATTACATCAAAAGTTGGTAAGTTACAGTTCTAGCATCTACGGGGCTGTTTGTTAATGGTACATAGCTGAATTAAATGGTTTGCATTGTCCTTCATTGAATAAGCCATCAAGTAATTTGTGAGCTCATTAATGGCTGAATAGCATGTTGGGGTTGATTATAAATCTAAATATTTTATTGCATTATTATTTTATCCACTAAAAACAAAGTAATTAGTCAGTTCAGCCACTTTAGCTATTGTTAAATGACCCCGAAACTGGTTTAGAAAGAAATATGCTATGTGAAAGAAAATCTGAATTGGGAATCCGGATTAGATGCACTTGATGGCTGTGTTGGGTGGCTGCTTAATCAATAATAATGGTCCACATCAGCCATACACATCAAGGAGAGATTGGATTAGAGTGGTTGTGGGGTATGTACACTTGACGGCTGACGTGGAGCGTTATTATTGGTTAAATAACTGCTAATACAAACTTTAAATGAAGTTAATCTAGATCCCAATTTAGAGCCTAGTTACATGATAGCCCAATTTTAAGGTGGACCTCCTTTTTGGATCCAAATGTGGCAGAAAGAATTTGTGGGTTAAATTATGGATCTGATTCACTCCATCTCATGCCATGGACGGAGAATTACAGTAAGTAGAAAGCTCGGGGACGGGTTGGACCAAATTTGGAACATTAGTAACATTAATGATCTGTATTCAATCAACCCTTCCTAGGACCCTAGATAGCTCATAGCTGGGACCAACACCGGATAACAGCCTTTTTTATTTATCGATCTGAGGTGGCCCAGCCTAACTTGGTTATGAAAATCAGGTTATTTGGTGGATTAAGTTTACATGTTCTGATTTCCAGTTCAGGATTGAGGTATGCTTGGTTGGATTGGGCTTGGTCCCCGACTGAACGTGGCCCGAGTTGCATCCTCTCCATATCATCTATGACATGAATGGGCCTGGGTTCTGATGTTTGGTGTAGATTTTGATTCTTTATGACAGATGTGAACCATTACTTGGACTGTAAACGGATCCATGATTCAGAATCAATCCATTGAATCGCCTACGTATGTGCATTGCATTGTTTCTAGAGGTCTAAGCTGTGCCGTGCTGGCCCGCGGGCTGTCACAGGCCGTGCCGCCCTCCCCAATGAAAAGTTTGGGGGTCGGCCCGGCCGGTCCTGGCCCATGGCTCAAGCCCGTGTGGGCCCATTCCGTGCCGCGGGTTGGGCTGGCCTTTGGGCCAAGCCTTGGCCCAATCCGGGCCATGGACCGGGTTAAAGCTATTTTTGCCTATTTATTTAAAAAAATTGAAAATAAATATTTATTTTATTAATATATTATATATTATATATTATTATATAATTATAATTTATATAATATATTATATTATATATATAAATATATATAAATAGTATATATGAGCCGTACTTGGCCATGCCAGGCCAAGCCGTGGGCTGGGCCTTGCTGGCACATGGGCTGCGGGCGGCACAGCCTGCTTGGTCGTGCCGTGCCAGCCCGGCCCATGGACCTAAAACCCTAGGCCCAGCATGGCACGAACCATCATTCCAGGTCTGGCACGGCCCATATGCCGGGCCATACTGGTCCGGTCCAAAGTCGGACCGGGCTGTGGGCAGCACGGCCAGATTTACACCTCTAATTGTTTCATACTTAAATTACATTCCAGTGGTTAAATGGTAACTTATGAAGGAGAATGTCATCTTCTGATTGATCAAAAAAACAGAATGTCATCTTCCGATGGACATGAGTAAGGTAACTAAAGTCTTACATCTGATGCCTAGTTTTGTTCTTTCGTATTTGTGGCAGCAGCACTTGTGATCGTGCCAACTTCCGATGCAATCACAGAGAGAGTTTCAGAAAGAAGGGTTTTGACACCTTACTTGGCAATTGGCATTGTGATTACCTTTAAAAATACTTTGTTTGGCTGCTTTCTAGTTCCTATCCAATGTGGTAGCAGAACAAAGACTGAAATGCAAGGAGCTATGTACTCTTTGTATTGTGCAAGGTAGATTGAAGGTTGAAGGGTTCATAATATAACATCATGTTTTTAGCTTCATTTTCTGGCCATCTGAAAGATTAGCTAGCTACTGCAGTGCAACCTTGGATTCTTTCTCGGGTATGAGGCTATGAGCTGTATTGATTTTTCTTCATTACTCTTGTTTTCTATGTTCACTATTGACTGCATCAGATATCAGCAATGGTAAAAGATGATAAGGTTGCTGGATTGCGCGTTTTGGGTTTTGTTTTTCTAGTTTGGTTTCTTCATTTCTGTACTTAGACTTGATGATGGTAGATTTTGGGTGGGTTGAGTATTGAATAGTAATCTCTGTGTGAACACCAGGGCCCATCAAATGGCCATATTCTAAGGCACTTATTCTGCATGTAATGAAATGCTTTTTCTCCGATTTTTATTTATATAAATGTAATGATAGGGTGTCGCTGCCTTACTGCACTCTTTTTTGTATAATTGCATGATAAATGCATGGGTTTTAGCTATAGTTCTTTGCTTGGGCTTCAATGGGCGACTAAATCTGTTCTTTACTCAAAGTAAGGAGGTTTTTTTTTTTTGATGCAGCTGTTTGATTTTCTCTGCTATGAATATCCAAGTAGATTTTTGACATTGGTATCTATTCTTGAAAATGTCCATTGCTGGATTGACTTGTAGCTTCTCCAAGTTTTCTTTCCACACCTAAACAAGGACCCAGGTCCTTATGCAGGTGAGTTTCAATTTCTCCCCATATAGGGAGGTTTAGGGAAATGATGGTATTTTTGCTACATTTGGACAGATATAGTTGATATGAAGGAGCTCTTGAAAGTCAGTAGCTTGTTAGCTTCTTGGCAGTGTAATTCATGTTAATTTTTTTTCTATTGTGATGCTCCTGTAGAAATTATTGCTCCAGATACACATGGATATATAAGTTCCAACAAATTCATAGGATCAAGAGCACAATGGATGTTCCCCTTGGTGATATGTCTGCTTATTCTGGTAATTATTTCCATTTTTCCCAAAATTCAGTACCTAGCCAGATTCAATGTTAGTTTGTTTAAATCCGTGATGAAATATTTCATACACCAACAAAAATGAACATACCAGAATAATAAAAGGAAATGAAATAACCTTGTTGAGTAGTTATCTTTTTGTTTTTTAATAAGTAGCAGTTGTCTATCCATTAGAGCTTAAAAATATGTACAAGGAAAAAACAGAAAGGAAAATATTGAGAAAGGCGCTATTGAGAATTGGTTGAAGGCTTGATTAAAAATTTTCATCTCCTGATGGATGAGATACCATCCTAGCTTTGGAGTAGTATGCCCATTTTAGAGTCCCAAGAAGAAGAAGCGGTCCAGGAAGAACAAAGTTATAGAATCTTTAAATGAGTGTAGTTGGATGATATGACCTTTCTAAACAGGGTTATGTTCATTCCAACACATATTTGGGCAAATGTTTTAAAAGGAGTGGGAGGTGCACCCCCAAAACACCTTGAGGCGGGTATGCTGGAAGCATTTATGCATTCAAGGGATACACCTCAAGCGCCTTTTGCATGAGGCATACCAGAGATGCACACCTCATGCATGCCTTGTACAAAAAGAAGAAGGAAAGAAAAGAAAAGAAAGGAAAGGAAAGGAAAGGAAAGGAAAGGAAAAGTCAACAGTCATGATTGTGTCAAGTGTTCAATGTTTTGGACAGGTCTTGTGGAGGTTGCGATGTTGATAAGGAATGCTTTCATTGCAAAAAAGGAAAGTAAAAGTAAAGGAAAGGAAAGGGAAGGGAAGCAAAAAGGAAGTCTGGGACCCCCTCCCCAACACCCTTTTGTTGCAGCCCAATTTGTTTTGTTGTGCCAAGAGGTCCTGTTGAAGCAGAGGTGAGCAAGCAATTTTTAATACGAGTCATCTTGCATAAAAAAGAAGAAAAAACAATAACTCCTTTTCCTTCTTCTTCTCCTTCTTCTTCCTCCTCCTCCTCCTCCTGCTGCTGCTGCCCTCCCTCCTCTTAAGGAGGTTGATGTCTCTTACATTCTGAACTACATCCACACCTCCTCATTTTTAAACATTGATTTGGACTTGTTAGGCTTCTGGGTAGCTGTATGTATGCGGAAGAATGGATTCTAGAGCAGGCTAAATCCAACACCATATACCACTCTAGTTGCTAGAGTTGGATGAAAGGACTACAGGTTGGAGAGAGGCTGCTAGGAGTTCAGGCTTCTTGACAGGCTTCCCTCTTTTTTTTTTTCACTCATCGGTTTTCAAACCCTTTTGGTAAGAAATGCTTGTATCCCATTGTTGGTCCTTGGGAACCTTTGCCAAATGGAAGATCTTTAAAACCACATTTCCATTTCCGGGCCTCTTCAATGTTAAGCATTAAAGATTCCATGTACTGGCCTGGGTTTTATCATGGTCCCCTCCCCCTTTCTTACCAGATCAAGAGTCCAATGGGTTCAAAAAATTCATCCTATATGCAATCTGAAGGACATACACACAAGACTCATGTCCACATTTTATCCAGCATCTAACTAGGTTTGTGTTCCCCAATTCAACAACCGCATTTTCTTTTTCAAATGTTGCAAGCTTTACTTATTTTCTTGAATAAGTAAACTTCACCATTACTGCATTTACTAGTTTGCGAAAAATATAGCAGTAGAATAACAACAAGAATATGTACTACAAAGAAAGAGCCCATGGCTCTGCTTATGACTAAAGGTATCGTCCTCTTTGATAAATTCGAATATCAAAGAGGAAGTGGTGGTTACATATTTATAGTTTGCAGATGATATTATCTTGTTTTGTGAAGGAAGCGTAGAGGAACTTTTGAACCTAAAAGGGATAGTACCTGATTTTGAGAGGATTTCCAACCTTAAAATTAATTGGGGCAAGAGCTGTGTGGCAGGAGTAAATTTAAGGAGTGAAGAGGTGAATTTGCTAGCTGGACTTTTGGGGAGTGAGGTAGGGGATTGGCCTTACAATATTTGGGACTACCTTTGGAAGGAAATCTAAATACAGATAGCTTCTGGTATCCAGTGGTTGAGAGATTTACAAAAAGACTTGCAAATTGGAAGAGAAACTACATTTCTTTGGGAGGTAGGATAACCCTAATAAAGTCAACATTGGCTAACTTACCCGTGTATTTTCTATCTACCTTTAGAATGCTGGTGAAAGTGGCAAACCAGCTAGAGAAGATTATGAAGGACTTCCTTTGGGAACTAGGAGACACCAAAAAGGACCATTTAGTGAAGTGGGAGGTGGTTTCTAGAAGTAGAGATGGAGGTGGTCTAGGAATAGGAAATATTTGAGTAAGAAACACGGCTTTACTGGGGAAATGGTTATGAAGATTGATGTTGGAATAGGATAAGCTTTGGCATTGAGTGATTGTTAGCATTCATGGATTGGTAGACAATGGTTGGGGTGCAGGAGTCGACCCTAGGGCTTTTCGACGTTCTTCCTAGAAAGCTATTCATGGTATATTGCCTTCCTTACATTAAATTTGATGTCCATGCAAGGAACAAAGTGTTGTTTTCGGAAGATGTTTGGGTTGGAGAGAGTCCCCTTAGTGATAGGTTCCCTACTATTTATTCATTGTCAAAAAACGAAAGAAGAGTGATCTCTTTAGTTTTTATTGATAATTCTTGGGACCTAGGTTTGAGGAGAGGACTAAGGGAGTCGGAAATGACAATGGTGGATGAATTAGTTAACCTTTTAAGGTCAACCTATCCGGATCAATCTTGTTTGGACTTTGGATAGTAGAATTTGGAAACCTTCCCCATCTGGTGTGTTCACTTGTTCCTCCTTCTTTGATGTCCTCATTCAGTCAACAAACCCTACAAGAAATTTTCCTTCAAAGGAGGTTTGTTGTCGGTCTATACCTCTAAAAATTCGGGCTTTTGTTGGGAGATGGTTCTCCAAAAAATCAATACTCTAGATATGTTGCAAAGAAAAAAGGCCAAAATTTTGCCTATCACCTCATGTTTGTAGCCTCTGCTTGGGTTTTGGTAAGATGATCACACACTCATTAATTTCTTGTTCATTTGTGTGCTTTCTTTGGACATGGTTCTCTTCTATCTTTGGGTTGCAGGTGGACACCACCCCTGGACGTGGTAAGCCTTTTTGACCCAAGCTTTTTCAGGCAACCAAAGAGATGTTGAATAATAATGTGGAGAGCCACAAGAGAGCCCCTATCCTATGGTCGATCTGGGAAGAAAGAAACAATAGGATCTTCAAAGGAGTGGAGAAATCCAAGAAGGAAACTGTAGAAAGAATAACCATTATGACTATTCAATGGTTGAAAACTTTGGATTTATTTAAAGATTTCTCAGCTGAAGACATTTATAGGAATTGGGGAGTGGTGGCAGCTACAACCTCCATAAAACTATTGTGCAGGAGTTGTGGTCCCCACCAACACAACAAAGAATGAAACTGAACTTTGATGGGAGCTCTAGAGGTAACCCGAGCCCTTCAGGTATAGGGGACATATTCAGAGATGAAAATGGCAGAATTGTGGCTATGTTTTCGAGGCCAATAGGAGTGGGGGACTCGATGAGAGCAGAGGTGATGGCCTTGCTTCAAGGTGTTAGAATCAGGTAAGTTGGGAGCCTGGATTTATGGACAGCCCATAAGGGAAATCCTCAATATAACAAGGGAGATTGGTGCGTGCTTCAAATGGACAAGGAGATCAGCTAATGGCTTAGCTGATACATTAGCTAAACAAGGGACTGCGATGGAGAGTATGTTCTGGGCAGTTTTGTAATAAAGATCACTGGGGACTCAGGGGTTGACAGTTGTATATAATATTGTATTAATGAAGTTACGTTTCCAATAAAATAAATAAATAAATAAATTCAAATATCTCTTTAAGTGTATGCCCCCTATCCGTTGTTCTGATCCAGCAAAAAAACAACAGTTGAGTTATCTTTGCAGCTTTGTCTCTCATAAGCAAGACATAAAATTGTGTCAGACCTTGTAGGAGAGCATAAATTTGGGACATCACTTCTCTTGCAGTGGTCGACCTCATATAGTTGGGATATGACTTCTCTTGCAGGCCTGAGTAAATGAAAAGTATAAATTTTCAGCTATTATTTATTCTTTCTGATGCAAATTGTCCTGAGTTTTATCTGAGGAAACCCTTGAAAAGATTTCTTGAGATGAATTCCAGACCACTTGGAACCTGAGCATGCACACCCAATATATAACCATGGTATCTAGTGACTAGTGGTATTGTCCCTAAACAAGTCGACTGATTATGCCTAGTAAGCCACTTTGGTTGTAATTGTTCATAACTTGGAGAGAATGAGATCATCCTGAATATCTCCTCCTAGTTGCACTGCAACATGGTGTGAATAAACAACATCATCATCATTTAAGACCCCAACTCTTAGGGGTTGCTACATGAAACCTGTTCTGCCATTCCTTTCTGTTCAATGTCATCCATTGTTAAATTATGTGTCCTTAAATCATTTCTATCTACATCAACCCATATCCTTTTTGGTCTGCCCCTAGCTCTTCTAGACTCTTCAACTTGTAACCGATCACTTTTTATTAGTGCTTTAGGTGGCCTTCTCTGCATGTGCCCAAACCATCCAGTTTACTTTCTTCATTTTATCACATATTGGAGCTACTCCTAGGTAGGTTCCTTTGAATAAGTTCATTTCTGATCCTATCCTTTCTAGTTTTCCCACTTATCCATCTCAACATTCACATTTCTGCCACACTTTTGTACATGTTTCTTTTATAAAAACTTTCTTATGGCCATTAAAAAAAAAAAAAAAAACTTTGAGAGTTTGATCTGGACTTCACCTGGAATATGGATTTTACTTGTAAGATTCCAGAATCCCATGACTACAAGAATTTTCTTTCTAGTTGGAGCCTAATCCTTGGGACTTAAGCCATGACTTCGGATATTTTATTTTTTGATGAGTTGAAACATTCCAGAATAGGGTTACCATGGTAATTGGCTCCTCTCTATGGTCTAATTTGCGCCAAGGGAGCCTGTTCTTCAGGCATCTTTTGATGTTTCATAGACTTACTTCGTAATAGAGCTACTTCAGTATTGTTTCTATTTGCTGTTATTAATATCTCTGATTTACCATACAGAAATTAACAGATGAAACTAAGTGATGCCTCATGTCTCTAAGATAAATAGATATGCTGCTTCACAATCCTGCTTTGTGCTTTTTGAAATAGGGCTACTTCAATAGTATTACTATTTGCTTTGGCTGATATCTTCTATTGATGATATGAGAATTAGGAATGAAGCTCTTCATATCATCACTAGGCAATTCATCGGTTTTGAATCTCTATTGTAGTCTGAGTTTTATGAGTGTTATTGCTTAGATAAATATAATGACATTATCTGGATTAAGTGAGATATGTTAGTTTTTGTTACAGATACTTTTGGGATGTTCTTATTGATCTTTTATCTCGTCTTTCATTTTTGGAGCTTGACTCCCCACAGACAGTTTAAACTCACCAAACCCTCTGTATTCTGGTTCTTTAAATCTTTCATAACCATTCCTCGATATTTCAAAGTTTTACCGACTTTTTTCATGGGTGCAGGTGTTTTTCCCAGAATCAACATTAGGGATCCCATACAAGCGCCTTGGAATCAGCAGGGAGGCTTCTGAAGATGAAATATAAGCTGCAAGGAACATTTTGATAAATAAATATGAAAGACATAAGCCTAGTATTGATGCAATGAATCAGCACATGACAAGATAATCATGCAAAGGTTTTATGAAAGGAAGAACCCCAAAATCAACATCAAGAAAAAGGTCAGGGAAGTAACTCAGTCACGTATTGCACAGGCTGTCACAAGTAGGTTTCAAACTCTCTCCATGACCTTCATCATCAAAACAGCCATTCCATTTGTAATACTTGGCGTGCTCACTGTTCTATTTCCAACAGAAGAAGGACCAATGCTTCAGGTTTCCATCTCCCTGCTAGCCACCATATATTTAATATAAGATCGGTTTAGGAGCTGGGTGCAAGCTCTTCTCTTTGGTATGTACTGTAATCTTTGTTTCGTTGGATAAATTAAGCAGATAATGATAGCAATTTCATATACCATTGTCTTTCATATTCTTATGCTGGTGTGCCTTGACATTCATCAGGGTTGGGGCTTTCATCAACTCCTGGCTGTTGGAGACCTTCTTGATGGTGTCTGTGATTCCACCTATACTTCACGGGCCAAAGAGTTTAGAAGTGACAGCTTCTCTTAGAAGCTACATCTTTTTTTTGGGTTTTCTCCACTTATCTGAAGTAGCCCTGGTTCTGTTACGAAAATTTTGGTTTAGGTGTTTCATCAGCATTACAGGATCTCTTGCATTGCAGAGCTGGTCATTTTCCGTTTGTGGCTTCACTTTTTTGTGTATTTGTCATTCGATTGAAACTTGTAATAAGCAAGAAAGAGTTTTTATTCATCTTCTTCCTAAAGCTAGAGAATCTTTTGTGAATTACATGGAGTTTTAGAAAAAAAATTTAAATAAAAGAAACCACAGAGTTTACATTCATCGTAACTTACTGTATGCCATAAGTTCATTCAATCTGGATTGGTGTTGCCTTTATTGGTCGTGGAATGGTTATGAAGTCATAATTTGAAAGAGAATAAAGTTGAAGGCTGTGTTTGGTTGCATCTATAAAAAAAAAAGGCTCTGTTTGGTTGCAATGCAAATAAATTTGCACTGATGCAAAACCATGGCAGTGCAAATGGTCTGAATGTAAATTCCGATCTATTTTTGTTTCAAATTTTAGTTTATCTTGCTTCAAATAAATTAAACAAGAACTTGCATTTTTTACATTTGCACTCCCATGCATTTGTATTAATGCAAATAAAATTGCACAGCAACCAAACACAGCCAAAGGAAAAAAAGGGGACCAATCCAAGGTTCAAAGTATCGACACGTATCCGCCTGTATTGGCCGATACGTATTGTTCTGGGGCCCCTCCAGTACGCCCCTACAGTGGGTGTATCAGAGGTCTGATTGGCTCAGGGGGTAGAGGAAACCTAAACCGGCCCCCCTGAACCAGTTGTGAAAAAAAAAATGCAATAAAAATGTGTATTGATTCGCTTGATACGCCCCTACCGGCGTATTGGGTGTATCAATATTTTGAACCTTGGACCAATCGGAATGCTCGTATGAATTCATGAACAATTCTGGGAGGTTATTTACTGCATTGTCTTCAAAACATCCATCCAAAATGCTGGCGCTTCTGGGTGTCTAAAAGCTTCAAAGTTGCTCAATTGGTTGAATTGTATTTACATCTCTTAAGGAACAGTTCAACCTAAAAAGCTGAAGTGGTTAGGTGAGCTCTCTGAATAGGTTTGTATTCTCTTGAATATGTTTGTATTCTCTAGTATGCCCCCTCATATGAAAGCCTATCGGACTAAAGTGTGGAAATTCTCTAATATGCCCCCTCGTATGAAAGTCTATCGGACTTAAAGTGTGGAAAAGATAGGCCCATTCCATATCTTGTACTAAAATTTAATTAATTATAACGGGGTGATGAAGATCAAACATTAGACCACTTAGTCAAACAGACTCTGATATCGTCTTACAAATTGAAAATTGGCCTAATTGGGCCCATTCAAGTAGGAAATCACAAACAATTACGTCTGATATTTTTTCCCAAAATAGACAAATAACATCCCCTCAAGTAAATGACCCAAAAAAGGGAGAAGTTTTTTTACCAGTAACCGGTCGTTAACAAAGCATAAACATGGCCATCCAACGAAGAAAACAGTTGGTTGTTGGAACCTTAAAATGTTCCAAGCATCAAAGTTCAAACACCTCTCAACATTTGTCATCTCACTTGGCAATTTGATTTGACACACGAGGCTTCCTACCCGTATACATTCTTATTGAGGAGATCACACCATTTTGATAGCCCTAACAATCTCAAGCCATTAAGGCCGAATTCCTTGGTCGGGTGGTTAAGAGGGGGCCTAACCAAGTGAAGTGGTCTAGATCATTGCTTTTAGCTTTTGGTACTCATTAAGTTTACGTCTCACCTCTCTCATACTTAGGATTGGAATATCGACATATACTTCTGCCTTACGGTCCCATCAGAGAAACTGGATTCAGTCAGTGCAATTCTCCTTGGAACAACCATTATACTCTTGCATTGGGAATATTTCTCCATAAAATAAAGTATTTTCGATGTAAGGCTGTAAAGTTGTTTGAACGGAATTTGAACAAGATTTGCACCGACTGAGATCATTTTGTTCGGACCAAAATGATGATGCACCAACACTTGCTGCCTCACGTGCATAAGGGACGTGGCATTCTTTCTACCGTCCACTTGGTAATAACGATCTTATTGGACTCGGTGAAAAATGCCAAGAGGAAGAAAAAGAAGGTAGAAATCAATTAACAATAATGAAGAAAGATCACAACCTCGCATTTTATTTGAAACGGGTCTCCCAAAATTCTCCACTTTGGACTGTATAGGGTGAGTGCCATTTATAAATTTGTCTGTTTTGTTCGTGCGACATCATGTCAGAGAAGGAAGAAAAATATGGAAGATTTCTTCACAAAATTTTCTTATATTTTTCTGGTTTTACTAGTTTAACAAAAACCCACCATTAATTAAATTGAGTCATTCTTTTATTCAAGATAGACAAACGCCACTCCATGGCAACCAAGTTCATAGCGTGCCACATAAACAGGTTATCGCTCCAAGTGGCAAGCTCTGGTTGGTCGATGTATTACAGCCTCAAATGAGACATCCCTGGGATACTGTGTGGAACTATAAATACAGTGAACGAGAGCAAGCTCGATACGTGCTGCCTGCCGAGAGAGAGAGAGAGAGAGACCCACAGACACAGCAAGAGATAGGGAAAGAAAGGCCGTGACTCGCGAGACAGATAAGAGAAGAGAGGTACTGGTCTGTAGTTGTCTCAACTCTCAAGAGAGCAAAAGCAAGAAACAAATGGCATCGGCATCTCTCCTCAAGTCGTCTCTGGTCCTCGACAAATCTGAGTGGGTGAAGGGCCAAACCCTCCGCCAGCCTTCGACCAGCTCGGTCGTCCGCTGCCACCCGGTCTCTCAGTCTGCTCTTACCATCCGTGCCGGTTCATACGCCGATGAGCTTGTCAAGACTGCGGTATGTGTGTATATATATATATATATATATATATATATTCCTGTCTTATTAGTTAATGATTGGAAACACTCTCTCGGTTTACTAAATTAATAAACATAAATCCATCAAACTCTAACTCTTATATCACAAACGAAATTTGTTGAATGTGGGGATAAAGAAAACCGTTGCATCTCCTGGCCGTGGAATCTTGGCCATGGACGAGTCAAACGCCACCTGCGGGAAGCGTCTTGCCTCCATCGGCCTGGAGAACACTGAGGCCAACCGGCAGGCATACAGGACACTCCTAGTCACCGCTCCTGGCCTTGGAAACTACATCTCCGGTGCTATCCTCTTCGAGGAGACGCTCTACCAGTCAACAATCGATGGCAGGAAGATGGTCGACGTACTCGTCGAGCAGAACATCGTCCCGGGTATCAAGGTCGACAAGGTAAGAGATCTTCTTATCCCTTCTCTAGTATACGAACCTTCTAATTCCAACAGTGACAACATCTTACTGAAACCCGAGTTGAATCGTGAGTGTACAACAGGGTCTGGTTCCCCTGGCTGGTTCCAACGACGAGTCATGGTGCCAGGGTCTTGATGGCCTCGCCTCCCGCTCAGCCGCTTACTACCAGCAGGGAGCTCGTTTCGCCAAATGGTACTAATTAATTCCATCTTATATGACAATCAACACCACCTCCAATATTATAACTCTTCCTTTTTGATCGATATCTGTTGTGAAATCTGTGGTTGCTCCCTCCAATAGGCGTACCGTTGTGAGCATTCCCAACGGCCCATCGGCACTGGCCGTGAAGGAAGCAGCCTGGGGTCTCGCTCGCTATGCTGCTATCTCTCAGGTACAGAATCTAGAATAAGAATTAATCACTAATGGTTGTCTTTGCTTTCAGCCTATGAAACGTCGTCGTCGTCTCTTACTCTTTGCAGGACAACGGGTTGGTCCCGATTGTGGAGCCGGAGATCTTGCTCGACGGTGACCACGGGATTGAGAGGACCTTCGAGGTGGCCAAAAAGGTTTGGGCTGAGGTGTTCTTCTACCTTGCCGAGAACAATGTCATGTTCGAGGGTATACTCCTCAAGCCCAGCATGGTTACTCCTGGTGCTGAGTGCAAGGACAAGGCTACACCTCAACAGGTCTCCCAGTACACTCTCAGTCTCCTCCGCCAGAGAATTCCTCCGGCTGTCCCCGGAATCATGGCAAGTGTCACTTATAAATAAGACTATATGATCTTTTTATTAGTTATATTACACAGTTTGTGGAAAAAATTACAATCTTGTACTCATTTGCTAAATATGGGAGAGCAGTTTTTGTCTGGTGGGCAATCCGAAGTGGAGGCAACCCTGAACCTGAACGCAATGAACCAAGCGCCAAACCCATGGCACGTCTCATTCTCATATGCAAGAGCCCTGCAGAACACTTGCCTGAAGACGTGGGGAGGAAGGCCGGAGAATGTGAAGGCAGCCCAGGATGTTCTGCTTGTCCGGGCCAAGGCCAACTCTCTCGCTCAGCTCGGCAAGTACACCGGTGAAGGGGAGTCAGATGAGGCCAAGCAAGGAATGTTCGTCAAGGGCTACACTTACTAGGACGTACCATGTACCAATCTGTGGACGACGAAGATGATGAAGCTTAAGCACCTCTCTCTCTCTCTCTCTCTCTCTCTCTCTCTTTTATGCTTATAGCCATGAAGACTATTTTTGTTCATTACATGTAATTTTAGCGACTTAATAATAAGTTTAGTTTCAGCTGGCTAATGAGATGAGATTAGAAGGTACACACTTGTTTATGGTATATTTCTTGTGGATATATTTGGATTTTGGCAGCATGATATGATGGCATGCTCATTCGCTCTGCCTGGTTTTCTGTTTGAGATTGGCCATCCGAGTAGAAAGTTTCATTGTTCGTTCTGTGTTCACCTATAGCTTGTAGCTAAGATTGACTAAAACTATGCTTGAATCAAAATGGAGGTAACCTAGTTTATTCATTTCTTTCAATCGGATCAGCTGCAAGGATACAGGAAACCTGTCCTTGCAGTATGATCACACCCACTGCAGATTAGTAATACAAACGTGTAAAATCGGGTAAATGAGGTCATTGATTCTGCCAGGTTTCTTGTTTGTAACGGGAGCCCCACTACAGATAACAGAAAATTGAACACGCATCAAAGAACGATATCTGGCAGTAGTTTATAACTGTCACGTTTTGGGAGGAGGGCAGGGTTAGCTAATAACTTCTCCAAGACGTGAGAAGTAAAACAGGGGGAAAAGGAGGAAAAAACAGTCTAGCCAAGGTCATCTAAAGCACAGGGTTTCAATACTGCATTTTACATCAGAAAACTCCTTTTTATACGAATCCCTTTGTTCAAAACACGCATGTAGCCACTACTTGACCACACTAATCAGAAATGCTGATCGCCATGCTCAACCATCCAACATAGCTCCCATAGCTATTACCCCTGTTTTGCACTGATATAAATTCAAGCTGCTTTTATGGTGCCGAATACCACCCTAAAAGACGGTTCCGTGTACTTTCACTGTTTACTATTATTTGTGCAAATATGCAATCACTTAGGTTGTGTTCTATTTAAAGGAAAAAGTAGGGAAAGAAAGAGAAATGTAGTTTCCCTACCTTTTCCTTCAAACCAAACATAACATTAGACTGGATCTATAAATGTGTCGTATATATAACTGCTATGTCATGCTTAGATGGACAAACCATTTTACCTGATTGAAGAACAGTTGTGTTAAAAAATAACCAGTATGCAACATTGCTTGTTTCGTAATACACTCTTGAATCAGATGAAACACAAACACAACCACGAACCAAATTCACCCTAACCTCTCCAACACTCTAATAACGAATGCTAAGTGCAACTTTACGGTTCAGACTTGATGTCATGGTTTAGATTTATAATTTAACCAAGAAACCCTGTAATGAAACATGAGAGACCAACTTAAATTTTATCATACAGTGAAGTAGACCGTAGGACGGCGGACATTTTCTCAGTAATTTTCATGGTAGGAAGTTTTATATATATATATTTATATATACCAATGACAAGGGTACAAGCCACAAGGTTTCCTGGTATTCTCATTTATCTAACGAGGATTCATGAATACAAACATAGGTGAGCCCGGATCTCCTGCGAGCAAAACTATAGCATCCAGTCACACATTGGCGTTGGGAATGTCTCCCATATATGTATGTCAAATTCCTGGGGAGATGTTCCCAATGTGATTATGTGAGTCTAGACTCCCCTGCTTTCGATGCGTGCAGAGTTTTGGCTTGCAATGAATCCCGTCTCCACATAGGCAATTGATATGTATTCCTTCACATGTATCCTTACCCAAAGATATGATAAACATATTTGTTTGGCCATTACTTTTTAGAGCAAGAACCGGTCCTGACCCAATTATTAGTTGGGGCACATACCACAGAAGCAGAACCGACATAATTGGTTCTGTCAGGTAGACCCAACCCATTGACAGCTCTAATTACTTTCCATACATGATGTGAGACAGGGCTACCAAAATTGACATCTTGTGTCACCCCTTCCTTATTCTTCTTGGAATTTAAATTTACTCTGCACGTGCCTATCTAAATAAAATTAGAAAATTGTATCTAAGTATATAGTTTAGACTTCAGAAGGTAATCTACAAAAACATGCATCACTTGGATGCTATTGAATATTGAAATGCTTACTTTATTGATCATAAGAGGAAGGCTTTTTTTCGAACAAGAGGAAGGCTCTGTTATTTCTACATCAAAAACCTTTACACAAGGCTTCAGATGGGAAAGGCATTCCAAGCAGAGATCAAGGCTCCGTTTGTTTCAACATAAAATGATTACAAAATTTTTCAGGCTGAAATATTTGATCTATATTTTGCCCCTATTACGAAGAAAACTTTGCTTTCCTTGCATTTGCATCAAAACAAATAAGGGGTGGAAAGCTAAAATTTATGCTGTAAAGGGGGGCAGAAATAATAGCTGAATTATTTCAGTAGGAGAAACTTTACATCCATTTTACAGAAACAAACACAGCACAAGTAAAAAGAGAATCTATAAAGATAATTTCTATTTACAATATAATCACGATTAGTGTACATACGAAGATGAATTATAAGGATTTATCTGCTGATAACTAGTAAGAAAAGGTCGGTTTAAGAGCCAGAGCTTCCACATTCCTCCATGGATGAATCAGATAAAAGTTCTACCTGTGTCTTGGCACTCAGAGAGCCACAAGTCCATGTTATCTATTATCTGTTGTCTAACTTTGTGCACTGCATCAGGAGAGGCACAATTTTGGGCATTACCTACAAAGAACCAGATCCAGAAATGTAAAACATCATACCTATTTCAGATAATTGACAAGAGAATAAACTGCCATTTACCATCCATGAAAAATCTAGTATTGTGCCACCCAGGACTCCGGATCTCCTGCCCACGTCTACCCACAACACACTACCTCCATGCATTGGGAACATCTCCCGGTACATAATACTACGTAGGAGGATGAGATGTTCCCCATGTGTGGCTGCCATGTTATGTGGGTAGATGCAGGCAGAGTTCTTGTGGGCAGGAGATCCGGACTCGCCCAGAAGAGCCAACTCCAGTACAACATAGTAGAAAAACATAGCACCTTCTAGTAGTCCAAATGGTCTAACAAGGTCATAAATGAAATAAGTGGTTTGACATAGATGTTCCTCTTTAGTGTGTGCCCCCAACTAAGGCTGTCAATTGGACTGGATTAGGTCCAATCCGATCCAGTCCAATGTGAGTCCATTACAAATGGACCAGGTCCAATCCAATCCAATGAATATTTTGGACCGGTCCAATTCAATGTTTGGACTATCCAATCTATTCAAATTTGTTTTAATTTAGATTAATTCTATCAATGGACCAGATATTGGCTCAATCCAACCCAATCCAATATAAATTCAATATGGATGGACCAGGTCCAATCCAATCCAATAAATACTTTGGACCATCAAGTCTGGACTGGTCCAATTCAATATGTATTGTTGGTCCCATCCAATCCATCCAAATTGATTTTGGTTTGGATGGGGTCCAATCCAAAACTGGTCAGTTGACACCCACACCCCCACCTTAAGAGAGATTCTGGACTACCAATATTGGCTTCACTCCCTTGCATGTCTCATCTGCTTCATGTACTGATGATGACATTTCTAGATTATCCTCTAGTATACCATGTGGGGCATTAGATTTCCCAATTTGGATAGAATAGCTTTCAAGCTTCTTATTCTTTAGGGTTGTCAAATTAAGGCCTCATATGTAATAGTAAAATTGGACATGAATGTGAGCCATACCTTCAGGACTTAGCGGCGATTGTGGACATCCTCTCAGATCAGTTCCATGGCCACAATTATGACATGAAATTATGTATGAAGGCACTAGACATTTTTAAAATAGAGTTTTAGTAACAAAACAAGGATAGAAACCAAACTAAAGCAAAATCTAAATTAGACTAATCTTTATCATATAAAACATAAACTCTTTTGCAAATGAACAGAACAATACTATGCTCAATCATTTAAGTTCAATAGATTTGATTTGTTGTGTAGCTATTACATGAAATGACCATGAATTTCTCTTATTCTTTTTATTTTATCAATAACACACTTCATTAATTTCATTAAAACTTTTCAATGATAATTACAAAGAGGAAGACAAACTTTCTTATTTTCCAGCTATACCTTGAGCCCCAAAAGAAGGAAAAAAAAGAAAGATAAGAAGAAACAAAAAAAAAATTACAATTGTGCCCAAAACATTGACTCCCTCTCCACCCCTTGTTTAGCTAACCCATCAGCAAAAGAATTAGCTGATCTTTTAACCCATCTAATTTTAACCCCCATTCCTCGAGCCAACCATCTAAATTTCCTCCTCATATTGTTGTAATTCCATAAGCCGCTATAGTCTTTATTTAACCACCCAACCACCACCTCTGAGTCCCCTTCAATTACAAGTTTTCTGATATTCATCTCCCTGGCTTTCTGGATTCCTTCCATAACCGCATGGATCTCAGCTCGGAGAGAGTCACCCACTCCAATTGGGCTTGAGAATTCCTTTTGCAGCTCCCATCAAAGTTTAGTATTATGAAACCAACAGGGAGGGGGGGGGGGGGGACTCCACGACACATTCATCACTGTTTTGGTCTGGGTACTGCTAGCAATCGCACCCCAGTTCCTCAACAGGTCATCCACTGTATAATTTGTGAATAGCTCTAATGATTTCATCCACTGTACCACCCTTATAAGGATCAAAGCCCTCAACTCATCAACGCTTTTCTCAACTTGTGAGAAAATCCTAGCATTTCATTCTTCCGATAAGGACCAACAAACCGCAGCCCTCAGATCTCTCCACATAATCTTGCCCCTTTTCATGTGCCACATGAAAAAAGGAGAAAACAGATTTTGCATGTTTGATGGAGGGTTCCAACTACACCCAAATAGGAAAAAGCCCATTCCCAAATAGACTTTGCATATTGGCAAGACACCAGTAGGTGAAAACCTGTCTCCCCATCAGCTTTACAAAGAACACACCAATGAGGGGACAAACAATATTGGATCTCTTCTTTTGGAGCAGATCACCAGTGTTGAATCTTTCCAGAAAGGCTTCCCAGCAAAAACTACCAACCCTAGGAGTGATTGGTCTGCACCAAACCTCATGAACAGGAAAAGGGATGAATTTCTCTTATTCTTACAAGCCTCCATTGGTAATTGATACAAGTATAGATCTACACTAGCTAGGATATAATTCATAAAGGTGATAAATGCACAATAGAATAATGTGATATTGAGAGAGCTAAAAAATGAAAACCAAAAGGGCAGATGGACCAGATCTACAGTTTAAGGTGATTGCAACAGTTAAAAAAAAAAAACACGTCAAGTGCACCATACCTACTATGACTAGTAATGAAAATGGTCTTAGTCAACCTTGTAATGTTGGCCCATCTAAATTGACTCTTAATCAGTCAGGCCAGGATAGGTTGATAAGTTAGAAGTTAGAACTCTTTTTCTTTATTATTAGCAAAGTTAGAACTCGTTTCTGTCAGTAAAATTCATAAGGTTAGGTCAGCTTCTTCCAGATCATGAAAAAGCCTCCTGGTTTCTATTTCTATATATGATATTCAACGCCACCAATATTAAATCAAATTTCCTCATCAAATTTGAAAACTCACTTTCACTATCTGGTGATGGTGTCTGTTTGGATACATGTCGCCAGGGATCCTGTGAGCCATTTGTGAAAATAATCTTTGAACCTGTGAATTTATGCAAAAGAAAACATCTTAAAACAAGTGATGTATGAATGAAAGATAAGTAAGGACGATTTTCTTCAAATCACGACAAACCCCACATTCATAACTATAAATTTTACTAGCAAACTTTCATCCCCATCCACGTATATCAACAAATATATAAAAGCAATGGCGATTAAAAAAATTGGCCAGATACAAAAGTCTGAATATAATGTGGGATAAACTTTTTTTTGGCCCAATGATGCATAGGATAAATTAATCTTCAATATAGCAGAAGTTCGATGATAGCATTTAACGGTAACAATTGCCTATTTTCGAAAATGAACATGGGGAAACAGACTTCTTGAAACAGAACTAACAAGGGCATTTCCACTATTTGATTATAAATACAACAATAAATGATTAATTTAAAACATTTCATACACAATAGCGGGATGTTAATGGTGTATATTAAATAATAGTATGGTACTAGGATATAAAGATGACTTCATGTCTCAGCCACCAAAATGTTAAAAAAAATAGCAATTTCCACTATTTTTGGCATAGCTTCCATGCCACCACAAAGAAGTTTCATCCTTCAAAGAACAACACATCTACCTCCACTGATTGTAAATTTGGATCCATGTAACCACCCCCAAGTGATGTAAATTCATAAGGTAATGTTCACATTTGGTCAGACAAGTGATGTTTGGAAAATCCCTCTCTACATACATCATAAAGATTTTCATAGCATGGATATGGTACAATCAGAAACCATAATTTAACAATCATATAACAAAAAAAAAAAAAATGATACCAATCTATGCCAGCTAACTTGAGAACAAAAGACGGGTGGATAAATGTGGAACCAGAGAAGCTAAAGGGGTTAAAATGTGTACCAGCAATATCTGTGCCTCCATAGTATATGTTTGTCATGTCCACATCTGGAAAGATGCCTTCTCCAAAAACATTCTTGCATAGATCTAAGTGATATCTACAAAATATTAACAAAATTTGCATGTTAGGATATGTATCAAATATTAGCAAAATCAAATTCTATATATGGTGAATTGTTGTTTCTTAACATTTTAATGACATAGGGAAAAAAATAAAGTAGAACTGTTCTTCTAAGGAAATACTAAATAATTGCAGTATTCCCTCTTTACATGTTGCTTATTTGAAATCATGAAAAATAAGCTAATATGGCAGTAGAGGACTCAAAATAAGCTAAGAGTTTACCAAAAAATGAGCTAAGCAAATATTTACCTTTCATCTACCTTTGAAGAGCGAATGCTATCATTTGAGGGTGCTACCTGGAAATAAGCAACCTCAGTGCAAACCTGAAACCACCACAATCGATCACTACTGCCTTCACTGAGTGCAGTATTCTTCAAGTATTTCTGATTGTATGTTTGAACATCAGCTCCGAATTTTCCAATGAAATAATCTTTCACATAGTTGGCATATTCATCCTGTATAAAAAGTTAATAAAGTTTAAATACCACTAGAAGCATAACACTAGTTTCTTAGGGAAAAGATCAGAAGAAGAGTAAAAAGCCTACTGATTTTGTAAATAAATGAACAAAAACAAAATGCAACAGCTCAATAATCTTATGGACAGATATTGCACACATCCTAGGTTTGATAATAATGCCCATTTTATATTATAAAATCGGCTTGGATAGAGGGGAAATATAAAAGGAATATCTATAACAAATCTTGTTCACCGGAATTTAATAGCTAGATTGGTGGATAATAGATTATAGCACCAGATTCCCATCGAAGCTTCACCATATCTATTGAAATTTATTGAAAAAGAAGAGCACCTAATTCTTGTGATAAATCTATTCTTAAGTCCAACACTATAAATTTTTTACTCCCTCCTGAATTTTAAGAGTATAACAAAATGTTGGGAAGTTCATAATATTTTAACAGGATAATCTTTACCACCCCTTGCACATAAAAACAATACAATGAAAATCAGTGTTTTAAACCAAAAAAGTAGGAAAATTAAATGCAATTTCACATAATTATATGATGTAAATATAGATTCATAATTTCACAATGGATATGATACTAAATAGAACAGAATGGCAAAACACAATTCATGTAGCTGACCCATACAGTTGGGATAAGGCTTAGATGATGATGATGATATGATGTAAACATAGATTTTTTTTTCCTTTTCTTTTCCTTTTATAGAGAAAATGTGTTTTTAACAGTAAAAGTTCATTTCATTAATTTCAATTAAAACATATTGCACAACATTGTTATTACGAATGAGCTCAGCCCCCATTATCAATTGAATGAACCCAATTACAAATCTGTGAAAAAGAGTTGTTCCCTGCACACCCCTTGGTTTAGCCAAATAATCAGCAATCCCATTTGCTGTACACTTTACCCGTCTAAAAGCTGCCCCCAACTCCTTTGCTAAATTGCTATGTTCTCGATCTCTCTTATAAGTTATAATGTGGTTGTGAGCCCACATGCTCGGGTTGCTGTCATTCTTTTATAGATAAAAGATGTTAACATGGAAAATATTGGATATTGGGTGGTAGCAACTTTCTACAAAGGACAAGACTTGGCTATACACATATAAGCCCATATGCATGTATTTACATTTAAAGAGCAGAGCCCAATCATCTAGAATGGAACCACCCATAGGAAAGGCACAACTGATGCAACATTGGAGATCCCAAGGACTGGGAACAAGGGGTAGAATGTTTCTGGAGAATATGGTTTAGAAAGAAACAAAAAGGACCTTTCTGAATGAGTTTACATCACAAAAGATCCTCACGGAGAGTCATCTTCCTAGTGGCATCATGGATATTGGTTGAAATAGATTTCCATGAAATCAGGGACCGATCATTATGTCACAGAGTAATTTAATGAGGGACTGTTTCTGTCTAAAAGACTAAAACGTTTGATGGCAGATCATTGGGTAGCCTGAGCCTTTCAGGAATTGGTGGGGTAATAGAAGATAGAGATGGAAGCATAATCTGGCCTTTATTGGGGCCTATCTGGGAGGTGGATTTGGCAAAGGCTGAGTTGATGGGCTCTTCTATTTGACCCTTGGTATGCTGTCCTCAGCATCTCTCTTCCCTTCTTTGATTGAAGGCAATTCTACAAATGTCATTAGATAGAATAAGGGTTTGAAATAGCCTTTGGAGATTGTCCTTCATACAGAATAAGATAAGAATTTATTTTGAGATTTTGTAATCATGTTTTCAGATGAATTTCTAGGGATCAAGATGAGATTTCTGACAGGTTAGCTGGGTTATGGTTAACCAAGATGAAACGTATTGTGGCTTTCATTGACATGGAGCATGTACACTGAAAATTTTGTACAGTTTCAGATGGACTGACCTTTTGCTTTGATGTCCATCCTATACTCCTTTCTGCAAGGGCTTTCTCATCTCTTTAATATAATTTGGATCTGACTACTCAAGAATAAGAATAAGATAACAAATATAGCATTCTTTTTGGTGCTGTGGCTGAAAGGCATGTCTTGCCAGCATTAAATCTGTCAATGGGCCGGGCAGATCAGAGCCAAACCCACCCAATTGTATTAGAATCTGGGTATGCATTAGTGTCCCAATTATAATCGGGTAACTATAATTGGATCAGGATAGTTTTGGTAGTTCCACACTGATTAAGACCCTGAACAATAATTATGTATATGCATATTGGCATATGCACTTAGATGATAGGTGATAGGGTACCACCTTGCTATGCTTAAGTGGGCACCAAGGTGCCTACTAGGCACCAGTTAGGCAGTTTTTTCTTTTATTTTCCTTTCTTTTTTGGACAAGAAAAGACCTACAACTTATTGGGTATGAACATTGCATATAAAGCTAATTGTAATGAACATTGCATATAATGCATGTAATATCATTAATTTCACAAGGGACTATCACTGTTAATAATAAATTTAAATATTTCATACAAAATATAATCCAAGTCAGCAAAATAACAAGGCCAATTTAAAATTATTGAATTTCATGTAACCAAAATCAAAACCATTAAGCTAAGTAACAGCAAATTGAATCCAATCAAGCAACAAACAACATAATACACACGCAGCATATACACGTGATTTATTTTTTTGATCTGTTGTAGTATACGATTTAATTTATCATAGAACCCAAACAAAATACAACATTGTACACAATTATGATAAAGTTCTGTGAGGTGCCAACTGCCAACTGTCTATGCCAAAAAGACATGACAGGGGTGATCATTCTTAGCCCAGCCTGGAAACCTGCCCCAGCTCAGCCTGTAAATTTCTGGGTGAGCCCAGGTTTTTGTGCTTAGGCCCTGCGTGGACTGCAATGTATAATAAAATATTATATATACATGTTATTTTATTATATTTTATATACAAAAATTATAAATATTACACACAGCATATATTATTTTAACAAAAGCATTTTCTTTTGGTTTCTTTTGAAGGGCTACACAACGGGGGGTAGCCCATACCCCAACCAGGTGCAGGCAGGACTCGATCCCAAGTCTCTGCTACGACCAGCAGGAGACCTTACCAACCAGCTGGTTGGCACCTTGCATTATTTTAACAAAAGCATGTATTTCATGTATACGGTATTTCACCACTCTTGATTAAAACCCCCATCAATCACATCACCATTGTGGAAGCCCCATGTTCTGGCCATGAAACACAATTACAGTGTCCTTTGAATTCCTCATTTTGACATTTCGCCAAAAGCACCACACTGAGACACAAATCTCTCCTGCCAGATCCCTCCTCCATCTATTTTTCAGTTTTGCCACTGCATAAGCCCTCTCTGCAACAATGGGGAACTGAATGAACATAAAGAGAATTTAAGTGTTTGTTGGCGGAGGTGTAGATGTTGCAAGCTTTGGAGCAGAAAGAAGGTTTGAAGGGGTTTCCAGAGAAGAAATCACAGGGAGAGTCGAAGTTCCAATCAGGGTCTTGGAGGGAATGTAGTGGTGGAGAAGATAGGAAGCTAGGGAGAGATAGCCACAAAGAGGGATGGGAGGAGGGGAGAGTTTGGGTTAGGGTTAGGATTTAGGGTTAGAAAAAACAAGAAAAGGAGATAGCAGAGCAGGTGATGGTAGATAAAAGTTGTTGAAGTCTTCATGGAATAACCCTGAAGGTGGAGGAATCTCTGTTATTTCATCTTCCATCTTCGTCAATCCCTGAAGATCCTTCTGTCTCCATTCTCTTCTTGAGGCAACCAGTGAAATGAATGCAGAGCATTTTCAATTTTTTTATCAGCAACACAAGAAAAATTTATTATTAATTATAAAAAGGAGTAGAATAAGGAGTTGTGGGCAAAGATTAAGCCCAAAATCACTTTCGATATTTACAAAACAGCCCAAAACATGGACTGTCTCTGAATTCCACATTTAGCTAGCCCATCTGACACACTGTTTGCAGATCTTCCAATCCACTTCACTTGGATTATCATATCCTTAGAAACCTGCTTGAAACGCCTGAATTCATTCTTTAACTGCCATATTACTCCTTCCCCCTTTTTCATCCAGTCCACAACAATTTTGGAATCACCTTCAATAATCAATCTCTTGATCCCTAACCACCTTATACACAGCTGCCAACAGTTCTGATCTCACCACATCTCCATGCTGAATAGGTCCCGAAAACATAGCTACAATATTTCCACTTTCCTCCCTGATGACCTAAATAACACAGAGGCCAATCTCCTTTCTCACAACCCAAAAAATCTGCCATTTCTCTCACATTTAGACCAATTGATTTTCAAGTTAGAGATCCTTTCAAAGAGCTTCACTAGAATTCTATTTCTTCCAATTACCCAGCCCTTAACCAGCTCCATAGAGTTAGCCTTGGAGATTATCTTACTTAAGACCTCAGCTATCAAAGTGAACAGAAATGGAGAGAGTGGTGGATCACCTTGTCTAAGACCTCTAAGCCCTTCAATGAAATCAATTGTCGACCCATTGACTATAACAAAAAAGTGTCTTGTTTGTAAGCAACCTCTGATCCATTTACACCATAAATCCCCAAAGCCACATCTCCACTCCTCACAACATTGATCAAGAAATCCCAATGCACTAAATCATAAGCTTTCTCCAAGTCCAATTTTAATGATATTCCTTTCTTAACCTTTTTTGAGCCTCCATACATTCATTTGCAATTAGAACCTAATCAACAATCTGTCTATCCTATATAAAAGCCCCTTGGAATTGGGAAATGAGAGGGGGGAGGACCTTCTTAAGCCTCAAAGAAAGCACCTTGGCAATTATCTTATAGATACTAGTAACAGGGCTTAAGGTCTGAAATCCCCTAGATGAGTTGCATCTTTCTTCTTTGAAATCAAGGCTAAGAAGGCTGAATTCATTCCAGGGCTGATTACTCCCCTAATGTGGAACTCACTAAAAACTTTAATAAGATCATCTTTAATTACCTCCCAACAATCTTGATAAAAAGCGATTGTGAATCCATCAGGCCTAGGAGCCTTAGATCTATCCATAGAGAACACTACTTCCTTAATTTCAACCTCCTCAAACCTTTTTTCCAACATCTCCACTTGATTTTCTTCCAGACAATCCCATTCAAGCCCATCCAAAGACGATCTCTCATTGATTGGCCTATGATAAATTGATCTGAAATGATCTGGCAAAGGCACCCCCCCCCAACCCACCACTAAAGATGATATTGAGCTCTTCCTTTTTCTACCATTAGCTTAAGCATGGAA
This sequence comes from Nelumbo lutea, assembly GCF_056320005.1. Lineage (NCBI taxonomy): Eukaryota > Viridiplantae > Streptophyta > Magnoliopsida > Proteales > Nelumbonaceae > Nelumbo > Nelumbo lutea. The sequence continues at coordinate 26,761,821 of NC_142688.1, read as the reverse complement.
ATATTTTGTGTTTCTGTCCCCTTCCTTAATCCATCTCTCCCTTGATTTTTGCTTCCAGCTGATCTCCTCTCTCTATAAGGTAATCTCAAGCTCCTTTCTTAGAGACCATCTTCTCTACACCACCTTGCATCTCCTTATCAATCTCCTCAATTTGCAAAATAATACTGGTGTTTTTCTCTTCCAATCTCCCAAACTTGATTCTGTTCCATTTTTAATTTCTCCCTTCAAGATCTGCAATTCCTTCAGAAATTTCTGACCTTCCTACATAGATTGTGGTATGTGGGTAACCCACCACTCCTTAACCTTTTCTTGAATTCCAGATGGGTAAGCCACATATTCTCAAATCTAAAGGGAATTGGACCTCCAACATTGGACCTTTGAAACAAGCAAATTGGCCAGTGATCTGAAGTAACTTGACGCAATGTTTTTCCCATCAAATTCAGACAATGTTCTTCCCAGTCAAGAGACACCAAGAATTTGTCCAGTCTAGAGCATATAGGGTTAACTTGAAGATTAGACCAAGTAAAGCAAGATTGACCTAACGGGATGTCCCTTAACCCATGATCCTCAATAAGCTGTTAAATCTCCTCATTCTTGAGGTAACCCTTTGTCTTCCACCATTTGATTCCTCCACAAACCTGATTATATTAAAGTCTCCTCCTATGCACCATGGTCCCTCCCACAAGCCTCTAATATCTGCTAATTCTTCCCACATTACATTTCTTTCCCTATAAGAGTTTGGACCATATACATTGGTGAGGACCCATTCAAATCCATCCTGGGTGTTCTTCAACTTGACTGAAACTGAGAATCTCCCAACTAACTCTTTACCACACCTGAACATTTCCTCCTTCCAAGCTGTTATTATTCCTCCAGAGGCACCCCAAGCTGGAGCATAACTCCACTGAATGTCTCTCTCTCTCCCCAAATACTTATCCGCTTCCTATCTACCTCCTGAATTTTGGACTCCTGGATCAACACTAGGTCTGGTTTCTCTTTCTTCAACAACTCCCTAATCAACCTTCTCTTTGTAGCACTTCCCAAACCCCTCACATTCCAGCTGATGACCTTCATTGACCTAGCTGAGATTACCCTAGAGCATTTTCAATTTTACATATATTATATATTATAATATTTATATACTATTTTTTATATTTAATGATGTAATCCAAAATCCCAGCCTGGCCCTGTCCATGGTCGTCCCTGATGACAGTAAGGCACCCCTCAGAAAATGCCTTGTTGCCTAGGCATCACTTTGACAATTATGACTTGCACCAGTAAAAACTAAGTGCACACCACTTAACCACATCAAGAATCATGGTGTTGAAATACACAAGATAGTTCGTTCTGGATGAGTTATAAATGGACCCGTCACATAGCAGAGGGCACAAAAACAACTTAACAGTATGCTCCATCATAGCCTTTAAACTATGTATTTTCCTAAGGAAGAAGCTCACTAATATTAGACTATTGAATGGTAGTCAACAGAGATCTGCATACCACCAAATCCTTTCCATCTTTCCTTGCTTTGACAAGAGGAGAACATAGTAAATTGGGATTCCCATATTGAAACTGCAAATTTTAAAAACGTGTTAATAAACTTATTTGAAATAATAAGTATCAAATAACAAAAATTTAGTTGTATCAATTGTTGGATTACATTACCGCTACAACTGCAGCATCTGCCAGGAAATATAGAAAATCAGCATCATTGTTAAGCTGCATCCGTAAATGAAATATCCACAAAAATGATCAAAGTTTGTAAATAAAAAGATCCACGATGGAGTAATAGAGAAAAGGTTGACAACCGCATATGTAGCTAACAGTATCTTGTTAACTAGTATATGCATAAATGTACACATATATTTAGGTTTATTTTATCAGTGCTGAGAACAGGTACATCTAGGAGTTGGGTCTGTCTGACCACAGAATTTTGAGATATAGAACTTGGTTAAGAAGGAAGGAAACAACAGCCAGAAAATAAATGCACTAATGAAGAAACATGATAAATTCAAAACACAATAGTGTACTGGAATTCTATGCTGCATTATTAAATGATAGATGGGCATTGCATATATTTGTTTTGAACATCTAATTAAAAAATTACATTAGATAATTATGATGTATGTGTGTCCAAATAAGTGGGTGAATGCTTAATATGTTAAAACTTATAATCAGACTGTAATCATGTTTAAGAAAAGAAAATTGAGGAGATGCATAAATAATATGGCATCTTCATATTATATTGGTAGGAAGGGATAACAAATTAGAACACACTCCACAATTCATGCTTTTGGTTAGATGAAAATTAATCTTTACAAGGAAGCAAAAATGCATACCTCAGCTGCATCAAACAAAGTCTTCACTGTTTTTCCATCTGATACAAGCTTTTCTTCAACAAGTTTCGTGATTTCTTGTAATGCTTCTTTACATTCAGCACCAGCTGACACACCAATCTACATATGAAACCCATAGCAGATACAGATCTCATAAGTCCATAAAATCTATACCAAAAAAAAAAAAGAAGTCACTAAAACCTAAAATGCAGTAGGAGCATGAAGAGTGGCCTTTAGCAAATGAAACTCCATCACTATTATTCAAATTTCCCTACTGACATTAGCAAAAAAATCATTTAGAATAATTTTTTATTTTTCTCCCAATGTGTACACACGTGAAATGTTGTAATGATCTTGCAATATAAACTTTTTCTTCTATGGTTTCCTGATCAGCCCCTAGGTGTTACACTCAATATATGATCATGTAAGTATGGTTTCCTCCAAGAACCCTCCTGTTTTTTTTTTTTTTTGAGAAAAGGTAAGGTAAATTTTATTGAGACAGAAATAATAGTACAAAGGGACCCCCCCTCAAGGAGAACACCTTGGTAGGGGAGCAGCCAAATCAAAGCAATATTACAAATGCCATAAGTTCCTAGAATTCGGCCTAGCCCCCAACTGAGGCCTGAATCCCCTTTGATGCCGAGACCCAAGAAATCAGCTTTCCAAATGAAATGGATATAATGTCCTCTGGGTCCTTGTAGATGTATGAAGAAGCCTTTTGTTCTATTATGCCCAAATGGTACTGATTACTGCAGCCAGAATGGACACCCACACAGCAGAAGCAAGCTTTAACAGCCCCTGTAACACCCAGCTCCACAACATCTCCTTCACTGAGGCTGGCATAACCCAAGCAAGACCCAGTGCAGATAGATGATGATTCCAAATGCTAGTAGAAATAGAGCAGTGAAGAAACAGATGGCTGTTGCCTTCCACATCTTGACCAGACATCACACATCTCTGATCCTGGAGTTAAATCCCTCTCGTAGATAGATGGGCTTTGGTTAAACACCCGTCTAAAGCTGTTGCCCACACCAGGGCATTGAATTTTGAGGGAGGGGCCGGGTTCCAAATTCTGGAAGCAGCCATGCCTTCCATGTTTCTTTCCGACAGGTGACTGGCAAATTACTTGACTGAGAAAAGGCGATCTGTACTCCAGGTCCAGATCCAACTATCTTCTTTGAGAAGATCCAGGGGCTGGGGGGAGATCAGCTCAAGTAGCTCGGCTAGGCTTGCAATTTCCCAATCCTGAAAATGCCTTCTAAATAAAGGGCACCATACTACAGAATTACCAAATACCTCAAAACAGTCTGCAACCACTGCTTGGAGGTCAGCTAGCTGAAATAACTGAGGGAATAAATCTGATAGAGGGGTATTTTCACACCAAGGGTCTTTCCAAAATGCCAGCCTGTCACCCTTCCCTAGTTTAGGACTTAAAACTCTGCTAAAACTAGGATAAATGTTCATTATTTTCCTCCATAAGGAGCAACCTAAGGAGGGGAAAGAAGAAATGGTAATCCAGTCTCCTCTGTCTGTGTTATATTTAGCTGCAATTATACTCCACCAATTGTTCTCTCCATTCCAAATCTCCAGATCCACTTCCCAAGAAGAGCCTTGTTTGAAAATCCTCATCCACTTGATACCCAAACCTCTTTTTTCTTTCAGAGAGCACACCTTATCCCAGTTCACCAAGTGAATTTTCTTCCTATTTTCCTCCCACCCTTTCCACAGGAAGTCCCTCTGCAGTTTCTCAATTCTTTGTGCCACTTTCCTTGGTATTGGAAATTAGGAAAGATAGAAAGCAGGAAGATTGGACAGGGAGCTCTTTAAAAGGGTGATTCTACCCCCCAATGACATATTTAGCTTTCCAAGAAGCCAATTTCTTTTCCATCTGTTCTAAAACCGGTTCCCAGATCAGCACCGAAGTGTATTTAGCTCCTAAAGGGAGACCCAAATATTTTATTGGTATGAACCCCACATAACAAGCTAACCTCTCCGCCAAGGCCTCTATATTAACCACATTACCCACGATCAAACACCACCTGTTCCAATTTACTTTTAGACCCATGTCACCCATCACTATTTCTTTTTTTTTTTTTTTTGATAAAATAAGCCCATCACTATTTCAAACCAACTGAGAACTCCCACCAATAAATCTAACTGCTCTTCCTTGGCTTCAAAGAACCCTCCTTTTTTCTAGTGGTCTCTCATCCTTCTTAATATAAGATATTTTCTCAAAAGATAAGAACAACAATTGAAACTATAAAAACTAATATTCTTATATACAGGTTAAGAATTTAAGACCCTCTGCCCCTGGCATGGACTTGTTTGGGCTTGCATCAAGGGCTTGGTATAGAGGCAGCTCATCGAATTAAGAATACAATATGTTTAACATCACAATAACCACTTGAAGTAATGCAGTTGGGGAAAAACAAAGATTTGAAAATTCCACATGCTTGAATGTTTAAGTGTTTAAAACTGTTCTGTATGCTATTTTTGTTTCTATGTTTTTTCTTTAAATATGTTTTATATGTTCTATTTATGTGTTTTAATTTGAGCCAATGGACTTCTTAAAAAATGTGGTTTCTTTTAAAATTTAGCTTTGCATATTTTTTAATTAATATTATTTTTAATGGTTTTTGTATTTTTTATTTTTTTAAATTTGCACCTTGCTTCAAAAAGAAGCCTGCCTCGAAGCCCTTGTGCTTCTAAAACACTGACTTCAGTTCTGTCAAATCAGGTGGATCCATGCAGACTCATTCAGTCACCTCAGTTGAGAAATGAAGCTGATGTTCATTGTCCAGGTGCCTCCCATGTGCGTTTTGCCAAGGTTTTCGTGGACAGTGCATGTAACAATATTGATTATGCTAGCTATGTAGCTATTCTTTTTGATGAAGACAATAGGTTTTTAGCTGCATCATTAGAAGATGATCTGCCCAGATCACCACTGTTTTCAGAAGCAAAGGCATTGCTCATTGGTTTGTATCTAGCAGCAAAGGAGTGTAAAAGTGAGATCATTATTGCTTCAGATTGTGAGGCTTTATTAAAGCATTTAAGTGACAAATCTATCTATCTACCTAGCGAGATCTGGTCTGTCTATTCTAATATTTTGGCCTAGCAGCACAATTTCTCAGGGATTAAACTCGTCCATGTTAAGAGAGACATCAATGGAGTTGCCCATTTCCTAGCCAGTAAGATGTGTTCCAAAGGAAAATGGTGTGTCAGTCTGCTTGTTCTAATGGCCAATAGCCCTCAGCATGATTAATGAAAATGTTCATCTTTTTACCAAAAAAAAGTTTCTGTATATGATGGATGATGAGGCAGATCCAAAATATCCACTGGTTAGGGGACTCTGTGGATTGGCCACATGCTTAACATCCAGATTAAATCAGCCCTACAACCCACCTTATATTGCTAGTTTTCTAAATGAATATTAGCTAATTTTTGAGGATGTACTTTTTTTGAGGTCCTTCTGTTTTTGATGTTTACATCTTCTCTTTGTACAAAGGACCTTACATCAATACAATGATACTTTACCTTTGCTCAAAAAAAAAGAATGAATATTAGCTAATTAGCCAATAAAAGTTATAGTTTTTAATACAAACCTGCACAGAGAAAAGGGTTTACTTTGAACTTGTAGCAACATAATTTGGGCCAAAATTTGTTCCACCAATATAGGAGTCCTTTTGGGTTCCAAACAAATTTCCCTTCAATAAGATTCTTGCATTATTTATTGATGAAAAAAGATTCTTGGGTTATTTAGTGAGGTCGTTTAAGGAGCATCACTAAATGAACCAACTAGTAAACCCATTTCCATATATATAGGTTGCCTCATTGAGGCAAGCACTTTTATGGCCCCTCACAACCTTGTGAACACTTGCCTTATAATACCTTAACAACCATGATGCAACTAAACTAAAGGAAACATTTAGGAGTCAAAATGTAATATTATTTGAAAAGTTGGATGTCATAAATCAAATTATTGACGCATGTCTAATTAATAGGCAGGAAAGATATTTTTCTAAAGTACCTGTTTGTCAAAATTAGTGAAGTTGTAAACAGCAAGAACAACTGCAGAACTTGCAAGACTTCCACATGTTAGATGAGGGAACTTTACACGGAACCATGCACTAAGTGCTCCAGAGTAAGAAACACCGAAAACAAACCAAGGGTTTTCAACATTTGATCGATTCAGCTTTGAATTCAAAGATTCCTGCAGGATAATTATTATTGAGTCATTTAAGAAATGATACATTAAGAATGGGAACAAGAAATAGAAGGGGAATGAAATATAAAGAAAAGAGCCACTTCTTTTTAATAAATATATAAATGGAGTGGTACAACAAGAAAGCAAAGCTGCTTAAAGAGAGAATTTTAAACAATTTGTATCAAATTCATATCTCATGATGAGGAAAAAATGGAATAGCATGCATCAAAGTGCAACATATCCAAATGAATAGACTGCTACAATCATCACATATCTGTTTCCAAAGATTATGGATAAGCTCTCCTTAAAAGACAAAAACAGTATCACACTCTTACTGGTATCATACTGAGTTTGCTTGTATTTCTCACCATATTTCAATGTGAATGAAATGCTTAACTTTGGCTTCAAATCCAACCACTGTTAGATCTGCTGTATTGTTTAAATAGAAATAATTAAATATACATAGATATGTGGTAGTAGAATGTGCAGTCAAAAAGTAGCTAACTCGAAAAGAGCTTGCTTGAAGAAAGACATGTAGAAAACTATATCATCCTTACCTGATAATACTGACGAAAAGTAGCCAAATCAAAAAGAGCTTGCTTTGAAGAAAGATATCTTAGATTTTCTGTTGTCAACAAGTTAAAAGGGGAACTCTTCCCATAATAACGATGCTCAAGAGAAACCAAAGCAGCACCAAACTTCTTTGCTAAAACCTGTTTGATGTTACAAGGCTTGTAAATATAAAATTGCTACACTGGTTATGGAAAACAAAATGTTTCAGAGAAATACATGATATTGCAGTAGAGATGCCAAAGTAATTTTATGACTTACATTGGTATAGTCATTAGGAATTCCATTGCACGAGGATTCACCACATATTTTTAAAAATATGGGTCCATCAGGAACCCGAAAGTAGTCAAGGAATTCATAGTAGCGCTGCCCAAATTGACGATGGTCCTGAAAATTTGAGTGCAGCCATCAGGACTATGAGCACATCATACATTTTAACAGAGACTCAACCATCCTTGAAAGAATAAAAAAGCACTACAAACATGCATTTGACCAAAATGAGATCATAAAGGAATACCAAATTTACCAAAATAGTAGATGAAAAGGTCAGAAAAGATCTGTTTAAGATTTCTTTTTCCAATTAGCATTTTGAACTATCCATAAGCTAGAAATTTAACAATGGAATATAGATTTCTGTCATGATGTAAGACTTGTGAGACAACTACGAGTTTTTTGTGCACAAATCAACCAGGTTAATCCAAAAGTCTGATGCATTCCATTCTTTGAACAGATTAATTGTGAAAGGCCTGGAAAAAGTGAGAAAAATCAATTTTGCAAAAAGTAGATAGTACAACCAAGTTTTCTGCTATCTTAAGTCTCCAAGATGAAACTCATTGCCATTGGATCTTGGACAACAATCTTGTGAACTCGTATGCACCAGTACACTGGCTTGATGCACTGAATTATCTATACTTACACTGGCTTGATGCCATACTTCACAATCTGGTTTCCAAGACATTATGATGTTAGCATTAGTACATCAAACATTAATAAATCAATTGTATACCTGCAACATCACTTTGCAATAAATCTGCAGCTAAATAAAAATAAGAAATAGCACCCTCCTCATTTCAAGACTCCGAAAGAATTGAATGTGATATTATGACATGCAAAAGACATGTATAATTGTTCAGAGTCCTTGTCTGTGATTTCTCAGAGTGCAAATCTCATGAAGCTGTAGTTACATATGAGCAGGAAAAACGTAAAAACATAGGAAGATCACTTTATGGAACCCAGGCTTCCATACGCAGCAGCAAGACAATGAATACAGAGGAAATCTTTTATCAGATAAAACCCTATTCTTTCAAACCCAAAGAATATCTTAATTCTCAATATGTCACTCTTGATCGGATATATTAGGCTCTTTGTCAATTATCAGGAACCTGCCGTTTTAGTGCCAAAGGAGTACGCAGGCATCTTTCTCATAGTCATAGGGTGGAGATCCTGTTAGAGCACGCCTATTTCTTAAGTAATTAAAAATACTTTCAACACTTCGATTCATAGCATCGTTAGTTCAGGTATGTGAATTGGTCATAGTAGTAATTCAACTTTGCAAACTACGGAGCTGTCTGTTTAATGCCTGCCGAAAGGTAACTTGAAGAACATAATCAATTTGTTTGTTTTTCACGTGATTTTTTTCTGATCGTTTACAGATGCTTAAGCAAGATACAGTATGAATTAATAATCTAAATATTCAGGAAACCAATTCGTCAAAAAATTAAAGTTGTCGAAAACAAATTAGGAGCCAAGTTGAGGAGGGGAGATAGGAAGACGAACTGGAAAAACGTGAGAAAAAAACTTACAAGTGGAGAGAAGTGATCGAGCGTCTGATTGAACCAGAGTTCTTTCTGAGTCAGGTACGAACTGCCATTTGTGATCTCGAACCTTCGAGATTCCACGACAACGTGGGAGATAATGAACAATAGCTGAACAACTACGTAAGCCCTCATCTCCATTTCTTCTTCCTTCACGTCTTCCCTCGTCTAAAATGCATTTATAAAAAAGGATTTATAGGATGCCGTTACTTATATATACCCTCTCATCGAAACATTTAACGTCAAGGTTGACAGAAAGAAATAAAAAGACAAAAATGCCCTTCACTGTTCATTAAATTTTAAAAACGCGCCCCTCCAGTTCTCCTTAAATTCTCTCATTTTGTGATCGGAGATTTAGGCATCCCAACATTCCAACAGATAACTTGCATGAAATCGATACTCTTTTAGGCTCTAATAATCTTCGAGAGCCTGAGTATGGGGCCGGGCACATCTCCATATTTATCCATTATATAACCAGTGGGATGCCGGTAACCAGTGGCACAGTGAAGCAACATATGTCTTCTGACAAATCATGTTTATTCCGTAAACCACAGCCCAAACCAGTGGTTTCTGCAGAGAAGAGTGGTATTCGTATTCATCCATTATAATCAGTGGCACATCTCCATTTCTTTCTCTTTACTTTTTTATTTTTCTATTTTTTGTAAAAGAATTTTTTTTGATAATTTGCTAATTATTTTTTTACAGGGAAAATTTTCAGTTTTACAAAACACAATAAAACAGAGATTTGTAGAAGATGGTTCTCGGGTTCATACGTGAATTGATTCTGCAGTAATCGATCTCCGCCTCAACTAGACAAATTATATACATTTAGTTTGAAAGACGGACTGATCTCCGGCTCTCCGCCTCAACCAGGCTCTTAATTCCGTTTTACTATTTTTTCTTTATCAGCTTGAGATTTTGTAGAAAAATCAGCAATTTATGGAAGCATTGGGAAACTAGAGGGAGAACTGCGATCGAATTAGTGAATTACCTGATTCTGTTATTCAACATATTCTCTCCTCCTCCCCGTAAAGAATGTCTATGATTCCCAATCTAGATTTCTACGAAGATCAAATTTATGAATTTTATGGACTCAGTTCTGCTTTGTCGTAATGGTGCTGTAATTCAAAAGTTCCGTATGAATTTCGGTGACGACTATTGTGATAGTTATCGTGTTCATTCATAGATATCAGCATGATAAATCTAGGGTTTCGACTGAGAAAGTCGGGAGAAGAAAAAAGCGGTGTTTTGAATGGGGCAAAATTGGTATTATAAGAAAACAATGTGCATGTGGTGTTGGCTATGTAGTGCCAGACAAATCATGTACTGCACCATATTAGCATCCGGTACAGATTAAAAGAAGTCCGGAATGATTAGACAGAAAGCACCTGCGGTAGACGGTGGCTCTGTGAAGTCAGTGTAAAGCACCCGCAATATGCTATAAGTGGATTTTACTTTGGCGCGTCGCATACATCCGAACTTGTCATTGGGAGATGTGTCGTGGGCGCATAGTACCAGTAGGAAACCAGGAATTCCTATAAATGAAAAATGTGTAACAGCCATGGGAAATCTATGTGGATGGACTGTTATTTAAAGACTGAATCTAAATCTATAGAATATATTTAAGTAGTTTTCTAAAACTATAAGATATATAAATAATTAATCCTTATAAAATCAAAAACAAATGTGGGTGGAGATTATACTCGTAGCCGACCACCGGTTAAACCTCTATGGACCGAATTTACATGAAAACTGGCCAAACCGGATCGCTAAAGTGGGCAGCCCTCCAAGTCCCAAACCGGATTTAAATTCATCGAACCTTCAAGTGTCTTTTTGGGAGAGCTGAAGCGGAACAGCCCCCATGTCCCAAATTGGATTTACACTCAAAGAACCTTAAAAATGCATGTCCGGGAGAGTTGAAGCGGACAGCCTTTCCAAGTCTCAAACTGGATTTATACTTGATGCCACCAGAAAGTGGTGGTCTCTAATGAGCTTAGTGATTTCTTGTAGAAGGAGACAAACTTAGAAGGCTCGAGGTGATATCCCGAGCTTGTAGCTCTAATGGTCGTCAGTACCAAGTACTTAGAAGTGGTTGAGAATTCAGGATTCATAAAGTATCAATTGAATGTTCACCAACCCCTTAAATAGGTTTCGATATACCTATCATGATGTATATGTGTTGGGCAGATGTAGGACACCTGTCATAGCCTTGGAACACCTAGATAGGAATGGAAACGGGGCGGGGCACCCCCTCCCTGTACCTACCCCATCCCCAATGGCGGGGCGGGGCATCCACTCCCCATCGAGGACAGGGAATCCTCGAATTTTCCCCACTCTAAGGTAATTATTTAAAAATTATATATTTTATGAACAATTTATACATATGATATAGGAATTTGGGGGTATTTTAAGAATTAAATTATAATACTTTAGGGGTAATTCAAAAATAAAATTATGGGATCCCAGGATTTTAAGAATTTAGGGAAAACATAAAGATATTTTAAATATCAATATTAAACATAGAGGTATTTTACTAATTTACCTTCGGGTTTGGGGCGGGTTTGGGGAATATATATAAAACCCGTCCCGATTTGGGGAAAATATTTTTTCCCCGTCCTTGTTTAGGGTTGGGGAAAACCCGCCCCGTTTGGGGCGGGGTGGGGTGGGGCCCCGGTTTTATGGGGAAAATTGTCATCTGTACACCTAGAGCTTGCTTTTCCTGGGTGGAACTCGAGTAAGACACCTGGAGCTTTATCAGGACACCTCTTACTCGAGTTTGGCCACATAATGCTCGATCTAGACACTAGTGGCTCAGTTTAGGCTAGCTAGTACCCGACCGAGACACCTAGGATCCTGTTCAGGCACTTGGAGCCCAATTGGTGCTACCTGTTTAGCCACCTGGTCTATGGATGTGACATGCAGTGTCGATCTGTCTTTCATGTCTTCAGTGCATGTGGTGGACCCGAGATTGGTTACCTAGCAGGTTTACCTCACATGTTGATGATCTTGTTGCATGTACTGCCAGGTAGTCACTCGATGGGCAAATGTAGAGAGAAGACTCTCCTGGAAAGGAGCTCATCTTACTATGTAAGAGTCCTTTGCGAGGTCAAAGGCCAATGAAGCCCATATATCTGAGCAGAAGTTGAGGAGTCTGAGGCGAATCTTATCCTTTGAGATAACGGCAAGATTATGTTCTCTGAGCTGAAGACAAGTTCATCAGTTCACTCAAATGCGCCACGTGTCCGATAATTCGGAGGTCGGCTTTATACTCATCAACACTCATGGACACTTAAGTGCTTCTGCGAGGGCTGAAGCGGACAGACCTCTCAAGTCCCAAACCGGATTTAGATTCATGAAAACCGGTCAATCTGACTATAGACCTAGACAAATGTAGATTAAGGTTGAAAAGCGGACAGCCCTTCAAGCCTGCCTGGGAGGGATGAAGGATAGCGGCTTGTAGCTTTTTGAAGTGGGCCATACGCTTCGAATTTGAAATTTGTGTGTGTGTGTGTTTTTTGTGAAGATATCATGACATGCTTTCAATTTCTGTAGCTCTGTGGAGAATGTAAGGAGGTCTGGGATTGTTTAGCATGGTTTTATTTTTGTGAACTTAAAGTTGTTGATACGTAGAAAGAATGAATTTAAGAAAACATTTTGTGAAGAAGCTTTGATTTTAATGTTTCAGATTTTTTTTATTTTAATATATTTTTGTGGAATTTTTAATATATTTTTATAATTTATATATTTTCTAGATTTTTTATATATAAGTGGACATTTAAATGGCTTGAATTGGATTGGATCCGGTCCATTTGTAAATGGACTTATATATATTAGATTGAATGAGATTAGACCAAATCCAATCCAATTGACAATCCTATTGAAAGCATGCAATCCTTAGAATGACCGACTAGCAGTCAACTTGGGCTCTCTTGAAAAAACCAAAAGCCAAACATAACTTATAAGCTGATCATGTGGGGAATATCTCAAAAAACTAGAAGCCACTTTTGCTTCAGCCTTCAGCCCCCGAAATGAATAAGGAATCTGCTAACCACAAAACACTAGTCATATGTGCACATAACACAACACAACAGAAGACACACATTGAAAACATATCCTGGTCAATGACAATAAAATGTGATATTCCAATAAAATAGTTCAAGAGATTTGTGTGGATGTAAATGTATGTATACAACGTTTTGTGTTGAACACATCCAGTACACTAACCAATGAAAAGAAAAGATAAACGTTCACTAATTATTCACCTCTCAAATGTGATAATAGATGTGAAAAAAAAGAAAACCCTCCTCATCAATTTTGATGAATTTTCCTTGTTAGCATACGCCTTAGGGGTGTTCTTTTTTTTTGGATTTTGAGGGGGGGGGGAGTTGGTTAAAAAAATCATGTTCTTTTATCAGATTTATGTGGGGATTAGGGAAAATTTATTTTTTTGGGTATCACTTATCCATCTCTTAGGTGAATAAATCATTTTCCCATGTGGGGGGAAATTATCATCACTTAAACGAGACAAAAATGCCCCTTTTAATAATGGATTTTTATGAATAACATAGGAAATAAAAGAACATGGGTAAATGCACTTATACTGCTAAGTCTTTCCTAGAAAATACTTACTCGAGTAAATGCATTTATCTGGATAAATAACTTACCAAAAAAAAAAAGCGAGGTATTAGGGTAAGGTGTTTCGTGTCAAACTGTTACAAATTAGTGTCATACTAAACCCATTGCATTTCAACCAGGCTGATCTTTTGTTGTTTTCATAATAAAAAAGAAAACACCGTCCATCAGCCAATACATCTAGAATTGTATTTGGTGTATTTGATCTATTGGCTTAATCAGTTGAATCCAATAAATGTGATTCTCCATTTTTTGAGAAGTTAAAAAGGTTCAACTAATACCCGTTTTTGCTCAGGTAGAAATTGAGGCTAAGCATCTGGCCAGTTTGCACCTTGCTTGATCAAAACTCATGTATTCTGTTAAACTGAAAAAACAAAAGATAAATGTAAAAGTGTGAACACTGTTTGAGATCAAAAGCAACCGAAAGAACAGAAGAAACCAAGACTGATGAGCGACGATTCCCATTTGTTATGTTGGGGTGTAGTTGTACCAATGGGCTGTAAAACAGTACTCATGACTGGGGATTACTTAGCCCACTGCAAACATCTTGTTTGTAGCAGATCCAGCACGGACGCATAGCGAGCTCAAGGCCCACCAAAAGTGTCATTTGCTTCAAAGGCATACATGGGAAGTTTCGTGTCATATGACCTATAAATGTCTCCTCCGCAGTGTGGGATGAGAACCATCAAGGACAACGCATGTAGAACGAAAAAGCCTCCGCCGCAACTTTACATAGGTTTGCGCTTGAGCCCAAAACTGCGGGTTTTTTTTTTTTTTTTTCAATTGGACCCAGCCTAATTCTTATCTAGGCCTGCCCAATAAACTTGGCCCAGCCCACTTAGACTTGCACCCCTAAAAAGTAAGCATGGTATTTTATAGGGAGAATGACTATTCAGTCCATGTCAGAATTTTGTAACCCCACTGGTGAAGGATGAGTTGACCCGATCTATGAAACGATGATACGTGGATACTGACTCGATGTAAGCGACAGCTCAGCATTGCGGCCCAGTACAGCTAAGTAACGGGCCCATAAAGCAGCTCACCACATCATATCGCACAAAAGGAGGAGCTTGCCACGACGCAAGCTTCAGGTTCCCCGAGCTATCCCCGAAGGGATATTCTGAGGCAACTTAGGGCAGAGGAGAAAGCTCTTCTTGAGACCTCCAATCTCTCGAGTATAGGAAAAAAGCGCGACCTCCACTCTTAGCCTTCATTTTCCCCTTTACTTCCCATACACAGTACTAACTTAAGCATCGGAGTATTCCCACCAGGTAAATCCCCGGGAATCCTTCCTTTCATCTTCTCAGGTGCCGTTCGTTGCCAACAAGGAGCCAGTCAGCAGTCAGCTAGGAGTGCCCGGATCGCGCTACATCATTTGGCGTCGTCTGTGGGAAACGCTTCAAAAGGCCTTTCTCTCTAAACTCTTTCAGTTCCTTCTTCTTTCTTGAAGCAATCCAACATTCATGGCTTCCTCTAGCAACGTCGGACGAAGCACGAAAATGGATAACTCCAGGGAACAACCCCAACTTCCTACTGTCTGTATCGGGCAGTTCACCATCCCCCTCTCAGTGGACGGAATCCCCAGCTTGAACGTGCCTCTCACAATGGCACCTGTCATCGCCCCACTCCCTACTACAGTTGGAACGATGTTCACCGAACCTTCGGTCGTGCCCTTAGTGGCCAGCCCGAATAAGCTGGAGGACCTGATGCAGTGCGGAGAGCCATGCAGGTCGAAATGCAACGACTCCAACAACTTCAGCTCTATCAACAGCACGTGCTGCACCAGGCCTCCCAGTACCAGTATCAGCAGCAGTTCCCCCAGCTGCCCCAACCTCAGCTTCAACAGCCTTAGCTCCAGCCTCAACACCTGGCCTTGTAGCAAGCCAAGTCTCGCCACCAGAGCGAACACTCTTGCTGAGGAGAGGCCCCCCAAAATCTCCCAAAAAATCAAGCCTCCTCCCACGGCAAACGGGAGAGACCGGCTACCCCGATCTCACCGCGGGCGGACAGGTCGGGAGGACCCCGGCTTGGCAGGTCAACGTCGCCTCGACAGTCAAAGTTTGGAACCCCGATTCTTGAGAACCGGTCTGAGATCCTGGCAACACACTCTAAGCAGGCCCCTTCTGTCCATAGCCATCACCAGTAGACTGGGCTACCCCCGACGCAAACCATTCTGGATAGCACAGAGGTGAGTAGCATGAACGCCGAGCCCGTCAGGAAGCAAAGGCGCCAACACCGAGCTCGCCGATCTGTCACCCACGATTTGCCCGAGCTCATGGGCAAAGAAGAGGCAGGCTCGGTCGAAGCCAAAGCTCCCCTCCTCTCAGTTTCGTCCCCCCTATCTTCCAAACTCCTGGCGGTCCCAATGCCCAAGGATTTCAAGCTCCCCCCTCTTGACAAGTATGACGGGTCGTTCGACCCGAGTGATCATGTAGATGCCTTTTAGTCACAGATGCACCTGGCGTGAACCAGTGAGTCGTACATGTGTGTGTCCTTCTCCACTACGTTCAGGGGAGCAGCCCGCACATGGTATCGGAACTTGTCACCCGGGTCGATAAGAAGTTGGGCGCAGTTCACACAAGCCTTCATGTCCCACTTTGTCACCAACAAGCGGTGCCCGCGAAATGAAGAAAGCATCTTCAACGTAGCACAAAGGGAGGGAGAGTCCATCAAGAGCTATATCAAGTGGTTCAATGATGCTTATATGCAGATACCGCGCCTGGATCCCGTCGTACGCCTTGCAGTAGCCAAGAAGGGCGTGAAGCACAAAGAGTTCAAGTGGCACATGATCGTCAACCAACTTGCAACCATAACTGACTTTCTAAAATTTGCGGATAAGTTCATAGCCACCAAAGAGGAGATCAACTAGAAGGGTGAGGGTGCACCCAAAAAAAGAAAGAGAGAAGGAGAACCTTCCTATCAAGAGGACACCCGAAGAAAAAAGGAAACAACTCGGGGTGCAAAACTGGGTCAGCTATTCTGAGCTCCTGCTCCGGACCGAGCTGATTACACTCCACTGAACGCAAAGCAGACCGAAATTCTTATGACGATCAAGGACGCCCCAAACGTGAAGTGGCCACCGCGTCTGAGGGGGAATCCCAATGATAGAAATAAGAATTTGCATTGCAGCTTTCAAAAAGACCATGGTCACAGTACCGAGAGTTGTAAAAACCTCCACGATGAAATAGAGGAGCTCATCCGTCGCGGATATTTGAGAAACTTTGTACCAAATAATAATAATAATAATAGTAGTAATAGAACAGGTCGGCAAGGGGAGCACGGTAAAAATGCTCCCGAGTCCAGCAACAGGCAGGCTGAACAATCGCAGAGGCAACCTCTAGAGGAGAGGCCAGTTCGGGGGACCATCCACATGATAGTGGGAGGTTCAATCGTTGCGGGTTGCACTTCAGCGGCAGCTCGGACGTCGGTTCGTGAGGTCACTCGAGAGGAGCAGAACCCCCCAAAGCGGCCAAGAACAGAAGAGTCGATTTTCTTCACAGAAGATGATGCACGAGGGATCCATTACCCCCACGATGATGCACTCGTGATAAAGTTGAGAATCAACGACTTCGAGGTCAGGCGCATACTCATCGACTCAGGCAGCTCGACCGACATACTTTTCAAAGCTGCGTTTGACCATCTCCAGTTGCAGAGAAGCGATCTGAAGCCCGCAGACACTCCTTTGGTAGGCTTCAGTTGTAGAGAAGCGATCTGAAGCCCACAGACACTCCAACGGCAAGTGGCGCATGTGAGTCGACTACACCGACCTGAATCGGGCTTGCCCGAAAGACTGCTTCCCGCTCCCCCAAATCGACCGTCTGGTGGACGCGATCTCGGGGCATGAGTTGCTAAGTTTCTTGGACGCCTTTTTGGGCTATAACCAGATCAAGATGGACCTAGTAGACGAAGAAAAGACTACCTTCATCACGGAGTTTGGCCTATACTGTTACAAGGTTATGCCCTTCGGGTTGAAAAATGCAGGGGCAACCTTTTAGAGGCTTGTAAATAAATTATTTGCGTCGTTAATTGGCAGAAAAGTAGAATGCTATGTGGACGACATGGTCGTCAAAACTCAATTCTCACATGAATTAATACAAGATTTGCGTTCTATTTTTGAAATTTTGCGTAAGTTTAATATGAGATTGAATCCAAACAAGTGTGTGTTTGGTGTAACCTCGGGTAAGTTCCTAGGATACATTGTTAACCGGCGCGATATTGAAGCCAACCCGGATAAGGTTAAGGCCATCTTGGACATTAAACCACCCCGAAAGCTTAAGGAAGTTCAGAGGTTGAATGGCCGCATAACTGCCCTAAGCCGTTTCATGTCTAAATCGGCGAACTGTTGTCTACCATTCTTTAAGGCAATAGAGCAAAGGGTTTGAATGGACCCAAGATTGCCAGCTCGCGTCCGACGAGCTCAAAGAATACCTTACTAGCATGCCGACCTTAACCCGGCCCGATGAGGGCAATGTTTTAGAACTCTACCTCTTGGCGAGCGACGAGGTGGTCAGTTCAGTACTAATAAAGGAAGTAGATCAGGTCCAATGACCCATCTATTATGTTAGCAAAGTATTGCAGGGAGCAGAAACGAGATACCCGGAGATGGAAAAACTAGCATACACATTGATAATTGCAGCTTGGAAGCTCTGCTCATACTTCCAAGCTCATACTGTTATCGTCTTTACCGACAAACCTCTGAGGCAAGTATTGCTTAAGCCCAAGGTCTCCGGTCGGTTGACAAAGTGGGCCATTGAGCTCAACGAGTATGACCTCTAGTACAAGCCGCAAACTGCCATTAAGGCCCAAGCCTTAGCAGATTTCATAGCCAAATGCACATTCAGCTCTGGAGTTCCCAGTCTGGTTGAGCGCGAGGCTCCCACCTCGGGTGAGCTCAAACCTCTCAGATCGGTCGAGTCCGAACCCCGTGAAGTAGTAGCCAGTGTGACACCTCTCCTAGCTCAGCCAACCGCGAGCTGGGATGAGGAGCCCTGGATCCTTCATGTAGATGGCTCTTCGAATCAACAGGGCAACAGTGTCGGAATAGTTCAGCACGACCCAAGCGGCATGAAATTGGAGTACGCGCTACGCTTCAAGTTCGAGGCATCTAACAATGAAGCAGAATACGAGGCATTGATAGCTGGACTAGCCTTAGCCAGGGAAGTAAAAGCCAAGCACATCGTTATTTGCAGCGACTCCCAACTTGTGGGTCAACCAGGTCACAGGCGAATATGAAGCTCGCGAGCCAACCATGGTCGCCTACTTAGCCAAAGTTAGAGAGGCCCTACTCAACTTCCAGTCACACTTCATCAGACGGATCCCTAGGTCGGAGAACACCGAGGCCGATGCCCTATCCAAGTTAGCCAGCACTAGCGACATCACCATTTGAACCGTGTACATAGAGGACCTGTCTTGGCCTAGCATTCTTGGGGGGCAAAGGAGGTCGCTCTCGTCGTTCAAGCAGAGCCAAGCTGGATTGACCCACTCATGAGCTTCTTGTTACACGGGACCCTCCCTGTAGATCACAATGCAACCAGAAGGGTGCAACACCAGGCAGCTAAATACGTTATGATAGACGAGCGGCTATATAGGAGATCCTACACGCTCCCCTACCTGCGTTGCTTGCGACCTACCGAAGCCGAGCTCGTACTCTGCGACACTCATGAGGGTCTGTGCGGTGGACACTTGGGGGGTAGAGCCCTTGCCCAGAAAGCACTTCGACAAGGGTATTATTGGCCAACAATGAAGGCAGACGTCATTGAACTCATTAGAAAATGTGACAAATGTCAGAGACATGCCAATATTTACCACCAACCCACTGTCGACCTCAAGTATCTCACTAGCCTGTGGCCCTTTGCGCAGTGGGGCATCAATCTACTTGGGCCATTCCCGCTAGCAATGGTAGGAAGAAAGTTCTTAGTAGTGGCGGTGGACTATTTTACCAAGTGGGTAGAAGTCGAGCCCCTCGTGATGATCACAGCCCGAAATGTCCAAAACTTCTTTTGGAAGAACATCGTTTGCCGCTTCGGACTACCTCGGGTATTAATTTTTGACAATGGCAAACAGTTCGAGGACATCAAATTTCAAGATTGGTGCCGAGACATGGGGATCCAACAGAACTTTACTTCAGTCATGCACCCTCAAACAAACGGTTAGGCAGAAGTCACGAACAGAGCCATCCTCCGCAGACTAAAGGCACGGCTGGACCGAGCTAAAGGATTGTGGGTAGATGAACTACCCAGTGTCCTATGGGCCTACTGAACCACAAAGAAGACCGCCACGGGAGAAACATCCTTCAATCTCACCTATGGCACTGAAGCAGTGATTCCCATAGAGATCGAAGTACCTACGTTGCACCTAGAAGCATACAGCGATCAAACAAACGAAAATGAGATACGTACCAACCTCGACCTACTCGACGAAGGGACCTCGCGTACATTAGGACCGCAGTCTACTAGCAAAGAGTAGCTCAGTACTATAATGCCAGGGTCAAGAGGCGAAACCTCCATTTTGGCGACCTGGCCCTCGTAAAGTTATGGTGCTTGAGCCCGGTGCTGGCAAGCTCGGGTCCAACTGGGAAGGTCCTTACCGAGTGAAACGAGTGCTAGGGGAAGGAACATATGAGCTCGAGACCCTCGAAGGGAAACAGGTACCTCGAGCATGGAATATTGTCAACCTTAGGCAATATTATTTATAAAAATCAAGCGGACTACGGGTCCCTTCCAAAGCCTAAGGGCCAAAAGACCGAGCTAACATGACCTCGGCACAAGAAGACCCCAATTGCCACTTCGGCCTGGGAGAAATCCAGGAGCGGACTACGTTGGTCAAACTAAGGAATAGGCAACCAATGCTTAGCTCGGACATACGTTGTAATCACTCCGTGGTATACCACGGGCCTTAAACGTGACAAATCGGGATAACGCCTACTGAAGAGCCCTACTTCAAGTATGTAACTTTAACAACTCAAATGATGAGATTGCTTTAGTAAAAATAAAGGGAGTTCATCATACTCAGAAGAATGAAGAAACTTTCATTGTCAAAATATATATATATTAAGAAAATAACAAGTGTAGTAACCGAGCTAAACAACTCGGGAAAGGTTTGATCATCATAAGGCACAACCGCCCAACCAAAAACTTGTGAAATACCGGGTTTACGGCACCTGGAAGCCACAGAAGCCCAGAGAAATGCCACCTCAAAGATCGGCCTCCTCATCCTCCAGAGAATCAGGCTCCTCTTCATTCGCTTGGTCCACTGTCTCAGGAGACAAACCCTTCATAGTAATGCCGTCGAGGTTGAGCCCGGAGAACTTCTTCCGAACCAGCCACCGGCAGAGCTTAAACCTTGAGAGGTATGAACCCGAACCATACTCCGCCTGGAGGTCATGAAATTCCTGGGAGTCTTTAAAATCCCAGACTGATTTCTCTCACTCAGCCTCCACCATCTGATCAAAGTTTCGGGTCCGATTCAGAAGAGTGGACTCCAAGTCCCGCACCTGCTCCCTGAGAAGCTCCCTCTCCCCCACCATCCTCGACAATTCCTCCATATAGCATGCACTCTCTTCAGTAAGCCAAGCGATTTGAGCCTCCTGGTCATGGACGAGCAGCTCCTAAGACTCGCTCCCCTTGCAGGTGTGATGGAGCTCGCTCTGGATCCGATCGAGCACGACTTGGAGCTTCTGGTTGGTAGCACGCTGGTCGAGGGCATCGATGTGATGGATGCGCGTCTGGAGAGCCATGGCATGGATGGCAGAATTTACCTATCGACGAAAAAGAAAGATCAGAAGATAGCGGAAAAGGGCAAAACAAAAAAGGAAGAGGGAAAAAGGTCACTTACCACCATGCAGTGAGCAGAGGCGAACACAGAGAGATCCCCGGGCTCCATGTTTCCCCACTGAGTGATTTCATCATTGTTGATTGCCTTCTTACTCCTCCGGCGAGCTACTAGATAATCATTTACCCCTTTCCAGTTTCCCACTGGGAATCGAGGGTAAGAACGGGGCTGAAGGGGGTTAAAGGGTACCTCCCTCGGCTGAGGGAGCTCGCTTCCCCCAGGGTTAGTCCCACTAGTCCCCTCAGGAGGGGGCATCGAAACCTCGGGCGAAGGAGAGGGCAGGACCGACTCGGCAGACCTGAACTCAGTGCTTCCCGAAGGCGAGGTTCGGTCAGGGCGCGTCCTCTTCACCTGACGTCTCTGGCTGCCCAAGGGAAGGCGGTGCGAATCGGCACTAGACATGATGGCTGCCACAAGACCACAAGATATTAGTCTGACAATAAACAAAATGCATGTGTACACAATAGTCACAAGGCACTACATGACCTAAAAGACCAACCTACCCGGGCTCAAGCCTGCCTGCACGAGCTTCTCCTCGGCTAAGTATTCTGAGCAATGGAAGCCTACCGACGCCCAGGACAACATTGTTTTCCGAGTCTCAGGGTCCAGCTCGGCCCCGGGGTCCTGAACAGCGCCCCTCCAAGCAGTGGGAAATGGCCACCCCTCGGGGTTACGGATCACAAAGTAGTCCCGCTTCCAGGCGAGAAACTTATTCAGCAACTTGTATAAGAGTTTATAGCCGCAACGGGGGGAGAGGTAATAAAAGCACCTCTCCGGAGGAACCCCAGGAGCAGCATTCGTTATACAAAGGATAGAGGCAAAAATGTCAAGGTCCAAAGGAAGGCCGTACTCGTGACACAGGGATATAGTTCCAACCATGTTCCGAACAACGTTGGGATGAAGCTAGTCAATAGTGACATTGAAATGATTCAACACATCGACTATCAAGGGGTGCAGGGGGAGGCGCAAGCCAGTCTCGAGCTGTTCTTAAAAGATCACTATATCATTGGGACCATGCTCCCAGGGGACCTGAGTCTCTCCGCTGTCATTAAGGAAGGGCCAAAGGTATCAGGCTCCCTCCCTTTAGAAGTAGATGCCATGTCGCCGGAGGCTTCCCAAGCCTCCGGGATATGCTCCCAGGCTCCTCCCGAGCTCGAGGGAGCATCATCATCCTGGCTATCGCCCTTGTGATAGGTATGGCGTGGGTACCCAGACATGGCTGACGGCGATTGGGACTCACTAGAGTAGATGGAACGGAGCAGAATGAGAAACTCGATTAGGCTAGTCGAAGTACGCGACCTCAGAATCCAAAAGATGGCATGGAAGAAGATAGGGCCCGAGGGGGAGCCCCTATTTATAGCCCCCATCCTTTCAAACTGACAGCCTGGATCAAAGCAGATCTAACGGTCCACAGACATTTTGACCGCACGCCTTCTGAAAACCGGAGGCGATTGGCCGCACATCTTTCACAATTAAGGTAGTCGTAGCCGCACGACGTTTGGAATTAAAGGCCACCTCAGCATGTTTTCGGAATCCAAAAAGTCAGGGAAGTTAGAAGATCTCTTGATTCCCGCAAATGCATTTAATGGGGGTAGTCAATCAAGTTTGAATTTCGGTCAAATCAGTCCATCGCGCTTCATAAACTCCCCGCGCTAAGGCGATATTCTTAGCCCAAGGAGTGGGGGGCAATTGATGAATGATGATTTGACCTGATCTATGAAGTGGCAACACATGGACACTGACCCAACGTAAGCGACAACTCAGCATTGTGGCCTAGTACAGCTAAGTAACGGGCCCATAAAGCAGCTTGCCACATCATATCGCGCAAAAGGAGGAGCTCGCCACGACGCAAGCTCCAGGTTCCCGAGCTACCCCCAAAGGGATATTCCGAGGCAACTTCAGCTCGCAAGCTAAGAAAGCCAGCTCGCCCGAGCTCCCCAGTAGACAAGTCATCCCAAGGACTAATTCTACTAAGGGTACTCCTGGAGTATTCCGAGCTCGCTGCAAAGTAGCTCGCGAGTGGGCAGCACGAGCATTCCACAGGAAGCTTCTATCTGACAGGCCATACCAATCAGACTGCGCCATATCCCTTACTAACGGTGCAGTCCTTATCCTTTCGACAGTCAGTGCTCATGTCTCTCAGTAGGCGGAGGCGTGCCTGTCACTTTGGGGACGTGTCACTCGCCCAGGTAAAGAGTACGTCACAATGGCCACTTGCGCAGCCCTGGCAGGTAACGGCTGTGGCAGGGGGCCCAGTGGCGGTTATGCCCGATCTCACAAAGAGCGCCCCTATAAAAGTCCTCAGGGCAAAGGAGAAAGCTCTTCTTGAGACCTCCAATCTCTCAAGTATTGGAAAAAAGCGCGACCTCCACTCTTATCCTTCGTTTTTCCCTTTACTTCCCATACACAGTACTAACTTAAGCATCAGAGTATATCCACCGGGTAAATCCCCGGGAATCCTTCCTTTCATCTTCCCAAGTGCCGTTCATTGCCAACAATGAGCCAGTCAACAGTCAGCTAGGAGTGCTCGGATCGCGCTACATCACCCACCATACAGGGTAAATGAATCCTGACCGTGAATTGATGCTAAATTTATGAACAAAATGTGATTTATAAGGGGGGAGGGGCTACTAATAGACTATGGGGGTTGTCATTCAGAAATTTGCATTGAGCTATAGAGTACTTAACCCTATTTTATAATTGGCAAATCCTAACTGTTTATTAGGAAAGTATTAAAGTTTTGTAGGGCAAATCTGAACCAAATAACAAATTTTACACCTGATCCAATTTTGCATATGTTTGTTTGTAATTATGACTTGCACTCCTAGGTAATACAAAATTTGTACTTTTTATTCATACCGACAGTGCAAGTTTCTCTCTCATTTACACCACCTTCTTCCTACATCAATTCTCTCTCTCAGTTAAAGTAGGGATACCATCATCGTGCTTTCTTCCCTTACTTCCAAACAAATAATCCTCTCCCTACATCCATTCTCTTTCATATAAGATGAAGACCGCATTATTTTACTTCTCACAAATAAATAAGACAAAGTTGAATCTGAAGCAAAAGTAAACTACAATCTACATTCAGCCTATTTGTACACTTCCGTACATTAACACCTTTGCAAATGAAATTCGCACTATAAACAAACTGAATCTAGTGCACATTCTTCTCACAGACAGTCTCTCAGATGCACGAATCCTTCAAGACAACTCATGAAACACGAGCTTGGTGATGGGCTGATTTATTGCACACCCACGGCATCGTAGAACCGCATCATTCAAAACATCATTTGAAGTATTGATGATTTGGGTCACTTATTCAAACTATTTTACTCCTTCTGAACAAACAACCTTCTTCCTACCCTCACTCTACAGCATGGGTAGGAAGGATTTTTACAGGCATCAACAAATAACTAATTGGAAATATTTCTAATATGTATGCACAAACAAACAAATGTTGAGTTGAGTTCACTCACAAAACTTCAAATCCAATTACACAAAAAGATAGAAAAATTAAACAACAAATTTCAACTTTCTCTAAGAATTAAATTAAGATATCGATCGTGTCATTGACTAAATTCTCCATCATCCAACTTTCCATCTTAGCGGAACAAAGAGTATTCATGCTCATATCTTTATTCCCTGTACAACAATAAAATAAATGTTGATTTTTTTCCTATTTATTGGATATATAGCAGAATTAGTGGGAATCGTGCGATGCATGAGATTTGTTAATCGAAAGCTAAACAATATAAACACATAAAAGTATACAATTGTTTTATGTTTTTAACTTTTTAAATAATTAATAATTATTTATATTTTATAATTAAATAATATAAATAATTATATATAATACTTTTAATAATTTTTTACAATACAAAATTAACAATAATTAATTTCATCTGGCGTTGTTCATCAAACTAATTAAACCAATCAATTTGACTAAATTGGATTAGTTTCGCTTTGACTATTTGTAAACGGACCAAAATCGAATGATCCAACCATAGATTATATACTGACCAAACCGAAAATTGACCCAAATCAATACAATCCAAATTGATCAGTTTTCACTAATGATCACTTGGTTTTGGATAAATAATTCCCCAACATGATTAGGTCGATTTGATTGGCCAAACAATTTACAACTGAACTGAACAACCCGTAAACACTCCTGACCAAAATAATCTCTCTCTTTGGAGCCAAGAGATGAGAGAAAATACAGATCATATGTTTCATTCACTTTAATGTAGATCATGCAAAATTTCAATCCTAATGAGTTCATATGTTTCATTCACTTTAATGTAGAGTTAGCTGTGACTGCCGGAGCATTTCCTGGTTACCCCCAATAATTTACCAAACAAAAAGTTACTCCCAATAAAAACACACAGATACGTTAAACCAATAAACATAAATTATTCAATAATTTCAGATGTGTCAATATTTTATTGGAGGTGGCAAGAAAGTGCCAATCCCATAGGAAAATAGTTGCTCTGTGATGAGTTTGGATTGACAAGAGATAAAATCATATACAGCGGGCTGGCCAATTTATGTCAGTGTTCTGTGAGCATAAGGTGTAGGTCATGGAGCTTGGAATTTTCTCTTGGGAGCCAAGAGATGAGAGAGAATGGAGATCCGGCAAAATTTTCTCTTGGAAATATTATCCATCTCAAATTTGACTCAAAAGTTTGGTTTGAAAAAGTTTCTTTTTAAGTTCAGCGTTGAAACATATGAACTCCATTTAACTTTGGGCTGGCTAAGATTGACGAATTTATCCAATTCAACCCTATAGAATAAAATAAATAAGTTATTCCAATTTGAGCCCAACCCAAAAATTCCATCCAAACAAATTGGATTGACCCATTTATGAAAAAAAAAAAAGATTAAGTTAGAGTTAGAATTGGAATTTCAACAAATTGAATTGGATCAGGGTTGAGAACAAGTATTGACGTGATTTCATTCCCACCTAATAACATTTTCTCTAAAAAGTGTGGGAAAGTCGGGAGAATATTAGTCGAATTATATATATTCCGAATGGCACAAGGAGAGCGCTTCGGCTGCATCTCTTCTATTAAAAAATAAAAATAACGAAATAAAGAAAAGTTTGGGAGGGGGAAGAACCCCCCACCCAATAACTAGAGTTGTTCATGGGTCGGGTTGGGTCGGTTTATTGAAAATTTTTTAACTGATCCGACCTAGTCGGGTTACCTGAAATTGAAACCTAAACCGACCCTGTATTAGGCAAAACCGACCTGATCGGTTTGAGTCGGGTTGGATCGGTTTGGATCGGTTTCAGCTTTAAGTTCAACCATGGTAATAAATTGGTAGATTGGAGAATGAATACTGGAATTTGATATAAAAAATGACACCTAATTCTATTAGAGAAAGAAGACTGAAATTGGTAGGGGGCAGACCATATTAGAATAGAAGTTATCAAAAAAATAGAAAGTCAAACTATATTAGAGAAAGAAGACTGAAATTTGTATATTTCAAGAAACCTTTTAATCTAAGTAAAAAAGAACACCTAATTCTAATTGTAATTAGTTGCCTATTTGGTTTAAAACACCATAAAAACTATGATCCTTTGATTATTTTCTTTAAACTTTTCCAAAAATATTCCTTATCTAGTTGTCTTATAATACTTGACATTAATGTCGTTTATAACTAGAAGACTATAAATTAAGTTAGGTTGTAACTAGGATAGAGACAACTCAGTTATGTAGGAACTAAGTAGGTTGTAAATACTAAGTAGGAACTAACTACTAACTACTAAGTCAGTTCAGTTCGGGTTGGTTTCGGTTTTTACATATGAAAATCGAAACCAATCCAAACCATCGGTGTATGATTTTTTACAACCTGAAACCGACCGATACTGAAGAAAAACCTGGCCAATTCAGGTTGGATCAGTCCGGGTTGATTGGTTTGGTTGGGTTAGGTCTTTTTATGAACAGCCCTACCAATAACTTGACTCTTAGGTCTCATATGAGCCATATGTATAAAGCACACTGACTTGTTCACTTGTGATAACTGCTCAGCCCTCTATACATGATTTTGTTTCCATCCAACCAGCCCCTCTATGCATGATAAATTGATAACGAATATGTTAAGGAAAAGTTAAGGGAAAACTTTGGCTGTCCATGTTTGACAGCTGGTGCTGTCCATGGGCCCTCTCTGACCTCCGTGTTACAGTCGCATGGACAAAGAGGTCTAATTAGTGGTACAGATGGATGGATCGATTTTATTTGGTCAGATCATCCCTGTTTGGATCTTCGGATCACTATATATATATATATATATATATTTATAAATTTATTATATTATTTATTTTTTTATAAAAACATGTATATATGATAAAAATAATTAAAAAATACTTATTTTTTTTATTTTTACTTTATTTAAATTAATATATTTTATTTTTTTAATAATTTATTAATTAAAAAAAAACAAATTGGATCCTATAAGATCAGATCCAATTTACCGTCGAATTCAAATCAAGTCCTATCAGATATTATTGGATCGGATTGGATCCGACGTGAACAGTGTCGAATCCGCCGATCTGTTTGTATCCCTGAAAGGGTGGCTTCTTACGAACATCATTAACAGAATTACATTGCAACAGATGTATTCCAATGCCATAGTTGAACAACCTGCAAAAACAAGCTAACTCAGAATTCTTAATCTATTATCATGCTTAAGCTTTAACTGATTCATCGATCAATCGTTGACTTGCTGCTGAAAGCTAACTAAGTTGACTGTTCTTGGGGATGTTCATTCATGGATGAACACAACCTGGAGCATCATCTCAAGAAATCTTAGAACTCACCATGCTCCCTCGAAATCAAAAGAGGAGGGCCTCTTTATTAGGACGAACCCAAGAACTTCCTGATAGAACTTAGCCGTTTCTGTCACAGATTTGCAGAGAAAAGAGACATGGTTGAGGGAGAACAATGGAAGAGGAGAGTTGACAATATTTTCTTTTTGAACAATTCCCATATCGTCTCTCTCTTTCTTTCTCTCTCCCTCTCCCCCTCTTCGCCCTTCCTCGCACTGCGGAAACTGAATTGGGTAGGAGCTCTTTCTCTCTCTGCATGCATTTATAAGGGAGAAAAGTCAAGAGAAGTAATTCCAAGTTTAGGTTTAATTGATCATACACGTTAACTCCATAATAAAGAAACCCTTTTTTTAGCTGGATCCGAGTCATACAACAATGCTTATAGTGATTAATCCTAGTCTAATTCTATGGGCTTGTCTGGTTAATTCTTTTAAAATAATCTTAATTAATTAGGGCATTTCTTTCGATGTAGAAGGGGGTACTGTAATGTCCTCGTCCACCTTTCGCCAGCCGATCTATCGTATATAACTACTTCAATTGTAAGGTAAATATATAATATAAGTTATATAATTAATTTAAATTAAGCTTATCTTGTTTACATAATCATTGATCACTGATTAGTAAAGAGATTAATCCACGCTAGCTCAAGTTTTCCATTTGCCACGTGGCAGACATCAAGTGGCCAAAATCTTGCAATATGTACCTGGAATTAACATGGGATTCAACGATGATACCAGAAGAGAGAAAAACTTGTAACCAATGGGTATGGATTATTAAAGTGGTAATAAATCATGTGGTTATTTATCAAATTCATGGGACGATGTTTTCAGTAGTCAAAGTCTTTCAGTTATCGTCTTAAGGTAGCATAGATGTTTCCATTAATATGAGGATAACATTTGAGCCAGATTAGCTGCCTCATGTAGAGTTTGTTTAACTAATAAAGTAATAATATTAATTATGCCCCATGTCAAGCATTTCAAGTGAGAGATGGAATGGGTTTTTTTTCGGAAAAGTATGGACAAGCCCAATGCAGATTTCTGAATTCCATTGTAAATCTATAAACATTCAAAATGTCAAAAATCTCCATTCTATACATCAATGCCCCCCGTGAATTAACATCAATTCTGAGCTGACATCTACCCTAATTGTATTTTGGGCCTAAAGATTCTGACACTAGACTGAACCTTCATTCCCCCTTTTTTCTGGGGCATATACACTTGATGAGTGATGTGGGGTGTTATTATTGGTTAAACAGCCCTTAACAGGCAGAAAATCCTGACTTAAAAAAGTAATTAATAAATTAACATCTCATATTTTTCTTTCATCTTTATTTTTTTTAAGTAACTGGCTATGTACTAATTTCTTGTTTTTTTTAAGTAATACTAATCTATCTTATACTGTAGATCTGAAATATTGTATGGATACAAGATTAATTTAACTAACATTGCTCAATTAATTGATTGATCCAGCTATTATATTTTTTTTATTTTATGATTAATTAAGAGTATTTCCATTAAACACAAGAGGACAGTGGCTAATGAGTCATGAGGACTTAAAATATGACGCATGTTGGTGCCTCCATATGCTCCAAGTAAGTTGATTCAATAATATGCCTCCTTCCCAAATCGAGTGCAATTGCCCGACCCCAACGCTACATGTGCAGTTGATAGCTGAGCGAATACTAATATATTGATAATGTAGATTCTTTAATTTGTTTGGTGGATTTCATCAAAACGTTTTTCCAATCTCCTCGAAAGTCTGCCAATGAAATCATTCGTGGCCCAATTGTTTAATATACATGTTACGATTGGAATTGCAGGTTTGATCATTTGGCTGGGAGATCAAGAAAGTCAAATCTTTATAGTAATCTTTAATTTGGTTAAGAAGGATTTGACATGTTGGGGTTTGTTGGATGCATGCCCAATTGATGATTTAGGCTATGTTTGTTTTTAGGGAAAAAGTAAGGAAAGGTATGGAGATTTATACAAATTTTGTAAGGGTTTTTCTACCTTTCCCTACTTTTTTCTTCAAACCAAGCACAGCCTTGTGGGGTGTTTAATAATATTACTGGTTTTGTTTTTCGAAACAAAAAGAAACTGTCACATTAGCAAAAAATGGTTTTCACACTTTTGTTTTCAAAGAAAAGCAGTTTTTATTTTTCCTTAATTTCTTAATTAATTTGCCACATTATTGTGAGTGTTGAAGCAAGGGCCCTATTTGTGGTTTTTTTTTTTTTTTAAGCTAGAGGCAGATAATCACCAATGATGCCAAACACTCTCTACATTAATTTGAACATGCCTATAAAAAAATTGAAAATAGAAAGCTCGAGTGTTAAATAATGGAATGACAAAATGAGGGTAAACTTGATGTATCATAGTATCAGTTGGGACTTGGGTCTGCCAAGGACAAGATTTAAGAAAATTAATGAAGGTATTTAGTTATTGTGTAAGGTTTAGGGGTCTTTAATAAGCTGATTGCAGGAGACTTGTGCTAGCTGTGTATAGATTTAGGGTTTACTTGCGAGTTGAGAGGACTGAAGCTTTGATTGAACTACCACTTTAAGGAAGTTATTAAAACAAGTATTGAAATCCAATTTTTTAGCTGAATGGCAATCAGATTTGGGCTTTCTAAGTAATTCACAAAACATAGTTTATAGGCTATTCGTGCGAGGCCTACCTCACAAAGTTACAAGCCGCTGCATGAAGAGTTCACATCCGCACCCTATAGAGCGCATCCCAAAAATGCCCCACATGCACATCTTAGTATGTATTGGGTATGGGAGATGTTCCAAATTCACGATTGGAATGTACTGTAGGGCATGCTCTGTGAGGTGCAGATGTGAATTTCTGCATGAAAACCCTTCCAAAGAGTATTTGATCTCCTTAAGATAATCTTGGCGTCCATACTATTACTAAAAAAATTTCTCTAAGCCTAAAACATGGTCTGTCTCTCCTAATTTGGGAAAAGGCTTGGCTGTTTAGGGGCTTGATACACGTGACAGTATTATTCCATTTAGTTCTTCATTTGCCTTTTTAATTTCCATCTTAATGTGTCATATTATCATGCACATGAAGCTTCAAACAACCCAGGCGGTATGAGCTACACAACAGGAGTAAACCCTATCCTAACCAGTTGTTTTTTTTCTTTCTTTCAAACATTTAATTTTTTTCTCTAATTTATTTTTTTTTTCTTTCAAATATCTAATTTTTTCCCTATGGCTATGTTTGGTTTGAAAAAAAATGTAGGGAAAGGAAGGGAAAGACAAAGAAACCTATATAAGATTTGTACAGTTTTTCCTATCTTTCCTTTCCTTACTTTTTGATTCAAACCAAACACAGCCTAATTTCTTTATATTTGTACTTTTTTTGGATAATCGAATGTGATACTGAAAAGGGAATTAACTAATTGACTGGTATCATAAAAGTGGTAACTAATCAAATGGTGGGAGATCTGATTAATCAAATCTCTTAATTTTGGCGAATTAATCTTTGAATAATTTATCAAAAAATTGCGAGTCAGATTGAAGGTTGACATACTACAAGAAAAATAAAGGACATATCACATGCCAAATTTCTCTTAACTTGCGCCGGATCACACGCATAAAATGTGTAGTGTAATATGTACTTAGTAGAGAGAGTACTACGCACCACAGATTGGGTAGACCTTTGAAACTTGAAGAAAAAAAGAAACTCGAAGGAGAAACCGGGATTTTGAATATAATTAAACGAGCTCCATGGTTGATGAGATATATAAAATAGTGATACAAATTACAAACTACAAACTGCATAAAATTATGTGCTTTGTAGATTTAATTAAGGCTGTGTTTGGTTAAAAAAAAAAAAAGTAAAAAATAGAGACTACATTTTCTTTTAAACTAAATACAGCCTAAGGGAGAACAAATATACTTAAATCCGCCGAGCTCTTTCTATTTGTTTTATCAAAAAAATTAAAAAAAAAAAAAGAAAGAAAAAAAAGAGTAGCAGAGAGAGTTAGGATATGCTTCAAAATCATATAATCTGATTGATACTCTTTATTTTTAATTTTCTTTTTAGGTTGTGTTTGGTTTGAAGGAAAATATAGGAAAAGGAAGAGAAATGTAGGGAAATCTTTACAAATCGTATATTCAATTTCAAATTACGAAAACTAACACCTCCAAGACACTGATTTTGAAAAAAATGCTTCTAAAATTTTACAAGTTTTCATTTAAGTAGAGTGCATCTTTTTTTTTCTTTACTAGCGGGGCCCATATGGTGCATAGGAAAATCAGAAAGTTGATTTATTTTATTAATTGATAATTTGAAAGATGTCTTTATTTATTTATTTATTTGTAGAGGTCAAAGCGCCAAGAAGGCTTAAAACTAAAATTGTTGCTCCATGGAGTAACTGTCACAAGTGGGTGGAGGGATCATGCCCCAATCCCATAAGGCCCTAAACATGAGTGCAATCATGATTCAATCCTCGGTCTCCACTAAAACCATCACGAGACCTTACAAACCAACTAGTTGATACTTTGGTAGGAGTGTTTCAAACTAAATTAACAAAAAAATCTCTATTTATTGTTATTTGCATAACAGAAAAATAAAAAAATATAAAAAAAAGCTTAAATATCTTAAAAACCTTGGTACAAATATTGATATAAATAAATTATTTTTCAAAAATTTATGAATAAACTTTTGTATTGATGTGAATAAATTTTCAAAAAAGTCTGAATGAATGAACAATTAATTAAAAAAACATGAAAATTATCTTATGAAAATCACCAAATTAGAATTTCCCAGTAAATACTAAAAAATCAATAATTAAGTTACCAATAACCATGGAAGTTATTAATAATTATCAATATTAAAATTCCCGGATAACTTTCCAATTTAATAATTACCAAAGACCATTGCAAATTACCAACAATTAATTATTAAAATTTTTAAATTTAATAAATTTTCAAAAATATTAAAATTTCCAAATGGTTATGAAAATTATAACTATAGTTAAAATTCTGCAATAATTCTAGTTTAATATTTAATAATTACAAAATATCCATATAAATGAAAATATCAATTAATAATTTTTCATTACCAATAAATTTTCTATTCTTGTTACTGACGTGATATGTGAGACTTTACTCTCTTAAAATTGTAAGCAGAATGGGAATGGATAATGTAATATTTCCAAAGTTTATTCCCATAATCTGTTTGGTTCAGACATGAATGGGAATGGGAATGAGAATTAAAATCAGCAGGAATAGGATTTCATTCCCAAGGGAGGGGTAAGGAATGGCCATTATTCCAAAAAGAATGGGAATAGAATTCTGATTCCACCCAACCAAACAATTGGAATCGGAATAGAACATTCCAATTCCGGTTCCAGACCCCTATTCTTGCAAACCAAACAGGGCCTCACTTTATCCACATCATGAAAATATACAAATTGTGGTGATGTTCACCAATGCATAGGCTGTCAATTGACTCTGAAAGCCTGATCTCCAATTCTACTTTGAACTTGATTATATTAGGTTTAGATGTTAGGACTTACTTCTGATTATATAATAGATCAAATGTGGATTTAACCTCATTCGCTCTGATTAAAATCCGAATATATATAATTGACAAAATTTTATATTTTATGTTTATATATTTTCATATATAAATTAAAAATAATTAAGTATTTTAAGACCTTTTAATTTTTTAAACATTTTAAACACAATAAGATGATGGCAAATTAAATCTAAATCTAATCTAAAACTAACATAATAAATGAATGCAAATATAGAATCTAATCTAAAACTAACATAATAAATGAATGCAAATATAGATCTAGAGATGTCATAATTAAACATGGATGCGGATGCAATTAGATCCTATCCAAATACGATACATTCACAGCATTACATTGGATTCTCAATTAAGCATGTCAATATATGACATACTTCCACCGGTGTCTCCTTAATTATATTACTTAATGGGGCAATACACCATCCACCAATATCTAATTTGAGAGATTCTCATGGCTTGTTCCATCTTTGCAGACAATACTTCTTCGGATATGACTATAAAACTTCTTTACCTGGGCAAACTTATTCTAAACTCATTGTTTTTGTCATGATACCTAATGACGTGAGGCGTGTTCTTCAATGTGAATTCTCATTGCTGTAAGTGTCAAAAATCAAAGCCATCTAATCATCTAATATGGAAAAAAAAAATGACTGCGTAAGTAAAAAGCACAGAAAAACATTTTTTTTATTTATTCAAAACCGGATAGACTGGATGGTTAGACTAGAAAAACCAGAAACAGGTCAACTGATTGGTTTTATTTCACCCCAAAACCACTTTTTTGACAAAAAACTGTTGATTTAATCATCCAACTGTTGACTCGGGTGATCAAATCATCCACCCAAATAGTAATTTTTGGCTGTTTTTTTTATTTTTAATTTTTTTTCAGAACAGGCCATCCATTCAGACCGGATGATTGAACTGTTCGACCCAGGAACTGGTTCCCATAATGGTTTCCTGTCCAGTCCGGTTTTAAAAACCTTGGTTATGTATCTTCTTGTTTTTAAAACTGAAACAAAAAATATATTATTAAATTTTTTATTTAAAAAAACATGTTTTATACAAGACAAGGGTTTGCCCATTGGTCTTGTCTTGGTATGGGACTTGCACCAAGGGCAGGTCTTTCTCTTTACACACTAAAGCATATAAAGGTAGAGTTCACTTTTGCGAGGTAGAGCAGGGCTAAAACATAAAATCATGGGGTTAGATATACTGCATTAACCCCACCAAGAAGTCACTTCAACCAGCAATAAGGCTGTGTTAAGGGCATGTTAGTTTGCTCTAAGTCTAACATTTGAAAGTTCAGTAATTACATTAAGAGGTGTATTTATATTGATAAGTTTTTCTTTGCTCTGAACTTTATATGCAAAGAATGTTTTGAATTTTGAAAAAATCAAATATTCATTTTAACCCCATATATGAGAGTTTTTGTTTGTCTTTTCGGGGTTATCGTTAAAGAATAAACAACCATTTTTTTCTTAAAGTTAAAAAATTCTTCTTAAAAAATAAAAATTAAAAAGAAACGAACAAACCCTAATTCAAGATGAGGCCATGGCAACAAATCAAAGGCTTCGATTTAGTTGTTTCACCTGGTAATGGAGACTTCAAAATTATAAAATTACCCTTACAACTTTTTTAGGACATCTTTCAAATATAATTCAAAATGCCATATTTACCCTTCTAGACTTCATTAGACCTAACACTTTTATAGATGAAAATCACTTATTCTTTTTAATCTTACTTGGAGATTTTTTTAATTAAAATTAAAAACTTCCTTTGGAAGCATTTTAATACATTTTCAAAGGTAAAATAGGCACGCTAGAAAAAAAAAAAAAAAAAAAAAAAAGAGCAACGGAGATGTACCTCAATTCAGTTGCACCTGTTTTTTGACAGATGTGTAAAGAGAAAAAAGGAATGTTGGAATTAGGCTGAAGATCAAGGACAAGCAATTGATGGTAAAAGGTCTCTAACCTCCATCTATTGTCTTTGTCAGAAAAGCCAATAATACATTATTGTCAAATACTCTCTAATTGCTCTTGAAATTTCCACCGTCTCCAATACATGTCCAATTTATGAGGCATTCCGCCTTGTTTGTGGTTTCAATCTTAATCATTGCATTAACCATATCAGTGTTATCCAACTTCAACTTCAAGTAGAAAGTAGTAGATATGCCAGTACATCTTTATCTTTAGTCTTGGAGTTCAAAAGAGCAGTGCTAACATATTGGGTTTTCAGAAATTCTGACAAGACAATGACTCAAGCCATTTCCTTTTGAGCATTGAAGAATGTAAACTTAAAATATGGTCTTAGCAGACTACTCCTTCGCTAGAAGGATCTTGTTTTTGGGCTTCTGTTATGATTCAACATGTCACTGCTCCTATGCATGGGCTACCTAAAACCTGGGCCAAAAGATGTTGACCACGAATTCATCATTCATGTTCCTCTAGAAAACACTTGCAAGATTATCTGACCTTTCAATGTCAATAGAAGAGTATTGCCATGTAGATTAATTCTGAATCAGATAGAAGCTATGTCTGTTAGATGTACTGACAATATTCAAAAATTAAAAACCAGATTACCAAGTCTTCGAATAATATTTGTACCTGTTTCCATGACTATGATTCCTATAAAAAAAATTACCCATTATTTACTCTTACAAGCAATTGTTGCAGATTCTCAATGAAAATTCCGAACCACAACACTCCAAACATTTTAATTGCAGCAAGAGCTCATCTATATGTGAGGAATATCAGAGTAAAGTGCTTCAAGTAATATCGAGCACCTCCAAATATTTCAAGGAAAACCAGAGTGAAGTTCTTATGATCTTGTCACTATTCAAGGAAAGATCTGAGAATACATATTGAAGCACGCCCAAAACTTTCAGCAAATGTTGTATAACAAATCCCATGCATTGGCAACACTTACAAGAGTTCTCCAACAATCAGTCAAACAACTCAAGTCTAAAAATTTGTAATTCCCAAAAACTTCAAAGACCCAAGTTCACCTTTAAAACAACAGAGAAATGAAAAAGACAACATTTACTTACTACCACTGGAGAGATGTGCAGGAGATACCTTGGTCACTTTTCAGGTTCTTTTTTGAATGCTCCAATAGGAACAATATGTGCTGCTTCATGATTACTACCACTTAAAACATCCATCCCCGGTGCCTTCATTTTCAAGCAGGCATGGCATGTATTCAGTGCACATAATTAGTAAATCAGTCGACAGTTTCTAAATTGTAAAACGGAGATCGATCTTCTAAAAATAGCTGTCTTCATTTTACCCTTGGTCCACCAAGGGACCTAATTACTTGGTTAGAAAATCAATCTTAGCAGATACAAATCCTAGAAGATCCAACATTGAGAATGTAAAGGGCTTGGATTTTGCACCGGTTAGACTCTAGGCCCATCAAAGGCCATAGATTCAGGTGGTTGTGTCCAGCCAGACTCCATATTGACAGTTTTATTCACAGTAACACACTAACACTAGAATCCTCACATACCTGGTTATTTGAAGCCTGCCCATGTACCCTCTGTGGCCTGGCATTGAGATCAATCATTTTAGTATCCTTCTTCCCATGGTTATCATTGTTAGCATCTAGAACTTGAACCGTTGAGACCCTGTGGTTTTGCTGACTCTCTCTTGCTGTCAGCTTAGGTAGTGAATTTTGCTCCCTCCTAGTCTCACCCGGATCTGCGTTTTGCAAGGCCAGGTCCTCTAAATTGCCAGGCTTATCACCTGGAAACTACATCACGGGCCAAAATGGCATAAATTTCCTTTTTTTATATTACAGATACAAGAATTTGACCTAGTGGCCTCCAGTAGAGTCACAAACCTCAACTCTCTGCCTCAAAAGGAGATATCTTCCATGAGTTCTTTTACCTCCAACATGTACAATCATGTCACATTGCAAACAAAGGGAACTTCCATCTATCTCACAGTAAAAGAATGCTACATCCAGTTTCCAGAAAAAGTTGTAAGTTCCTTTACACAAGAAAGCATCTTGTAACCAAAAAGATTAAAAAACAAAATAAAATAAAATAATAAGCTGCATACCAGGTGCATTTTCACATATGTCACAGCGAGGAACATCACTGGGATTAGCAAGCCCAACCCGTACATGCCGGCTAGCAAGCTTGTTGCACATATGAACCTGTCACTCAATTGAACAGAAATGTTACATAATGTTGCGATAAAAAATGGGCCAGATTACAGTGGAAATCAATGTGACCCAGCACCTGGGACAAGAGTCCATGAAGGAACAAACATTTTTGTATGGACATTTTAAACACAACTTTATTCCTTACAGACTGTCCTAACAATTATAATGTGATGCCACTTGATCTCAAGGCTCAGATTAGAAAAATTGGATCTGGCAAAACGAGTTAGGTCCATGTGAGGCAAAGCTAATGAAGAATGGTTTGCCCAATAAAAAGTTCGCTCCAGTGTAAACCTTATTATCACTCTCATCACTTCTCGAGAAATTGGTTTATTTGGCATCCCTTTGTGACCCCCTCCCCCCCCCCCCCCTCTTTTATAATGTTGGGCTTAGTATGTTTAATTAAGATGCCATCTCCTCCTATACTTAAAAGGTAAGATGTAGAAAATTCTGCATACCTTAAACCTCATTAACACCTCTTAAGAATGAAAATCAAGCATTTGATTTTTTAT
The DNA here is from genome assembly GCF_056320005.1 of Nelumbo lutea. Lineage (NCBI taxonomy): Eukaryota > Viridiplantae > Streptophyta > Magnoliopsida > Proteales > Nelumbonaceae > Nelumbo > Nelumbo lutea. The sequence goes on along the minus strand of NC_142688.1, from coordinate 26,723,384 downwards.
TTGAAAAAGAAAAAAAAAGAAAGTGCGAATAGTTTCTAATCTAATATTTGAATTGAGCATGAAAAACAAGTGTAGTGGCTTGACACACTTGAGATTCAGTTTGGTAAGAGTGCAAATGCAAATATGTAGAGTGCAAAACCTTGTATACAGTTATTTCTAGACCTTGTATTTGCACTGTACATATTTGCATTTGTAATCTTCCCAAACTGAGCCTGTGAGCAAATGGGTAGGTTCTACCTGGATCCGATGGAACCAATCTCGAACCAGCCTTGAACCGACCCTGCCCAATCTGTTACAGGGTAGGGTCTTGTTCCAAATTCTTGGAACCGACCCCCAGTCAGGTCGGCTCCGGAGTCTAGGGGTTTGCCCTATCCAAACCGATCTGATGAACCGGCCTTGGAGCCGAACTTGTCTTGAAATAAACTCCAAAATATTTTTTAAGGATGTGAAGATTTGAACCCAACGCTCATGGTTACAAAAAGCCATAATCTCAGTTGACCATTGAGTTACTTTAGTGATTTGATCATTGTGTTTTCATTTTAATATTTGAATATATATAATAAATAATGTAAAAGGTAATATTTACAAAATTTAAATTATAATGCCAATTTTTGAATCATATATCATATATTATAATAATCTACATATTAAATTACTCAATTTAACCAAAAAAGATAATATATGTTTTAAGCTATATATTATCATTATTGAAAATCAAGTTTTTAAAGGACATGCTTCATTTTTTTTGGAGGGTAAAGAAACAACAGGTTCCACTGGTAGACTCTGGAACCGACCCAAGAACCACCAAGGCCATAACCGACCTTCACAGCTCACAGGGCAGGTTCGGGTTCCAAAAGCCTGGAACCAACCTCTACAGGATAGGTTCCAGGTTCTTCCATGGAACCAAACTGAACCGATCCATGCTCACCCCTAAGCCTCCAGCTTTATTGGTGCTACTAGAGCCCTATTCTCTTAAGTTCTGGAATTGCTCAAATGCAAAGAATGCCACTCTACAAGAGTAAGTGCTCAATTTCCTTAGATGCATTTTTCATCATTATGCAGTGTCATCACCCCTGACTGGATTTGATGCCACAGTATGGCGGCAGCTCTTGGGTTTCATGTCAAAACATTTCTTTTTTTGGTAACCCCATGCCAAATTTTTTCAAAAGCTCATTAGGGGCATCACATAGAAATTATGCCATCTTGCTCTCCAGCACTAGAGAAGCCAACCCTTTGATTCTCGATTTTAACATCATTAGAGCCTAAAATACTTCCAAGTTCCAGTCGGATGAATTAGATAGAGTACCGCTATATGGGCAAATTGACTAGTATTGAATCAACTCAAACACCTCTGAACACCAATCTTAAACATAAACAGATAAGAATATTGCATGTTTATCAAACTCTACTACAAAAAAACATAAACCGAAATAAAAGTAACCAAAATAAAGTAACCCAAATAAACATTCCAAAAGGATTTGCCCCAATTCTTTCCAAAGGAAGAAGCGGCGATTAACAAATCACAGTAAAGTAACCCAAATAAACATTCCCATCTAAATAAATCATGTACCAATTTACCATCATTAGGACCAGTGTATTAAAACAATAGAAGAATCATCCAATTAACAGAGAAATGAAAAAAAAAAAAAAAAGCAGAAAAAGTAATGGAATAGAAACCCGAGAGAAATATACCTTTTCGTCACAGGAGCGGCAGAGAGCGGCCTCATCAGCTGCACAGAAAAGGATAGCGGCAGCGCTCTCACAAACGTCGCAGAGTGTTCGCATAATTCCCTACTTCTCTCATTTCTCCTTTCTCCAGTTCGACATCATCTCACCGAAAACAAGCAACAAAGAGAAACAAATGCAAAACAAACGAACCAAAGAATCAATCAAGGAAACAAAAAGCTTCACAGAACTGACAGAGGAAAGAGCGAAATAAGAAAAGAAGAAGAGAAGTCGAAGCTAGACTTTATTCTTTTATGAAGAGAAACGAGTCATTGACGTTCGCTTTTTTTTATTTAATTATTTAATTAATAATTTTCTATTTTAATCAAGGTTTTGATGGTGCTGGACCTGCTGGCTGGCTTTCTAGGTAGACGTTGGAATCCTTTTTATGGGTGCTATGTTAAGCACACAAATCTGTTTTATCGTATATCGTACAGACGCCACCACTGAACCACACATTTGGAACATGATTAATTCGAGTGCGTCGCTACAGCAAGCAAAGGTGGTCCCCGCCCAAAAATATTCTAAAACTGTGGTGGATAGGCATGAACATGCTGGGCTAGAGGAGAGAGGAGACAAGGGGTTTGATCTTGAATCTTGATGGACAACTCGAAAGACGAAAACTGTGGTGGTGACTGGTGAGGTTGTTGGGGGATTCCAGAAGGCGGGTTTAATAAGTGATGATTATACGATAACGCTCCCGTCGAGGTTATCCGTGGGAATCCCACGTGCCGCTCGCTGATTGGCTCAAAAAGTTGAGAATTCAAACAACCTGAAATCTCGAAGATTTTGAGTCAATGAAGGAAGAACAGTGTAAGATAATCTCGTGAAGACGTCCGTATCTAATCACCACGTGGCTGTAATGGTGGGAGAGAGAGAGAGCACACACTACACACTACAAGAAACAGCGAAACCCTTTCCCTCCTTCCTTTTCTTCGCACACTTGTTAATCCTTATCAGCCACAAGCTTCAAAATGTGGTGGGGAATGAAAGCGGCTCTCCATCTAACCTCACCCACTAATTTCATATCTGCCCTACACACCAACTGCTTCGCTCATTATTCGATCTTTCTCCAACCATCAGCAATCGTCGGGCATCTATCTGCCTTTGCTTCTCTCTCTCTTTCTGAACAGACTAGAATTTATGGCCGGACCTCCAACACTCAACAAAAGATCCATTGGATCGTAATCTTTTAATCCAATCAAATGGACGAATCCTCCTCTGACCTATCTCCTAGGGAATCTGGAATCGGTCTTTTTCCTTTTTTATTTGGATAAATTACAAAGAACCCCCGGGTCAGTGACAAAGACCCCTACATTTAACATTTTTGGCGATAAAGACCCCTGTATTTTGACTATTAGACAAAGACCCTCTAGCCGTTAAATCAGGTAACGGAATGCATTAAATCACCAGAATACCCATTTAAGGTTTCTTTATTTTCTTTTTATTGCCCCTTTCTCTTAAACCTAATCTAACCTACATTCATGCGTTAAATTACCAAAACAGCCACAACGACTATTGATTTCTAGCAGAAAGGAAATTGGCCCCTCATGTTTTTTTTTTTTTTTTCGTTTTTTTCTCGTTTCTTTTCTCCCACAGGCCACAGCCCCTCGCTTCTCTTGCTGGAAAATGTTTTCTCAACGGAAGTTTCCTGAGACGATTCAGTTGGATGACTGAACAGTGGCTCATATGATGAGACTGGATTCCAACAGCCTTTTGAATCACAGCTTTCAAAGTCTTCAATCCCATCCGACATGGTCTTTTGTTTCCTTCGATGCAGAGCTTCTTCAACTCCAAAAATATAATTTCGTTTTCTCGTTTTGTAAATCAACAAGCGAACCTGACGCAGAACTTCTTCAACTCCAAAATGCAATTTCGTTTTCTCTTTTATTTCCTGAAAATTCACCATAGCAATTGCGATCAATTCAAGCTCAGACTTCAAAGTGGGAGAGACCCACTAATACAGATCCCTGACCAATTTAGTAGTAGACATGCTTTTTTTGGGTATGACTGGTAGAAAATGAGAATTGGTTAAGTTGTAGCTGTTAACTACAAGAAAGCTCAAATGAAATCAGTTTGAGATTAAGAGAGGCATTTGTGATTTTCACTGAACTGGAGATTAGGAGTGTTGGTCATATGGATGGTGAGCCACCTAAACCCTTTATCTATCCTTTCTTTCTATTTTGAGTGCAGCCACCGAAACGCATAAAGCATCGGGTTGCTCGTACATGGCTGGGACATTCGGGCATCCACCGTGCTCGAGGATGATCTAGTTTCAGCCGGGTAGCGAGTTAGGTGAATTAGCAAGATAGGATCAGAGAATTCGGTGAGGTTGTTCTGATGCTTAATTCAATAAACTGATGTGAGTTGAAAATCTTTAAGAGTTTAGAGAAGTAGAGAGCTAGAGAGTAGAAAAATCATACGTACCTTGTGCCATTGGGTTTGGTGCCTTTATATAGTTGAGCCATCGTGGGTTTTGCGGATTGGTTCTGGGATTTTCATCCCGATGGGATTTGTTTTCGCTTTAATTGGAGAGTAACATTATTAATTAATAAAGATTATCAATTCCGCCCAATCTGGGCAGGGAGAAGATAAGTTTTTCGTTACGTGGTATGATCCTGTGAGGTTCAGAGTTTGTTGGAGAGACTTCCGAGATCGTTACGTGATAGCCTAGGTCGATAGTCCCGAACTGATACTTGTCTTTTTAATTTTGAACTGGATTGAGTGTCGGGGTGCCTCAATGCCGGGGTGACTATGCGTCGCAGTGACCTTGCAATGAGGTGACCCTGGTGCCGAGGTGGCCCTTATGCCGAGATGATTGAATACCCAAGATCAATTATTGTGAACTAATCTGGCTAAGCTGAATTATCATCTCTTAGTCAGTTCGTGTCCACGTATCTTCCTTTTTGCTAGGTCGGGCCAAATCATCCTTTATCACACCGAAACCCCATAAACCCAATCCCTTTCCAGACTGAAATTGTTCTCTTTTCTTCCTTTTAATTTTCTTAATAAAAGAAACCTGTGTGATGCGCGAATTGGTGTTAATATTCATGGCCGCAATACATTGAAGACCTTCTTGATTTAATTTCCCTACGATTTGATACAGACAACGGAATCATAATAATTGGCATTTAGTGAAGCAGCCCTCCTTCATTGTTGATTGCGTAGAATTACAAAATGCAATGCAATCCCTCTGTCTCTGTAAAAGAAAAGAGAGAGTGGAGCGTGCGAGTATGAGTTGAGCACACTGACCAAAGTAGCAAGGATGAGCACTTTCATCTTCATCTTGTATTCCTACATTCCCGCCGCCCTTCTCCTTCTACCTTTTCTCTTCATCTGCCCGCATCTGCAGGTCCATTTTCTCTATTGAGATGCTACTCTTACATGCTTCTGGTTTAAATGTAGAGGTCCTTGGGACCACCAACAATCACAAACTTACATAATCTCCTAGTAGCGGAGCGACACATGCCCCACTCACCTTCTCCATCCTCTATAAACTTTTCCTCATTTCCGTTTTGTGTACAGAGAAAATTAGATTGAACATAGAAATATTCCTTTGCTTCTGAAGCTTGAACACATCCGAGAGAAGAAAAAGGAGATTGCTCGGTGAAGGGTAAAATGTTCGAAAATTTGTCAAAAGGGCAGTATGGGTGTTTAGGTCTTTGTAGCAAAAAAAAGTATAGGAGGTCTGTATAATTTACCCTTTTTATTTTTTGGGAGGGATTTTTACAGGTTGTAAGTTAGATAGGGGTGAGAAGAAAACCGAAAAAATGAACCAACTGAAAAAACCGATCGAAACTGAACCAACCGAAAAAACCAATTGAAACCGAATCGAAAAATTGGTTAATTGAACTGATCGGTTTGGTGTTTTTAAAAAACCGAAGGTACCGGTTCGGTTTCAGTTAACCAATATAGAAAATCGACAGTTAACCGAACCAACCAGTATACATATATTCCTATATATTTTATATATATTTGTATTTTTTATTATATTTATAATATATATTATAAAAATTAAAAAACCAAAAAACCGATGAACCAAACCGGTCAACTGGCTAATCGATTGGTTTTGGTTCGATTTTGATTACTGGTTTTCTAAAAACCAATAGTACCGGTTCAGTCCAAGAAAAAACCCCATGGTGCGAACCGTGAGCACCCCTAAAGCCAAGGTTTCAAAAACCAATCCAGAACCAGAACTGTTCTATCCAGTAGGAGTGTCAATTGGACCAGATTTGATCCAATATGATCCAATCTAATGTGAGTCCACTACAAATGGACCTAGTCCAATCCAGTCCAATGAATATTGGTCCAGTCCAATTCAATGTAATGATTGTCTAATATGTTCAAATTCATTTTAATTTTGGTTGGTTTCAACTCAAACCTTGCCCAATTGGATTAGTTCCAATTCAATCCAATATAAATTCATTATAGATGGACCAAGTTCAATCCAATCCAATAAGTATTTTTGACCATTAAGTCTGACTTGGTCCAATTTAGTATATCTTATTGGTAGTTTAATCCATCCAAATTGATTTTGATTTAGATGGAGTCCAACCCAAAACCAGTCCATTGACACCCCTACATCATTTTTTGGTATTTAGCACAAAACGTTAACAACTCATAGAGGTAAATGGTAATAACAAGATTAAAATCACATATTTGATGGGACAAAGGATTGAAATATTGATACGATATGCCCGATACAGGGCATATCGACAAGCATCTCACAATAAAAAAATGGGAGGAGCATGACTCAAACCCTAGTTGGTGAATTCCCATGGCTTAGGTGCACATGTACATTAACCACCAAGCCATTTGTTATTTCATGTTAATATGTGTAATAAAATAATCTTTATTAAACTTAATATTTACATGAAAATATAAAGCAACATACATTTATTTTCAAAAACTTCAACTATAAATTAAAAAAGAATAATATTCAAAATTAGTATTTTATAAATCAATTGAACAAATAATTTATAAAGTCCACACACACACACACACACACACATATATATATATATATATACACACACACATATATATATATATATATATATCAAAAATGAATTTTAATTTCAAAAATTTATATAGATAAAATATTCATAATAGAATAATTATTTTAACACTTAAATTTTATAAAATTGCATATGGTATATATATCTTAAATTTTTATAAATTATTAATTAATATTTTAATTTGCACTAAATAACAATGTATTTATTATTTACAAAAATAAAAGTACTCTTTACAAAGTATTTGAAAATATAATATAAATTGAATCTATCAAATCCATTAATCTATATTTTATATAAAAATAAATTTTTAACTTCAAAATTTTATAAAATAAAATATTAATAATGGAATATTTTTTAGTAATTAAAATTTATGGATTTTCATATGATATATCATTAATATTAAAATTTATGAATTCTTATGTATTTATATATTATTTATAGTTGTTTTGACATTAAACTCAATGCTATTAATATTAATAATGAAATAGTTATTTTAGTGATTATAATTTATGGATTTTCATATGACATGCATTTTCAAAATTTTAGGAGATTCGATATATTTTAAGTTAAGATTATATATTTTTATAAATTATTAATTGGTATTTTAAGTTACATTTTATAATAACATATTTATTATTTAAAAAAATATAAATATTATTTATCAAACATTTTAGAATTAAGTTTTTAGTTGAATATTTTGTTAATGTCAAAAAATAAAAATAGAAAAATGATATAATAATTCAAATATAATAGTTGCATATGCTTTATGACTTACACTTTAATAGATAATAAAATAATATTGTCCTTTTTCATGTATTAATTTGTAAAAATCTATATAATATTTTCCTTGGACTCTTGATTGATGCATTATTAATAAAATTGTATAATATTTGCATATCCTGTTATATTAATTATAATATATTTCTTCATATGCGTGTGTCTGTGTGTGTATATATATTTAAATATACAATTCCTATGTATTTATATATTGTTTATAGTTGTTTTGACATTAAACTTAATACTATTAATATATTTATGGAATTTGTGTGCATTTTCTAGTATATCCAAGCATTTCCATCTTTTTTCATTTGTATCCATGTGTTTCCCAAGTGCATCTGAATCCAATCTAATACAATATCTGATACTGATACTTTAATCTTTGGATGGGACTACCTAACATAGTCATTGACACCCCTACATGGGTATGCATATTTGTGCATAAATATGAACTTGGCTTGATCATCTACATATTATAAATATGCTCTATCATGTACATCATGTATACATGGGTAAATATTTTATAGGATTTCAGTTGGACTCTATCTAGGTTGACCAGGCTTAAACCAAGCTGAGGCTACTCAAGGCCTTAAACCAAATGTAAGCTGGATTGAGATCAAGCCCAAGTTTTCTAGCTAAAGCTCATCAGCCCAGAGCCCAAAATCCATACAGAACCCATACGAATGATGGTCTCAAGTATGGCCAAGCATTTTTACCCTGTTTTTCTTATTTGAACACATGATCCCAATTGAGATTTTCTACCAATAAAATATATTTCAACCCTTTACCAATATCATCTCACACCGCACAGACCGGAACCTACCATAAAGTAGTATGGATCCATCATGTATGAAATGTACATGTGAGATGATATTGATAAAGGGTTGAAATGTGTCTTATTGGGAGGTGATCCGCTCTCATTACCTATCTAGTTTTTTTTTTATGCATTTATGGTGTTGGTTTTGGATGGAACCTAGTTTGCGCTCCTAACAATAATACAACCATATGTTTCGTGTATTTATTAAGGTTGTGTTTAGTTGCACGTAGGACAACAGAGAATAAATAATTTCGATGGAAGATGCTAGATTCAATAAAGAATAAAGAAAAGCAAGGCATATTCTTTATATCCTTAGTTTTTTGCTTGGTTTGAAAAAACAAATCAGAGTTTGAAGATATGAACAAAGAAGATAAACCTCTTTCGCAAAATGACTTGTGGAAAACAAGTGACACCATTTGTGGATTTTACATGCAACTAAAAAGTGCCTAAAAATTAAAAGAAGCTCACAGTTCAGTCTCAGTCTAATCTGTTTAGGTCCAAAATTTTCACCCTTAAGTAGGGGTGATCATTGGCCACTTAGACAGGGTAGGTCAAGCCTTGGCTGAGCTTTAGTATATAGGGGGTGTTCTTTTTTTTGGATTTTGAGAAGAGGATATTGGTCAATGAGATTTTGATTCCTGTTACATAAGAAATCCATGTTTCTTTATCAGATTAATGCAGGGACTAGGAAAAGTTTATTTTTTTCGAATATCTATCTCCTATGTGGATAAATAAATTTTCCACTGAAAAGGATAATTGAGTAAATAACTTATTAACCTTAGAATAAGGGGCTTAAGGAAGGATATTAAGTGTAGAGGAAATGACCTAAAAATTAAGGACTTTGAGTGCAAGTAATAAGATGTGATTTAAATTCACATAATTTAATTAATGGAAAAAATTACACAAAATAATTTCATATGTAATGCTTAATAGTTTTATGCAAATTTCAACCAAGAATTCATTAATTTATAATTGAATAAATTTCAAAACTTGTTGAAAATTTTTCTCGGAAATTACTGAAATATTAACAAACAATAACTAATTAATGAAAAATAATCGGGAAATCAAATTTAAAAAGTTGATAACCAAAAAGTAAAACCGGATAACATGCGATAACCCAAACCGAATACCCAATACAAACCAACCCGAAACCAATGTTGGGTCTCCTTCTTGACCCGATCTATGTTAAAGCCATTCGCTCGACAAAGCGACTACAGTAACATAGCAGGGCATCTCACGTGGCTCAAATGGGTTGGTTTTCTCCCCAAAATCAATATTTTTCCAGCCTCTCTGGTGGCCCAAATGGCTCAAATCCGATTGACCATAACATTAGTTACTATGCTATGAATCTACGTTCTATTATACATGCTAATTAAGCTCCAGTTCTCAGCACTCTATTTAACCGCAAAACTGGATCTATTAGCCTTGATAATCTGAATTTATATATCAATTTAGATTCATTTATATTGTAGTGACTACTCGGTGGTCATATAATCACTTTGTGTGTCCGTCAAGTATATGTATCTCAACCGCTTTTGCAGGCTGTCGTTGCTGAAAAACTCAGCCAGGGATTCCATCCAACCAGGTTGCCAGCCACCATCCAATAGTACCTGTCCCGAATATCCCAACGATAACCCGACTTGAGAACCCATCTTGGGTCTCCTTCTTGGCCCGATCTATGTTCAGTTGTTCGCTCGACAGAGCAGCGACAGTAACGTAGCAGGGCCTCTCAGGTGGCTCAGATGGGTTGGTTTTCTCCCCAAAATCAATATTTTTCCAATTCTGTCGTTAGAGAAGTATTAAAAATAATAATATTTGAATTAATCTGGTTCACCGATCACAACCGATGAGACGCGTTGAGAAGTGGGTAGCATTTCATCTGTCCAAAAGCTTGAAAAAGGGTAGTCTATCGGCCCTGTTTTTCGAGATCGACTTTTATCAGCGCAAATGTGTGCCCATACGGTTGTAACAGCACTTTCAATGGGAATATCTCCCAATCAAATAAAGCACACGTACGGAGATATATGGAATGGGCTTAGCACTGATCGAACACTTTTGTGGATCGAAAATGATGAGATATAAATATGAGAGAGGGAGAAGAGGTATTGAGCGAGATTCGGGATCTCCTGCCCACTTTTACCCACAACACATTACCCTGTGAATCGGGAACATCTCCCCCTATATAATATTATATAAAAGTTGAGATATTTTTTCTGTATAATTATAATAAATATAAGCATAGTTTGTATGGATAAATACATTTCACCTTATTTTAAAAACATCTCCCATAAATAATAATATATAAATACGGGGAATACTTCTAATGCATATTGAATGTACCTAGAAGTCAGTATGAGGCGTCCTGTGTGAGTAGCAAATCGGATTTCGACCGTGGCTTTTCGGAGCAAAGAGACTATTGCAAAGAGGGGTCGAGAGTTCTCCATGCTAAGGGAAAAAGAAGACCCCATCTTACTGGCCTCGATTAATTAAGTATATATAGTAATGGTCTTTATGGTCGAGAGTATTATTCATTTGGATTACAAATAAATAAAATAAAGTAAGATATGAAACAAAAGAAAATCAAAATTTGTCGTTAACTCCTTTGTACTAATATTTTTACACGAATATCACTGTAAAGTGCAAACAAATGAAGCCCTAGTTGCGCGTGAACAGTAAATCTAAAAGAAAATAGTTTTAATATTAATACCAATCGACCATTGGTTTACACACGGAATTTACGGGATGAGATAATACAAGTGCTTGTTTCCAACTTTCAAGTTTTGAGAGTTTGGACCAGATAGATTGATTCGATACTGAGTCCTAAAATTGGGTGATGGATGTTACATCAATACCTTATACATATATTATTTATTGGTTTAGACCATGGTTTTCAAAACCGATTTAGAGACCGAATTGGTTAGGAGTTTGGTTATCGGGTCAAATAGTTCGATTGTTCGAATCGAATGGTTGGCCCATTTTGACAAAAAAATTAAAAAAATAAAAAACGATCAAAATCATTCGAACAGCTTGAATGGTTAATCATCCGGTTCAGCGGTTTGCTGACCAAAATCAATAGTTTTTGGAGAAAATCCAGTTTTGGGGAAAAATAAGAACCAATCCGACCGTCTGGTCCGGCCTGGTTTTGAAAACCATGGTTTAGACTATTAAAATAAATAAAGGGAAAATTTTCAATTAAATATCCTATACTTTGGGCCTAGTACCACTTTGGTTTTTGAACTGCAAAACATGACAATTTAGCATTCAAATTTTCAAAACGTGCCAATTCAGTACTTACTGTTAAATCATCAAATAACTAACCACTAAATAGTATTTGAAAAGACACAAATACCCTTCGAGTGTCATCTAATTTTCTTTATTAACCATCCAAATTTGACAAAAAAATGAACAGTCCCAAATTCTTGCCTTTTCTATTCAAGAAAGTTGGGGTCATGTCTCCATGGGCATTGTGGTGACCTCAAGCCTCCAACTTTCTTGAATAGAAGAGGCAAGAATTTGGGACTGATTATTTTTTGTCAAATTTGGATGGTTAATAAAGAACATTAGATGACACTCAAAGGGTATTTGTGTCTTTTCAAATACCATTTAATGGCTGATTAACGACAGGCATTAAATTGACACATTTTGAAAATTTCAGTACTAAATTATCACAATTTAAAGTTTTGGGACCAAAGTGACACTAGACCCAAAGTACAAGATTCTAATTGAGAATTTTTCCTATAAATAAATTATGAATAAAGCATTAATTTATTGTGAGTTTTTTTTTCTGAAAATTTTGAATTTTGATTTTTTGTAAGCTCCAGGTCAAGCATCTTGACTCCCGAGACATTTGGGATCTTGTGCTCGGACCATTATATGTATCATTTGCTACATAACCTATCACAAATAAACACACTATTATTCCACTAACTTGTTAATTTGCTTGATGTCAAACCTTGTTCATTTGTGATTCGTTACATAACAAATGATTCACACAGAAGTGTGAATAAAGGTGCAATTTGAATTAACCTGAATTAGCATTTTACATTGTTTCGGGCTCAGACCTTTGGGTCGATCCGTTCAAAATTTAACAAAAATTCAACAAAGTCCGCCCAACTTGCACTACTGGGTGCAAAAAACAGATGGGGTTTCATTCCAAGAAAATTAGAAAACTGAAAACCCACTGATAAGCAGGTTTTATATTAGTGGGCCCTGCATGCACCTTGTGACTAATAAAACCGCAAATTAAGACAAATGAAGCAAAACACATATATAGCGGATTGGATTCTTCATCGGTAGAGTCAATGCTTGATTGCAACAAATTAAATTAAAGAAAGGTCTCATGCCTCTCAATCAGAAATTGAGGATTTGTGAGAGTGATTCCGGCCTTTACTACACAGGATTTAATTATGAGAGTATAAAAGGACAAGATATTAAAACATCCTAAGCGTTAAATCCCATCTATTTACCTTGGAAACATTCTTGATGCATTCATTGTACGAGCTGGAGATGGTCCACCCAAACCATGTCATCTTTCACGACGATGTTACTAAGAAACTTCCCGTCAAAACTAAACAATTTCTCTGAGTTATGCTGCGACCTTCGACCCACAAAATTTGTGCCACCGCCCAATTGAAGAAAATGGACGCATCGAGCTTAAAACCAGGGCAGTGTTTGGACTCAGTGCTGTTTTTGTAGTATATATTTTGAAAAAACGATACAGCACAAAAGATGTATTTTTTTTTTTTAATGTTTGAACCATATAGACATTTTTCAACATCATACTAATGATAGAAAACAGAGAAAACAGAGAAAAGGCGTTTTCTTAGACCATACCTTCCCCAAATTTCAAGAGGTGATCTGAGAAAACGTTTTTTGAAAAACTCCCAACCAAACGGTGAGCTTTTCTTCAGAAAACACGTACACATAGCACTGATGTAATAACCGTTTTTTTTCCAAACACCTACCAGATCATTCCGTGTCTTGTTCTATCTTCGCCCTGTGGACAGCACAAGGATTTCGAACGTAGAGAGCCAATCTTTATCCATGTTCTCCGCAGTTGCAAGAATTTGTGCGACGGTGGTGGCAGCAGACGTAAAATGTCCATATATTGCCATATCCTGTTCGATCGTTGGACTGAGTTCTTGTCTGTAAAAAGTTTTCATTCTAGAACCTATCAAACCCTAGCTGAAAAGAGCCTATAATGTTCGATAATATATTTAATAGTTATTCTTCTCATTAAACAAAATACAAGCATGTCCAAGTTTCGTCTCAAACTTGATGAGAGACCAAAACAAAAGCCACACATTAGTTAACAGAAATATGCTATAGCTACTTAGCTACTCTAATAAACAACAGTTCACACAGCTTAAAACGAAAAGTTTATCATCTCCGTGCTCAAACTCTCCATCATCTTAGTCTCCATCACTCCGCAACCAATGACGGCAGCCATCTTGCAACTTATTTCCTTGGCCTTGCACACTTGGAGTGGGCAAGAAGAGAGAGGAACCACGGGGATGTTGTCGCAGTTGCAGATCTCAATCATGTATCCATCTGGGTCATGGAAGAACACCTGATCTACCTTGATCCCCCCTTCCTCAACCACTGCCGTCACATACTTCATTCCCATTTCTCGCAGTCTCATCTTAACGAGTCCGACGTCGGTGCACTGTTCGATAAAAAGTTCCAATTAAAAATTGCATTGATCAGCTGGAGAACCCATAGAGCTATATCTCACAAGCGACAAGGTTTTAACAATTCTTTACCTGGAATGAGATGTGGTTGTCCTTTGGGTTAATGGGTCGCGATACAGTCGGGATATGTGCATCCACCGAATTATTCTCGAGAAGGTGTATCCCAACTCCGTAGTTGAACAACCTGAACACGATTCACGTAATTAATTCTCAATGAAATTTGAAGAAACTCGTTAATATACATGAAATTTGAAGAAGAACTAACCAAGCTCCATGAAAATTGAAAGAAGAGGGCCGCTTTATGAGAATGAAGCCCAAGACATCTTCATAGAACCTAACCGAAGTGCTCACCGATCTGCACAATAGAGATACATGGTTGAGAGAAAGAAGGGGGAGTGATGTACAAAGGCCGATTTCATCTACTCCCATTTTGCCTACACAATGTATATCCTTCTTGTTCTTCTTTCTTTTACTTTTATAGATTTTGCTTGTAATCCTCCCCACACCCTCTTACCCTTTTATAGACTTCTCAAAATGTCTCAAATGTATTCAGTAATAATCAATACGGATAAGTACGTAAATGAGTGCTGTAATCGGGATTGGAGGAACTTTCCTATAATCCTAGTCAATTCTTATTAAAATCTTGGGGTTTTTCCTGTTCAGTGGAATTCAGAATTGTTCTAGGACTGCACTGAAATTCAGAATTCTGAGGTGGAGTGTGGTCTACTTGTCCCTTTAATTAATTTTTTACGGAAGAGTGAAGACAATAGCCCTCTTTCTAGGAACGCCAGCTAATTAGGGGCGTAAGTCGGACAGCCTGGGCGGGGGTTTAGCTCAACCCAATGATCCATGCCCAACTCTAAGAATTGGGCCTAAAGCCCAAGTCCGAATTATTTATCCCCAGCTCAGCCCATACTAAAAGTTGGTCAAATAGCTTACACTGAAAATTGATATATATGTGTATCTATATGCATATATGCATTATGCATGCAAATATGTGTCTGCATATGTGCATATACATGTATACAATTGTGTCGGATTCGAGTTGAGATAAGATCAAATTGGGCTTGAGCCACGTTTGGGTTTCCTAAAAGCTAGGCCTGAGCGCAGTCCAAAAAATTTAAATGCCCAAACTTTTGGGCTTAGGCCCAGCCCAAGGATCAGAAATTTAAACTTAACCCGTATAAAATTACAAATTGAACCGGTCTGGGCTCAGGTTGAGCCCACCCAAGTTGCACTCCTTCAGAAATCAGGCCCGAGCCCAGTCTGGAAAATTTAAATGTCCAAGCATCAACCTGAGTCCGAATTCTTGTGGTGTGGTTATACCACACTCCAAAATATCAGCTAGATAACCACACCACATGCTCCTCTCCCTATCCAGTACTTAGCATGTATATTAATTCATACAATTTTTTTTTTTAATTATTTGTCTTATATTTAATTAAGAATATTTATCTTATCATTACAATTGTTATTAATTGGTATTAAAAGTAGGAATTTTACTTTTTTTTTATGTTTTTACTAATTTTAATAATTCTAATTAATTTTTTATTAATTATTTATCATGAATATTAGTTCTCTTATGTATGTGTTTTATATCTTTATATTACTTTTAATTTTTTTAGTCACAATTAATTTTTGAATTTAATTATCCATTAATTTCTTATTAATTTGTATTGGCTATGGTTAAATTGATCACATGTCAAATTAATTTTTATTTTTCTTAAAAAACAAAAAAAAATTATTACTCTTGATCGAAACCATATAGAATGCCTATATGAGTGCGGTGTAGTTCAGGCTACTTATTTTTATCACGGTATAGAACACCTATTTTGTTGTGGTGTGGTTGAGAATACATCACTCAATTTCTCATCCACACTACAAAACGCCTCCAAATCAATCATGACATGCCTGTATCTCTAGCCCATCCAGTCCCGAAAGCCCCCCCTTAAGACTGTGTTGTTTGGTTTCATATCCCTATCTTTTCTTTCAAATCAAATACAGCCTAATTGTGCATCCATTTGATGGAGATAATCAGTTTTTTTAAACTCAAGTCTTAATGACTAAAGATCACGGTATTTGTTAATTTTCAAGTTCAGAGGGTCTTTGGCTCAGTTTGGAAGGAAAACAAATGCAAATATGTAGAGTGCAAAATCTTATGATTTGTATTATTTTGTTTGCATTTGTACTGTATATATTTGCATTTGTACTCCTTCCAAACTGAGGCTTGGCTTAGCAACAAGATGCATGGTGGAGTTGGTTCACGTAGCGTTAAGCCAAACGAATACTAAGCAAGAATCTCTCAATGAGATCACGTACACACAACATTCCTAAATAGGATTATTCAGTTGACAATCCCAAGAGATATGATTGAGGAATATTTGATGGTTAGGAAACTGCATGCACCAGCGGAATCCTTGTTACATGAGGAAACTAAACTTAATTGGATTGGATTAACACATATATAGAACCAAACCATGAAAGGGGTAAGCATTTTCTTTGAATTCATCTTTGGTTCAGCAGAGCCAGACAAATAGCGGCAGCTACCTTGAATTTCGGGAATGTCTCTGGCTACTCTCTGAGTCTCTGCCTCTCTCTATCATGTAAATGTACTTGAATATGCTGCGTTGGTTGATGTTCCCCTTATTGCAACGAAGCTGCTGCTGTCTCTGTCTCTCTGCTAGCTATACCCAAGACGCGTAGATTAATAATTAATTATGTGGTGATAGGTGCAATAATATCTCTCTCTCTCTATATATATATGAGCACACTGCAAACGAAATCCAAAACTCAGAGAAGTTTCTTTCATGTTTCTTTTTAGAACTAAATCTGTTGAAGTTATTGTTTTGGTACAAAATAGAACCTTTGAAAGGGGACTTGAGCATGTATTAGGTAGGGTGTCCAGAGTCTGGCCAGACCACCGCACAACATATAGCTTATCTATATCTATCCGTAGTTTTCTGGTCGGTCATCTTGAAGATTTTGATATTCTGCACAAAATATCAGAGAATCTTGGAAGAGAAGACCACCCAACCAAATTGGATCTTTTTGAAGTGGATCGAACATATATCTCTCTTTGTGAAAGTGATGATTTTGCCCTCTTTAGCTGCTACATGTCAAGTAGAAGATTTAGACCCACCATTGGTGTCTCACATTAGATAAAACAAGGGGTGTCAATTGGACTGGATTTGGTCCAATTCAATCCGGTCCAATGTGAATCCATTACAAATGGACCTCCATGTCCAATCCAACCCAATGAATCTTTTAGATCATTTTGGATCGGTTCAATCTGCTCAAATTTATTTTAATTTAAATTAATTCTAATCCAAACTTGGTTCATTGACATCTACATTCTCATCTTCTATCAATGGATCAGATATTAGCTCAATCCAACCCAATCCAATCCAATAAATACTTTGGACTATTTAGTCTGGACTGGTCCAATTCAATATGTCATGTTGGTCAGTCCAATCCTTCCAAATAGATTTTGGTTTGGAAGGGGTCGGAGAGGGTCCAATCTAAAACCGGTCTATTGACACCCCTGTATAATACTAACATAAAAAAATCAGATAATGATAGTGTAAAATGAAAGAAATTAAATGATGATTTCCTGAATATTGTTATTTTAAGGTATTTGGCTGGATAAAAATGGTTGCGGAAGAGGAGCCATCTGGTTTTTCATGATTTTATGATTTTTCTTAATTAGTAACGGATTTATATTTCCAATTTAATATATATTTTAACATACATTTACCCATAAAATAGCTCGAACTATTGGTCCAGAATTCCTAATATAAAATTGACATATTGAAGGTATTGAACTTGAACAAAATCTAATTTCCATATTGAATTTACTGACAAAATATTGCTTGTAAGTATCATTATTCTTAAAATTGAGTCATATACCAAGTTTTATCAAATCATGCTTTTGGTGTAAGCCAAATTTGTAATCGTGATATATATATATATATATATATATATATATATATATATTTGTCCAACCTTAGAAACATTATCTTGGACACTTTAACCTTAAACGTATCCGGACTAATTTGATCCTTTGCATTGCTTTTCAACTTCTAGAGTTCTAACAAAAAGCTATTTATCATCCCCATGAATACCTAAAACGAATTTATTACAAGGTGAGATATTACTCGTCATGTCTCACTCAGGCCTATATATGTTGTATATATTACGGCTTTTCTCATTTTCTGCTTCTCCGGGTGATATCTTCTGTTAGAAAGTTTTAACTTATTAATTTAAGAATTGCCTATATATGGGTTTATTCTGCAAACATTATTAGGGCTTTTGGCCTGAAAATCTGTTCCTGGACTGTGCATTAGTGAGGGAAAACTTAAAAAGAATATTGGGTGGAGTGCCAGTTAGTTCAGCAGCATGTTCTTGGTCTTTCCACATGCATGCCTAGGATCAAATCCTGCCTTCACTAACCTGGTCCAGTTTAGTCTGGCTTTGCCCAGTCCTACCAGTTCAGTCCGGTTCTCACAGCTGGAGACAAAATCATACACACCGAGATAAACTATCTATCACAAGTGAACACGTCAATGTTCAGTACATACCAGTGAACTAGTGTTCACTTGTGATGGACATAGCTCAGACCATGTGCTCAGATCATGTGTATTATTTTGTTTCTAATTAATCTAGACTCCTGAATTAATCTCCACCGTGTATTAGGAATATCTTCCGATGATAACATCATCATTTCTAGTACATTATTGAAAAAAATTCTCAATACAGGGCGGGGATGTGCAATGTTGTGGGGCGCAGATGTATAAACTCCTTTCAGCTGTGCATTGGAAATATCTTCCATGCATAAAAATATACAAATAGGGAATGCATAACTGCAAAATGCTGTGAACAGTGTGAAAAGGGTTTTGTGTTGTGAGGACTGAATCGAACAACTGCTGCCCTGGCCCGGCTATAATTGCGCTAAGGTTGTTTAGTAAACGGATCTCAGAACTAAGACACAGGGCGACACATGGCCTTATATGGTTGCAACTCGAACTAAGCCAACATAAGAACTTGCACAAAGCAACCTTGCATCAATTCCAGGATGGAATTTGCCCATTTAAAGACTATCTTGACCCATTAATTTTGTGTGGCATAAATAGTTTACATATTGTGGAGTGTTGGGCCTACAGAAACCGAATAAAATTTTGGCCAGGTCCAGCCCAGGCTGACAGTGGGACTAGGCTGTAGGCTGTATGTGCTCCAGGCCATACCGGGCGAGCCCGGCTCATGGGCGCCCCTAGCCAAGATGGATTCATCCTGCATCAAACCATAGACTATACCCACCAATGATCATAAAACAAATTCTTATTATCAACAACTATTGACGAAAACAATTCAATATTTAATTTATTCTTTACAATAGTCAAACACATACAATTAAACTTAAGAGCTGCAACCGAACATGTAAATTATCAAATTAAGACCAGACCACAAACACGGCCCATAATTCACTATAATTGTAACAGGAATTGACAGTGCTCTTAACTCTTAAAACAGTTGACAACTTAAATCAGAACGAGAAGTTCATCATCTCCTTGCTCAAGCTCATCATCATAGCACGCTCCATCATTCCGCACCGAGCCACAGCGCTCTTCCAGGTGATGTCACCTGGATTATACTCAGCGTATGGGGAAGGAAGAGGAAAAGTAATGGAAGTTACCTCCTTGGTCTTACAAACTCGGAGTGGGCAAGCAGAGAGAGGAACCACAGGGATGTTCTCGCAGTTGCAGATCTCAATCATGTATCCATCTGGATCATGGAAGAACACCTGATCCACTTTGTTCCCTTCTTCCTCCACCAACGCGGTCACGTACTTCATTCCCATCTCTTGCAATTTCATTTTAACGATCCCGACGTCGGTGCACTGCTCAATTGAAAATTTGAAATCAATTAAATTTTAGGAAATCCCTGTATATGGCTGAAAACAATCCAGACATTAATGCTTACTTGGAAGGAGATGTGGTTATCTTTCGGATTAATGGGTCGTGATTGATTCGGGACATTTGCGTTCTCTGAGGTGTTCTCAAGCAGGTGTATTCCAACTCCATAATTGAACAACCTAGTCGAATAATTGATATTGCACAGAAATTTGAAATAGCTAATTAAGCTGATAGAATTCAGGCTCGCTAAGAAACAACACGCAGAAAATAAAGGAAGTGAAAATGATGATTGATGAAGAAGAAGAACTAACCAAGCTCCGTGGAAATTGAAAGATGAGGGACGTTTGATGGAAACGAAACCCAAGACCTGCTCGTAAAACCTCACGGAATTGCCCACCGATCTGCACAGTAAAGAGACATGGTTCAGAGACAGGAGTGGCAGTGCTGATGAAGAGGTGTTCACTTCTTCTATCTCCATTTCGCCTTCACGATATATCCTCCTCTCTCTCTCTCTGTCTTTCACTCACTTTGTTTCCTTGCTGTGTAGCTTTTGCAGGTATCTGAACGGTTGCACCACGACCCTTTGGCCTCGGACCCTTTTATAAAGGAGGATTTGTTGAGTACCCATTAATTGTCGTTCCAAACACGGAAATGAAACTGGGTGGAAATTTCCTACTCTTATTCTCTCTCGCATATCGGGAATTGGGAAGGATGGAATGCTGGACAAGCGCCCCCAGAAGCGCGTAAACCAGGAACGAACAGTAGAAGACAAAAGAATGAGATGAAACCATTCCCAAGTCCTGACTACAGCTAAAATGATCAAAATGTGGTCATTTGAATTCCATTCCAACAGATGTGTTTGCCTTCCCACTACTAACCTCAGATATCGGAAATGACCAGATGTAATTTGAAAACGAAACTGAAAGACTTCCATGTAATTGGAATTAATTGTTTCATGGGTAAATACTTCTTATATCTTGCCTTTTTTTTTTCTCCTCCATGAATTTTGTGTTATACACATTGAATATGGGTCATATGGCTTTGTAAGCTTCATTGGCTAGGGAGTGTTTGGTCGCTTTGGCATTCTCTAATGTTGTTGCATTATGGAAGCGTGTGGGGTCTGATCAATGCCAAGCGGGCAAGTACGGGACCTGATCATCATAATTTGTCATCTGTCCCATTGAGGGTGGAGCCAGGAATTTTCTTTAAGGAAGATTTTAGTAAGACACATACAAAAATACATATTGCTTTGGCCTTGAGCCCTTCACATTGTTCCACAGAACATATACTCAGAACTTGTTATAGCTGACACATTTCAACCGACTTTGTTATGGAGGACTCATCAATATCATGTAGCGTTTTCGTACGCACCACCCATCAAACTGAAACCTTCTGGATTGGCTTGTTTTCAGTTCTTCTAAGTTCTACCTATGCCAGATTTATTGCGTGCTTTATGTAATGGGTTTCTCTTCCACTTCATCAAGTATAAATATATTTCAAATAAGCAAAGGATGTCCAAAAAGGAAAACTTGCTTTTGCCAGGTGGAAAGGAATATGGCTAAAACTCACGAAATGTGAGATTTGTGTTGCAAGCAGAAAGTAGTATCAATTAAAGGGTGCCAATTGTCTTTAAATCCATTGCTGGTTGTAGATAGGACTGTTAATGGACGGGATATTGGTCTAATCCGATCATGTCTAGTATGAGTCCATTACATATGGGTCTGCTTCAATCCAATCCGTTCAATACTTTGGACAATACTAGATCTGTTAAATTCAATGTCTGGACTGTCCGAACTGTTCGATAAGTTGGTTTTAATTTATACTAGGCCCAATCCAAACCTGGTCCATTGACACCCTACTCTTATCTTATGTAAATGGACTGATATTGGTTCAACTTGGTCCATCCAATATATATCCATTACAACTGGATCAGGTCCAATGAAATGCAATAAATACTTAAACCATTATCTCTGGATTGATCCAATTCATTATGTCCTACTGGTCCATCTAATCCATTAAAATTGATTTTGATTCAGATAGGGTTCAATCCAAACTCAGTCCATTGACATCCCAAGTTGTAGTGCATGAATCTGATCTAGGGGTGTTCATTCAGTTGGTTCGGTTCGGAAATAGAACCTAACCGATATTTTGGTTAGGCCATTTTGTGGAACCAACTTGATTGCATGGTTTAGTATGTAATAATTTTATAAAAAAAAGGCCATTTTTGTTGTTCTATATGCCTAGAAAAGGATCGCTTTAATTTTTACTAGCTGGGACCCATGTCATGCATGGGCTTTGTTACACAAAATTGAAGTAGAAAGAGCCTTGTGAAATTTTTAATTGAGCCAAGTCAATCTAAGCTGATTCAAGTATTATATTTTTGAGTTATGTTTAGTTGTGACCACAATCCAAATTGAAACCCTAGTGAGAGTGGTTAATTGGTTCAGGTTTGGTTAAGTTAATTGGTTAAATTCGACTTGATTCACCCCTACATGGTTAGGTTATGGTCAGGCTTATTAGGGTGCAGGGTCATGTTTGAGTTTTGATCACGTGCAGGTTTGGCTGACTTGGTCCATTGGTTCAGGTTTGGTTAACCCCTGCCCAACAAGTCATAATACTCCTACACATACAAAGGATATTCTTATAATTTGGTCTTACTTCTAAATCCTAACCTTAAACTATATGATTTTTTTTTCTTTCACTTTGGAGAAGTGATACCTTGGAACCCATTAACCAATTTTCACTTGAAAGACTACGAGACAGTTGGTTTGCTTCTTCCATATATGTGGACAAGACGTAGTTGCCTTCTTCTAGATATTGTTGAAGCTCTAATATGTGGACAAGATTGGTTGTCGGACAGATTTAAATATGAGTGAGTAAAAGAATATTATTTCTTAATTTTTTTTAATTAACATGCTAATTTTTTTACAAGGTATGTATGTATCAGAAAATGCTTTCACTAATGAAAAAATTGGTCGGTCATTAGAAAATTGTAAGAATTTGCCAATGGTTCAATAAATTAAGCCATTTATTTTTCTTTGAATTTAAGAAAGTGAATATATCCTTTTTTTTTATGTAGGATTGAATGAACGAGAAGATTGGCTTGGGAGATTGCATTTGGAGATTGCTTGTTACTTGTGATGGTTCTTGTACTAATGAAGAATTGGAGAATTCAAAATTGAACTTAGACTTGTTATTGGATTTATGGTTGAATGAGTTGTAATTTGTAAATTTATTGGGATTTTATGAATGGTTTTGAAAACTTGTTAAATGGTTTAAGACATTTAGAAATTGACTTTAGCTTGGAAGATGTTGAGAACTTTGAACTTATATCCAAATTTGATAATTAATGGTTTGATAACTCTTTTAGCAAAATTATTATTGTTTTTATCAAATTTTTATGGTTATTATTAGCTTTTAGTAGATTTTTATTGTTAGTAACAGGTTTCACTTAATAACAAGTTTGTTATTATTATGATTATAAGATGTTTGTTATTATTATAACAGGTTTAATGGTTTATTATGATTATCTTTTAGTAGGTTTTATTGCATTTTAAATAGGGTTTTATTTGCTTTATTATAACAGGTTGGTTTTAAATAGGTTGTATCTATTGACTTTTTAGTATGTTTCCTATTGTTTCTTAGTAGAGTTTTTGTTGCCTTTAGGTTTTAGTAGGGTTTTATTGTATTTTAGCAGGGGTATTATTATCCTTTTCACTAATGTTATTATTGTCTTATTTTATTAGCATACATTTTATAATCGAATCCATTAGGTTGGACCCGATTGTCCCAAGAACCGATTGGTTCGATTCAAGGTCCAAAGTTATAGACCCTATAGGGTTTGGGTCGATTCTAGGTCCCTGAGTTTTATCGATTTTGGGACCAGTTCTAGATGGTTCCGACCCAAAACTGACTCTTTGGCAAACCTACTGATAATATATAAAAAATGAGGTGATAAATAAGAGTTATTTTTATTAATGATAGAAACATAATATAAAATTAAAACTAACTTGAAAATAGAATTATGTTTGCATCTAGGTGTTGGAACAATGGTTCAAGTGTTTGGTTAAGATGGATAAACTAATGATGTCATAATTAAATAATAAAAATAAAAATATATAAGAATAAAAGAATATTAGTGTAAAGGTGGACACTACTCTAGTAATATATATTTATAACATTACGTAGAGAGGAATTAATTTTATTAATTATGGAAATAGAATAAAAGGTTTAATGCTACCCAAAAATGAAAGCATTCTTTCTTTTCAATCGTGTGTGGATCAACTCATGATGTCATATTTAAATAATAAAAACTCAAAAATTGATCAAAACCAAAATCATAAAAAATACAAAAAATTGTAAAAAAATGTGCATAAATATTTGATATTATATATTTATCATATTATACAAAAACAAGTATGACAATTAAGAAATATTTTTATTGATAATGGAAATAGAGGAGATGAATGAAAATTTTAAATTCACCAATAGACCATGACTCAATTACTTATCTTTGTTCATGGGTCGGGTCAGGCTTTGCACCTTTATCAACAGAAAATATCTAGGCCCGAGCCCGAAGCCCAATCTACACATAAAATGTCCTATTTTTGGTGTAATTTAATAAACTAATATAATATTAATTTGGTAATAATTTAATAAATTAATAAATTAATTTATATTTCCCAATTAATAAATTAATATTTGGTAATAACTTTATAAATAAATACATATTATATATTTATTATATATAAATAATGTATATTTCTATTATATGTAATAGTATTGGGCCAAGCTTATTTGAGAAAGCCTAAGCTCGGCCCGAAAAATGGCCACCCTGGTATTTAAAGCCCAAGCCTATATGCCTAAAATTTTGTCCAAGCCTAAAAAATATCAGGTTAGGCCGAGCTGGCCCATCGGGCTACCCAACCCATGAACAAGCCATGGGTTGTTGTTGTTGTTGTTGTTGTTGTTATTATTATTATTATTATTATTATTTATTCATGGGTTGTTTATTCATAAGAAAAAGAAAAGGTTGTTGTTGTTGTTGTTGTTGTTATTATTATTATTATTATTATTATTATTTATTCATGGGTTGTTTCACTATCCATTTAAGAAAAAGAAAAGATAAAGCTTAAACGATCTATTTATTGAAAAATAACAAACGTCATTGCTACTTGCTAGGGATAGAACTTAGGAGATCTGTGCTAAAGGGGAATACAAAACATGTTCATGGGTAGGGTCAAGGCGAGTTCGGGCTAAGCCCTGCCTCTTTATAAACAAAATATCACCAACCCTGAGATCGAGCTTACAATCCAACTTTGACATGTATTTTATAATATATTAATTATATATTACTAATAATATATTATATATTATATAGTATTTTATACATTTAGTATATATATAATACTTTTTTACTATTAATTTTACTATTATATAATACTAGTAAAAGTGTACGCATGTTGCACATGGCAATATCAAATGATGATGATGATGATGATGATAGTGAGCAGCCAAATGACCTTACTGTTTGAACCATTAACCTATCTAACCAAGAAAATGGACTATGGTTAAGACATTAATTCATTTTTTTCTTTGTATTTTAGCCATTTCTATTTTTACTAACAATAATTCTTATTTTTCAAACATATTTTTGTTTAATATGAAGAATATATAATGTTAATGCATGTACAAACTATACTTTTATTTAATATTTTTATTTTTGTTTAATATGAAGAATATATAATGTTAATGCATGTACAAACTATACTTTTATTTAATAGTTTTATTTTTGTTTAATATGAAGAATCTATACTTTTATTTTTATTATTTAATTTATGAGATAATAAATATACTTATTTACTAAGAGGAAATGCAATTTCAACATATTGTTTGAATATTGGTTTTAAATATGGTAAAATCAATTATTTATATGTAAATATCTTATATATATATATATATATTATATTTATTATTTATTTGTAAATATGTTATTTATATTGCATTTTCTAAACTTCTTATATGATGAAAATAGTTCAAAAAAATACTTATATTTTTTCTTTATTTCAACTATTATATTTTTTCCTTTTAATAATTTATTATTTTTTAAATTCAATTGGATCGTATCAGATTCGGATATCCAACATATTGGTCAAATTTAGATTCGAATCAATATTTATGAGATCTAATCAGATCTTCGGGTCGAATTGAATTCAAATATACTCTGATTCAAATCCGGTCCGATCTGTTCGCATCCCTACCAAACCACTTGCCTACAATGATCTTGCTAATTAAATCATTGAACCACTTGACATGGTTAGTGGGGTCATGTGTTAGACTTTAATGCTTTTATTTTTTATCCTAATTTTATCCCATTTCTATTATTAATGAATTAATTCTCACTAATCACACTTTTTTTGTATGATGAATAAATAATATTACAAAATGTACCCAAAATTCTCTGAAAATTTCTAAATTTTGTAGAACTTTATGTATTTTATTATGTACGGTCCATTTGACATGGATAGTTGAACTACTAACCCATAACTTGGATGTAAAAACCATTTTTTCCTTCTTTGGTTGATTTTAAATCATGTATTCCATTTTCATCACCAATAAAAGTAAATCTTATTTTTGCACATGGCAATATCAGATAATGGTGATGATGATAATCAATAACCAAATGACCTTACTTGTTGAACCGTTAACCAGGAAAATGGACTATGATTAAGACATTAATTCATTTGTTATTTGCATTTTAGCCATTTCTATCTTTACTAATAATAATTCTTATTTTTCAAACATATTTTTGTTTAATATGAAGATTATATAATATTAGTGTATGTTTAAATTTTTTTATAGAACTTATAAAAAATCTATATTTTTATTTTTTATTATTTAATTTATGAGATACTAAAAATTACTTATTTACCAAGATGAAATGCAATATTATATAACATTGGTTTTTAATATTGTGGTCAAATCAATTATTTATATATACAGTATTTATATATAAAATATATATTATTTATTATTTATTTATAAATATGTTATTTATATTGCATATTTGTAAACTTTTTAATCATGGAAATAGTTGAAAAAATACTTATATTTTTTGTTTTTTTATTTCAACTATTATATTTTCTTTTTATTTTAATAATTTATTATATTTTAAATTAAATTGGATCATATCAGATTCGAATATCTCACATCTTTATTGGATTCGAATTCAAATCAATATTTATGAGATCTAGTTGAATCTTGGATCAGATCAGATTTGAATCAACCATGATTCAAATCTGATCTGATATGTTTGCATCCCTACCAAATCATTTGCCTACAATGACCTAATTAATTAAAGTATTGAACCATTTGACATTATTAGTCGGGTCATGTGTTAGACATTAATGCTCTTTATTTTTTATATCCAAAATTTTATCCCATTTCTATTGTTAATGAAAATAACTCTCATTAATCACACTTTTTTATATGATGAATATATAATATTATAGAATGTACCCAAAATTATCGACAAAATTTTATATTTTCTAAAATTTTATGTATTTTATTATTTAATAATAATCTCATGGGTTGATCCATTTGACATTGTTAATTTAACCACTAACCCACCACTTTGATGGAAAAACTATTTTTCTTTTTTAGTTTATTTTAAATCACGTACTCCATTTTTATCATCGATAAAAATTATTCTTATTTTCACATTTATTTTTGTTTAATATGGTGAATAATAACAATAAAACTCTATCAAAATGCTTTATACAAAGTGTTCGGGTTATGGATAAGCTGGCTCTAGACGCCATGTGGTACCTATGTGGCCGCCCTATCACCTCGGCCACGCTAGCGCTACGACAACTCCGTGGCCTACCTTATCACCTTGGTCACATCAGCACTACATCATACCTTATCCATCCAGTCATGTCGACACCACGCCATATGGATAAGTGTAACCAAGACACGAATCTCCGACTATAAGAAGGTACCTCTCGCTCAAGGTAAAGGATCCAACTTCTTACTCCCATATTGTTACTCTGCTCGTACTAGCACTATTCTCTAATTGCTCGGCCCAATCGCCCACTACCCTCTACTAACTGGAGAGTCGGAGTACCTACCCGGGGATAACTCCTTGGGCCTTTGACTTGTTTCTTGCTCACAGATCTTGGTCCGTGGCTTCGTCCTTCCACCTCAGATCCACCTAGTTGGCAACGATTATCTGATTGTGACCATAGTTCTTGTAGTACCTAGGATCAAGCAACATCACAAAGCTTATATTTTTCTTTGAGTTTATGTATATATATATATATATATATATATATATATATATATATATATATATTTATTTATTTATTTAATATTCATTACTTAGTTATGACATCATAGATTGACCCATTTGACCCAGAATGTTAGATCATTGGCCTACCTACCATCTAGATATGGAATTGGTTTCATTTCCAAACTGGTTTTAAATTTTGCATTTCATTTATATCATTGATAAAATAATTATTGTTTATCATACTTATTTTTGTTTATACTATTGGTATATAATATTATAGATGTGCCCAAAATTGTTTCATTTTTTTGTACTATTCAATTTTAAAAAATTATTTTTAATTATAGATCATAGGTTAACATATTTGACCTAAAAGGTTGAAACACTAACCCACCCCTAGATAGGAAGATGGTTTAATTTTCTATCGATTTTTGTCCATCATTAATAAAATTATGTCTATTTTATCATACTTATTTTTTAATATGACAAATATATAATAATAGAAGTATGTCCAGTTTTTTTCTATATTTTTGTATTTTTGTATTTCTAAATTTGTATTATTTATTTATGACATCATGAAATTATCCATTTGACCCAAATGGTTGAAGTACTTACCCACCACCTATATGGAAAACATGATTTTATTTATAGGTTTATTTAAAAAATATAAAATTTCATTCTATTAATAATTATTGTGTATGGATTTATTAGTATAATTTAATGAGAAAAACCGTGATTTATTTAATAACTTAAATGTGAGACTTAATGAAAGGTAATTGAATGCACTTAATGGTATTCTTTTGCTTACATTTTCTACCCTTTCAATGGAGATTAACTAAATTCAAGAGGAGGAATATTTTAGTAAAGAAAAAATCCATAAGCCAATACCTCCTCATGCACAGTTTTGTAAGTAGTATAGATTTTTATTATATATTTTATGACGAAAGCATAAAACGCCGTTGTGAGGGACCGAACCCGGGTCACAGGTGGGAATACTCACCACGACCCACGCGTGTCCTTCACGGATTACCAATAAAATAAGTTATTTATAATCCTCACCGTTAAAAGTAATAGCCATCACAATTAGAAAATAGATTTATATGACGAAAGCATAAAACGCCGTTGCCGGGGATCGAACCCGGGTCGCCCGCATGACAGGCGGGAATACTCACCTCTTTCACGGATTACCAATAGAATAATTTATTTATAATCCTCACCGTTAAAACTAATAACCATCACAAATAAAAAATAGATTTATATGAAGAAAGCACTATACTACAACGACCCACGCGTGTCTTTCACGATTACCAATAGAATAAGTTATTTATAATCCTCACCGTTAAAACTAATAACCATCACAAACAAAAAATAGATTTATATGACGAAAGCATAAAACGCCGTTGCCGGGGATCGAACCCGGGTCACCCGCGTGACAGGCGGGAATACTCACCACTATACTACAACGACATCCAACTTGCACCAGCCGGGAATCGAACCCGGGTCTGTACCGTGGCAGGGTACTATTCTACCACTAGACCACTAGTGCTTCGTTGATACCAATGGGTACATTCATAAATTATTTACATCAAATCAGCTTGAAATTTAGACTTAGACACCTGGGGCCCACTAACCAGATTTGGACCAATAATACTGTTATCTGGTCCATAGTCAATCTCGTTCCCCACTCGACTTATAGATTGACGTACCTCATACTTATGTATGGGCCACTAATATGCTTCAAAACTCAAAAGAGGTGATAGGTCGGTGGTGAACCCCATCAGTTCAGTGTGGCATCCTAACCACTTAAAACCTGTGAACCTTGATCCATTCTGTAATGTTTTGGATGGTTCAGATTCTAGGATCTGGCCCCTGATGTTCAATTTTAGGATTGCCAATAAAAATATCAATCTCATCTCAAGTTTGCCGGGGCCCAATTCAGTTCAAATCTAAGTCGAAGAAAGTTAAAAACTGTGAGACATCGGTGCCACGGATTGTTGAAGCTTTGAGTGATGGATTCAGCGTTCATAGGAACATTTTGAACGAAAAGGAGATATACCAAATGAATCGTGTTGGATCCATATTATATTATTATGAATAAATAGACTTGAGAGATGAGTACTTGACCAATATGGGCTTCAACTTTTAAGATTCGGAACTGGGCCTGTAAAGATGCCAAATTTTGTTTTACTCCTTGGCCCATGTGAAAATGCAATGGGGTAGTTCATCCCCCAACCCAGGTACAGGCGGGGTTAGATTTCAAGTCTCTACTACAATCAGCAGGAGACCTTATCAACCAGATGGTTGGCACCTTGCATCTCCTGTTATTCTCTATCATGTTATTAAGTGCCTGTTTCGGAAGGTTTTACTCTGCAGCTTCTGATATTGGACGGTAGGCCGCCATATGGAAAGCCACGAAGCTATGTTTGATGAAAAACTTGAAAAGCCCAAAAACACATTGGACTGAGAAATTGACTTTTCGATAAAAACTAGTTTTAATAGCTTCTTCGAAGCCGTTTAGTGAATGTAGCTCAATCAATGCTGAAGTCCTTTGAAATGGGCTCTAAGTGAAAGTCGGCCATAATGTAGCTCAAGGTCCGACTAACAGAGCTAACCCAGTAGTTTTCAATTGGAGCTTAATGATTTGGCGCATTTTGATTGACAGTAATGAATAAAATATCTCTCAATACATAAAAATATACAAATATGAAGATATGCAAAAAGATATAAGAAACAGTGGACACTTTTGTGAGATCAAATTGATCCACGAATCAATTAAAAATTATTTTAATGCACAACCGCAAACGACTATGAAACGGTGTTGTGAGAACCAAACCCGAATTCCCTTTGGGCGTGTTCCTGGAAAGATAAAAGCTTTCTGGCTAAAATCACAACATCACGTGAGAAAAGCTTCGACTATTGGTTGGGTTACAGGTGCAAACGTGCACTATGCAAGTGTGGGATAGTTAAGTCAATCAAAGGATCCCTTGTTCAAGGATTTACACGAAATACTAACCGATACTAAAATGGGCTCACATGACCCCATTTAATTAGTGGATTTGAATATTTGGATCTAGGCCCAAGGCAAGATCCCTTTCACATCCGACCGTTGTGTTGTGTGTCCCAGAATTAATTATATGACAGTTGATTCGTTAATCCTTATTGGCAGTGGAAGTAGTAGCTAGTCGATATGGCTTTAATTTTGGCTTTGTCGCATTGGGGCATCTGTAACCCAGCATCTCTCCTTTCGATGAAGTATGGGTTCAAATCCTGATCTGGGTTATTATGATGACTTGATGAGGGGCTTTATTCGGTAGGTGAGGGATTGGACGTAGAGGGTTGAGTAGTCAGTGTTGGTCACCGTCAATTGCTGTGATGCATTCTCTCAAAACCAACCAATTTGTATTGCACGGGTCAGATTTCTAAAGTCTAATGTTTCAACGTTGGAATGATTTGAAAGGTTGATGAACACATTTACACACCTGTAGTTGGTTATTATGGTTACGTATATTTATTTGATTTGTTTATTTTAAGGGTTCATTTCGTTTGTAGTCTGGATTGGAATTGGAATGGGAATTGAAATTTTTTTGTATCAAAATCACAATGTCTATTTTTATAATGAGATTTTACTCTCAAATAAGGGAATGTCATTCCACCAGTAATGAAAAAAAGTAGGGATGGCATTAAGATGGGTTTAGAGAGGGTTTTGTAAATTTTGATCCTATTTGTCTCTTTAAATTTTCCAATTTATAATGGGTTGGATTTTGAGAATCCAAATTCTCTATACATGAACATGTAAAACCTTCCCCACATTCAAGGATAGGGGCGAATTGGATTTAGAACCTGCATCTAATTCCCTATTGTTTCTTGTTATATATAAGCAATACATAAGTAAAATAATATAAATAAACAACAAAGTTTCCATTTATTTGATTAAGATGTAAAAAGCATATAAATTATCAATTGTCCTTCATATAAAATTCAAAAGATTATTAAATTCAATATCTAATACCAAAGTTTATATGATGTCTAACAATATGCGGGTCGGGGAGAGTAGGTTTAGCCTATGGTACCCTACCCATACCTGTACAGATCATGGTTTTTGAAAACTGGACCAGACCGGATAGTCAGACTAGAAAACCAGGAACCGATCAAGTGACCGATTCCGTTTTCCCCAAAAACTGGATTCCCCCTAAAACCGTTGATTTTAGTCAGCGAATCACTAAACCAGGCAGTTAACTATTCAAATGGTTTTGACAATTTTTTATTTATTTATTTGTCAGAATGGGTCGAGCGTTTGGTTCGAATGATTGGACTGTTCAACCCAATAACCAGACCCTTGACTTATTCGGTCACCAGGTAGTACAGATTATAGAATCCCAAAACCCATAGTTCAAGCAAAAAATACCTACCCACCCACTGGATAGGGTAAAAATTGTCATCCCAAAAAAGGGATTTCAATTCTATCCAATAAAAAGTTAAAATCGGAACAGCCCATTTAAATTTTGATTCAAAACTCCTATTCTCGCAAATCAACTGGGACATAAGATTTTAGCATTGTTTGCAGTGAAAATTTGAAAAGCTTACTAGACATAACTAGAATATAGAGAGTATATAATCGGAGACACTCCCCTTATTACCAAAAATGATAGCTTATAGCAAAAGCTCTGCACTCTTCCGACCAAAACCTTAATGCACTCCATCTCCAGGAGCGGAGAAAGTGTGGTAGCCACATCCACATCTGTTCTTATAATAGAGAATTGGAGCTTCTTACGATTACCTTTTAATTTATTATTTAAATATATGTTATTTTTTAATTAATAAGGGGTTTTCTTTTATACAGAATTCTCCAACAAACCAACTAAGGGTACTTTTGGTTCATAGTTAGAATCAGAATCGGAATAGTTTATTCTTATAGTCCATTTGGTTTAAACACAAATGTAAATAAGAATTGAAATTTAATTCTCAAAGGAGGGGCAGGGGATGACCATTTTTTCAAATGGAGGAATGTTATTCCAATAGAAATGGGAATGAAATTCTGATTCCACTCAACCAAACAGTTAAAATTGGAATAGCCCATTTCAATTCTGATTCCAGACCCCTATTCCTGAAAATCAAATGGGGCCTAAGAGGTGAGAAAACACCTTGAAAGAAATATATACTATATACCATTTGAATTTATTCTAAATTGTTCTTTACTGGAATTCAACATTGTGCACCTGAATCATTTTTATTTTTGCATTTTATTATTATTATTTTTTTTTTTGTTTTGTTTCAAAATTTCAGGGATGGAAAGGTTATTAAGCATTTAAAACAAATGATTATAATTCTATTTGATAAATAACACCTGATTGACTACCACATTTATGATTCTAATTAAGTGGTCAAAAGTTTTTCAGATATCATATATTTCCCATATCATAGTCAAATCTTTTTAAAAATCCTTAAAATAAGCATATCAATGACCCATTAATACAATATATATTGTAAGAAAATTTTGAACCTTGATTTCACGGTGTTGATTATTTGGTTATGCGGGTTTAAGTAGTGAAAGCTACATGCTGACTTTAATCTGTTAAGCTTATCCAAGCCAAACTTTTCAAAACATTTCCCCTACTTTCTTAACTTCAATCAAGCCTTCAAAATGCCAATACTATGGCTTAGCTTCTGTAACAAAATTTTGAAATGCAGCATCTGGGAATTAACATTCCCACCCACTAAAATTAAGAAATAAGATAACCAATTTCTGTTGAAACTTTGACATAACATGCCTTTTACCCAGAAAACCAGCCAACTCAGAAGCTCCAAGGTCATAATTACAACTCCTTAGAATGTAGAAATTATGTAAGGAGATGAATCATGTTCTCAGTCATCTCCTATCCCTGGAATGATAAAAATAAACTCGCAGCGTCTTTCTCCTTTCTTTCGATCCCTTTCGTGTTTATTATTTGTTCCCTTTTCCCCTTCACCATCATTAACCACCTACGCCTGTTCATTATTGTCATTTTCCACCACCAGATTCTATCCCTATTGTGACATCGACATCAATGGCTGCTGATGATCCCCCCCCCAAAAAAAAATCTGTTGAAATTGTGATCGCATAAGAATGGCAATATTTCCCATTTTTGTAATCTTTACGGGATCGACTTTGAATGAGGTGGGGATGGATATGATTTTTTCCTGTGGGGACATGGATAAAAAAATTTTTATCAGGAACAAAACCGTTCCATGAGGATTCCAATTATATATGTATGTATATGTATATATATTAATATTTTAAAAATATGATTAAATATATTTAAAAAGTTAGTGTGTATTCACGTTTCATTGGGTAAGACCATGGTTGCGATTTTAGGAATTTTTGGACTACAATCCTCCTTAGAAATTGAATTTGCAGCTCCCTCTTAGTCTACTAGTAACCCCCCTATAAACCACATCATTCCCATAAATTTGACATCAATCCACGGACAGGATTCAGTCCATCCCTATTCTAGTAGTAGCTCCACCTAGGGATGGAGTGAACGATAAAAACCCCTGGATTTTATCTCATTCCCCCACTCCCACCGCTTAAAGCTTGAACTACAGGGATTTTCATTTATCAGTGTTTGTGAATAAATCACTTTCTTTCCTCATTCGCATGTCTTGATTTTCTGTTTCTGATTTATGCTTTTTGGCAGATGAATTTAAAGACAAGTAACTAGGACCTCGTCTTTCTTCTTGAAAATAAAATCCGTTACTCATTATTCTGAGAGCATGAGAAAAACTGTCTCTGACAAAACTAGATAGTCATGGGTGTACGACAATTTACTGCTGAACATGGACTTCAGACTTTCTACTTACCTGCGACTCGAAATCACAACACACGCACAGAGATATCTTTGTTCAAATCCTGTTTCGCCAAATTCTTTATTTCATATTAAAACTTGGTAATGAGCCAAGTGAAATCCGGTGATGAGTCAAGGTCTAGAATCCAAATATCATCCTATTGAGAATGACTCTGAGAGGGTGAGAGGGGGAAAGAGGCTCAAAGGTCTCAGCCATTGTCTGGCATCTTAAAATCAGATAAAAGCGTGATGTTTCCTTCAAGTATATGAATGAGACAACTGAATGGCTAGATTCTAGATGGCTGACTCTTAATCTATAGCGAAAGTCGGTGGCTAATTTTGATGTAAATGGCGGTAGAAATATGGAGAAGAAAACAAAAACAAAAAGATAAAAAGACGATCATGAAGAAATCATGAATTTAGGTATCAGTCATTTTGTCATTGTCGGTGGAGAGGTAAGGTTTAGGAGATTGAGGGGTAGAAAGAACAGAAAGAATGAAACATGTAGTTCAGTAGTTGAGATAAGGTTTAAATATTCCCTTTGGGCCAAGGTTCAAAGTATCAGATACGTTTAGTGTATTAAGAAGGCAATTTCAAGATTGATATTGAGATACGTTTGAGATATGTATGTGTATTGGAGAAAAATTAAGATACACATAGATATACAAAGATACGTATAGAAACAATATACAAACTTCAATATAACATAAAAATACACTAATAACACAAATATAAGGTTTTAATAAGATATATACATTAAATTAATAAATTTTAATAGAATTTATAAGAAACAACATTATACTCAAGTACTCAACATATGTGAAACATCTAAACAATGTTTATTAAAACTATAATCACATCAACATCTAATAATTCAATTCAACACAAAATATTGTTTAAAATTAAAGAAAAAACATCTAGTAATAGAAGTGTAAAACGTACCTTCATGAATGGTGGTGTCCGTGAATAACCTATATAACATATAATTGAAAAATAATTAATAAATAAATATTAAAATCATAATAAAAATTAATTATTTGATAAATTATTTACTTATATACCTGAAATCATGTGATGACAAACAATAATTTAGTACCATAGGGAGTTTCTTGCAGGCTCATAATTGCTTATATCTACATTGTATTGATCTCTAATCAAATTACAATATTCGCCCCAACTCATTCTATTAGTGTATGATGTATATATCTGTCTAAAATGCTCAAATTGCTCTTTAGTACAACATTGTTGATAACAAGGTTGAGTCTGATAATTTGAGCCATATCCTTCAGCAAAACCACCAAAAAGCCAATAACTCCTTGTAGTTCTAGGGATTGTAGTTGTATGACCCGTGTCATATGATTCATGTCGATACTGAGAAAAGTTGTAGTCATAATTAGAAGTTGAATTCAAACTCATCCTATTTAATCCAGACATCATCTCATTACTTTCCATAGATCTTCCATAATATTGGTTCCATTCATCTTATGTTCAATAACCATAACTGGAACTATCCATTAATTGCATATCTCCGCGACTTGGACAGTATAACGCTTGACTATGTGGCATTGAGTCATCCATAAGTGGTATATATTTGAAAAAACTACTAGTAGCATCACATTTATTGCGACCACCTGTTCTATCATATTCACCACCATCACCGTCACCACCACCATTATCATCAGTAGATTCATTCCCATTACCAGTCCCACTATTGCTTGTTTGTTCTCTAACCCAATCATCAACATTTATCCCCATTTAATTTGCAATATAGGGACCAAGTCTTGGAGGATTACCTAGTTCATCTAGGACCCTTGCTTTTGTGTCTTTATCTTCTAACCAAGATATCACTAGATCTTCTTCTTCATCATATATATCATCAAGATCAATTGGGTTGAAGTAACCTTCTGGATGCCTTATATCTCTAATGAGATGTCTAACTCTCAATCTCATGCTATAGTGGATATATACCAACTTCTCCAAAGTGTTATAGGATAGACAATTCATCTGCTTTGTATGAATAAAGCCAAAGGTACTCCAATTTCGTTCACAACTACTAGAAGAAGTCGTTTGTGATAATACCATTATTGATATTTTACGAAAATGTAGGGCATCTTAGCCATAAATCAACCACCATTCAACTGAAAAAACAAAAAATATATATACATTTTAATATAAAGTGTCATACCTAGAACCACCCTTGAAGAACGACAATGAGAGAACTCGCCCCGTGGAGGACACCATCCTGGTGCCGGTCTCAAATACTGACTCCACGAAGTGAGTATAGATCGGAGTCCGCCTCACGAAACCACTACACTCTGAACTGGTAAGCTTTTTAATTAATAATTTAGATGCTTTTGCTTGGTCAGTAGCGAAACTCCCCAGCATAGACCCCTCTGTCATAACTCATAGGCTAAATGTTGACCATTTAGTTAGTGTAGTCTAGTAGTGAAAAAGGAACATCACCCAAGATTGGTTGAGGATAGTGGACGAGGAGGTGTGAAAGTCCTCGCAGCAAACTTCGTTAGAGAGGTCCAATACCCAAGCTGAATTGCGAACCTAGTGCTCATGAAGAAGGCCAGCGACAAGTGGTGCATGTGCGTCGATTACACCGACCTTAACAGAGCATGCCTAAAGGACAACTCCCCACTCCCTATGATGGATTGCCTGGTAGATGCGACCTTAGGGTTTGAGTTGTTGAGATTCATGGATGCCTACTCTAGCTACAATCAAATCCAAATGGATCCAACCAACTAGGAAAAGACAACTTTTGTAACTAAAATGGGCTTGTACTGTTACAAAGTTATGTCATTTGGTTTAAAAAATGCTAGGGCGACCTATCAATGTCTTGTAAACAAAATATTTTTTCAATTTGATTGGAAATAAAATAGAAATTTATCTTGATGATATGGTTGTTAAAACCCAGTTTTTAAGCTCTTTAATTGCCGGCCTAAATTTCATTTTTGACATTTTAAGAAAATATAACATGAAGCTCAACCCAAAAAGTTCCTCGGATACATAATGAACCAATGTGGCATTGAATCTAACTCGCCCTGAACCACTTTATGTCTAAGTCAGCTAAGCGGTGTCTTCTGTTTTTCAAGGCCATAAAAAAGAACCAAGATTTCGAATGGGCTAAAGACTACCAACTCGTGTTTAACAAGCTGAAAAGATACTTAAGTTCACCACCCTTGCTAACTAGACCAGAACCCAGAGACGAGCTAAAATTCTACCTCTTAGCAAGTGGTGACTTTCAAGGTACTTAGCTTGGTTTTAATATACGAGGTGGATAGGGTACAGTGACATATCTACTATGTATGTAAAGTCCTACATGCCACCAAGACTAGGTACTCAAACATCGAGAAGTTGGCCTTCTCGGTGGTGCTAGCAGCCCGTAAACTATGCTCTTACTTTTAGGCCCATACCATTGTGGTCATAATCGATCGACCTCTAAGGCAAGTCCTTCAGAAGCCTAAGGTCTCAGGAAGGTTAACAAAATAGGAGCAAGTACGTCATCCGATTTGAGCCACACCCAACAATTAAGACCTAGGTCCTAGTAGACTTCATCACCAAATGCACGTTCAGAACGTCAACCCCTAAAGTTGTTGGGCCCATGAGCACCTCAAAGGTATCTACCAGCACGATGCCCGACCTGACTTGGGACGAGGAGCCTTGGATCCTCCATGTGGATGGTTCGTCCAACCAATGTGAAAGCGGAGTTGGGCTAATCCTCTATGGACCTAGTGAGGTGAATCTAGAGTATGCTCTCTAATTCGCGTTTCAAGCTTCGAACAATGAAGCTGAGTATGAGACATTGATAGCCGGGCTATCATTGGCAAAGAAGTCCAGTGTGAAACATCTCGTGGTGTACAATGACTCCCAACTAGTAGTGAACCAAGTGAATGGGCAATATGAGGATCGGGAGCCCGCCATGTTGGGCTACTTGGCCAAGGTTAGAGAGGTCTTACCCAAATTCCACTCTTGGTACATCCAACAAGTTCCAAGATCTGAGAACACCAAGGCCAATGCGCTCTTGAAGCTAGCAGATGCAACGGATATCACAAAGATGACAATTTACATTGAAGACCTACTACAACCTAGCATAAAAAGAGTAGCAAAAGAGGTCACTCCTATTTTAGTTGCAAAACCAACCTAGATTGACCCGCTAGTTGATTATCTGCACCATGGGACCCTACCAGCAGAATGCAACGCAGCTCGGAGGATAGAGTGGTAGTCAGCTTGCTATGTTATTATTAACGAACATTTGTAACATAGGTCGTTCACGCTTCCCTACTTGCGTTGCCTGCATCCAACAAAAGCGGACCAAGTGTTATGTGAGATCCACGAAGGTCTCTGTAGAGGAAATTTGGGGGGCAAGGCACTAGCCCAGAAAGCCCTACAACAAGGCTACTATTGTCCCACAATGAAGGCAGATGCAATGGAGTTAGTTTGGAAGTGTGAGAAGTCTCAGCAATATGCCAACATACCACGTCAGTTACTATTGTCTTGAGATACCTTACCAACCCATGGTCATTTGCACAGTGGAAGATAAACATTCTTGGTCCCTTCCCACTTGCGACTGGGCAAATGAGGTTCTTAGTGGTTGTGGTGGATTATTTTACTAAGTTGGTAGAAGATAAGCCGCTGGCATCCATCATAGCTTGCAACATCCAATTTTTTTTTGGAGGAACATTGTCTACAAATTCGGACTCCCTAGGGTACTAATATCAGACAACGGGAAGCAGTTCAAAAACATCAAGTTCCAAAACTGGTGTACCGAGATGGGAATCCAGCAGAACTTTACCTCGGTGCCCCACCCCTAGGCGAATAGCCAAGACAAAGTGATGAATAAAGCAATCGTTCATGGATTGAAAGCTCGACTTCCCCAAGCTAAAGGTTTGTGGGTAAACGAGTTGCCCAACATTCTCTTAGCTTACTAAACTACCACCAAGATGAGACTGACAAGACTCCTTTCAACCTGACGTATGAGATGGAGGCTATCATCACAACTGAGATCGAAGTGTCGACCTTGCAATCTGAGACATATGATGAAGAGGCTAACGAGGACAAGCTGTAGACTAACATTGACCTAGTGGAGGAAGTTCGCAACTTAGCCTACATTCAGACTGTGGCATACCAACAACGGGTAGCTCGGTACTATAACGCTCAAGTTAAGAGACACCGATTTCGAGTTGGCAACCTTGTACTCAGGAAGGTTATGGTGCTTAATCCCAGCATAGGAAAGCTAGGTCCAAACTGGGAAGGCCCCTACAGAGTACTTAAGGTGATTGGTGAAGGCATTTACAAACTTTAAAACGTTGGAGGAGAAACAGGTACCCTATGCGTGGAACGTTGATAACCTAAGGAGATACTACTTATGAGGAATTCGAAAGTTTTGAGTTGCATCCGCAAGAGCAAAAGTAGACCGCCCGCTAAATGAATAAGGGGAAGCCAAACAGCTTGTAGCTCTAAGGCCCCCTATGCCGACATGAAAGATGTCAGGAGCTCAACAACTCGACAACGTCTTGACTTAGCCAAAATCACAAGTTTAGTAGCTTCAAGAGTGAAGGAAAGTAAAGGGCACGAAAGAAGGCATTGTCTGTATGGGAAAGGATTATCTTTCATTCAAAAAAAAAGCCATTCAAAAAAAGCAAGCCAAAGAAAGAAACATTCGAGAGCACGTAGGCTCTAAGAAAGAACATTCAGGAATACATAGGCTCCAAGCGCAGTAGTTTCAGGAG
This sequence comes from Nelumbo lutea, assembly GCF_056320005.1. Lineage (NCBI taxonomy): Eukaryota > Viridiplantae > Streptophyta > Magnoliopsida > Proteales > Nelumbonaceae > Nelumbo > Nelumbo lutea. The sequence continues at coordinate 26,682,602 of NC_142688.1, read as the reverse complement.
CATGCAAACTCCAAGTACAGTAGTTTTCCAAAGACATTAATAGAGAGTTCCCACTAGCAGCTACTCTTCTTCATCGCCCTACAAACCATCGTCGACCTCGTCCATCCCCTCATCCTTCACCACATCACCGACCTCACTAGCCCCCTCACCCGGGGTTAAAGGCTCTTGGTTAACCTGCATGGCCAGCTCGTCGGTACTAACCTAATTGATAGAGTACCGAAATCAAAGTTGGGATGTAGGACTAGAGGAAGCGACGACATAACTTGAATCCTCTCTTCATAGAAGGAAGAGAGAAATCAATCTTTTCCTGGTCATACTTTGGCGACCGGCGGAAACATTCAACTACTTCGACCTCAACCCAACGAATATCTTCAGTATATTTAGTTCGTCGCTCTTCTAGCTGACGATCCCTAATCTGCACTTTGTCGTCAGAGTGGCAATGGTCCCATTGGCCTCCTCCAATTTGCGCTACATGCCGACACTATGCCCGTAGAAGCGTTTGTGATCATCCTTTGCACTGCGATGGGCCGCTTCGGCACTCAGGCAAGTTCCCTCTAGTTGGGCCTACAAGGCCTCTATGTTCGCCTACATCTCCTGCTTTTCACGCCTCACACATCAATGTTCATTGGAAATATCTCCCTTGGAGGTGGTTGTTTGTAAAACACACTTTGGGTTGTTTTGGGAATGATATCTCATAATGAGTGTGGGTAAAATAGTAATCACACAATATTCTTTTTAGTTGAAAAGACAAAAAGGACCTGAATTGGCTAAGATATCATGTGTAGAGGCTCCCAAAATAACTGAAGCTGTTTTTTCCAAACAACCAAAGTGATATCATGGTATCGTGGAAATAAGTGGGATGTAGGAATGGCAATGGCGGGGTCTAATGCCCAATGGGGATGGGTTCCTCGCAGGACCCAAATCCCCAAATTTTTTTTGATAATAATAATTAAAATAAATAAATTTACTTAAAATAAATAAAATTTTAAATTATAACTAATGTTTTAAATATATTTTGATATGTATATATATATATATATATATATATATATATAAGTAATATAAATAATATAATAATATATATTTAATATATGTATATAATTGGGGTTAGGGTAGGGCAAGGACCTCAATCCCCATCCCCAACTCTTAACAAGGATTCCTATTAATCTCCATTCCCATCGCCGCCCCACCAAAACAATCCCCATCCTCGACCCCATTGGGTCGAGGAAGTCGGGTCCCTGTCGGGGGTGGGGAAAATTGTCATCCCTAGTGGGATGTGCTTTGGGGTGCCCATGGGACGCCCATGCCAATTCCATTATTAGACAATGAAAATAAACAAGGCCTAAGTGCTCATGACTTAGGATGCACTCATCGTATCAATGCTCTAGGAACGGCTAGAGGTGTAAATCGGGCCATGTTGGGCTGACACAACATGACTCGTGTGCGGCCCATGCAAAGTGTGGTCCATGTTGTGCTGACCCACAAGACGAGTCGGGTTGTGCTTCCCTTTCCTAGGATACTTTGGGGGGTCGGCCCGACACAGCCCATGGCCTAAGCTCGTGTGGGCCCATGCCGTGTTGCGCTACGGGCCAGACTGGACCATGAACCAAGCCAAGCCATGTTTTTTTTTAATTTTGAAAAAAGTAATGATAATTTTAACATAAATTAAAAAAATATACAAAAAAAATATTTTATATGAATTTTGATGTATACAATTATTGTATGCAATAATAAAATGAAATAATATAATAAAATCAAAAGTAAAATTATATATATTAATATATTATATTATAGTATAATATATAAATATATATATGAGTCGTGTTGGGTCGTGCTGACACATAAGCCGCAAGTGGCACGTCCCAACCAGTCATGTCGTGTTGTGCTAGCCCATGAACCTAAAACCCCAGCCCGATGCAACCCATACCATCGTGTTGTGCCCGACATAGCCTGTATTTTGTTGTGCTGGGTTTTGCCAGTACCCAAGCTCCACGACCCTATTTACAACTCTAGGAATGACAATGGAGTAGGGGTCGGATTTTGTTTGCCCCATCTTCAAACCCCAAAGTTTTGGGTTTCCCCGAACCCCGGATCTATAGTCAAAATACCCAATCAAGTCGGGGTGGGGCCCCATAGGAACCAATCAAATTGCCATATCTACAATGCTCCCATCAAATCTGAGACAAAAATCGGTGGGGATCTACTACCAACCAAACACTCCCTACCAAAATTGACAAGGGTGATGTTCCCAATGTGCAATTGCAATGGCCAGTTGGGATTCTTGGGAGCATTTGGTTGGTAATAGATCTAAACTCTGTAAAAAAACATGAGTTCAAATCTTCTCTCAACGAAATATGTTCCAACATTATCCACTACCTCACATCTCATACATGGTGGTCCCAATCTCATGGTGATGTGCGGTGTAAAATCATGTTGTAAGTGTGTTGAAATGGGTTTTATTAGAGCAGATCCAACTCCAAAAACATTCATTACGTAACCTATTCCAAACAAAAAGAGTAGAGTTCGAGTTAAAAATGCAGTAAATAGGTCCCTGATAAGGATCACCCTCTAACGCTCCAATTCCCAAAAGTACAAATTTTTTGTTTTTTGCTTTTTTTTTAATTACGCAACCTATTCTAACTTATCCTCAACAAAACTTCAGGCTCCTCACTGCATTAGGACTAGGGTATAGTCCACGTGGATAATAAGAAGTTTCCCCTGTTGCTAATGGAAGCCTGGAAGGGCCGATGTGAGGTCTAGATTCTGGATGATTAGCATTAGCAGTGTCATCTCTCTACGTGGCAGGAAAACGTAGATTGGGAGGAAAACGAAGGCCAAAACAGTAAATTTGACTGTTCAGTTGTTAATTCTAGTTGTGGGCCAGTTTTATACTCTTACTTGAAGGCTTAGAAACAAAAATAGGACTCTATTATCCTTTAGTATTCACCTGAGCTCAGGATGTTGACTCCGTGGCAACTAAAACCCGTTTCGCAGATTTACAAGATCTTGGAACCACAAAATATTTGAAACCGTGTGGAATATAGAGGAAAAATAAACAAGAAATACTCTGCTTTTATCTGAAACAGAATTGAAGCGAAAGTGAGGAGTGAGTGAGTGAGACGGTTTCGCTGTTACTACCTACCGTCTCTCTTTTCTCTTTCCCTCGTTTTTTTGTTTCAATGTGCATTTGAGATCGCGGCAGGGATTTCGCTCACATTTCCTGTTTCCCGTCCTCTGATTTGCTCTTTTTTCTTTCTCTGTTCTACTGCTCTTCGTTTTCCACTTTTTCTCTCTCTCATTTTTCTTTATTCGATCCTTCCGCATTAGTTGAGTAAAGGCCCTCCATTCTTTTGTTTTCCTCTGATTAGTTCGGATAGATTCGTTGCAGCTTTTGAAGTTTATCTATCTTTATGGTGAGATCTAAGCTACAGAGATGATAGAAGATGTGTATCCGAGAAATTGTTTCTGCTTGGTGGTATTAGGGCTTTGGAGATACATACACGTTAAGAATATCTGCAACAGCTCTAGCTTTGAAGAATGGTGCGGGATCTATAATTTGAAGTTGAAATTACAGTGTCCGGGTAGAAAATCGTGATGCATTTTAATAGCGTTTCTGTTGAATGTGCGGGATCTGAGGTGTCGAAGAAGATTTTCGAGTTTTGAGGTAAATTATTTCGAATTTGGAGGGCATGATCAATAGATTAGGTCCACGAAAATCCTGTTAGGCTTTACATGGATTGCTACACTACGGGTGCAAGTAACAGCTCAGAGTATTAATGTTGTAGTGGATTCGCGAATTCTTTTAACGGAATTATCCGTTGGAATTGGTTATTAAATAAATATACGTTAGATGCAGAATAACCGGAGTTTTAGTAAATGTCCAGAAACACCACATTTCATGTATTTCGAATTCTTCGCGGTGGAGTTTCTAATTAGTGTTGCAAAATTTTGAACTCTGCTTTGGATTTTCATGTTACAGGCGAAATCATAGGAACATCCTTGAAGCGGGCACGGCGAAATGGCAGAAAAGACGAATTCAGTCAGAAATTCTACCAGCTTGTCTGACGGTACAATTGGAACTCCAACTGAACTACATTGCTGAAAAAGTTGGCGCGGATCTTAATATCTGACGTTCCTTGAAAACGAGAACTCAAGCTGAACTTCTGACGCTTATTACTTCTCCAGGAACGTTCTATGATATAACTGGTGAAGTTTTCAGTGTCTGGGTAAAAATAAAAGGAAAAATAGTAGGAAGAAGACTGAAATTGTCTGAAATGGATGCGGGGACCATCTCCGAGAAATCCAAATCATGGGCTATTAAAATACATAAAACAGCGTGACTTCGTCTCAAAGCATAAGAGGTCGCGCTTTCGGGAAGTTATCTTTTTTGAGAGCCCCTGACATTCAAACCGACAATGGCGAGTTAATCAACAGGGCTTAATTAGAACTAAGTCATCATTAGGTAGCTGTTGTAGACAATTGAGGTTATAATGGGGGTTGGGTCTGATGTTGTATACGAGTACAACCTCCTTTGTAACATCTGAACCATCTTGCATTTCTGTGGAGCAGGGGGAAAGCTGTGAATACCGTTGCTTTTATATTTTATCTCTTTTTTCATTTTTTTTCCCTGCGTTCTTGATTTCAGTTATATGTCCGACCATATACTCCATTTCATTCTGGCTCTAGGAGACGATAGCCGGTAGGGGTGTAGATATGGGGGCAATCGGTGGGGAGGAGCTTATGCATTGGGAGAAGGCACAGGAGAAAGGTACCCGCGAAGAAAAGATTTTTGTTTCTGTAAGATTGAGGCCTCTGAATGCAAAGGAGATTGCGAGGAACGAGGTATCAGATTGGGAATGCATCAATGATAACACCATTATATTCAGGAACAGTCTTCCGGAGCGATCCATGTATCCAACTGCATATACATTTGGTAAGGAACTATTTATTTTCTTTAGTTTGGTGTAACTGATTCGCTTTTGGTATGTTTGTATAGTACTGAATTTGGGGATGCAAATTTGCTAAAAAGCTTAGGTTATGAGAGTCACTGATCGGGTGGGGGAGGGGTAGTCGTGAGGAGGATCCATAGCGTTCTGCGAATCAGAAACTAGATATTTCTGCTCTTTTAAGCTGTTGGATATCTTTGTCTCTACCCATTTCTTCGCAAGGATGTTACCTCAGCTTTTCATTCCTTTACTTATTTTCCTTGTTTAGGATTCCTTTTACCAATTAATGTTAACGATCCTGAAGTCCGCTTTGTGCGATTAAGATATTACAATCTAACTGGTTTTCTGAATTGATCCAAATATATCATAAGGATTGAATTTGAAGTAATTTGTACAAACAAGTTATTTTTCTTAGTTTTTTTTTGTAATTCTTTATATTGTTCTTCTGAGATATACGGAAATTTATCTGATTGCCGGCGTCTGGATCTGTATTTTTCTTGGATAGACAGGGTATTTCGGTGTGATTGCTCCACAAAGCAGGTTTACGAGGAAGGAGCCAAGGAAGTTGCTCTTTCAGTTGTTAGTGGTATTAATTGTAAGTATAATTTTCATGGTCTTCGCTTCTTGTTTGCTGAATGCCTCTTGAGTCTTGATGTACTCCATTTACATTTTTTTGTACAAAATATTATGTCTTCAGCGAGCATTTTTGCATATGGGCAAACGAGCAGTGGGAAGACACACACCATGAGTGGAATTACAGAATATACAGTAGCAGATATATATGACTATATACAGAGGGTAATGGAATCCTCAACCCCAAGTTAAACTAGCCTTTTGCGCTTTCCATTTCAACTTACTTCTTGGCTCTTACTTTTGTAATAAGGGTGTCTCTTTCTTCTTGTAGCATGAGGAAAGAGCATTTGTTCTGAAGTTCTCTGCAATGGAAATCTACAATGAAGCTGTCAGAGACCTCCTCAGTGTAGATAGCACTCCACTTAGGCTTCTAGATGATCCAGAGGTGAATATTATTCTTGATGTTAATTTCATCTATGAGAGAGCCTAATCATACTAACAATAATATACTCCAATAGAGAGGAACTGTTGTAGAGAAATTGACAGAGGAAATTCTGAGAGATTGGAACCATCTAAAGGAGCTTCTTTCCATTTGTGAAGGTAAGGGCATTTCTAAAGTCAGTCCTGCTTCTATTTGATGATTATGTATCTTTATATGTGATATTTAAAACTTGCAGCTCAAAGAAAGATAGGAGAGACCTCTCTGAATGAAACAAGCTCCAGATCTCATCAAATTCTCAGATTGGTTTGCCTCTCTCTTGTTAGAGAATATGTTTTAGAGAGATTTAAATGAAGTCTAGGAGATTATTGGTCTCACTTGTTTCTTTTGATCAAATGATGGATTTCTTAGACAATAGAAAGTTCTGCACGTGAGTTTCTGGGCAAGGACAATTCAAGTACTCTTGCAGCTAGCGTGGTAAGATTACTTTTTTTTTTTTTTTATTACTGATACATACAGCTATTTGCCTTCAAATATTCTCTGATGATCGCTGAATACATCCACAAATAATAAACTGCATAATCACATGAACATAGATACAGGAAGCAATGGTAAATTGAGTTGCCTTTCTTGTACAGAACTTTGTTGATCTGGCTGGGAGTGAACGTGCATCTCAGGCATTATCAGCTGGGACAAGGTTGAAAGAAGGTTGCCACATAAATCGCAGTTTACTTACCCTGGGAACTGTTATTCGCAAACTGAGGTTGGCCAATATTTTCCATTGAATGTTTATCCTTTCTAGCCATCTTTCAGTTGGCATCTTGACCACTTTAACATGGTTTTAGAAACTTGTGTCTTCTGTTTTACAATGCCATATTGAGAACTAAAAGGATTGGATTAAAGTTGCTGTTGGTACTGTCCAAAGTTGGTTACTACTTCTCAACTATGAGCAAAACTGAAGTTTAAAATTAAAACTGAGCTTCTAATACTATGACCTTTGAGTCCATAGACTAGACCAGCATTTGGTTATAGTTCTTTTTTTTCTGGAGAATATTATGTTCCTCATTCTCATTTCATCATGAGTTTCTAGATATCAGGCTTTGTATTGGAGTTAAGAATAATTATACTGCTACTCATTTAATGCTTTTGGTGGCTCCAGCAAGGGAAGAAATGGACATATTCCCTACAGAGACTCCAAGTTAACACGCATATTGCAACCCTCCTTAGGAGGCAATGCTAGAACTGCCATTATTTGTACAATGTGCCCTGCACGAAGCCATCTTGAGCAGTCCAGAAATACCCTTCTGTTTGCAAGCTGTGCAAAAGAAGTGGCCACCAATGCACAGGTTAATATAGTCATGTCTGATAAGGCATTGGTAAAGCATTTGCAGAGAGAATTGGCCAGGCTGGAGAGTGAGTTGAGAGGTCCAGGACCAACTTCTGCAACATGTGATTTTTCAGCACTGTTGAAAGAGAAAGATCTTCAGATTGAAAAGGTAAAAGTTTCTAAATTTAGTTGTAGGATACACCTAGACACAGTGACATGCTTGCACACATGTAAAGTTAGAGCGTCTCCAAAAAATTACTACTTAGTTTCTGAATAAACTCAAAACATCAAAATAATGCAGTTGAACTAGTTTAATCCAATAGTCATGCCTTTGGCAAGCAACAAATTTCTGCTTTTAGTTGGTTAAGGAGTCATATGACCTTCTTATGTAGATGGAGAGAGAGATAAAAGAGTTGACCCAGCAACGGGATCTTGCTCAGTCTCGACTTGAGGACTTGCTGCGAGTGGTTGGAGATGATCGAGCTTCAAGACTATGGGTATTTGGTGTTAATCAAATGAACGAGTACTTTTACACATTGACTAATGTACTAAACTACTAACACAATTTTTGTCCCTTTTTCAGGAAGCACTTGATCATCAATCTAAATTCCAAGTGCAGAATGCATGGGAAGATGAATCTGACTCATCAAGTGTTGCAGATCCTCGCTGTTCTGATGTAGGTGTTGCAGGATTTGGCACATCTCAATATTCTGACAGACAAAGTAACACTAATTCCAATGTCCGCTACCGTCATCTCCCTGGGAACCCACAAGATCGTTTTCTGTCTGATTATACCTCTCCACAACTATCAAATGGTAGTTCTGAGTTTGTTGGACCTGGTCCATTTCAGAATTGGGAAGGAATTGCTCAAGAAACAGGTGAAGATAATGAAGACCTTTGCAAGGAAGTTAGATGCATTGAGATGGAAGCATCAAGCACAAACAGGAATTTGAAATCAAATGTTTTGCCCCCTGCAGAAAATGAAGAACTATTACCTTTGACAATGAATGAGAGCAGAGATGCAATGGAGCAAGAATTAGCATCATTTCCACCAAAAGGAGATGGAGAGTTGAGGCATATCAATACTAATTTTACATATGATGCACTGGAACATAAACTCCATGGCATGCAAAAAACAATTGCTTGTCTTGTCAATCCCTACACTGACGAACCATCTCCGTGGCCACCTTCAGTAGAACCGTCAAGCTCTAGAGGTTTGAGGCTAACTAGAAGCCAAAGTTGTAGGGCAACTCTAATGACTAGCTCATCTTGTCCCTGGTTTGACAACCAAAACACACCACCCAGTGGCTTTGATAAAGACTTCCCTGGAAGGCCATGTGGTTTCCAAAAGAAGCCTTCTGCGTTAAACTTCAGTGCTAACATTCAAAGGTTATCAAGAAAAAATTCTCAGAACTCTGAGGGGAGTGTTTGCACAGATGAACTAAAAGCACAAAATATCAAGACTTCAGCTGAAGATGATATTACTAGTATCCATACTTTTGTTACAGGACTGAAGGAAATGGATAAACTTCAGTATGAGAAGCAGATAGATGATGGCCTGGTGAGAATCTGTTATCGTTAAGAAACATTAGATTACATGATGAAAGTATCTTGATATTTCCAATGTCACTTCTTTTTCTTTCTTTTGTTGCTTTTTGTTATGTTTTTAAATACTGAGTTTGTCACAATCATTATATTGTTTAACCACCATATGATTGTAAAACAAGAAAAAGAAAATAAACTAACCCAGAATTCAGCACCTAATAGCTTTTCAAAGGAACCAGAATTGGCATTGTCAAGAAAATTTCCATCAAAAAATAAAAAATAAATTTTATTTTCAATCCTCGTCCTTGTATTTTACAACAATATATGGACCTTATATAGACTTATTTCTCCAATCTAAAGTTTTTTATCACTCTCCAACTCATACGAATAGTTGGAAACAATTTAAAACTTACTAGAACTCCTAAAAATTGACCTTTTTGACCCATTAGAAGTTTGACACAAATTTATGATAGGAAACAACTTCTAAAACTAATACCTATATAATTAAATCCTAAAACTAGTAAAACTCTAATTCAAAACTTTAAAATAAAAATAAAAAATAAAAAAACCCATTATAAACTTGTTGGCTACCTGTAACTCAGTCGAAGCTTTCTCAGTACAAATCCAAATTGTGTTATCTCAGACTTGTTGAATAGATTAAAAAAAAAAAAGGTTTTTAACAAAACTTAAATTGGGTCAATCAAGCAAGCTTTTGGCACTTCAAATTTTGGCTATGAAGGACAGGTTTAAGATGTTTTCTCTCTGGATTTCCATTTGAAGCTTAAGTAATTAATTTTCAACTTTGAATTTGTGATCCTTTGTCTCCTGCATTACTTACTTTCTCCTGTTGATATGAAGGATTGGGGTGTGGTTAGCCTTATCATCATTTCTTAACAAACCAAGGGGACTAAGTCCCTTTGTTATGTTTTTACATGTCAACAAAATAAGGGGATCAAATCATGTATCACATTGTAGAAATATCCAATGCTCTTAATGTTTCATATATGTCACATGAGTGATGGTCAACCATTGCTTGGTTCTCCATTCCAGATCTGAAACTTTCTAGTACTTCTCCCTACCCCATTGCATCAATTGGTATTGGAATTGTCAGTCTTATATCAGTAATGTACCATATGCAAGAGTGCATGCACATAAACAGACTTTGTAATCATATGGTAGCCATTTTGTTGTCTTATGTGCACATTTTTATCATAGACATACTTCCTCATGTTGCATGCCAATCTTTCTGAATCAAAGTCCATATGGCTCCATCCGTTCGTCTGATATATTAGGTAATGTAGGAGCCATATTTTTAAATTGTATTGTAGGAGCCATATTCATTGATATTTTCCACCAAAAAAAAATACATTATTGATATTGATCAGTAGCAGAATACATTTGTCAAGGGTGACCAGATACAGACTTGGAACATGTAGAAGTTTTAGTTTTAGTTAGAAACACAGGATCAGGATATGGAAACAACATCTGAAGCCATGTCTTCTTGGTTTGCACAATGTTTGGCTCCCCATATATGCAAATCTAAGTTTCTATTAACGAATTCTGTTTAGCTTTTAGTGAAATATTTGTTACTTTCTGGAAAATATAAGATGCACAGTTATATGGCATTCTAACATGGGTTCTTTTCATCGGATTTCAGGAGACAGAACCAAAGGCTGATAAATCTGGGAAGACTGTAAAAAATGTAGGGGTGGACCCGATGCAAGATCCATCAGACTCTCCTTTAAGTTGGCCCTTAGAATTTGAGAGGCAGCAGAGAGAGATTATTGAACTTTGGCACACTTGCAATGTATCATTGATCCACAGAACCTACTTCCTCCTGCTCTTTGGAGGAGATCCAGCAGATTCCATTTATATGAAGGTAGAACTCAGGAGGCTTTCCTTTATCAGGGATACATTCTCTCAAGGAAATCTTGCTAAGCATGCTATGATAGATGACTGGGCTCTCACACCAGCTTCAAGGTACTACCTTGCTTTCTTTCATATATTTATGTTTTCATATTTTTTTATCAGTAACTGAGATTATATTAATGAGAAAAAAACAGATATAATATAATACATGAGAGAGGTAAACACTCTTAACTCTCCACATGATAAGGGTCAATTACAACAAAGCCCAAAACAGACTTTCTCTTCCCATCCCTTGTTTTACAAGTATTTCCGCAAAGGAATTAGCAGTCCTCTTTACCCGCAGTAGATTTATCTTCATGTCCCTAGTCGACCACCTATATTTCTTTTTTTTTCATTAGCAAATTTCCATATCTCATTCTCCTCTTTTAACAGCCAGCCTATTACCAATTTAGATTTAGAATCACCCTCAGCAATCAGTTTTTTGATGTTCAACTCCTTTGCTCTCTTAATCCCTTCCATTACCACCAAAACCTGTGCTCTAAGCGAATCACCTACTCTAATGGGGCCTGAAAAGATATTTGTGTTTTCTTTTCTTAACCTGGGAACTACAAAAGAAAGAAGCTAAGCTACATGAATAATGTGTTGTCTTCCAAGGAAGCTTTGTTTCGGTGGGACTGTTAGCCTTTATGTTCAAACACTAACAGCCCAAGATTCAGGGCAAGATCTATCAAAGATGAGAGGAAAAACTTACAGAGAAGTTTGTTGAGATTTTCCCAATACTACACACCCATCCGATGCACCACTCAAATGAAAGTTTTACATATTAAGAGATTTTCTTTGCCATAATTGGATAGGCATGTCGTTAGAAGGGGTTTGGAGCATCCATCTGAATGACTGCTATTCCAGATCCACTCCATCCATCTGACAAAGGGGCACCTCCAAGTTAGCTATCTTATATTGCTTAAACTATACATGTAGGGGTATGTGTTAGTGTATCAAGACTATTTCACCATTCCCCTAGCTTGATTAGGAACCTCAACATTCATGTTAATCACTCATTACTACTGCAGTAGTTTGTCTTCATCCAAATGCCCACAACAATCTCAATTTGCAGCCTCATTTTCTCATTTATTGTATCCACTAATTTGTAGTTACATTTCTGCTACACTTATTTTATGGATATATTTCTTCTTGATTACCCAATGCTATATTTTAAATAGTATTGCTGACCACATGGCATCTTATAAGATTTTCCCTTCAGGCTTATTACATTCGTCATTCCATAAAACCCTGTTCATACACCCCACTATAGATTTTCTCTTCAGGCATATCCTCTTCATTCTCTAGCTATGAATTGTTGAACCAAGATAGTGGAAATGATCACTTAGAAGAATCTATTGGCCACTCAATTGTAATTAGGTTACTTTTGCAAACTCTCATACTAAAAGGGGAGAATTTATGCTCAAGCCTTCAACCATAGTTAAATAAATTTCTAGTAGATCACAAAACTAACCATTTAATTGACCCTGCATTAATGGTTTACCTGTACCAAAATCAGAGTTGTTGGACCTTTAGCCACTTGATTTGCTGAAGATATTTAAAATTGCAATAGATTGTTTTTTCCTACTGTTGAAAGTTGTAATCTTCAACTTTTTTTGCTAACTAGTTGTTATCTGCATTTACTGTATTAAATTTGCTGAAGCATCTTTTCACAGTACTAACTTGGCATTTGACTCCGCTGTAGCACCTCATCAGTCAATGCCTTTTAGTCAGCAAACAACATATACTTTGTACCCTTGTATACAACATATTCACTATGATTTGAAATTTTCATCTCCCTTCCCACACTAATCACCTTACCATCATTTATTTCATTAGATTAATATACTTGGTTGGGGTTCCTTTCTTTTCCAAAACCCACCGTAGGGCTCTCTTGGACACCTACCATGTCGGATCAATAAATACTGTGCGCTTCACTAGATAAAATCACCACCCTATATATCTTATGTATCATAATAACGCCCTAGCTTACTCAAGATAAAGAGTAAAATGCAAATAAGAAGTTCAAGTTTCAAATTGATTGTTCCCCCCAAGTTTTTCAGGGTCCGGTTATAATTATCATTAAGTTCAAGTACATTCCGAAACTCAGTATTTTTATGTCATAGAGATCTAAGCTGTAATTAGCCCCATATAGTGAATAGTATGAACGTTTGAGTCTTTGACAGAAGAAATTTTACACTGCCTGTGCCTTTAAGATGCAATGATAAAGATGACAACAACCTGCAAGTTAATAATTTTCCTCCTTTTATTATTTAAGTTCAACTTGGCAAACAAGAAAAATAAAAAAGTATGATAAAAATGCCACTGTGAGACAATGGGGTGATGAAAATTGAGAATTGAAATCTTTCTCATCAACAACGGTCATGATTTTTTTTTTATTTCTCTTTTGGCATTTTGTATTTTGTTCTTAATCAAGAGAATGCTAATTACTCCTCTGGAGTCACACAGCATGAGGGCACTCTGTCGAGAGAGGGAGATGTTAAGCAAACGAATGCATAAGAGATTCTCGGAAGGAGAGAGAGAACAACTATATAAGAAGTGGGGTATTGGATTGGATACAAAGCAGAGAAGGCTACAGCTGGCCCGCCGACTGTGGACAGACACCAAAGACATGGACCACGTAATGGAGAGTGCTACAATTGTCGCAAAACTAATCGGATTCCAAGAGCCAGGGCAGGCCCTCAAGGAGATGTTTGGCCTCAGCTTTACTCCTCAACGGACAAGCCGGAGATCCTACAGCTGGAGACGCAGCATGTTGGCTCTCCTTTAAGCTTGTATTCGGCACTCTGTATCGGGAAAAGGATGGTGATAATTTGAGGACTTTGGATGAGATGAACCGATCAAGTGATAATTTGAGGACTCGTTATCATTGATCTCATGATTTTAGATTTTCAATAGGACATCCATCACAATTCATAATAGACTAATTATTTGCAACTTTTTTATTTTTCCACTTTTTACTGAAGGCCCTAAATGTTCTGTGCAAATACAAAATGCAAGTTTCCTGAAAATGACAGCATGTGTATTCCACCTGAAGAGCCAAAAGAATTTATAAAATTATCAAACAAGTAATGCCAATAAAAGCATGGTCCATACATAATCATAAAAGTTAAGTTTAGGTCTCTTAATCAAATATTAAGAGGATTTGAGAGATTTTATGAGATTTCAAGAGAATGATAAAAAGATGGAGCTTGGCCCAACCTGAGCCCTAATTGGGTCAGGTTGGGGTAGGGATTCAAAACCTCAGCTTGGGCTAGGGTTGATCTCAACCTGACATAACACGGCTTGATTTGCACCCTTCTATTTATCGGAATTCAAGTTCAACTCAGTTAAGGGTTATCCAATCTTTATTACTTGTATCGAGTATGAATCAATTTATATACAATAGTCCAATTTATATTATATTCAATCTATTAGTAAGGTTGGTTTGATAGTTGTGTTTTACTAAAGAGTCCTTGGCTCAAGTTTCATAAAATCTGTTTTCAAAAAATTTGATTCATAATATACAATATCAAACTCAGTTTTAGTTTATTTTATTAATAATAGATAATATTTTACCATTTTTAGTTTAATTTGCTAATGCTTTACAATCCAAATTCAATTTGAATCATCTATAAATCTGATGGATAAGATTTGATCCAAATCCAAATATAAATGAATCAAATCCGGATCTACCTCAATATCCAGTTTGATCTGATTCATTTGCATCCCTAAAACTGAATGAATCATCCTGATCCTGAGAAAATTGGATTCTTTGGCCCATTTCATCCAAAAGGAAAAGGTATTTTTTTCCTCAATTTGCAACATTGAATTGAGCATTATTTTGAAACCAATGTTTTTATAAGTTTTCAAATCGTTGTTTATCATGCAGTTTTTTATGACAAAATCCCAAAGGCAAATCCATTCGCCAATCTCTTTCAGTTACATCATATAGTAAAGGTGGAGATAGAAACCCTGGTACAGTGGACCAGGTGTGAGTAATGGTACGTTAAAGCATGGTTTTAAAAAAATGACCTGGAAATGGAATTGTTATAGTCACTGATTTTTGGGTTGGTGGTTCGACTGTTCAGTTCAAATGAACGGTTCATTTTGACAACAAAAATTAAAAATAAAAAACGGCCAAAAAGCATTGAATGGATCAACGGTTTGACAATCTGGGTCAACAGATCATTGATTGATTCAACGTTTTTTTGCCAGGAACCGGGTTTAGGGTAAAACAGAACCAGCTACTTAAACAGTTCCCGAGCCAAATGATCCGACCATCCAGGTCAACAGCGGTTTGAAAACCATGAAAGTACAAATTTAGCCACTTGATGTGCAGCATGATTACAGGTCCATGTACATAAGCAACTAAAAGATTTGGGAGGCAAGAAATAACTCTTACAAGTATGAATAAGCATGCGTATGCTCCATGAAGGTTGTGAAGAATCAGACTAATCAGAATCTGAGCATCACCTTCTATAATAACATCTGAAAGACTGAAATGCCCAGAGACTTCTCGACATGAACTTTAAACTGCCAAACCCACCGCCAGCCAGATGTCACTTGCCTACACACCCTGCTTCGGATTATTAAAATATTTTGTACTAGAATATTTTATCATAGCCTTTGATCCATAGATCATCATAATGAAATATTGAGCATAAACACCCTTGTTCCTTTTACCGGAGAAAAAATAAATTGTTTAGAGATGATTTTGAACAACCGTATGGTTACCTATTCTTAATTATATGGGGGGCGAGATTGATGTTTCCCATCTTATTTAAAAAAGGTATAAATGTACAATGGAAAAAAGAACCACACAACCCCCATAATTAGGTGAAGTCGTGAAGACAAAAAGTTCAAAATGTTGGTAGTTTGGTACGGATTAGATTGGTAATGCCTAATACTGTGACATGCTTTGATAGACCAAAAGTGACACACTATAAAGATTTTTCACAAATTACTATACATATAAATTTATTAATATGTTATTATGTATTTAAGTTAAATTACTAATTAATAACTTGCGAAAATATATAATATTAATTTAAAAATATCGGATCATTATAATTTCTAAAATACATATTATATCAATTAATAAGTTTTAATTACTA
This sequence comes from Nelumbo lutea, assembly GCF_056320005.1. Lineage (NCBI taxonomy): Eukaryota > Viridiplantae > Streptophyta > Magnoliopsida > Proteales > Nelumbonaceae > Nelumbo > Nelumbo lutea. The sequence goes on along the minus strand of NC_142688.1, from coordinate 26,666,747 downwards.
AAATAACTATTCCATTTTACTGTTTTTATTTCTGTAAATTATCAAAAAATTAAAAAAAAAAGGTTTAGATTGATTGATCATCCATAGATCCATCTTATACCATCAGAAGTCAGAACCATTTAAAATATTTTTTATGATTTTAAAGTTTCCCGATTTTTGAAAAAAAAAAAACCATGGATCTGGTCATGCAAGCAAAAACGTAACAAATCCAATTACAAAATCAACATCGTATTTCGAATACAAAATTATTTAAATGTACTATTTAAGAATTAAATGAAAAATTTGCATTTCTCTTTTATTTCAATAAGTTTTCATTTTTACTTTTTTTAATACAAGATTTTAATGGAAGTAGAGGATCCGGGCCCTAATGAAATATCCAAACTTCAAACGTTCACGACTGAGAAATTGCTGTTGCCATATAAACCTTGTTTTTTTGAGATTTATGAACTTGGTTATAGATATTAGAACCGGAAAAAGGATTCAACTGAAAGATCACCAATAGAACAAAAATAATTGAATAAGATTAAGGAATGCATATATGTAGCATTTACAAAGCAGGGGTGACAGAAAAGATGAAAGGAGATTCTCATGGCCACCATCACTTACTTACGCTTTTAGGACAGCTCCTTCTGTAATCTTCCACCCTGACCTGGAACAGGACATCTCATACCTCGTGGTGTAGGTTGTATTGTAGGAGTCGTTGTGCTCTGGATGGACCATATCTGTCAGCCGAGCTACCTCTTCAAGTGTTGCCTCCACTAAGGCTCGCCGCCCATCCAATGACACAGTGACACTATCAATTGTCAAGCCCAACAATGTGTACTCCCAAAACCAACCATGTTGTGCAATTTCTGCTGCACGGTCTGTCCATATCTTCAGCATCTGACCATCCAGTATCTGTCCAGCATATATCAAATTGTCAAGGACATGTTCCAACAAGAACCTCAAAAAATCAAAAACAAGAAAATTCCTGGCTTGAGATGGCGGCAAATGTATGGGCATCAGTCCTCCCTGTGTTATATGGTTAATAAGGCTTTGACTTGGGTGAAGGATAAATTTTCCCATTAAATCGAGATGTTTTAATTTTCCAAGCTAACAAATTAGGACATACAAAAAAAAACCGCAGGTGTCAGAGTGCAGATATCCTGATATTTTTGTTTGCTAGCATAATATTGACAGGTGATGAAACTGAAGAGCCGAATACAAAGGTAGAATGATTAAGAGATGCTTTAGAGTAAAAAGGTTACAAAATAAGTCGGACTAAAATAGAATAGACATATTACAACTTTAGTAAAACATTTTTTGATAAATGGAGAATTTATTAGAAGAAGAAATCAAGAGCAACTATTACAGAAGACACTTGGAGAGGCACGAGCTGCAACCTCTCCAATCCATCAAACACTAAAAAGGTATACAGCTCAATACAAATGTTCTCTCGTTGCCCCTTGCTTGGCTAAGCAGTCAGCCATAGCATTGGCAGATCTCCCTACCCATTGTATTCTAAGTTCTAACATACAAGTTTCTCATCAAGCATTTGAATCTTTTAAGTTCATTTCTGAAGCACCAAACTGCAATCTTTGGATTCTGTAACCACCCACAACCAACTTAGAATCACCTTCTACTAGTAGCTGCTCCACTCCTATCTGTACAGCAAGCTGTACCCCTTGTAGTGCAGCTAATAGTTCTGCCCTTGTGGAGTCCCCCTCACCTAATGGGCCTGAAAATAGAAGAGCCACAGAACCACTTTCATTCCTTATAACCCCTCCCATCCCAGAAGGACCTGGGTTGCCCAAGCTACTCCCATCAAAATTTAATTTCAAGAAGCCTTCAGGTTGGGGTACCCAGTTCATGTGCATCTTTGTCTTCAATGAAGAACTACTTGCCACTTCTGCCCAATGCCTCCACGGGTCATTAAAGAAAACTACTGAAATAACTCTGAAGATTTCACCCACACTATAGCCTTGACAGGATACACTCCAACTCTCGTTGGCTTCGCACCTCTTGGAATATTTTGGTATTCCTTTCTTCCCACACTGTCCAAAGCAGTGCTGCTCTTGCAACCCTCCACATTATTCTTCCTCTTCGATGGTGCTGAGCAAAGGTAGAAGGGTCCAAAAGCAAGCTTACATCTGCTGGCCTATTCCACGTTCCACCTACATCCAAAAATCAAGAAGAGCCAATCCCACAAATTTGCTGTAACAACAATACAGGAAATTAGTAAATGGTTGCAGTCCTCACCATGGGATCTGCAAAGGTACACCAATTGAGTGAGATGCAGAGATAGGGCCTTCTCCTTTGTAGATTATCCAAGGTGTTTTACTTTCTCATAAAACACTTCCCAACAGAAAGCCAAGACCTTGGGGGGAACAGGCTTGCACCAGGCCTCCTTAAAAGAGAGGAGAAGCAGACAGTAAACAACAAAGGGACTTAAAGAAAGAGGCACAAGAAAACCTACCCAAGGGCACGAGAGTCCAAAACCTTTTATTTGATTCCATGGGATCCAAACAAACTTTTTCAAGGGTACTCAAAAGGCAAGTAAGACTCACAATCTCATCCCTTAGACCTCGTCGGAACCCAAAGTCCCAAACTGGAGTCAACAGAGATTCCAAAGGAGAGCAAAAGGAAGAAACAGGCTCTTTCTTGTACCGGGAGATAGTGTATAAAGACGGAAAGAGGTCTTTCAAAGGAGCCTCTTCGACCCAAATATCTTCCCAAAGGAGAACCCAATTACCGCTACACACATCATATCTAAGAAAATTGTTGAGTCGAGGGAGGACACTATGGATTGCCTTCCATGGTGTTGCCAAAGTTGCTTGCCAAGAGATCCCAGCATCCCATCCATTCTCTGAGTGGCCATGAATACTTCCTATCACCCTAAACCACAATCTCTCTCTCTCTAATGGCCATCTCCATAGCCATTTCCCCAACAAAGTCGTATTCTTTTGCATCAAGCTCCCTATTCCTAGACCTCCCTCTTCTTTACTTCTGCACGCCACCTCCCACTTCACCAGATGATCCTTCCTACTTTCCCCTAGTTCCCAAAGGAAGTCCCTCATCAACTTTTCTAGCTTCTTAACTTCTCTAGAGGGAATCCTGAAGACTGACAAGAAATAAGTTGGAAGGTTAGACAGGGTGGCTCTAATTAGGGTAATCCTACCCCCCAAAGAAATATAAGTCTTCTTCCAAATAGACAATCTCTTCTCAAACTTCTCTAATACTAGACACCAGAAACTGCTCTCCCTAGGGTTTGCCCCTAAAGGAAGTCCTAGGTAGGTCATGGGCCATGTAGCTACAGAACACTCTAAACACCCTGCAATCACCTCCACCTCTCTATTATCCAAATTTATCCCTACCACACTACTCTTTTCAAGGTTAACTCTCATATTGGGCATACTTTGAAACATTTTCACCAACATCTTTAGATTCCTTATCTTCTCCAAGTCCCCTCCTTCATCAAAAACTAAAATATCATCTGCAAATTGAAGATGGGTAACTGACACTCCAATCCTGCCTATTTTCCAACCATTTACTAAATTCTCCCTATCAGCCTTTGAGATCATTCTACTTAGCACATCAGCTAACAAGGTGAAAAAGGAAGGGCAACAGAGGGTCCCCTTGCCTTAGACCCCTAGAAGCTAGGAAAAAATCCTTTACCACTCCATTAATCAGGGTAGAGAAGTGACTAGAGCTCACACAGCCAAAAATCCACTAACACCACCTTTCTCCAAAACCACACTTCCTCAAAGCTTGTAAAAGGAATTACCAACCCACCAAATCATAGGCCTTTCCAGAGCAAGCTTGCAAACAAATCCCTTCTTTTTGGATCTTCTCATTTCTTCCAGGCATTCATTAGCTACTAAGATTTGGTCTATAATTTGCCTCCCTTGTACAAAAGCCCCTTGGTATTTGCTGATTAGGGAAGGAAGAACCTCTTTAATTCTCAAGGACAACACCTTAGCTAAGATTTTGTAGATACTAATAAGTCACCAAGCTTATTGGTTTAAAATCCTTAGGGAGGATAGCATCAACCTTCTTAGGGACTAAAAGCCAAGGAAGTAGCATTGACTCTTGGACTTACTATATGATTGTCTACAAACTCTCTAAACACCTCACAAAGATCTTTCAGAATCTCCCAGCAGTCTTGATAAAAGGCCATTGTAAAACCATCTGGGCCCGGCGCCTTAGACCTATCCATCAAAAACACAACCCTTATAATCTCATCTTCTTCAAAGCTTCTTTCCAACCAACAAGCCTTTTCGTTTTCCAAACTTGGCCAATCTAATCCTTCTAGGGGTAGCCTTTCAGCCAAAGGTCTTCCATACAATTTTTTGAAATGGTTAACAAAGGTTATAGCTATTTCCTCTTGTTTTGCAATTACCTCCCCTTCTACTTCTAATTTGGCTATAAAGTCTCTCCTTCGATGTCCACTTGCCAAGTCATGGAAAAATCTGGTATTTCCATCTCCTTGCTTTATCCATTGATGCCTTGATTTCTATCTCCAACAAATCTCTTCCCTTAGCAGCACATCTACTAGATCCTTCTTCAGTTGTCTTCTTTGCACTCTATCCTGTTCAATGAAGATTCCTTGGGATTCCTTCTCATCTAAAGCCTCAACCTGAGTGATAATATTCAACTTCTGTTCCTCCACTCTACCAAAATGATTTCTATTCCACTCTTTCAGTTTGAATCTTAACCTTCGCAGCTTCTTGTGGAATCTCACACCCTTCCACCTTACCCTGGTTAGCTCTTCATCCCACCATTCCTTCACTTTAGCCTTAAACTATGGATGTGTTAACCATATATTTTCAAATCTGAAAGGTTTAGGGCCATTGTAAAGGATTCTACACCTATCTTAATTGGCCAATGGTCAGAAGTGACTCTAGGTAGAGCTCTAGAGACCAAATTACCCCAATAATTCTCCCAAGAACCTATCCAATTTTGAGCTCAAAGGGTTTTCCTAGAGGTTAGACCAAGTGAACCTGTGTTGCAATAGTGGGATCTCCTTCAACTCACATTCTTCTATAAGCTCATTATCTCATAATTGTTGTGATTGATTGACAAGGGTTATTAGTTTCATCCGAAAATCTTATTACGTTAAAGTCCCCTCCCACACACCATGGGACACCCCATAAACCTTTTATTGCAAACAACTCCTCCCACGTTTCATTTCTCTCTCTGTAGGAATTAGGACCATACACATTAGTTACTACCCATGTGAAGCCATCCTCCACATTCCTAATTTTGATAGAAACAGAGAATCTCCCTATCAATTCCCTCACATGTTCCATTGTATCATCCTTCCAAACAGTCACAATTCCCCCCCAAGGCTCCAAAGGACAGGGCTGATGACCAACTCACTCCCTTGGACCTCCAAAAGCTTCTGACCCATCTTGCATTTAACCCAGACAATTTTGTCTCTTGTAGCATCACGACGTCAGGATTTTTCCTCCTAAGAAGATCCCTTTTTTTTATCAATCTAAGAAGATCCTTTATTACTCTTCTCTTCCTTGTGCTTCCCAGGCCTCTCATGTTCCAACCTAATATTTTCATCAATACTTTTTTCCAGAATCCTTCTTTCGCCAACCTCCACTCCTTACCTAGATTTTTTCCTCCTATCTCCCCTTCCACTAAACTCTAGATCCCCCTCAATATCCGAAAGTATTCCACCTCGGATCTTTTTTTCCTTTTATTTTAGTAAAAACATTAGTAACAATAGAAGTGCAGTTGTGATTAATAATCAGGAAACACCCCAACCTAACCACTTCAGCACTTCTGGTATCTTGGAACAATTATCCATAATATGAAATTGAAAAAGGATGTTGCCCATAGCATTAGATCAAAGTGGTTGAAAGCAGAGATTGTGCATCTAGCGTGTTGCATGACCAACATATACCAATGAAAAGAGGAAATTCAAGTGGCTCACCAAGGATATTGAAATCTGTTGCACACGGATAGCGAGAAGCGCTAATACACTGGCAGATGGTCAAGCTAGGCAAGGGGTGAACAGAAGCTCAATGTTTTGGGCTGTTTTGTAATTGTTTCATGAATTCGAGTTTATGGGGTATTCGGGAGTTAAGATTTTTTAGCTCCTTCTTTGTAATTCAGCTTTTCCATCTTATTAATAAAATTCACTGTTATTGATAAAAAAAAAAAAAACGAGTCATATGACTAAGAAAAAAACTCTGTAAGACCATAGTTTCTATATAGAATGATTTTCATCAAAAAAAAAATGCTATACAGGATAGAGTTAGGTAATTAAGAAACATCTCCAAAAAAATGAGTGTAGCTGAGATAAGGATATTAAGATAGATAACTGGCAAGACTAGAAAGGAGTGCATTAAAGACTTAGGAGTAGTTCCTATAGTGACAAGATAAGGGAAAGTCAACTAATAGTTTTTGTTATGTGCATAGACACCAATGACTGCACTAGTGAGGAGTTGTGCAAGTAGAAAGCTCTAAAAGAGAGATCAAAGAAAGCTTGGTCTGAAGTCATAAGAAATGAACTAAGAGCTTACAATTTGACAGAAAACATTGCTCTTGATAGAGGATAGTGGCAAGATAGGATTTACTTAGCCAACTCCAAATAGTTGGGAATAAGGCTGGGTTGAGTTAAGAGAGTTGAGAATGTGGATAACATAAACATGATCACAAAAACAAAACAGCAAGAAAGAATAAGAAAAAAGAGCAACAAAATATCCTTACTGCAAAGCTGGGCCCGGAGGCCCACAGAGTAATTCAGACCTCCATACCTTACTCTTGCAAGTTAGTCTTTAGAAGTCAAATCCTCTAGACATTACCTTAAAGCATGTTCATTATCTTCACTTACAATGCTTATGGTCAGGTATCTTGCTGACCTGATTTTGCTTTGTAACCTCAAGTTTTCATCTTAATAAAATGTTTAAGTTACCTAACAAAAAATGTTTATTATCTCCACACGTGTAATAAATGTTTTGACTTTTCTATTTTCAGCAAGCCAGCTTTTGCCAAATAGGTTTGAATATGAGAAACTGTACTCTAATTCAGCATTTCATGGGTACTGTTGTCAAACTGAAGTGAGAAAATGGGCCAACTCCAGAGGATTTACCACCTGCCCAAGGGACAGCTTACCTAGTGACCTAGTCGCTGTATGGACTAGTGAGTTACCTCATTTTTTATGTGTATGCAAAAATAACAACAAAATCCCCCTCTTCTAGTTCCTTTTAAAATCAGTCTTTCATTTTTTTTTTCCATCAGTGCATGTCTGTTTACGTACTGAGGATGGGAACATTGTATTTTAACTTCAAAACATGAAAGTTTACTGCTAGCAAACCCCACAAGAAGGCAGTACAGCAACTTCTATTTCCTTAATAAATAAAATCCTACAGTTATTGATCATAAAAATTCTCTAATCAGCTTCAAATGGAAAAGCACAATATCATAGGATTGAATATAGAAATATAAGTACCTCAAAAATAAAGAATATAGAGAAATAAGATGGGCTTTCCTCACCTCTGGCAATTTGCTGAGACAATGATCAGGTCCAAGAGCCTGTGATTTAATATTCTGCCACTGACGAACTAGACTTTCTGCAAACCTTGCATCCATTCTGGGCATGTCCTCCACAGCTTTTTCATCTACAGGGAGTGAAGTATCAAATAATTAGATGTAACTTTCACAGAAAACAATCAGCACAAGTAGAAGCCAAACCATATCCAACAACATAGTGGGAATCCATGAACATAAAAAAGAACAACAAACCATAACCACAACCACAACAAGAAAAAAGAAGCAAGAACCCATATTTACATGGTCTAGCATGGCATTTTTTAGGTAATAAACTAATGATTTACACTAGCATGATAACCTACATCCACGGGAGACAGCAGCATAAAGACATAATCAGAAAATAGAAGAATGCAAACAGACCTGAAAACAAATTTATACCGTTGTACACCCAGTGTCTCAAAGTTCACACCTCTTCTCTATTGCAATAACCAAAGAACAACAAATGGTTTAAATAAGCCCATACCAGATGGCTTGTTGGACAATCTATACATGGATGGCTTGTTGGACAAGCCACATAAAATGACAGGAATTATAGCCCCAGCAAACTGGAAATTAGAATAAAACCCAGGATGGAATAAAAGAATACCTAATATCCTCCAATAGATGTGCATTAGAAGTTGATTGGAAGTTCCCTACCAAGAAAAGATAAAAAATAGAAATGGAAAAAGGAAAAGAAAACATAAAAGAGGAAAAAAAAAAAGAAAGAATTAATTGCCTATGCCTCTATTCCCAGGAGAATCTTGTAGCCCTGCATAGTTAAGTAGTCAACAAAAAAAAAAAACTTCTCTTTTTATTAAAAACATTGAAACACATACGAAAACCCCACAGAAACTCCAATTTGGTGACACCATACCTGGCTAGATTGTCTGTTGCAGAGTTGGTAGACTTTTTTGAGAAAAGGTAAAAGTATATTGTATTGAAAAGTAATTAGAAGAGTGAATAAAGATGCCACTCCATACAGTGTACTGTACAGTAAGTGAATTGTCCCCTGATGAATACTTACAAAAAGTGCTTAAATCAAGATATGATTTGGATTAAAAAAAAAAGAGTAAGGGGCTGTCTGGCAAGTCTTTCTAAGTAAATCTTTCAACAGCCCAATAGACAAGAAGATGCACTGAGCTTTTGGGGTCTTGTCTTTAAAGACCAAGACAGTCTGGTTAGTGTCATGGTCTACCGTGCTGTTAAAAATAGCTGGGAAGGCCATTTTCAGTGCGGAAAGACCAAAAGCTTCATTTGAAGCTTTCCTGATTTTCAGCTTTTAAAGTCTTTCTGTACACTCGCCTTTGGGTCTTTCAGTCTCAAACTAAATGGAAAAGACCATTTTTTGGTCTTTTGAGCTTTCTGCAGACCGATAGATGCGCCAAACACCATCTAAGTTGGTATGCTGTAATATTCCTTGCAGAAAAAGCCATGAATGACACTAAACCAAAGTATTCTTCAAATTTTCATCCACCCATACCATAATGCCAACTAGTGAGGACATCAATCATAGTTTTAGGAAGTACCCATCTTAAATTGAAAATTTAGGGACCGATATTTTAAAACATGGAAGCCTGACACAAGGTGTTCCACAACTTGGAGGCGCGAGGTGTAAGTCCCCTGAGCACAAGAAGGAAGAAGGAGAAAGAGGAGCTCTTGCTTTTCTTCTTTCTTTCTTTCTTTCTTTCTTTCTTTCTTTTGATAAAGTTTATTCTTCCTTCCTTCCTTCCTTGCTTGCTTTCTTTCCTTCTTTCTGTATGAAGCATGCATGCCTCATGCAAAAGGTGTTTGAGGCATACGCCTTAGATACATCAACGCCTCCAGTACCCGCCTTAGGGTGTTTTGAGGGCACCTCACCCAGAAGTATGCCTCCAAGCATATGCCTCCCACATCTTTTAAAACATTGCCAGGGACAACATCTTGGTGCTAATTGGGCAACATATAGAAAAGCAATTCTTCCACATAAAAATTACTGAGGGACCACAGCCTGGTGCAGGTATCTGGGAATGGTTTTTGTCTCTCCAAATTCCTCTTTCTTTAGGCCTCCAAAGAGAAGAGGGAGAGTGTTACAGAGATGCACAAGGGGCATCCATAGTTTGGCCTATTTAGGAGGAAAGAAATGACAGGATTTTCAAGGAAAAGAAAAGATCTAGAAGTAACATCATTGACAGCATAATCATCAAGGTGATCCATTGGGTAAAAACATTAGAATTCTGATAATTTTTCAATGGAGGGCTTTGTTTGAGAGTGGTATTGGATTACTAACTCTGCAGTGCCAAGACAAGCATAGAAGCTCATTGGAGACCACCAGAAGCACATCAAATCAAATGGAATTTTAGCAGCAGGAGAAGCAGCATAGGTAGCTTGTAACCTTTGGGTTTTGGAGTGGTCATTAAGGACCATAATGACACAGTTTTAGAAATGTACTCAGGCCCAGGAAGCCACAGTGATTCCACCAGAACAGAGCTGAGTAGCTGACAGCTGTAGTTCAAGACCTAAGAATAGCATGATCTTTGGATCTTAAGAACCTAACTGTGGAAGGTAATTCAAGAATGGTTATAGGCTAGATAAAAGCAGAAATCAAGTTCCTTGGAAGCACCAGAACATGATGAAGGTTGAAGGAAATACAAAGCTTGGGAAGGGGCAGAATCAAGGTTCAAAATATCGCAACATATAGGTGCATATTGACCAATACGTATTGGTTTTCAGGGTCACCAATACTCTAAATAGGTAGAGTTAGGTGCTTTTAATCATTTTAGTCATTATTTTAGTTTTTTTTATCAATACTTTTTTTAGTTGATATGCCCTGTCCCCTGTCAGGTTATCATGTCAAAAGAGTAAGAAGAGAATCAAAAGATAAGTGTTTCAATTGAAATAACCTCTCAATACACAAATTTTGCATATCAAGAGTATTGATACCTTGAACCTTGGGCAGAACTAATAGGAATTGTATGAGTATGTAGAAAGGGTGTGAACAGAGATGTCTTTGGGAATTTATAATGAGGTTAGGAGGTGAAAAGTAAGCAAAAGGATGAGGTTAGGTGGCTTGGCCAGCCTAAATTGTAGAGCACTTGTCCTTGTACATTTGCTACTGATTCATTTTTCTTAATAAAAATGTAAGTTATTAACCAAAAAAAATACTATATTTTCATCATATCACCAAACATAAAGAGATCCACATAGAGAACCTTGATAAATATAGTGGGTTAAGGAAGTGGAGAAGATAAGGTTGTCAAAGGAAGTTTAAATATTGGAACATGATAGAATTTTAAGAATAGGAATGGTATGAAAGGAATTCCCCCAAAAGTTCCAGGCCATTGGAGAGGTAAATTGTAATAAAATTTCTTATGCCTCTTCAACAGCACAAAATGGAAAAGTAAAGGCTACAAATACAAATACAAAAATAGGCTAACAAAACCACAAGTGGTGCCTGATCAGATCAACTTCCATTATCTGTATAAATTGGACTATTGGCCCTCCAAGCATGGTAGCTCCAGCAAGTGGGGAAGAGGAAGAAGTCACAACTATTGACAACTTTCTGGATATGGAGATTCATTTATAAAGGTCCACTAAACCTCCAACAGGCAGGGCAAGGAAGACAGCTGAGCCTTGTACCCCAAAATGCAGAGAAGGGTGGGGGAAGGGGGGCAAGAGAGAAGGGTCAACTAAATGGCACAAAAAAACAAGGAGAAAAGTAGAAAACAAAAGAAACATCATTCCCTTATAAGGGAATAACAACTGAACATGTAACCAAAACCAACCCCCCCATAAACCCATGGTGAACCAGCAACAGGCCCCATGTTCCAAGTATGCATTTCTAAGAGGAAAGAAGAGCAACATGATGATGACTGAGGGATGGGCAAGCAGTTCAGGCCACAATAATATCATGGTTTCTTTAGAAGTTGAAAGTGTAATATCGTCAACTTATGCAACAAGAATGAGAAATAAAAGTTTTGTCATCATACCCAAGCTGATTGCATCAGCAGCCATAACTGAAGTATCTCTTTGTAGAACCGATGACCCATTTCTAGTTGGTAAATACTTCAAACCTGCCAGAGTCACCAGTCCGACAACCACACCAGCACACATAATCTTCACACTGGCATCTTTTATTTTTTCAGTCATCCACTGTTTGTCAGTATTATAACTCATTTTCTCATACACTTCCTCTGAACTGCCAGAATTTTCTCCATTAGGTTTGTCATCAGGCTCCACACTCTCTATGGCAGAAACAAAAGCGCTGTTATCATAATCCTCCTCTTTTCTCATCCTTCCTTCCTTGTTACCCACTGGAAACACCTTCTGCAATGCAAGCATTGCACTTGCCTTCACATTATCAAGCACTGCTGTTGTGGCTTCAGCCCCTATTCTTGCTATGGCTGCTGCAGCAGCTAATGGTGAACCACCAACTCCCTCCATCCTTTCTAGATATCTCAGGACAGTTGGGTCATCATAGTAATCACCAAGTTTGAACTGTATTCTTTCAGTATCTCTAAACCTGGGAAAAACCACCTCCATCAGCCAAGTTTCCAACAGTTTGCAAAGCCCATAAAGATCACTATCGTTATCATCCTTAGAATTTTCCAGAACAAATTCAACAATGGAAGGGTCTCTATAAGGTGAATTTTCATTGTCTAAGCCCAACCATGAGCGGCACTCATCAATGTCTCCCACAAGAAGTGAACAGAGGCCCCGTTCCAATGCAAAATCTACCTCACGATCTACTCTTGCCACATACTCAGAGACAGCAGTTCCTAGAGTCGTCACCTTTGTCTGCTGAAGTTGTTGGAATAGGTTGCCAGCATCTCGGATCAGATGAGGCTTTTTACCCACAAAGGCCTGGGCAACAAGGGCAAGTGCCACCCCATAAACTTCAAAACTTTCTGCTGGAATATTACTCGGTGTTGCAGCAAATAGATCCACCTTCACAGCACAAAAAGGAGAACAAGATTATCCTTGGGGGAAAAGGCACAAACAAAGAGTTGGGAAGCTTTTAAGACAAATTCTAGCAAACAATACAAGGGTGCACCACTCAACCCCAAGTAAAGGACAAAACTGATAAGCATAGGAGCCCTCAGAAAATAGGTCAACTTTGTCTTTATTCTGCCTTTTCACAGTGCTGAAGTCAGCTCATGCAGCACGGTGCTGCTTGCTAGCATTATCCAAAAAAATAATGTAATGAACACACCTGCTCCACTGCTGTCATACGAGAAAAGGCTTCGTTCATAAAATCTTCACGAGTGAATCCCCCTGCAATAGCAGCTGCACCCCCTCCTCCAACAGCCCATAAAATGTTGCGAACACCATGAAGACCCTCCTCTCGTCTCGTCTTGTGTTCTTCATCAAGAGGTAAAGCTAAAAGCTCCAGAACACAACGTGGTGTGATCTCTTCCAGTGTCTCATCAATTTGTGCCTGTAGATCTGGTGCAAGGCCACTTGCACCTTCTTCCTGAGATTTCACAACTGAAAGCATTTTATATACAAATAAACTGTACCATCTTAAAGGGATGATTATTAAATTAGTGCCCATCATTTCTGTTGATTCTTTACAGTAAGAACTCGTTTCAATATCTCACACAAGACTTTTGATCCCTAGGATGCATGATCCAGTGTTTCAGGCTAGCTGCACCAGCATTTAGTGTCCATTATGTCACTTCTATCACTGTTTATTATGAAACCACAGGAATAGCAAAAATGTTACCTTCAAACACTACGACAGATAATAGAAAGTGAAGTTTAACAACTCTTTCTTACATTCAACTTAGATCCAAGAAGCCATTAAGCTCTCATAGAAATAAAGAGAATTAGCGAAATTGACAGAAACTTTAACACCAAACAAATAACACTGTGCATTACTAAAATAGAAAGTGTTAACAATGTCATGATTTCCAGTGATCAAAAAAGGTAACAAACCACACCCACCAACCACTCCATCATGTCCACTTGACAAATGCATAGTGGGCAACTGCAATTTGTAAGCACCAAGGAGAAAATAATGCTACCATGTTAATTACTACTAAAGCCTTGTTACATAGCAATACATCTATTCCAAAGAATGGCAGAGTCAAGGGAATGGACGAATGGCAAAGATAAGTAGCAAGAAAACTTTTCTTTTTATCATCATTCAAAGTCCAATCCTGTCAGGGATAATAAATCACTTAATTTGACCCTTCCAAAGTTTGCAATTTCAATTATTCAAAAAATGAAAACATTCTTGCAGGACTTCAGAATGATGTGTAGTTTTCAGTTTGAGGTAATAGAGTAAATAGATTTGTCTGTGTATGTGAGTGTTTGTGTGTGTGCATGGAAACTAAAAGATTGTTAATTTTTTTGAAAAGGAAAGATTGTTAATGTAGACATCATTAATGCTTAAAAACCAAAATAACAGCACTAACCATATACATCGAGTATGTCAGTATGACAAGTAAAATAAAACAAACTCCTATCAATGGCTATATTTCATTGACATTCAAAATAATATCTAGTTAAATGTGATATTGACCTAAATGCATCTCAACTTTGCTGAAAAATCAAGTTTATAATGCAACTTTTTATTTTTTGTGATGTTGCCCCAAAATATTGCCAATATCCCTTTCTAATAATGTAATTCTAGGATTTCCTTTGATATATATTTGAAAGACCCCCTTAAATGGGAAATTTTGTGGGGATACATTCCAAAATTTTAGGGAATTTTCAAACCATGGTACAGTTATCCTAATCCCCCCCCCCCCATATGTTAATACCTGACAGGCAAAGGCCATCAGGTATTACCAGTCTGTGCCTTCTGGGAAGAATCCCTTTCTGACAGAAAGTAGACTATCAAGTTTTCCAATTGGCCTGTTAACATGATTTAGGCAAATTTTCTCTAAAGGCCCCATAGCTCTTTGTATTTTAACGTGATTTGTGATTTCAATTCAAGATCATAGAATTACAACATGGTATCATGATTTTTATGTATCTCACTTTCTGATATGATATTCATTGTCCATAACCAAATAGCTGAACCAAACTTAATGTCACTGCACATTGTTAGGGAAATCCTGGTTTTGCTCCATCAAAGGCATATCTAAGCTTTGATTTCAAGATAGGTTTCAACCTACACCAGAAGCAAAAATGTGCAATATATATATATGAAATTCCAAAAATTTTGCTTTTTTCTTGCCCTTTTCTTCTTATTTTCTCTCCATTATTTATCCAAACTTCCTATTTATCATCTTCTTGCCCACTTCAAACTCTCTCACACAGTCCTTCATGTTGGCCGCTTAATATCCTTTAATTCAACTTTTTAATTAGTGATTCAATCCATATTTTGTTACAGTAATTGCCAAACCCAGGCAAAATGTTGAAATTTTGAACATCTCTGATTCTCTATGAAATTTAAGAAACCCATGGTATACTACTAGTCAAGGTTGTCTATGTTATCATGCATGTCTTGATTATATGATTAACTATGCAGCTGAATGTTGGGTCTTCAAAAGTAGACTATTACAAGTTAGATGCATGGGTTTTATCCAAATCATTATTACATTTGATCTTGTGAATACCATCTACCAGTGGCACCAGCAAAGATGACAACTGATAGAGCCTCCCATGCAGGCTGCACTCTATTGCTTTCGATAAGGCCAATTAGATGTTGATGGCAGTCAAAAGCAAAGGTATATGTCCATTCCTCTCGCAATGTTGAGGAATGATTTCTCGTTAGCTAATAAGAGGCAATTTTCACCGAGTATCTTCTCTATACTAGAACTAGAAGATAAAGACAAATTACACCGGGCAAAGTCAACTTCATAATGAAAATAAAATTACCTTCAATTAACACATACATTGTTAATTAAGAAAATAGTAAGATAAGACAAGACAAAGTGATTATCAAAAGATTCACCTGTAACAGCTTTAAAGCCCTTTCAAGCATTTCACAGCTTTTAATAAAATCTGCAGGAGACAATGCCATGGCATCCCTAGAGAGGTCTACATAGGCCAGAGCCATTGCCAGCACAACATCTTGCTTGAACGACTTTGGCAGCCTTTCTCTCAGCAAACCCTCGCCTATGCGAAGTACAACCTCAGTCTCCCCTGCTTCTTGCAACACACAAAGAGCTCCAGGGACCTACAGAGATGAAAAGGAAAATCCACAAAAGCAATCAGCTTACCTTCAGATGAAATTAAAATGGGGGCGGGGAGGTATTGTCAACAAAATGTACCTTATCCCAAGGAACTTTTGTGATAAGAGTGCCATCTTGGTCTTCAAGAAGACCTTGGTTGTAGTCTCCTCTTGTCCTAGGGTTTGCTAGGGTTTCACAAGCGGCTTGAAGAATCTGCCTTCGACTGATTAAGGCGTCTTGACTGAAGCCATATTGGGGTGGTTTGGAAATCCTAGAATCGTAAGCTCTTCTTATACCGTCTCCCAGGTAGTGAGTTTCAGCTCCTAATATCTGTAATTGATTACAAAAAGCATCTATGTATTACATGTATTTAATAAATGCTTTCAGAATATAAAATAAGAAAAATGCAAATTAAGAAGAGAGAGTGCAAGTGAACTTCGTCGAAAACCTTATAGAAGTCGAGAGGGAGGGGAATGTGCCTCTCTGGAACAGCGGGTGGAGGAGGGAGGAGTGAAGTCAGAGCGACGTTTGAAGTAGAAGAAGAGGAGTAGTAGTCGGAGGGATCTGAAGTGGTGGTGCTGGTGGTTGAGGGAATGAATTGGAAGTCGCCGAGGAGACGGTCGGCCCATTTGCTTGTGTAGCAGGTGATTGGGGATGAATTAGTAGTATTCGGACCACTACCCCCAATGGTGCAGAGCTTCTTAAGTCTCCTCTTTGGAACCAACCTTGGGCTGCATAGACCCAGACCCAAATGATTCAAGGTTTCCATTGAAATGACAACTCTCGGAGTCTCTCTCTCCCTCTCTCACTCTCAGAGGCTTCTTCCGTTGGCTTTGTTGTTCAGCTGGGTTCTGTCAGGCGTCAGCGGCGAAAAAATCCTGTTTCAATTAACAAGTTATTGATGAAAAAACTCAGTGAATCTTCATTCACATAGCAACTCCGTAAGAGATCTTCTGATGCCTCTTTGGCTGCCATGGATGAGGAAGCAATGTCAGGTGGATAATTTCCCGTTCTCTTTCCGAAATCCGGGTTTCGACTTTCGAGTCGGGTGCGAGAAAATATCATCGAAAGAGCTGCAAATGCATACAAAAGAAAAAATTTCTGCATTCACGAATAATAAATCGCCACGTCGATTTTTATAGATAATTGCAACTTAACGGAATCCAGATTATTGACGGAAGTCCGGACTAAAAAAACTTGAATTTTATTAAGGCTCGGTTTGAAAAGAGTATAAACATAAATATATAGAGTATAAAACCTTGTATTTTATATGTATTTATATTATATATATTTATATTTATATTCCTTTCAAATTAATTTTAAAAAAGATAATTTTTTTTTTAAATACCCCTAAGATTTAGAAAATTGATTAACTCTACGTTTATTTTATGTTAATTTTTCGTCACACCACATGACTGATATTATTTTTCAAAAATTTTTAAAATACCCTTGTACCTCTATTCAGACGATATCCGTATTCCCTCATTTTTTACCTGTACCTATACCTATACAGGTACAACAATAATCTGTTCCTCATCGAAGGCTCAGGCGAAATAACCCAACGGGCTTCTTCTTCATACGAACATGAACAGTTCCTCATCGAAGAGGACCATCAATGTAGTCCATGCCCCTCCATCGTTGTAATCTCCACTTCCTTCGTCTTCACCTAATGTTTTTCTGCCCAATATGGTGGATATTGTCCCCATCGTCACCCCTTAAGAAGAACAAGACGAGGAGAACATCAAATGTGTTGTCGTCGGTACTATTCCCTCCTACTCGTTCGAATCCAAGTTAGGAGATTGAGGTCTCTTGTTCGTTTACCTTTGGAGGGTTTCACCTACGATTTTATATATTTTGGGAGTTTGATTGAGCAAAACAAAATAACTAGGTCCGTAGCAATTAAGGGTGAGCACTCAGTTTATTTACTTAAAAATTAAATTGAATAAATCAAAATTTTAAAAAATAAAATAAAAAGATGAAAATTGAATGGAAATCGGATTTCAAGAAAACCGAAACCAAAAAATTCGATTCGTTTTTTGATTATTTCGGTTAAAAACCAAATTTAATTAATATATAAAATATTATATATTACAACATATAATATTATATATATATATGAAATTAAATTTTATTATAATATATTAATATATATAAATATATAGCATATTATATACTATATGTTATATATTGTATATTATATATTACATATTATATAATGAATTTCAGTTAATTCGGTTTTTTTAGTTAATCGAATTTCTAAATATGAAAACCGAAACCGAAAACCAAATTAACCGAACTGAATTACCCAAAAACTAAAAAAAACAAAAATTCCAATTCGATAATTTGATTTTAACCAAATAATGCTCACCCGCCAAAAAGGTACAGTGACTTCACGAAGAAAAATTGGCATGCAAAATTATAGAAAAGAAATGAATCAAAAATGACCCATATGGAGAGAGAAAGGTAGGGGAAATATTCTAGGCTCTCTTCCTTCTCATATTAAACCACGTGTTCTCTCTTTCCGAAATAAATTCAAAATAAACATTCAGCTTCCAAGCTCCAACAACGTCATCCCCAACCTTCAATCGAATCCTCAACAGTCTGCTCTTAAATTGGGGCCATACCAGATTTTGGGCGTTATTACGGTTTTTCTCTGATTGAAGCATTTTTCAGTAAGATTTTCCATATTATCTCTTAAGATCCTGCGTTTGAATTTTCTTTTTGGGTTTCCTTGAATTTGGAATTTGGTATCTAGGTATGGACGAATGGATCAAATTGATGTTTCACCTTTTTTTTTTGTTATTTGCCAGAAATCATGAGAAATCTTAATGGTCTCGGCAAGGTTAACGTATGATCTGGAGTGCATAGAGAAATGGGTATTTTCCGGCAAGAACAACGTATGTATTTGGTATAACTTTCGTTTATTAAATAAATGTTTGTGCTTGATTTGTTTTCAAAACTAAGAAAATTATTTGATAAATCATTTATTGACAATTAGGAGCCATTAGATGCCACATTAACAGAACATTGAATAAATGCTCAACCGTTGAGGGAAGCATTAAAATGAAGCTTCCCCCAACAGTTGGTGCACACATAAATCAAGACCTACTTTTGTGGATACTTATGCGTACGGATAAGCATGATGGGATAAATGTTGATTTGGCAATGACATGGCACCATTTATCAAAATAATATTTATATTTTTTTATGTATAATGGTAAATAATTTTTATAATTCTTATTTTTTGTATGTAAAATAAAATATTTTTTTTATTTTTCATATGTATAATAATAAATTATTTTTATAATTCATATTTTGTCATATGTAAAATAAAATATATTTTTATATGTATAATTTTTATTTTTAGATAAAACTTGGCTTGTAGTCAAGCTCGAGCCGAGACGATTTCGAACTTGTGAGCTTTGAACTGAGCCGAGCTCGAGATCAAGTCTCTAACTCGAATTGAGTTCAAGCTCAAGCCTAAGATTATTTTAGAGAGTCAAACTCGAATAGCAAAGTATTCAGCTAAGCTCGGCTCAAATCCACCCCTAGATGTTGGTCCCTAAAGACAATTATTTCCCTATCCTTTGCTGACAACTTTCCATTGTGAGGGTACCTCTGAAATTGCTAAATACCCCCAGGCAATTTTTTGAACCTTCGTTGACCCAGACGGTCAGATCGTTTGGCCCGAAAACTGTCCAAGCAATCAATTTCGTTTCACCCCTAACCAGTTCTTAACTCAAAAACCGTTGGTTTTGTTAGAAAACCGCTGACTTGGGTGGTCGAACCATTGACTCGTTTGACCCGGACAGTAGTTCGCAGTTTAAGAAAATTGCAGAGAGGGGAGAAACTGAGAGTTTGAGACATGAGCTCAGATCTATGATCCAGCACACACACACACATACAGAAGAAGAAGAAGAAGAAGAAGAAGAAATTGTAGAGAAATTACCTCATATCTAAGATCCGAGGAAAATCGTTCTCAGGTCTGAGATCCAAGAACTCATATCTCAAATCTGTCATATGTGCCTATTACTGCCGCCTCACCATCGCCGTTGCCATTATTGTCACCAATTCCCTCCTTCCCTCCTCCTCCTTTTTCTTCTCTCCCTCCCTTTTTCCTTCATTCCTTTCCTTTCTCTCCTTTTCCCTTTTTCTTTTCTCCTTCCTTTCTTTATTTCCTTCTTTTCTTCTTTCTCAACCGATAACAATCTATTGACTCTCTTCTCCAATTCTCCTTTCTCATATAAATATTTTTCCCTAATGCAAACCGTTCGATCCAGACGATTGAACCATTGACCTGAAAATTGGTAGCTAGAATGATTTCATTTATAGGTCGGTTTTTAAAACCTTGCCCCCAAGAATCATACTCCTAGACAAATCTACTTGTGTTGAGAATGGCTCTCCATCAGCTCCCACCTAAAAGTCGTCGAGTCTTGTGGGTTTCAAGGTATATCTCCATTGAATAAGGGCAATTTGTGTGATGCTCTAAAAACTATTGCTTAGTCTGATCATATATTGTCAATAAACTAAATAGAATAATAATTAGAGTGATGAAGATGAACATTATGTTTTGGTCAGTTGGTTGTGGTGGTTAAAAGAGAGGAAAGAAGGAGATAGATAGAGAGAGAGAGAGAGAGAAATGATGATGTTAATAGTTTTATTGTGTTGATTCAATGGAAATAGGTGGGGGAAGAAGAAATGGTGTGAAGGATGAGGGAAAGAGAAGAGTTGGAGAGGCATGGGCTAAGGAAGAGAAAATGGTAAAGGGAGTCTAAAGAGCGGGTAATAAAATTAAACTTTTTAAAAGTCCATACTCCCATTAAGTTAGGACTTTGTTAAGTTGGAATTTCAAAAGCTAAGTTAACGTGGCAATTTTCTATTGGTTGTTGCAAAAAGTTTTTTGCAACGTGGGTGCAGACGATGTGAGCTTGATACAAAGTGATTCATTCTTTTTCTTATGTATACGTACAAGAATGAAAATCAAGAAAACCTAAGAAACATGGGCAAATG
This sequence comes from Nelumbo lutea, assembly GCF_056320005.1. Taxonomy (NCBI): domain Eukaryota; kingdom Viridiplantae; phylum Streptophyta; class Magnoliopsida; order Proteales; family Nelumbonaceae; genus Nelumbo; species Nelumbo lutea. The sequence continues at coordinate 26,646,111 of NC_142688.1, read as the reverse complement.
ATAAGAGCAGAAGAAGTGCAAGATATCATCTGAACCGAACATTTTTTCCTTCTTGCTCATTCTTTCAATAACAAGGTCTCATTTGGTTCGCGCAAATAGGGGTCTAAAATTGGAATTGGAATGGGTGATTCTATATCCAACTGTTTGGTTGGGAAGAATTGAAATTTCATTCTCATTCATGTTGAAATGGCATTCTCCCATTTAAGGGAATGGTCATTCCCTCTTCCTCCCTTGAGAATGAAATCCCATTCCAATTTATTCCAATTCCCATTTTGACTCCTGTCTAAACCAAACAAGCTATGGGAATAGACCATTCTAATTCCAATTCTAAAGAATTTTGATTCCCATTGCAATATTCTGACTATGAACCAAATAAACCCCATAAATGATTCCAAGGCTGTTATTAATACTCTTATGATTGCACTCCTTCTATTTGGTCTATTTATAATAACATCAATAGGTTATGCGGAAGCTCATCTTTTGGCTTCTAGATGCTCCAAACGTTGGTTCATCTTTTATTTATGTGCTTCTTTTACTTTTCTTGGTTTGGTTGGGTTTGCTTGTTGTTTGGTGTTTATTTTTCGTAATACAAGTTCCTCTTACAAAAAATGAGTAAAATGAGAAAATGTCACTACCAACTAAATACTTCTTTTTTTAAAAAAAAAAGAAAGATTTTTTATAACAATAATGAAAATAAAATTTGAACCCATTTGATTACAATTTTCATTTTCATTCATTTTTTAAGCAATTAGCACTAGACATGTTCACATGTCAGGTTTTGAGCTTGACTACATTATGTTGGGTTCAGGCTTTGGGTTAGGACTATCCAAATTTTGACAAAATCCAAGTTCGAACTTGACTCATGAACAAGTCTAATTAGTACCCATTTAAATCTAGTTAAAAAAAATATTTTGTTGAATTGAATAGACAGTTTTGCAAATGAAGAAAAAGAAGCTTGGAACTTCAATATAGACATAGAGTCTAAAATTTGTGAAATTAAAAATAAAATTAATAGCATGAAAGAAATACAAAATCTCTAACTATTTCTTCAAATTGATAAGAATATATTCGATAAAGATAATATATCAATAAAGTCATAAAATATAGTAAAACATCATAAAATTGTGCCTCATAACATTTATTTTTTTTTTCAAAGAAACATTGTTCTAGTGGTTGTCAGCCTATGTCTCAAAAACCACCGGCATATATTTTTACTAACGGTTAACAACTATTAACATATGCTTATACAACTGATTGCCGATCACCTTTTAGTAAAGATCAATGTCGGTGGTTTTTGAGACATAAACTAGCGGTTTATGATTGCCAACATTGAATTTTTTTTTTTTTTTGAAAATGAACAATATGAGGCACCATTATATTTCATGCTACAAGATAGCCTAATTCTTATGCCATGAACCCATTTTTCATTCTAAATTGAATGAAGCCCATGGCAATAATTTTATAACCAAACTATCTCACATGACTTGTTCTTGCTGGTTCTTGCCCATAATGAATAAGAATTGAAAGAATGAAACTTGTAGCAATAAACTAAACATGGCCTAAGACTCCTAAGAAGATGGCAAGATGGTCACTTCTGAAAAACATTTTTCTTGTACCACATAAGATACCATAAACATGAAATATTATGTTACTTTATATATATATATATAGAAAGGATTTGACTATAATACCAAAATACATCATATATGGAAAATTTGTGACAAAGCAACTAGTATCATAAACTCGTTAACCAATCAAATGGTATTTACGAAAATTCATGGATGGGCTTTGATTGGTTAAAACTCTTCCAGTATCATGTCTTTCCCGCATCATAAATTTTCCTTGTACAAAAGGAAGAGAAACCTAGCATAGTAAAGCTCTACCCTATGAGTCCATAGCATAAATAAAGTCTAAATCGCAAGGAAGCCCATAAATAAACTCGAAAAAAGAAACCCAATTCACTGAAATTTTTCATCCAATCCAGTACTTGGATGCCTTCACTCCACATGTACGAATAGGCCACACACAATAACGTACTTTATCCAATTCTTCTGCACCTACTTTATCAATTAGAACTCAACTTGTATAATCCCTTGCTATACATCCAAATGAATTCAGTCCATTTTCTTTCATAGATTCCATTTGACCCATTGATTTGGCCTTCTAGGTTCTCCGTTTGGGCTTCTAGAATTTTTTGTGATATAATTTGTCAATGCCATAGTGGCAATTTCTACAATCTTCCCCAAATTCACATGGTTATTTTGGTTAACTTTGTTTCGTTTATTTTTTTATACGTACCAACACATGGTAGCTTAATTTTTCCTATGACCTAGGCCTAACTGTATGTATTTTCTTTTCCTATGCTCTACATCATCGTCAGTAGATAGTCTCTTCATTGTCCATCGGGATCTAAGTAGTTTCCTTTATTAGGCCCCAAACTTGTATTGTGGATTGTTTATAGATAAAAGATATATATTAACCACTAGAAAAATGTAAAGTCTTTTACATCTAAGTATCCCTGGGGAATAATCACCAAGAGAAAAGTAGTCATGCGAAGAGCTTTTTGGCCCAATTGGCCACTAAATGTGCTAGGACATTATATTGTCTATTTACAAAAAAAACAAAAAAAACAAAAAAAACAAAAAGGACATCGAGCTGAACTTTGATAATAGAAGTTTGGTCTTGGACAAAAGCTAGAGGCAAGACCAAGGTAAAGAACTTTTAGACTGGAAAGCTTGAACCACCGATAGGGATATGAGGAAATCAAGATATGTTGTTTATGCAATTGAAGCACATAATAGATTCCTTAATTGATGGCAAACAATTCAGCTTCTTCAATAGATCCCAATAGGGGTGCAACTTGGGTAGGCCCAATCTAAGCCTGAACCAGTCCAACCTAAAATTTTGCACGAGCTAGGCTTGGATTTTTGGTCTTCAAGTTGGGTTTGGGCCAAAGAAGTTGGGCTTTTTCTTTTTCAAGCCAGGCTTGGGCCTAACCCTTAGGTAGTCCAAATCCGGTTTGAGCCTAGCCCAATTGTACACACACACACACACACACACACACACATATATATATATATAGAGAGAGAGAGAGAGAGAGAGAGAGAGATGGTTCATTGACCAACCTAAGTGCATCAAATTATAGTGTGGGCTGAGCTCCGATTGGGAAGATCAGGCTTGACCTCGGGCTTGAATTTTAAGGTCGTGCCTGGGTTGACCATAAGCCCAACTGAATCTACCCGACTTGCACCCCCTAGATCCCAAATTTATAGCTTTACCCCTAACAATACCTAAACAAGGTAAGTTAACTAAAAGGCAAATGATTTCAAAAGAAAATAAAGATGATCCTAGACTACCATCATAAAAATGATAAAAATAGTAAAATTGTTCATCTCCATGGGAAATTTCTGTCATAAAATAACAAGACTCATAGAAACATTCAAAGGTAATGAAATTTGTGCAAAAAGAATGTTTGTTTTCATTGATAACTAATATGATGAGAGAAGTTTACCCTTAAAGCATTTCTCATTTTTTGGCAAACCAAATATAATAAAGAGCAAGAGCATACCAACTTAGGACTGCCAAAGTCATATTTTTTGTCAAGCAAAGAAGAAATTAAAGCATTATAACAATCCAACCATTAATTCTGAAAAAAAGCCTCGTTAGATTAATATTCCAAGGAGTAGCAAACAAAATGGCTTAAGAAATAGGGCATTCAAAAAATAAATGGGAAACCAGAAACAAACTCCTCACTTTGATTACATAAGCAACATTGACGGTCTTGTGGGGAGGAAAAAAGATTATGTTTCATAGGAACAAAATTGTTTGCAATGCTCCATATAAAAAGTTGATATCTAGGGGTATAGGACGCTTCTAAATCCATTTAAAACATATTTTTTGGGTACCAAAAATGGGAGCTACCAAGTTCCTTTGGTGTTGGGAATAAGCTGCCTTGGTAGAAAATTTTCCTAAGGAATGCGGCAACCAAATCCAAGAGATACAAGAATCCTCATGATAGATGGGGTATTTAGGATTTAAGACACTTTCGCTAGATCCAAAGCATTATTGAGGAAGTATTGGTCCCAATTGTCATTAGAGATGATAGCCTAAATAGAAAGATCTTTGAGACTATAAGACATCGATTGGGTTAAAAGTTTGAACCCATTATCAAATTTGATCCAAAGGGACTTGGTCCATTGGATAATTATAGTTTTTGTTAACCAAATAACCCACTTCCTTGAAAATATCACACAATTTGGGTGCATTCAATTTCTAGAAAAAAGAGCTTGAAGCACTAACAGAATAAGGCTTTGAGGTTATCTAGAATATAGTTAAGGTTATGATGTTTATTTATAGCCCAACAGCTAAGTGGGAATTCTAGATTTATCAAAATTGATCATTTGTCCAAAGAGATTTTGAAACTAGGACAATGTCTTTCGAATTGTCCAACTCCTCCCTGTAAAAGGAAATTTGGATTCCTTTTAATTTATTCTCTTTCTTAGCTTTATAAAGCATACATGACAGACCTTCCATATCTAAAATAAAAAGATGGGGAGATAAAGGATCTCCTTGTCTCAGCCATTTAGTAAGAGAAAAATGGCCTTTTAAAGTATCATTAATAGGGACTAAAAAAGAAACCATGGAGATACATTCATAAATGGTTTGATAAAAGTAAAAAAAACTATAGTCTAAAGAACCTTCAATAAATAGGATTACTATAGGCACATAGCCAGTTCCCCTACGGTGTTGTTTAAGAAAACGGAGCATCTCATGAGTGATAATAGTATTATCCATCATTTGACGGATAGAGACAAAAGTTGCATGGATTGGTCCTATACAATTATTCAAAATAGTATGGAGAGATGATTCATAATTATTTTGCCTAGGATCTTATACAACACATTCAATAACTCTTTTGCATAAGTCATGAGATAACCATACTTCATAAAACTTAAAAGGTTTTGGATAATGAAACTTTCGAGGATTAAGACCAAGAATGATCAGATGATGATCTAATCCCCAATTAGACACTAGACTAAGAGTAGCATTCAGGAAAGTGGGAATCCAGTTAGGGGAAGCAAGAGCTTTATTTAAAGTTTGATTCAAACAATGCCCACTTCTTCTCTTATTTAACTAGCACAACCCCCACCTTGAATACAAATTTCTAAAAGATTAAGATCAAGAATAAGGTTCTTATATTGGCAAGAGGTTGTCCTATGAGAGGAATAAGAGGAGCTCGAGTCTAGAACTTCAACCGAGGTAGCCTCATTGGAATCATCTATTAAAACAAAATGTAAGTTTATAGTTTCCAACCATTGTTTTGAAAGTAGCTCAAAATTTGTTTCTGTAGACCTTAATGGATGGACCGTAAATAAAACCCAAGACCCATTGATCCAAAATAAGAGACATAAAAATTTTTAGGAAAACATATCTTGTACTTACCACAAAAGAGTCACTTGGAGCTTAGTTTTTCAAATTACAATTAATCCTCCGGCTCGACCTTCAGGGGGAATTAGATAAGAATTAGAATACTTTATGTCAGTGAAGCAAATCCCTAAGTCCTTGAACTGCTTTAGGATGAGCAACCCTACGACAATTCTAACTCAATAACAACATTAGTGGTGGTGTGGCTGTTAAGGACTAGCCACCACAGCCCTTTTGAATAAAAAGTGCCCAATATATTGAAAATATATGCCATCCATATTTTGACTAGGAATCTCTATCATTTTAGGGGATTCAGTCTCTATACGGTTAAACAAGATAACCCTATCTATAGGAGAATGGGCCATCGAGGATTTTGGACGATCGAAAATAGGTAAGTCTGGTTTGTTGGAAAACTTCAAGTCTAGGAAGAAAATCTAAGCAGGCTCTTTTTTGCTGATAGGATAAGGAAGTACCCAAAGTGTTTTAGAAGAGGAGATGATAAAGCATACACTGGGCCCGTAATGCAAACCAATAAGTTTCATGGGAGACTTTGATAAGAGGATTCACATTACCAAACTCTAAAGTTGAATATGGTTAGTTAGATGGCAAAAGAGCTAGACCATTATCAGAACTATCTGGAGGCTGGTTTGGTTGGTTAGTCGGTTCAAGGATAGGAAATTAGAGGCTAGATTAGGATGGTTCTCTGGTGGAGCTGGGATATGAACAAAATCCCTGAAACTTAGGTGCTTCCAATTTCAACGCATGTTAATCTCAACCCTTAGCTAAGTCCCTGGATTGCTCATGACTCCATAGTTGAAAAACTTATCAAGCAAATGACCATTTGTGCAGGGAAGAGGTTGGGAGCACTGGTGAAAAAAGATGGCCTACCCTTCCACACAAATAACAAATCCAAGGCAAGTCTTCATAACAAAAAATAACATGATTTTGTGTGCTAAAAAAACACCCAATTTTAAGGGGCTCCTCAATAGAAATACACACATTTGCTTGAATATAATTTTGGATCACATAGAAAAGGTGGGCTGGTCCTATTCTTTTGATGATTGATCTTCCTATATCGATAGGATTTCAAATGGGAGATTATGAAGTTGGACCCAAACTTCATGCAAGTTCCAATCATAGGTTGACTTAGGATCCACAGTTTTAATATTATCCTTTGGCCATTCAACAACCAAGTGTCATGACCGCAAATCCTAAAAAAGTCATCTTCATATCTAAACGTAAGGCAAAAATGATTTCGTTGAAAGGGAGCTATTAAAAGTATGTTAGGGCTGAGGTTCCATAAGTTATACAGACCTTGCTTAAAATCCGCAAATTAATCAATTAGGCGAGGAAAAAAATGTGCATATAAAAGAGAACTGCCATTGTTCATGCAAATTGGGTGGAATATGGGGTTGAAGATCAACTACGTCAACAAAAGCTTGATTAACCCCTTAGAGCATGCAATAGAAAGCTTCGTTAAGAGCAATAGTATCATCCATGGATAGGGGAAGAGAAAAGAGCAGGACACAAAAGAAAAGGAAATGAGTAGAGAGGTTTTGTATATTATTGATATCTTCATTTCTTTTTACTAGTAAACATGTACTGCATTTGCAAATGACAGTATCTCTAAGACAAAACTATTTATAATTTATGGACAGTTTCTAAATAGTTATAAGTGGGCAGTTTTTGAATAGCTATAAGTGGGCAGTTTTTAAAGTGAGAGTAAAGGACATATGTACCCTCTTTATGCCCGTTGTATGCTTAGACAAAGGGATAGAAAGCGTCCAATGAAAATTCCATAAAGAAGGGACATTCGCTCTTTTATAGGTAGTATAGATGGATAATCGGGCCCAAGTCCAACCATAAATCATGGAGGAGGATTTCTCTCCATTTCCTAGCTCCTAACACATTCTTTTCATTTTTTTTATGTCTTTTGTGCCTAATATTCCTTTCCACACCCACGAGGCATTACTCGTGGGTCTAATATTCCAATAATTCTTATTTTTGACATGTTTTTTTGACATATTGCTTTACTTTTTTAGGTCACTTACCAACCAATAGTTGTTTTACATATGTGGCATTTTGGAAGTCTTTCCATGTGTTGTTTTGGGCTTCGATGGAAGACTGTAAATTGGTCATTCTCTATTTAGTAGCAAAAAAAAGGAAGACACCCAAAAAGACTGAAATTCATGAAGGAAGCTTTAAATAAAGCTTTTGAGTTTTTCCACATGATAAATAGCCTTTAGATGTATTTTTTGAAACTCACTATACCAAACCACTTACCAAATTATCTTTATCTTTAAAATCAATACCCCACAATTTGGTAAGTCTTTGGTTGGAAGATCTTTCTAAAAAGATTTGACAAATGCTACCATGATTATTTAGACATACCTTTTAGTTTCTATCTACTGAGGTTATCAATGGGTCAGAACTGTCCCACTAAACCGAATTAACCAAACTAATTTTTGTTAGGCTTGGATCTATGATTTTATCACAAATAATAATTTGGTTCGGACCACTTATTTTTATTTATTACCAAGTTAAGGCCTAAACTGATTATATAATTAATAGTATATACATGTGTCTTGGTCTTCTTTAATATTTGTTATACTTTGTGTCTAAAATGGCAAATTTTATGAACAATATATAAGATCATTTTGGTTGAAACATTTGTTTTATGACCATATAAGCTTCTTGGTATTTTAATGTTATTTTTATTAAAGCTTATCTATACCATATAAAGTCCATACTTGTCTAGTTTTTGTGCATGTCAAAGTTAAATTTAACTATATAACATTAACTTAGGGTTCTCTTGGTTCATAGTCAATATTGGAATTGGGATTAGAATTGGAATATTTCAGAATCAGAATTTGAATGGTAAATTCCCCTTATTTGTTTGGTTCATATTGGAATAGAAACTGGATCAGAATTAGATGGAATGGATTCTCGTTCCCGTGGGAGGAGGGATGACCCATTCCCTCAAATAGGGGAATGCCATTCCACTAGTATCCAGTAATGGGAATGAGATTCCGATTCCGCCCAACAAAAAGTTGGAATCGAAATGAATCAGTCTGATTCCAATTCCAAACCCCTATTCCCCCACTAGCCAAATGGACCCTTATATCTTCATCCTTTACTTGCATACATCCATGTCATGTGACCTTACACTAGTATTATCAAAAGGAAATTTTCAAAAAAAAAAAAACCAGAAGATATCATGTATTTTAGGGGTAGTGACAACTAAGAGACTCGAATTTCAATTAAACAACCAAGTATACTATACTTTCATAAATCAACACTCAAGTATAGTGTCACTAACCAATGTTATAATGAGTGGTAAAATTACCAAAATGCCTATTCACAATTTAGTAGGTTGATATATGTTTTTCAATGCAAAAAGGTTGATGCACATTACTTAAATGCTTAATTCAATTTTGAAAATGAAAATATGAATGAAAGGGTTGACAACTAGGGTTTTAGGCACTCAATAGTGGAGAGGGCAAAACATTCTCATAAAATATGTGAAGGCTAACTTTGGAAGTTTGAAATGCTTCAAGGCATACATGACATTACATGCTCTAGAAAAATGATGAAATGCCAATGGCTGGAGGCCTTTAAGTGTTACTACTCCGAAGTACAAGGTAGGGGTGCGAGTCTGATGGGTTGGTTTGGGTTTTAGCTTAACCCAAGCCCAACCCCCAAAATTGGACCTAAAGCCCAAGTTTGGCCCAAACCCAAGGTTAAGCCCAAACTATTCAGCCCAAGCCTAGCTTGTAATAAAATTTGATGCACTTGGGTTGGGCTCAAACATGGGCTAAGCTTGAGTTGGGCTCGGGTTGGTCAATTAATCCACACTAAATATTGATATACATTCGTGTGTATACGTATACATGCATTCATATATGTATAATTTATTAAAAAATATGCATATGTGCATAGGGGTGGCAATTTTTCAACCCAACCCACTAACCCGCCCAATCCAACCATTAATTGGTGGGTTGGATTGTATCCATTTAGTCCCGGGTTTGGTGGGTTGAGCAACCCAACAAGGGAGAGGTTTAATGGTTTGGGTGGGTTGGGTCATGGTTATCCAACAAATAACCCATTAGCCTCTTCATATTTCCATAGGCACTCTCTTTATCGGTCTTATCCTCATTCGTCTTTTCTAGTAGACAAATACCAACGTTTTAAAAAACAACTCGGAAATAGAACCGTTATAGCCACCGGTTTCCTGTTCGAACGGACAGCCCATTCTAACAAACAAATTAAAAAATAAAAAATAATTAAAAATAAAAAACGGTCAAAAAACATTGAACGGGTTGATGAGTTTATGGTTCAATCGTTTGGGTCAACGGGTTGTTGACTTTTTCAATGGTTTTTGGCCAAAAATCGGGTTTGGGGTAAAACGAAACTGCTTGCTTGGACGGTTCCCGGGCCGAACGGTCTGACCGTCCGGGTCAATGATGGTTTGAAAACCTTGGGAGAAAAGAAATCATCAATGTTTTTCGAACCGCCGTTGACCTGGATGGTCAGACCGTTCAGCCTGGGAACTGTCCAGGCAAGCGGTTTTGTTTTACCCCAAACCCGGTTTTGGCCAAAGACTACTGAAAAAGTCAACAACTCGTTGACCCGAGCGATCAAACTACCAACCTATCCAGTGGTTTTGACCATTTTTTATTTTTAATTATTTTTTTATTTTTTTAATTTATTTGTCAAAACGAGCCATCTATTCAAACCGAATAGTCAGATCATTGACCCAAAAATCGGTGGCCAGAACAACTCCATTTCCAAGTCATTTTTTAAAACGTTGTTTTCTCCTATTATTTGTAATTATAAATGGTGATCAAATCGATTAAGAAACAACATCAATAGCTCTCTCGAAGTGGTAGCAAAGCCCTATCTTTTTTTTTTTTAATTCATTTATTTCATCATTCACTTCTTAGTGGATGCTCAACAAATTGAAAAATCACATTTACTTCTTAGTAGATGCTCAATAAACCAAAAAATTAGAGGGCGCAGAGATGAATTCAAGGGGTTGGGCTGGGTGTTGTAATTGTTTGCATTGGGAATGATGAGGTACATGATCTCCCACTCCGACGTCACTGCCAATTGCGATGAAATACTCAATGTGAGCCCCTTCACCTATATAAATCTGTTTCTCCATATTCATGTTTTTGTTTTTTGTGTGCTTTTTTGTTATTTTTCTATAATTTATCCTTTCTTTTTTTTTCTATAATTTTTGTTATATTATTTTATATTTTTGTTATTTTTATGTAATTTCTACTTTCTTATTTTTTGTAATTTCTAGTGGTTTTCTACAGTTTTGTGTTGTAATTTTCACAATAATACTGTTTTCCAAGGTTTTCAAACCGCTGTTGACCCGGACAGTCGGACCATTTGGCCCGAAAATCGTTCAGGCAAGTGATTTCATTTTACCACAAACCCGGTTTTTAGCCAAAAACCGTTGAAAAAGTCAACAACCTGCTGACTCAGGCAATCGAATCCGTCAACCTATTCAACGGTTTTTTATTAGTTTTTTTATTTTTTTTAATTTGTTTGTCAGAATGGGCCGTCAACCCAGAAATCGGTGGCTAGAACAGTTCCGTTTCTAGACCGTTTTTTAAAATGTTGGTTTTTTCACATGTATAGAAAGAACAAAATGAAAGTTGTATTTTCTATTTTTTTCAACTTTTCATGTTATTTCTATTAATTTTATGCATTTTTTGTTTTTGTTTAATTTCTATTTTATTTCTTATAAATTCTATTATTTTTGTGTAGTTTTCATTATTTTATCTAAATGGGTTGGTTGGGTTGGGTTGGGTTGGGTTCAGGTGTGTTTGGGTTGAACCCAATCCATTTAATTCTATCTAATTGGGTCATTAATGGATTAACGGATTAGATGGATTAGGTTGAAACTCAATCCAAACCGAACCAAACCCAACCCGCCCACTTGCCACCTTTATATATGCATATGCATGCTTGCAAATGTATCTACATATACATGTATACATGTATATAATCAGGCTAAGCTTACTTTGGGATAAGGTCGGACTGGTCTTAGGCCATGTTCAGGCTTCCTAAGGGCTAGGCTTGAGCCCAATTTGAAAACTTTAAAAGCTCAAACTTTTGGGCCCAAGCCCAACCCGAGAAGCAACATTTTAAGCCCATCTTGTGTTAAATTGCGGGGTCGTTCCAGGCTCAAGTTGGGCCTACCCAAATTACACCCCTACTACAAGGTGAAGTTCCAACTTCGAAGTAGAGGTGCAACTTGGCAGGCTGAAGTTGGGGTTTCGTCAAAATTTAGATGCGCCTGGCCTGAAAACCCAAGCTCAATGCAGTGTAATATTAGACTTGCACCCGTACTTCCAAGTTGTTATTTTCATTGGCAAGTATAGATGCCAAGTATAGTCAAGTCTAGTCAGTTCGTACCCAACTGCCTTATTAAAAATTGATTCGGTTTGCTTCTCTCCCTTCCTAATTAATAATTGGTTTGGGATTGAAACATCTGTCTTGAACCAAGTTCAACTTGATAACTTCAATTACTAAGGTGGTGTTTGGCTTTATTTTCAGAAAAATGACAATGCAATGATGTGAGAAAATGATAATTTGTACATGTGCTTGATTCTATTGTCGTTTTTCGAGAAAGTGGTGCCACGTTGGAGCCATGTTAGTGATAATACATTGTGATGTTCTTGAGAAAGCAAGAAAATGTCAGAAATTATGTTTCTCAAAATGTTTTTTTTTTCTTTTTCTTGAAACAAATGATGAACCAATCAGCATATTACAAATTTACAATGCACTTTCTGCCATTCTTGAAAATATCTAATGTGGCTCCAATGTGATACCACTTTTCTTGTAAAACAACAATGAAACCAAATAAAATCGGATTTGCTCCTCACACATTTGGTCTTCACAACCCTTGCATCTGTGCACTGGGAACGTTTCTCCATGAATAAAACATGTAAGTACGGAGATGTTATAGATGCGTCTGGCTGCAAAAGCTGTGAGGACTGATTTTGTTAAGAGAAATTCAGAACTCCCAAACACTGTATCCTCTGCTACTGTTGGAGCTGCAATAAAACCTGCATCAGACCCTGCAACCATGGCATGGTGGCATTGATGGACTGCTACCAGTAAGCTGGGATTTCGGAAACTCCTTGATCTATACTGGAGGCCAATGCAAGATTGGAGCTGCAAAGATGGACTGTTGCCGGAGGTAAGGTGAGATTTGGCCGGAATTCCTGCAGAGTTAAAGGTTACGGCAACGGATCTGGTAGCAGCAGCCATGAAAGTTCTAGCAAATGTCCCAACGACAACTGTTACTGGGTTTATCACTTGGAACATCTTCTTCCCCTTCCAACCTTGTTAAAGCTTCCATGGGCTCATTTTCCCTCTTCTAGGAAAAGTAGCGACGTCTCTCTTAGCATCAGCGACTGTGGTCACCTTGAACGTTGAAATCTTCCCTGTAGCCCTTAGTATTCTTGACTGCACACCCCCTGTGTTCCGGCCAGGTGACCCCCGTCTTTGAGGCCGCCCCTATTCCTTCCTCTTCATCCTCCACTACCATCCATCGAAGCTTTCTAGCCAGTCTAGCAAACAATGAATCTGACCCTTATGACTTTTGCAGTCAGGGCCTCGGGGATCTCGTGTGCTGCCTCAAGGTCCCCCCATTTCAAGTTTTCTTCTACAACTTCGGTGAAACCCCACTGTTTCAGCGGTTCCGATGACTTTTGCAGTCAGATTTTCTTCTATAACTCTATTATTTGACAGTTACAGCGGTTCCAATGGTAACAACGAAGGAAATGAGAAGGAGAGGTGGAGAACCGGTGGAGGTTAACACATATCTGTTAACAGACGTTAACGATTAAGAAGGAATTACTTAATTATCAAAAACAATAGGGATAGTATCAGCCAATTTTCAAACAGTATTAATACACTTATTCAATTAATTTTGGGTATGGTTAGTCAATTACCTAAATCATAAGGGTAGTTTAAAAAATTTACCCTTTTATATGTCGGAGTTTGGCTCGGGCCTGAATGTATTTTTTGTTAATAAAGAGGCAAAGCCCGGCCGTGAAGAGGTCTCGTTGGTGGGTTGTAAGTTTTCCGGTATCATGTCCTTCCGGTTAACCGTTGATATCAAAAGGAGGTAAACGAGCTTCTTCTATTCAAAAGCCGACCACTTTTACGAGCGACCCTCACTGCAAAACGGTTCCATCCAGCACTACAACTGCAACCAAGAAACTCCACCCATAAGAGATTAGTAGGAGGGTGGTGGTGCAGGAATTCGAAATTTCTTCCATGAAACCAGCTCCCAACGAGGTTGCGAAGCTAATAGGCAAAGCACTAATATCAGCTTCGAATCGTTTAAGACCAATTCGGTCATGGAACCCTTCACTTGAGCAGACACTCCACCAACTTAGTTGTCGAGACTCGCTCACCCCATCACTCGTTGCCCGAGTAATTGACCCGTATCTCCTCGATCACCATTCACTTGCTGTTGGCTTTTTCAATTGGGCTTCTCAGCAACCTGGATTTTCACATACATCTGTTACCTATCAATCTCTCCTCAAATCACTCTCAGTCTCGCGCCGATCCAATTTGGTTGAAAAATTTCTTAGACAAATCAAGGCCCAGAAATTTGTTCCTGATTCTTCAGTCTACGGCTCTCTAATTGCTTCACAGATTATTAGTAAGAAATCTCGGAGTGCTTTTGCAATACTCAATGAAGCGAATGAATTGGGTCATGAAATTGGACACAACATTTGTAACTCACTCCTTGCCGCTCTTGCCTCCGATGGGCACATTGATTCAGCCAAACGGATGTTTGACGAAATGTGTAACAGGGATATCCGTGTGAGTACTTTTGGGTTTGGAGTTTTTATTGGAAGGTTTTGCAAAGTCGTAGATCTAAATGAGACATTGAGTTTATTAGATAGGATTAAGTGTGGTAGATCGGAACTTAATAGGTCAATTATTGCACTTTTGATTGTTGATGGGCTTTGCCGAGTGTCTAGGATTTCGGAGGCTTTTTCAGTATTGGAGGAACTTAGGAGCAGAGAATACAAGCCTGATTTTATGGCGTATAGGGTTGTAGCCGAAGCTTTTAAGTTGGCTGGTCAACCAATAGAAGCTGAGAATGTCTTGAAGAAGAAGAGGAAGTTAGGAGTGGCGCCAAGGGCGAAGGAATATAGGGAATTCATTTTTGCTTTGATTTCTGGAAGACAGATTCAGCAAGCAAAAGATTTAGGTGAGGTGATTATAAATGGGAACTTCCCAATAGAGGATGATGTTCTTAATGCTTTGATAGGATCAGTTTCAGCCAGTGATCCTGATTCAGCAATTCTGTTTTGCAAGTTTCTCATTGAGAAAGAGAGGTTCCCTACTATTCTTACATTGAGCAATTTAAGTAGAAATCTATGTAAGAATGGCAAGATCAATGAAATGTTGGAGGTTTTTCAGATTCTGACTTCGAAGGATTACTTCTCAGATGTGGATAGTTACAATTTGATGATTTCATTTTTGTGCACAGCGGGAAGGGTGAAAGAAGCTTACACAGTCCTTCAGGAAATGAGGAAGAAGGGATTCAGCCCCAATGTCTCTTCTTTTAATTCTCTAATGGAAGCTTGTTGTAAAGAAGACCTTCTACGCCCTGCAAAAAGGCTGTGGGATGAGATGTTTGCGAGTGGGTGTCATGGAAACCTAAAGACTTACAACACTCTTATCAGGAAGTTCTCGGAGACAGGTGAAGTTGAAGATGCTCAGCGGCTCTTTCATCACATGTTAGAGAAAGGGGTAGCTCCAGATATTATAACCTATACGTCTCTCCTCGAAGGGCTTTGCCGAGAAGCAAAAATTGAAGCTGCTTGTGAGATCTTTAACAGGTCTACTGAACGGGACATTGCACTTTCGCAAATGATATTAAGTACATTAGTCCGTTCTCTATGCAGGGAAGGTACATTCTTCATAAATCGAAACCATTTATTATGAAACATACCTTTGTATAGCTTACATTTATAGACTTTTTTGTACTTGCATTTTTTTCCAAATTATTTTTAATTTTTCTCATGAACGTTCTAGTGTTTAATAGAGCTAGATGTTCACTATCAGTTCTTATTATTTTTAAAATATTATATCCTCCATACAGGTTATTTTTATGTGGCTTCAAAGGTAATCCGTGGTCTGACGCCTGATATAGAAAATCATGACTCCCATGTGATTTTTCTAAAGTCTTTAGTGAATGCTGGAGAAATTGGGATGGCCGTTGAACATGTACAACAGATCAAGGACAATGCATCTACTTTGCAAGCAATATGCAATGAACTTGTTGCATCTCTTTCTTCTTCCTTAAGGCCAGAACCAATCCTACAGTTGCTTAGTCTAATGCAGGAAAAGGGTCTTGTTTACAAAGATGATGCTTGGATTGGTGTGCACAATAGAATGTTGGAGGATTTTAGACGAGAGCCTGTTAAATAAAATTCCACATGATCCAGTGCACAATAGAATTGGTGTGCACAATAGAATTGTTGTGACCAATTCCAGGTAATCATTTATTAATTACTAATCACATAGCTTTGTAGTGACACATAGCCATACATCTTTACATGCAAGTGTTCCACCAACAGCAACAAGGCTTCTAATTGATATTTTTGCAATAAAATTTGCTCCTACTTTTTTCAATGTTGATGTAAATCTTGCAACATTCCACCAGATGTAAATCTAAGAGCATGCACATTCACATATTAAGATTTTCAGTATTCTTGGAACACTGATTTTGTTCTATGTTTTAAGCATGATAGATAATTAGTGTATATTGACATCATGGGAAGTAGCAAGAAAGATGAAAAGTTTAGGCAAATGGCCTCATATGATGAGAAATTTGATGCATTGTATTAAATGGATAAGGAAGCGACAATCACAGGAAGAGAGAGGAATCTATGCAACCTTGACCATACCTGACAAAAAAGACAAATCAGACACCATCAGTGACTAAAGTCTAACTAGAATTTGCTCTGTTTGATTGTAGACAAGGGGAGACATGGATTTTAGTCAGGAATTTGTAGTGCTTGATGCCAATAAAACCACCAAGGCTACCTTTTCAACTTACAAGAACAACCAGCTTAATGGAGATTTCCCACTTTCGGGATCTAATGGAAGCTATTGGTTTTCCTTCCTGATATAATATAGTTGAATCATACCTTTAAGTTTATTGGGCATTTGGGGTTTTGGTTGTTGAATGATATGAAATATATTGGATTTATGTTCTGTTGATTTTCTAAAAAAGAAAAAAAAAAAGAGGAACATGGATTCAATTAATCCATCTCATATTGTAATATGATTAAGGGCATGTTTGGTTTTTGGATTTTGAGAGGGGGGAAAGTTGGTCAATGGGATTTTGCAGGTATAGAAGAATGCAGTAGCTCAGAAGATCGAGAAGAGGCCTTAAGATTTGAAGTTCCAGTCAGAAGACTTGGGGTTGATTTAGGCCAAAGAAGAACTTCTGATATCAAGGTTAGGGGTGATGGTGATCCTGAGACTTTGAGGAAAGGAAAAGAAACAAACGGGTTCCATCTTGTCCATGTGTCAAAAGTTTTCTCTCGTTTGAAAGATGGGCTTGTTGGTGCAGATCCCACGAAAAAATTTAAGAAAGTATATAAGAAGAGAGGTTCAATAGCTAAAGGTTCGAAGACGAAGATAACTGAGCTCTGAGTTGTTAAAAGTCAAGATCTAGGAGGGAAGGTTCAGAAGACACCGGTGTCTGAGGAAGGTTTGGTTCCAAGGTCAGAGACTGAGGATAAAAAGGAGAGGGGTGATCAAGGCAATGTGGAAAACTCATCTGTCTTCTTTAGCCATTGTAATTGAGAGGGGGGAGTGGGGATTAAATGTTTTGTTGACGGGGAGGTTAAGGTGGGCAAGAGTTTAGGTCTGTTCTTTTGGGGTGGAGAGGAATTCGCTAGAAGGGCTTTCGAAGTATTTGAAAAAAACAAGAGGGAGGAGAGCTTAGGGAAGATCACTGTTGGGAAAGGAGGAGAGGCATGGAATGAAGGAGATGGACAAGACAATTTTCTTGAAGAAGACATTTAAATTGCTGTGTAACGATTGGGTTTCTCCATTGTGACTTGGGTGACCAGGGCTCAAATCTTGGAAACAGCCTCTCTGTATGTGCAGGGGTAAGGCTGTCTACATCTGTCCCTTCCTAGACCCTGTATTGGCAAGAGCCTCATGCACTATGTTGCCCTTTTGTTTTAGATATGGGATTTGTAATTTAGGCTCCGTTTGGAAGGAGTACAAATACAAATATGTAGAGTGCAAAACCTTGTATTTTGTATGTATTTGCACTGTGCATATTTGCATTTGTACTCCTTCAAAACAGAGCCTCAGGAAATCTGGATTGAAGCCTCTCTATCCTAAAAGCTATAAATATTTTGGTTAGTTTTATCTTTCCTGGTAATTAGTCCATATATTTTCTCGATATCCAGGTTTATTTTCCAACAATACTACATTGCAAAAGTGCCTAGGGTGCATACATTAATTTTATGTCTATGCTAACGGGTATTTTATCCTCTTTAATCCATATGCTTCTTTCTTTATCAGCTTTAGTCACAATAGCACTAACCTTGCCAAATTCAGGTTAGAATCCTGATATTTCAGGTTATTAAAAACCTCCATGTTTCCTGTGCATTTATTTATTTAAATGTGTTTCGATTGTCTTAGTGATTGGATAAGTAAATGTGTTTCTCTAAAAGAAAGAAAGTCTGAGCTTCTACTTACCACTGCTGTGCTTCTTTAGACTATATGGAAATCAAGAAATTTTATTTTATTCGAAGATGCTAACTCCCCTCCCCTTTTGATATGAGCTATGTTTCTAGGCAAGTGAAGATATTGATAGAGTTTGAAGCAATACTCGCCAGATTCAATATCCAGAGACAATGGCAGTTCAGTTTTCCTTTTTGCGTCCCCTCTTGTAGCAGGGGTTGGTAAAACTTAATACAGATGGAGGTTTTTTTATTCCAAGTTTGGTGAGTTTTTTGTGTCATAGCCAGATATCAAAGTGGGGAAGCCTTGAGGTTTTTTTATTCCATGTTGGGCCTTAATTGTTCCACAAACAGAAGCTATAGTGATTTTGGAAGCCTTGAATTTAGCAAGAAGTCTGGGTTTTGACAGGGTGATTGTGGAATCTGATAGCAAGGTTCTGGTTACAAGCCTTAGGGCTAAAAGTTTCAATTTATCCCCAGAAGTGTTCTTTCTCGTGAAGCTGAAGTGCTCTCAGTCTCCTGTTTTGTTAGCAGGAAGCTAAACATGGTGGTGCACTCTCCGGCTAGGAAAGATCTGATTGATCAAGGTTCTTTTGTCCATCCTTGCCCGGACTGGGTTGAGGCTCTAGCTAGAGCAGATTTGATTAATTTATTGTGGTTTCTCTAGTTTTTGTCTATGCATTTTTTAGGTTGCTTTGTAAGTCTGGACCTCTGTTTCTTTGAAATGAATATTCAGGTGTTTTTAGTACCCCAAAAAAAAGGAATCGTAGGGAAGTATGGACTACTTCAAGACAGGAGGACATGATTCATTGTTTATTTTCCAAATATGTAAAAGTAAAACCAAGAGGAAATCTTCATGATACGCTTCTATGGTTGAGATTGCTAGTCCCAAGGTACTTTTGCCATTGTAGTAGAGGTCATGTCAAATATGTATCCCAGATTTACAAGTTTATACATTTGAAGAATTTACACGTTGTAATTTACAAGTTTATACATTTGAGTAATTTACTCTTCACTGGGCCTGAGAGCATTCAAATTTTGACGAATGTTCAACTTCAACTCAAGTCTACCCAAGTTGCATAAGATGATTTTATATAGAACATTTACAATAAATTCAAAATGCATAATAACCCACTATCACAAATTAATATGCATAATGCATCCAAACTTAAAGAATATGTTATACGTGAATGGCAAACCAATAGGTGATGGATGAGTGGTAAAACTAAGTCATATGAAGGAACTTGGGAGTAGCTCCAATAGGTGATAAAATGAGAGAAGGTAGATTGAGATGGTTTGGTCATATGCATAGAAGAACATCTACATTAGAAACATCCATCTGTTACAAGTTGAAGGGGCTAAAAGAGATAGGGACAGACAGAAAAGGACTTGATTGGAAATGATAATAAATGATTCAAGTGCCTATAGATAATGCAAGAATGGATGTCATATAGCACTGAAGAGAAAGAAATGGAAAAATAGGATTAATGTACTCCCGCCCTCTGATAAGTGGCATATAAGAGCTAAATTTCGAAAAATACAACTAAGATCCAGTGAACAAACCCTGTGTTCCATTTGCAGAGGGGAAATCTTCACTAGTGAGTACAGCTCAAGAGATCCACTAGGAGGTCAGTTCCACAGGCACGACCGCATGAGGCACCACATTTTGATCTGTTTCAAACAAGATTTTTAAAACCGAACCAGACAACTAACCATTCAGGGGTCTGGTTTCTAGGTCGAATGGTCTGACTGTTCAAACTGAACAGACTGTCCGTTCTGACAAAAAATAAAAAAATAAAAAACAGCCAAAAAACACTGGACAGTTCAAATGGTTCGAATGCCTGGGTTAGTGATTTGCTGACCAAATCAACGGTTTTTTGCCAAAATGATGGTTCTGGGGCAAAATGGACAGGTTCCCGGTTTTTCGGTCCAGTTTTGAAAACCATGGCCTCATGTGATCATTTCCAACAGTATGTTAGTTACAAACTTGTCTTGAGACCTCACTAAAAAGGAGATTACCCAATGTTGGTCCCCACTATCTGTCTAGGTCTGGAGACTTCATTCATGGACAGAAATATAGGTTTTATTTATGCTCTAAAATCGGACTTGAGGAAGAATTGAAGGTGGTTATTGATTGAGGATTGCCGGGGAATTGCAAATGACTCTGAACTGGAGACCAAATATTCTCATGTTATAGCAAAGCCAATCAACATGCTGATACAGAACTAATGTGGACCATTGGAGAAGCATTACTGAGATTTCTTCTATTTTGTAATTTCATTTTCATGTTATTGCTTTAGCCGACTCTTGGGGCTGATCTGTCCCAAAATATGTTTATTTTCCTTCTGTTACCAAAAAAAAAAGATGCCTTGCTAGACCATACATGCTTCCAACAGACTTTGGTGGCTGTTTTATGTATTTGGATCTTGTTTTTGTGAAAAAAAAAGTAAGGTAGTATTATTTCTGAAGAAACACGTACAAATGGAGGAGCATACACAACATCAGATGTCCATAAACTAACTGAATTTAGAATCGGAAACATGTTTTGATTGCTAAACTCAGGAACAACTGATAACTAAGAAGCAAGTTTAGCCACAATACAATTGATCAACTCATCAGAACTTTTACAAAGATCATTAAAAATTCTATTGTTCCTCTCAGACCAAATAGTGCTGACCACTGCGGCTGGAATGGTCCTCCAAATGATTTTTCCTCTTTTTTGATAGACCCGAAATATACCAGCTGTGAAGAAGTTCCTGAATCGATCCTGGCATCACCCAGTTAATGCCCATCACATGCAAGAAGTGAGACCAAATCCTTCAAGCAAAAGAGCAATGAATACATAAGTGATCCATGGACTCTTCCATTTGACCACAGATCCCACAATTTAGGTCATCCAAGGTGATTCTTCTTCTCATCAGACTGCTTTTTGTTAGACATTTCTTTAGAGTTGCAGCCCAAGCTAGGCAATTGATTTTGGAAGGGGTAAAATAAGATGCAAATGTAGGATGGAACTTCCTGTAAGTTGGGTAATGGCCTTTTTTTTTGTAAAAAATAAAAATTATTTTATGTTTTGATTTGATTCAACATTCTGTACGACTTGTGATACGATTATAATCTTTAAAACATTTAAAGACATGTTTGCTTTTGTGTGTCTAATAAACAGTTAGGCTCAGTTTGAAAAGAGTACAAATAAATACAAATATATACAGTATAAATTCATACAAAATACAATATTTTATACTCCAAACTGAGCCTTAATAATGTTGGTTGTCCAACTAATTGGATGTGTACCAACTCATTCAAAAGTTTGGGTCATCAGAGAATCTAGCCAGGTGGTGATTTGCCATGACATGTAATTTCTTGTCTCGTCTGTGCATAATTTGGATCTTGAGCAAGCAATGCCTGTTCATGCATCATAGGCTCCAACAATAACACAATCTTGTTATATATGCACGTTATCGCCCAAACACAATCTAGTTATCTCCTGTTAAGCTGTTTCTGAGTTCAATACTTAGAAAAGAAAACTACGATCGATCTCTTTTTTTTTTTTTTTTGTAAAAGTAAGGATGAATGGTGAAAAATGTAAGAGTGCTGTGAGTGTAGTCATATAAATTTGTGTATTGTAAATTGCAAAGAGTTTGGTTAAGAGAGTATTGTAATTGTAAATTGTAAATTTGCTCAATTCAGTACATTGGTGTAGGGTACTGTTGAACTTGAGATGGTTCTAGTTGCTCGCGCTCTCAACACTCAACCGTGTGCAGTATGCTTCGTGGTAATTGCTTAAATTAACCACTGTCGTAGCGGAATTTGGTGAGACAGAGGATGGTAGCAGGAGGGGGGGGGGGGGGGGGGGGGGGGGGGGGAACTTTTACCAGGAACATCCGGAGTCGCAAGTACAAAGTTAGAATTCGAAACCCACATTAAATAGAAAATTTTCCACACTTAATTCATCTGCATTCTTCGATTACGAACTCATGAAAGTATTCATTCACGAACCAATGAGAAAATATACAGCAGCTTCTACTCAGAAGGCCATAGAGGACGAAACCCTAACCCTAGAATCATATGTGAGAGAAGAAACTCTGTGCGTCAAGCTTTTTTCTTTGAAAAATTATTAATGAAAAATCAGATCAGATAAGCTTGAAGGGGAGAGGCCACGGAGTGGATCTGGGGACCTCGACCTTGTCCTTGATCCTCTCGATCTTCTTCTCCTTCTTCGGTCTTGCGTTGCCGTAAGATCCCTTGAACCGCTTCCCTTTCTTCGTCTTCTTGTCCCCTCGACCACATAGTACTGGAAATGGCGCTGCAGCTCGCTCCGTCATCATCATTCTCCTGGCTATCGCGCTACACCACTGCATCGCCATTTTCCGTTCCTCCCAACAACACCTCAACCGCAGTCTGCAGAGCTATACACTCACCAACTTAAGACCTGCTGTAACGTGCAAAATTGTAAATTAATAAATTTGGTTACTCGATGTAATTAATATACGAATTACGAAAGGGCACCGCCGTAGGATTATGGGTTCTTTCTTCCCACTCTCATCATCCGCCGTCCAACTTTATTACATCCTGCTCCTACTGTAGAAAACTTTGGAGCGAAGGCTGAACGAAGCGAACATTTATGAGATCCCGTTATCTGTTAAGGTCCGTTTGGTTTTTAGGAATAGGGGTTTGGAATTGGAATGGGAATAACCGAATAAGGGTTTCCAGGAACAACTATGATATCCTGTTATTCAGATTCCTATCGTTTGTTTGATAGGAACGGGATTCCGATTCTCATTCTTAAAGAGAACAGGGATTCTCACATGTGTATGGGGGATGTGATACTCATTCCATGATCAAGCAGTAAAGAACTCGTGATAAAAAGCCCACAAACCCTAATATTATTATTTTAAAATAATAAAATATTATTAAGGCCATGCTTGAAATTACTTAAAAAAATGATTATTTTAAAAATAAGGGTATATTTTTAAGCCCAATCAGATGGTAGACTAGGTTGATCTACCAGAGGAGGATAAAAGAACTCGGGGTGGCTAACCTGACGAGGTTGCTCCGATGCTTAAGTTAGCAAACTTGTTGCGAGCTGAAAATTGCTGGGAATATTAAGAGTTAGAGAGCAGAGAAATCATGCATACCTTGTGCCCTCGAGGTTGGAGCCTTTATATAGTTGAGTCATCGCGGGTTTCGCGGAGTGGTTCTGGGATCCTTGTCACGATGAGATCCATTTCCGCATTAATTGAGGGATAACGTTGCCAACTGATAAGGCTTATCAATTCCACCCGAAACCGGGCAGGGGGAAGATAAGGCTTACCATTACAAGGCATGATTCCGTGAAGCCCGAAATCCGATGGAGAGATTCCTAGGGTCGTCACGTAGGAGTCTGAGTCAATATCCCCGAACTGATGCTCTTTAGTTCCAAACTGGAGTGAACGCCGAAGTGCCTTGGGACCGAGGTGGTCCTGATGCGACCTCGTACCAAGGTGACTTCGTCCCGAGGTGAACCGTGCCGAGGTGGTTTGATTATCTGAGCTCGATCTGTTGCGGACTTGGTATGTCGGGCTGAGCTATCATCTATTAGTTAGGTTGTGTCCATGTGTCCCCCTATTACTAGGTCGGTCCAAATCACCATTCATCAATAATAATAATAATAATAATAATAATAAAGTACAAATAAAATATTAATATAATATAATTAAAGAAATAATAAAATATAGTAATAACAATATTATTAATGTAATAACAAAAAAAATAATAAATTAATAAAATATTCATAAATTAATGATAAATACTAAGATATTAATTACCAAATACTAATAAAATAATAATAACAAAGTACTAATAAATAATAATTATATTTTCATAAAATATTAATAAAGTAATAATAAAATAATAAATAGATTAATTGAAAATTTTTAGTTGATTCCAATTTCAACTCCCAATGGACCAAACAACAATAATTAGAATATGATTCCAATTCCTAATTGAACCATATAGGCATTATGAATAAATGATTCTTATTCCAAGGGATTTTGTTTTTGGTTCTGACTATGGTCCTACCCATGAACCAAATAGACCCTTAATCTCTAACAATCTAATAGTCCAAACCAATGTTTTAAAAAATGACCCGGAACTAAAACCATTTTGGTCATTGGTTTCCCGATTGACGGTTCGACTATCCAGTTCAAATGGATGGCTTGTTCTGACAAAAAAAAATTAAAATAAAAAATGACCAAAAATCATTAAATGAGTCGATGGTTCAACCACTCAAGTCAAACGATGGTTCGACTGTCCAGTTCAAATGGATGGCCTATTCTAAAAAAAAATTAAAATAAAAAATAACCAAAAATCATTAAATGAATCGATATTTCAACCACTCAAGTCAAACGATCCAACCATTTGGGTGCAGGGATCGTCCAAATCAGTGGCCTATGAAGTTGTGATCGAGAGATTTGAACTTGTTGGTCCAACAAGAAACACGATGAGCTCCTCTCCGGTCTTCTCTATTAAACATCCATTATCTAGAGTTTTCTAGCCCAACCACTCTTTCTCCTATAGTCCTATGTACGATTTTCAATTTATTGATAGTGCTCTACAGAGCTCCACCGCTTCAAATTCCTGGACCTGCATTACAAGTATCTAATCTTCTGCTATTACTATAACTTCTGTTAATTTTATATTTCTCGATAAGTTTTTACCAACTTACTACTTCATCTTGGGCGATAAAGAGGTCTAGGGTCTTCTATGTCAACAACACCAACTACAAGAGTTGATGTAATCAAGGAAAGGACTCATAAGGTATGTTATATGTTTTTTTTTATGTTAGGGTCCGTTTGGGTTCTAGAACAGGTGTCAGGAATCGGAATCGGAATCCGAATGACCCATTCCAATTCTAATTGTTTATTTGGTAGTAATGAAATTTCCATTCCAAAAACTAGAGACTAGTAAGAATTAAAGAACTCGTGACAAAACCCTCCAAATTCTAATATTAATAAAATAATAAAAATATTAGTAGATTATTAACAATAATATAAAATAGTAATAAAATAATAGTACTATTATTATAGACAAAAACGAAAACGAAATTTTCCCTATCACTCAATTGTAATATGATTGTTTCTTGTGCTAGAACTACTTGTGCCTAATGGGATGATTTTTGCCCGACTTCACCCCATTATTGAAACTGTGTCAGAAGTAGAGAAGGTGAATAAGCGATCAAGATTTGGAACTCAAATTTGAACAAAATAAAGTTAAACACAACGTAATGCATGAACAAAAGTCTTCAACTAAGCTTTGTCCAAGTTCCTAACGAGCTAGGATTGTCAATGTTTACTTGACCTCGGTTGGTGGAGTTCCAACCTCTACAGTCTGCCCCAAAATTAGATTAGAGTTAAAGGTATGTTGAAATTGATTGAGGGATAGTAATGAATCGCAAATTTGATTATCCTGACATCGTGAATATGGTTATGTATGCTTACATTAATTTTCCTACATATAAAAGAATATCTAGCACCCTTATCATTTGAATTTCAATCTTTAGTTTCCTCCGCTAAGACATTGCAAGTCACTCTCATATCCGAGTAAGGCTGTGCAACGGTTGGGTTGCTCCATTGTGACTTTGTGACCAAGATTCGGAAATAGTCTCTTTGTGTGTGCATAATCCCTCCCCATACCCCGTATGCTGCCCTTTTATCCTAGTTATTTAGGAAATCTGGATTGGAGCCTCTCTATCGTAAAATCTATAAATATTTTGATTAGTTTTATCTTTCTTGGTAGTTAGTACATATATTTACATATGCAATATCCAGGTTTATTTTCCAACCATATTGCATTAATCATTACAAAAATGCTTATGGTCCATTTGGTTTCCGAGAAATAGTGGGATGAGAAAGGATGAGATGAGAAAGGAAGAATTTATTTTCTAATTTTTTGGTCAGGTGTTTGTTTGTTGAGACCTACTATCCTATAGAATATGCTTCTAGCGTTTGATTGATGAGACAAATGGATGAAGAAATATTGTAGAACTGGAACAAATCCATGGGGCTAGGAAACAAAACCACCAGAAACATTACCTTTGCCAGAGAAGAAGACAATAACATGTCCTCGTTGTCTGAGATTTGAAGACAATAACTGCCAGAAACAAAGACATAACTTGTCCTTCATGTCCTTGCTGTCTTCGCCAGAGAAGACGAAGACAATAACCGCCGGAAATATTTCCTTCGCCAGAGAAGATAAAGATAATGACCTGTCTTTGCTGTCTTCGCCAGAGAAGACGAAGACAATAACCGCCAGAAACGTTACTTCGCTGGAGATGAAGGATACAGGTGATTGGAGTTCGGACCACTGCAAAGGTGGGAGATGAAAACAGTCCACCCCACATCCCATATTTTGATAATGATATTATCCCATCGCAGCATCTCTCACAAAACAAATATGAGAAAATAGGAATATTCCTCATCCAAGTCGTGCGAACCAAACATACCATTAGGTTACATACATTAATTTTATGTCTATGCTAATGGTTATTTTATCCTCTTTAATCCATATGCTTCTTTCTTTATAAGCTTTAAGCTTAGTTTGGAAGGAGTATAAATACAAATATGTACAATGCAAATCCTTGTATTTTGTATATATTTGTATTTGTACTCCTTCCAAATTGAGCCTAGTCACAATATCATTAACCTTGCCAATAATTCAAGTTAGGATCCTGATATTTTAGGTTATTAGAAAAGCACATGTTTCCTGTGCGTTTATTTATTTAAATTTTTTCAATTGGCTTAGTGATTGGATAAGTAAATGTGTTTCTCTAGGCCATGTTTGGTTTCAAAGTAGGTGAAAATAATGCAAGAAATTGGAAAGGAAACCAATGAAAATTGTATTTAGAATAGTAACATTATAGAATTATAGAGAAAACCAAGCCACTTATCAAAGACTTCGACTTGTCTAATTGTTCTAGAATATTCCTTGTAACAGATTTTACAGTTGTCCAGTTGGCTAGTCTAATACCCCCTCTCATTTGGTGCATGAAGAGTTTTAATGAGTAACTTGCCCGATAAGAAGGTGAATTGATCAACACCAAGAGCTTTGGTGAATAAATCTATTGGCTGGAACTTGCTAGATATGTGAAAGGTTTGGATATATTCACATTGAATATGTTCACGA
The DNA here is from genome assembly GCF_056320005.1 of Nelumbo lutea. Lineage (NCBI taxonomy): Eukaryota > Viridiplantae > Streptophyta > Magnoliopsida > Proteales > Nelumbonaceae > Nelumbo > Nelumbo lutea. The sequence goes on along the minus strand of NC_142688.1, from coordinate 26,618,770 downwards.
ATGAAGTAGCAATCTATGTCGATATACTTTTTGTTCATATGTGAAATACGGGATTTGTTGTTATGTGGAGTGTTGCTTGGCTATTACAATGGAGCTGTAAACGGGATTTCTAGGTCTTGGAAAAGATGTTTCAACCATAATAATTATGTGGTTGCTACAGCCATGGCACGATATTCAGCCTCAACCAAGGACCTAGAAGTCGTGTCTTGTTTCTTCATCTTCCATGAAATGGGCAAATTTCCAAGCATGATGATATATCTCATAGTAGATTGGCAAGTAAGTGGGCAATTGGCTTAGTCAGTATCACAATAAGCCTTCAATGTGAAGTCATTATCAGATGGGAGGGAAAATACCATGAAGTGGTGAGGACTTGAGGTATCGAAGGATGTGTAGAGCAACATCAAGGTGCTCTTAATGTGGGGCACTCAAAAACTAAGAAAGTGCATGGACAACATAGCTGATTTATGGGCAAGTAATGGTGAGATAAGTCGGTCGTCCAACAAGACGATGATAAGACAGAGGATTTGTAAGAATAGGACTTGAATCATCAATAAGATGTCGTTGTCATTCCATTGGTGATGAACATGACATGCAATGCAGCATGTTGGTTTCTTGTAAGAGGTCCATGAGGTATTTGTGTTGGACTTCAATTCCAAGAAAACAGATCCGGGTGCCCAAATATTTGAGAGAAAAGCAATTGTTGAGATATTGTTTGAATGAGGCGATTAGCTCAAGAGCATCTCCAGTGATAATAAGATCATCTATATACCAGCACAGCTAGGTAATGACCATTATGTCGTAAGGCAAATTACGAGTGGTCAACAACTAATTGGAAGAACATAGTCCCGAACAGTGTGGGCGAATTTCTTAAACCACATAAGAGAAGCTTGTCAAAGATTATATAGTAATTTATGAAGCCTACAAACTTGACGATCATTGGGAGAGCAGAAACTAGGTGGAATCACCATGTAAACTTCCTCATGAAGGTCCCCATGAAAAAAAACATTGTTCACATCAAGTTGATGAAGTTCTCGTCCTTTAATAGTAGCAAATGAGAGTAAACAATGAACACTCACAAGTTTGGCAACCAATGCATAAAGTCTCATGAAAATCCAAGCCTTCCACTTGGGTATAACCTTTGGCAATCAATCATGCTTTATAGCACTTAGTAGTTCCATTAGAATAGAATTTTATCTTATAAACCCAACATACACCAATGGGTTTCTTCCAGGTGGTAAGTCCACCAAAGCCCATGTATTATTTCTCTTCAACATTGTTATTTTTTCGACCATAGAATGCTGTCAATTGGGTCATTGACTACTTTTGAGAAGGACTGGGGCTCTATATGAAAAGAAACATGGTTGAGGAATGCGACATGAGATAGAGAAAGTTCATCATAATGTAAGAATTGAGAAATATGGTGGGATTCTGATTTTGTGGTTTGGGAGTTATTACATATGTAATCATGGAGCCGGATGGGTGGCTTATGAATGCATTAGGGTCTAGTGGATGGTTCTAGTAGGTGGAGTCCTTGTGAGTGTATTGGCTCAGTGGACCCAATGGGCTTAGTTGGCACAATGGTATGATGATTGTCAATGTGGCATGATGGTTCAAGAAGAAGGATGTCATCAACAAGGGGAGGTATAGGAATTGTAGGAGTGTTAGAAACAATTGGTTGTTGGTTCTAAAAAGGGAATTTTGTCTCATAATAAACCACCTCCCATGACACAAATATGCACTTAGAAGAGAGATCATATAGATTGTATCCCTTCTAACCTAAAGAATAGCCTAGAAATATGCATTTAGATGCATGGTCAATAAATTTGTCTCATGGTTTGGAGTGTTCATGGGCATAGAACAAGCACTCAAACACTCATAAATGATCATTAGATGACACCCAATCAAAGAGTATTTCGTATGGTGATTTCCCTTAAAATGTTGATGTGGGAGTGAAATTGATAATATATGTTGTTGTCAATACACACTCCCCCTAGAATTGAATAGGAAGAGATACTTGAGAACTTAAGACTTGAGATACTTCCAAGAGATGATGATGCTTACGTTTAACAACACCATTTTGTTGTGGTGTATCAACACAAGTGTTGATGCAAAATACCATGTTGAGCCAAATAATCTTGAAATGGGCCAAATACAAATTCAAGTCCATTATCATAATGGATCACATTAACAAAACAATTAAATTGGTTTTTCACCATATTACAAAAATAAATGAGAAATGAAATAGCATCATGCTTATATTTGAGAAGGTATAATCAGGTACATCTAGTAAAATCGTCCACAATGGTAGGGAAAAAAATTAGCACCCTACAATGGAGTCTGATATCCGCCCCAAATGTACATAAATCAGATGAAACGATGTTGGTGTTGTTGTGGAACTAGAAGAAAATGATGCCCATGTTTGTTTGCCTTTATGATGGATGTCATAACAGAACTCTGGAGCATAACTGGAAGGTAAACTGGGAACCAACGACATTCGATGTCGAGAGGCATGTTCCAAAAGCATATGCCATGTGCTTAAAGAAATAGCACTTATTGTTGAAGAAGCAACACGATTCAAAAGTTGTAAGGTGTAGATTCCACAATTAATTTCAGCATTTCTAATTAATTTATTCGATACTAAGTATTGAATGAGACAAGATGTGGAGAAGAACGTAATAACATAATTGTGTTGTTTGGTCAATTTACTAACTAGCAATAAATTGTAGTGGAAACCAGGCACAAACATGACATCATTAACAATGGAATCATTGAACAATAAAACAGAGCCCTAATGTTTGGCATATAGAATCGAACCATTCAATAACTGAACAAATTTAGGACAATCTAATTGAATAGATTAAATAAACAAGTTTGGAGCTAAAAATCATGTGATTAGAAGCTCTGTTATCCAAAATCTAGGAATGAACTAATACATTCTTACAAGAGACATCAGCAATGAAGATGACTTATTTGTCATTTCATAAAAGATTCTTGAGTTGTATGTATTCATCCATGGTGAAACTAGCTAACAACGGAGATTGAGCAATCTGATTTCCTGTGTAGTTAGCCTGAGCATATTATTCTCACGAGAAGATTTGTTATGATCTCTGTTTGGCAAATAGCCAATTAGTTTGTAACATCTATCTTTGGTGTGCCTAGTTTTGTTACAATGATCACATTGTAGCTTAGGTTTTCCATTGGAGTTTTGAGAATTGGACTTAGCGGTTGTTCCATATAAAGTTGTGAGCTCAATATTTGGATTACTATGATAGCACGGAGTGAGGGAAATATGCTTTTCTTCTTGAATTACTAGTGCATATGCACGATTAATATTAGGAAGAGGCTTAGAGGTTGTTGCATATAAAGCTGTAAGATCAAGATCCGAATTACTATGGTTGTCTAGAGTGAGGGAAAGATGCTTTTCTTATTGAATTACCAGTGCATATGCACGGATAATATTAGGAAGAGGCTCTATGCTCTAAATGTTTGATCTAACTATATTAAAGGCTTCATAGAGGCACATGAGAAATTGGCGCAGTTTCTCACTTTCCCAATCAATAAGAATCTCCTTCATTGCTTCACAAGAACACTCAAGAACAGGATTGAGCACATTTAGATGATCCCATAACGTCTTTAGTTTGGCAAAATAGGTAGCAACTAAGAAATTACCTCACTGAATGAGTGTTAAGTAACATTTCAACTGATGAATCCAAAGTGTTTTATTATTATTATTATTATTATTTTTTGAGAGTATCATTATTCAAGATCCTTCCAAATCTTATATGCCCTTTTAGTATAGACGATGCTCTCATGCAATTCTTTGGCCAATGAATTAAACAACCAAAATATGACAATGGAGTTGCATTTCTTCCATGCCAACTCTTGTGGTGAACCTCGATTTGGATGAGTGAGTGAACCGTCTATTTGCAAGCTAATAATAATCCACTACCACAAATTAATAATAATCCACTACCACATTTTAATATGCACAATACATCCAAACTTAAATAATATGTTATACATGTGAATGACAAACCAATTGCAAATTAATGCATACAAATATCTTATAGTATGGTTTACATACAGAGACAAAAAAAAGCCAGTTCTTTGGATTAATTATCCATGATTAATAAGGAAATTAAATAGGATGTTGTGTATAATAGAGTAGTCTGCATAGCAAGGTTTTAAAAACCAACCCAAAACCATAACTATTATAGGCACCGGTTTTTGGATCAATGGTTTGACTATTTCGTTCAAAGGAAGGGCCCATTCAAACGAAAAAAAATAAAAATTAATTAAAATAAAATGGCCAAAACCACTGAATGGGTCAACAATTTGACTACCTGGGTCAACATGTCATTGATCAATTCAACAATTTTTGGCTATGGGCCAGTTTTAGGGTAAAATAGAATCGGTTACTTGGACATGCTAGCCAATGATGTTAAAATATTATAAAATGGTTATGAGACCTACATTATTATGAGATGCTACATGCTAAATCTGCGTGCAACTGGTTAATGGACTAGGATAATGACATGCCTCCACATGCAACATCTTTTATGCTAAACCAATAGATAGTAGCCATGGGTTAGTGGGGTTAGGTGCAAAGTGTCAATTCATTAATTGGTAAGGTCTCTTTCTAGTTGTAGTAAATGATTTGAGTCGGCCTGCACCCAGATTTGAAAGGGGTCATGGGCATGGTTTTTAAAACTGACTCGGTGATCGAAATGGTTAGGGGTCTAATTATCGGGTCGAACGGTTTGACACCTGAATGGCCGGTCCGTTATGACAAAAAAAATTAGAAGAAATTTGAAAAAAATTAAAAAACAATCAAAACCGTTTGAATGGTTCGAATAGTTAACTGGCCGGTTCAGCGGTTTGCTGACCAAAATCAATGGTTTTGGGGAAAAGCGAAACCGGTCCTGATGGGCAATCCCTATCGTATAGCCTCATCTCATGGAATCAAAAAGGAAAAAAGGGCTAAGAAGAATAGGGGAGAGGGTTAAGCTGATAGAGATGCAAGTAGGAATTGGTGGCTTACACAATGCAAGATTATTCTTTTCCAGTGGAAGCCCCGTAGAGAAGATGCATGCAAACGGATTGAATCTTCTATACTTTTTCTTTTTCTATGCTTGTTACATGATGGGTGAGTCATAACTTGTCATAAAGACCATGCATATGATAATATATGAGTTTTAAACCAAGTCTTAGAAATCTATCACGCATCGATTGTGTAGTGTAGAATTCAAACTTTGAATAAATGGGATTGAGACTTAGGTGGCGTTTGATAACACTTTTCAAACCTATGAAGTCTAAAAATGTTGCTTTTTAGACATCAGATGTGTTTGGAAGTGTATATGAATTTGGGTCTGAAAATTATTTTTAGATATGAAATAATAAGACATGGGGCAGGCATTGAACGCATTCAGATGCATTCCAGACTTGGCCGAAAGTTCAAAATACCCTTAAAAATGTTGCTTGCGTCTCTCTTCTTCTTCTTCTTCTTCTTCTTCCCTTGCCATTGCAACCGAATAGTCTAATTTAAGGGTAAAATAGTAAAATTAGTGAATTTAAAATGTTAAAGGTTTAATCGAACACAAACAACCTTCTTTACCCAGAGCCTCTAAAAAGTCAAAAAACAACTGTCTCTTTTTAGATTTTAGACACTTAATATATCTTTTTAACTTTTTAGATTTATCAAACACCACCTTAGTGTCATTTCTTATCCTTTTATAAATGATTTTTCTTTTTATGGTTTAAGGTATCCACACTACTCACTTCCTTGTCATTGGTTAGTCTTGTATTTTGATGCTGAGTTGCTGACTCTTACGTAGGTACCATGGGATGAGTTTTCACATGGACTATTTGGGTCTAGATGTATACCCAAAACCAATTTTATTTCTATGTGAGGTAGTTGGGGGCTTGGGGCATTTGGACCTTTTACATAATCTAATTTTTATAATAGAGATGTTTTGTGATATAAAATTTTTTGGCAAAGTACCTCGTTATTCAACCCGGTAGTGGCGCGCCTTAGTGACGACCTACTTGGTGGCGAACTCCCTGGGGGAGAACTGCTTGGTGACTAACTGCTTGGTGGCGAACTGCCTTGGTGGTGAACTGCCTGGTGGCGAATTGCCTGGGGGCGAACTGCCTTGGTGGCGAACTGCCTGGGGGCGAGCTGCCTTGGTGGCGAACTGCCTGGTGGAGAACTCCCTGGTGGCGAATTGCCTTGGTGGCGAACTGCCTTGGTGGCGAACTGCTTGGGGGCGAACTGCCTGGGGGCGAATTGCCTTGGTGGCGAACTGCTTGGGGGCGAACTGCCTGGTGGCGAACTCCCTGGTGGCGAACTGCCTGGGGATGAACTGCCTGGGGGCGAACTGCCTGGCGAACTCCCTACTAGGCGGCTGATGCCTTAGAGAATGTTGGAGCTCCTTGGTGCGGTGCAATCCGACTGCCCTCATCATGAGGTGGTCTTCTTTCCTTTGTAGGCTGCGGGAGATGAGGGACCTGCGAGAACTTCATCTTTTCCTCCTCTTTGTAGGTGGCAGGAGCTGAGATACATGCGAGAACTCCATCTTTTCCTCCTCTTTGTAGGTGGTGGGAGCTAAGGGACCTCCGAGAACTCCATCTTTTCCTCCTCCTTGTAGGTGGCGGGAGCTGAGGGACCTCCGGGAACTGCATCTTTTCCTCCTCTTCATAGGCGACGGGAGCTGAAGGACCTGCGAGAACTGAATCAAAGGTCCCGGGGGTACTTTCCCGGTGGGGGCTCTCCGATGCTTAAGTTAGCACTCTTATTGTAGAGAGCTTTGAAGATAATATGAGAGAGCTAGAGAGCAGGGTTACTTCCCTTTCTTTTTCCTCCCCTTCTCCTTTGGGGGTGAGGTCTTTATATACCGGAGTCCTCGCGGGTTAGGTGGGTGAAAAGCCTCCAAACGGTAAGACTCGTCGCATCCTGTCATAATCGGGGTACGGTGGTGAACTCCTCGAGGTCATCAGGCTGGCGCTTGTGTCAGGCGGCCAGGTTGGCGCCTGGGCCGGGTTGTCAAAGGGGTGCCTGCATCAGTTAGTGGGTCAGTGTCTAGGCCAGGTCGTCAGGTCGGCGCCTGTGTCAGTCGGCGGGTCAGTGTCTAGATCAGGTCGTCAAGCTGGCGCCTGTGTCAGTCGGCGGGTCAGTGTCTAGGCCAGGTCGTCAGGTCGGCGCCTGTGTCAGTCGGCGGGTCAGTGTCTAGATCAGGTCGTCAAGCTGGCGCCTGTGTCAGTCGGCGGGTCAGTGTCTAGACTGGTCCAAGTCGGCTAGGCGCGCGTCAGGCCGCGTGCAGGTCGCGCCAGGCCGGCCAGACTGGTGCCTGGGTGGGTCACCAACTTCGTAAGTTTGTTGGCTAGGTGTTTTCCTAATTGTCACGAGGTGCCACGTGTCACAATTTTACTGGAGGGCCAAATCTGCCCTCATCAGGTCTAGATGTATACCCAAAACCAATTTTATTTCTATGTGAGGTAGTTGGGGGCTTGGGGCATTTGGAGCTTTTACATAATCTAATTTTTATAATAGAGAAAATTTATAATTATTATCCTGTATTTTGGGCCTAGTGCCACTTTGGCTCCCAAACTTTAAAATGCGACAAATCAATACCCAAACTTTCAAAACGTGCCAATTTGGTACCTACCGTTAACCAGCCCATTAAATAGCATTTGAAAAGATGCAAATGTTCTTCAAGTGTCATCTAAATTTCTTTATCAACCATCCAAACATTGATAAAAAATGAACAGTCCCGAATCATTGCCTCTTCTATTCAATAAAGTTAGAGTTACTAAAATGCCCACTGAGACTTGATCCCAACTTTCTTGAATAGAAGAGGGAAGGATTTGGGATTGTTCATTTTTTGTCAATGTTGACAAAGAAAATTAGATGACACTTGAAGGGCTGGTTAACAACAAGTACTAGATTGGCACGTTTAAAAAGTTCGGGTACTAAATTGTTACGTTTTAAAGTTTGGGGACAAAAGTGGCATTAGACCCAAAGTACATGGTACTAATCGGGAATTTTCCCTTTACAACATGTTGCCACACTTTCCATCATATGCAAAATTGATTCGTTATTTTTTCTTTCCCTCTCATTTTGCTCCTCCCCTCTTTCAATTCTTTATTATTAAGTCTTATATTTAAGGTATCAATTCCCATTATCTCTTATTAAATCGTATGCTTAAATTTGTTTTTCTCACCAATAAATTATACTATGGCATCATAGATGAACTCTAAGGTATATGACATACAATCGATACTTTTGAAAAACAAACAAAGAATGAAGCCATTATTTTGTATCATATGGCCAAAATGGGTCATATAATGCCATATTTAAACAATACAACTTTAAAATATAAATAAATGCAACAAAATAAAAATATTTATAGAAAAAATTGGGCATATCTCTAGCATTTTATTTTACACCAATAATCACATCATATGATAAATAAGAATTATTTTTATGTATGATAGAAATAAAATACAAAATTTAAAATCGGCCCAAGAATGAACTTGTTTTCTTGTTTGGTGGCGTGTTAATAGTTCAACAATAAAATCACATAAATATTGAAAATTCATATAAAACACTTGGATACATCTATGATATTATATATTTATTTCATTAAACAAAAATAAGTGTAATAAATAAAATTTATTAAACACATAGAATTATAAAAGTATATATAAAAAAGTATAGAAGAATTTATATATTATTATTATTATTGTTGTTGTTTTGTTGTTATTTTCATTTGAAATTGACATATACAAATTTAATATTATATATGTGTATATATTTGCGAAGAGGATTTGATCCTTCCACCCAATTGCAGGAATAATATGATCCTTAGTAGCCGGAAAACAGGGCAAGGTCCTTAGGCTATGTTTGGTTTGACTGAATGTTGAGGGATAGTTAAATAACCTGTACGGCTGTACCCATCTGATGTCCCTCAAAGGGATTGCAACTGCAGATGGGAAGGCGATGTGAATGAGGTGTCCAGTGTCCACCCAACGAACGTCGCAGATCCCTTGTGCGTTAATCCGATGCTGACGATATTAAATTCGCACTTCGAACTTACGACTTCCTAACTCGTCTCAGAGAGAGAGAGAGAGAGAGAGAGAAAAGGGGGCAGGCATGAGTGCTTCATACCTAGCGAGGAGGGCTGCTCAGAAGGAGCGGGTGAGGATCCTCTACAGAAGGGCTCTCAAAGACACTCTCAACTGGGCCGTCCATCGCCATCTCTTCTATCAAGATGTAAGAGCATTTCTTCCCCTCTCGCCATCCATGATGATTATTACCACACCTTTGCTCCATCTCTTTACCTACACTGCGATCTTTATCACGTTCTCTCACAAGAGATCCATCCCTCTCATTTTTTAATTTCAGAATTTGTTTATCTACGTTACGCGGTTTGGATTTTGTTCAAATTTCTCAAAAATTATTTTAACTCTTTCTACAATTTTCAATTTTAGGCATCCGGCCTCAGAGAAAAGTTCGAGGCCAACAAACATGTGGTTTGTTCTCTTGAATCCCGGAAATCAAGCTCTTTTATATTTCTAATGCTCTTTCTTATTTGTGTTTCATCAGTTTCTTGCACTCGACGTGCAAATAATGCATATTTGTGTTCTTTGTGCCGGTCTGGAATTTACTTGTAATGTGATAAATCAGTGTTTTGTCAAAGACTGTTAGATAATTTTCACTTTGGTTTCATGCTCCGAACAAAATTACGGTTTCCAATGGAATGGATGTAAATTCAGGTGCAACTGATACGAAATAAGTGTCAGAACTTGGATAAATGATAAAATTCTAAGTTGAACATATACTAGCGATAGCGGAACCGCCATCTTTATATAGATTCCATTAAACTCTTATGTAGTCTTTTGGTTTAAAATGTTGTATTCGAAATATGAATCAAATGTCATATCTACGTTGCCTAGTCGACTTGGGAACACTGCTTTCTTGTTTCTTTGCAACTAGTCCTGTTTGCCTCTATGTATATTGCAGCTTCCTCACTTGACTTCGTATCTCCTACTTCTGTGACCAAAATCGCTTTCTTCCTGAGGTGCTTAATGCACGTTACTGGACTTCAAAATTATAATACTGATTTTCCACAGAAGAAAGGAAATGCAAAATGATTACAATTTCTAAATTCTAGAAGGTATTCTAAGATAATTTCAATTGATTTATTATTATTTTTATAAAATGTCTGGGATAATGTAGGTATTGTATATATCTACGATAAGTATATACTTATGATGTTGAGATCTCATAAAATCCATTTGTCAAATGAACTGATTTTGAAGATTGTATTAGGATGGTCCTGACATTCGCCTGTGCTTCCAGGCATATGGGCTGATTCCCATATACAAAATTTAAATACATGACCACTAACTCACTATATCTCATGTAAAAGATGACTATAATATCATGTTAGTTGTTACAAAAATAAGTGAATTCAAGTTCACAATTATTATTTAAAAAAAGACACTCCACTGTGCGAGAGACAGAGAGATCAGCTTTGGAATGTAGTCAAAGATATGCTTGTCGCCTTTTATCAACAATTCACAAAAGGGAGCTAGGTTCCAAAGTATTTATGCCCCTTCCCCTGTGCTAAAGCCTTTAATAGGCCAAGCACCAATAAGTGAAACTAGATCTCTTAGAATGACACATTGTCTTCCAAACAGCCACAAAATTAAAAGATGTGAAAAAGCCTGAAGTAAATAACCACAATGGAAGGGTAGGTGTGTCATGTATTCCTTCTCATACTGACATGAGAATCATAAGTTGTTCATATCTCTTCCTACTCATCTCAACTCAACTCAACTAAGCCTTGTCCCAACTATATAGAGTTGGCTACATGAATCATGTTCTACCATTCCATTTTGTTCAGTTGAGCACGAAATGGCATTCAGGAGGTATTTGTTGGAAGTGTTCTTGGAAAGAATACCTGCGGTTTGCTCCAAAGGAAAAGACCAAGTTACCTCATTGGTGTATTCTTTGTAAGGCCAATGGAGAATCTTGCTATCACTTATTAATCTCTTAATCTCCTGCCCATTTATGTCTCCCATTTGGGACTGGTTTTTTTTCTTTGTTAGGGTGTAGGTGGAGCCCTCTACCAAATTTGCAAAATTTGTTTGCCTCTACATTCTTCAGTTGGCATAAGAAGAGGGGAAGGTTGTTATGGAGATGTGTAAGAGCTGCCTTAGTGTGGACCATCTAGGAAGAAAGCAATGCAAGAATATTTTCAGGCAATGAAGAAGCGGAGAAGCCATTGTCAAGTCTATCACTGTCAGGGCTGTTCAATGGGAAAAATCCTTGAAGCTCTTGGTTGATTTTTCAGCAAGTGACATCTTGAGAAATTGGAAGGAAGTTGCTAGTCCAGATCGTCATAAGCCTGTAACTAGTCCTAGTTGGTCTACTCTGCTTCATGGTTTCGTAAAGCTGAACTTTGATGGGAGTAGTACAGGGAACCCAGGTCTCCCTCAGTTATTGGCGGTGTTTTCAGGAATGAAGAGGGCAGCATTGTTGGTCTATTTTCTGGGCCAATAGGTGAAAGGGATTCATTAAGGGCTGAGATGTTGGCTATGGTGGAAGGAGTGCAAAGAGCAAAGCACATGAACATCAGTGAATTGATTATAGAAGGAGATTCAAAGCTAATGGTTGGATGGGTGCAAAAGGAAGAAGTTGGGCTGTGGATTTATAGCAATAAAAGGAAGAAATTTAAATGGTTGACACGAGTCATGGATGTGATAGTTAGCTGTGTTAAAAGAACAGTTAATGGTTTTGCTGATGCCTTGTCTAAACAAGTGATGGGAAGAAATCAATTGTAGTTTTGCTTTATATATATATATATATATATTTTAGGAGAGTTAAGAGTTTTTACCTATCCTCCTTTGTAATTTGCTCTTTCTGTTTTAATGAATTTGAAGTTATTGATAAAAAAAAAGAGCTTGGCAAAAAATTTAATGCCAGATGCTAGCCTAGCACAAGTTATACAACCCTCTTCTACCTGGTCTTGGGACAGTCAGTTTAAGACAATCTCAACACTGTTCATATCTCTTCCTCTAAGGGTTAAATGATCAATGGCAAGGATCTTGTCAAGATAGACTGTTTACATGAAGTTGGGGAAAAACACAAACTTTTCTCCACTGTTGCTTCATCTGTGACAGATGTCTAACATCAGAAAATTTGATGAAAAGAGAGATTGCACTAGACAACTTGAATTGCATGTTCTGTGACAGTTGTAAGGAATCGGCAAATCATTTTTTTGTCCACTTTTTCTTCCCGTCCAAATTTTGGATGAGGGTTCTGGGAATTTTTGGAGTACAAATATGCTTTCCAGAAACAGTACGACAAATTTTTGAAGCCTGACAGATTAGAGCTTGAGCAAAGGTCGTAAGGCAGCATGGGGAATGATACCTACAGAAGTATTCAGGGTCATCTAGGGGAAAGGAATGCTTGCATTTTTTGACAACAAAGCAAGCAAGGAGACAATGGTAGCTATGAAGATTAAAGTAATGTTATTGTCATAGGTAATTGTAAAAAAAATGTTATTGTCATAGGTGGCCTCACATTACTTGTTTAGAGGAGGATTTTACAATTCCTTTTTGATTCAGATTTTCTGTTTTATAATTACTTTCCCGAATACAACTATACTTTTTGTTAGTTCTCCAATGTTATGGCCCCTTTGTTGTACATGGCTGCTATTTTTTCTCCAATACTCTACCAACTAGAAAAAGGTGAACTTTGGGTGGTGTATTTGAAGATCATATCCATTGCAAAGTTGCAAGGGTGGGCCTTGGCACAATGGTTGGGTTACTCCATCGCGACCTGGGTGACCAATAGGGGTGATCATGGGCCGGGCTTATGGGCTTTCCGGGTCTATGACATCCAATGATAAAAAATTAATTATTTAAAAATTTAATTTTAAATTAAATTAAATGTAATATATGCAAAAAAAAAATGGCACAAGCCCAAGGTAAATTTGTCTTGGCTAAGCTTTGGGCCTATGCACAAAAAAAGGCATGGGCCTCATTTAATTCTTAGAGTTGGTTTGGTTTGGCTTACCTATCCTTTTATAGATGAAGGCAAAGCCTCCATTCCCATTCTTGAGCAATGTGGGACTTGGAACAACACTAAATAACGAATGCTACCATTGAGTGTTTTTCCAAGTCCCACATTGCTTAGGCAATGAGAAGGCCTTGCCTAGGAGGACAATTTACATACTTGGGTTGGCTCAAGTGTTCACACATGTATTGACATGTGTCAACTAATTAATATTTATTTATATTTTAAAACTTGAAATTTTTATATCTTATATAAAATAATAAACATTTAGTATAAAATAAAAGATACTTGTATATATATAACATATATAATATAATGTTATATATTATATTATATTATATTATATCATATTGTATTGTATTGTATTGCAGGCCAGGCCGGGATTGAAGTGTTGGGCCCAAGCCCGGCCCAAAATATTCTGGGCTTGATGTGGGCCTGAGCCGACCGGGCTTGCACACAAAAACCTGGGCCCAGGCCCTGAAATTTGTGGGTTGGGCTGGGCCAAGAATGATAAACCCTAGTGACCAGGAGCCTTGTGTGTAGGGGTAAGACTGAGCACATCTGTCCCTCCCCAGACCCTGCATAGGCAGGAGCCCTGTGCACTAGTCTGCCCTTTTTTATCCATTGCAAAATTGCAAAGCTTAGATGGATGAGTGGTAAAACTAGACAGGATATTTAGAAATGAAGCCATATGAAGGAACCTGGTAGTAGCTCCAACAGGTGATAAAATGAGACAAGGTAGATTGAGATGGTTTGGTCATGTGCATAGAAGAACATCTACAGCATCTGTTAGAAAAAGTCATCTGTTACACGTTGAAGGGGCGGGGCTAAAAGAGCTAGGGCCAGACAGAAAAGGACTTGATTGGAAGTGATAATAAATGATTTAAGTGCCTATAATATAAGAATGGATATTGCACTGAACACAAAGGAATGGCAAAATAGGATTAACGTAGCCAGCCCCGTCTAATTGGGACAAGGCTTAGATGATGACCCTTCTGTCCTCTAAAGGGTTAAATTTGGAAAAATACATCTAAGATCCAGTGAACAAACCATGTGTTCCACTTGCAGAGGGGAAATCTTCACTGGTTGAATGCAGCCCAAGCGATCCACTAGGAGGTCAGTTCCACAGGCATGAGGCACCGCATTTTGATCTGTTTCATGTGATCATTCCAGCAGTATCTTAGTTACGAATTTGTCTTGAGACCTCACTAAGAAGGCCGTTACCCAGTGTCTGTCCCCACATCTAGGTCTCAAGACTTCATTCATGGACAGAAATATAGGTTGTATTTATGCTCTAAAATCGGACTTGAAGGAGATTAGAAGTTGGTTATTGACTCTCTGAACAGGAAATCTAAGATCCCATGGAGCATCAAGGACCGGATTGAGGATTGCCAGGGAACTGCAAATGACTCTGAACTGGAGATCAAATATTCTCATGTTATAGTGAATCTAATCAACTTGCTGATTACCTAGCTGATGCGGGCCATTGGAGAATCGTTACTGAGATTCATGTTATTGCTTTAGCTGACTCTTAAGGGCTGATCTGTCCCAAAATCTGTGTAATTTCCTTCTGTTACCAAAAAAAGATGTCTTGCTAGACCATACATGCTTCCAACAGACTTGGTGGCTGTAAAGGGAACTTTCTGCAAGTTGGGGGCCTTTTTCTGTAAAAAAATAAAAATATTTTTATATTTTGCAATATGATTCATGATTTGATTTGGTTCAACATTCTGTACGACTTGTGATACACGATTATGAGCTTTAAAGCATTTAAAGGCATGTTTCCTTTTGTGTGTCTAACAAAATCAGTAAACAATTTATGTTGATGGTCCAACTAATTGGATGTGTACCAACTCATCAAAGGTTTGGGCTATCAGAGCATCTAGCCGGGTGGTGATTTTCCATGACATGCACTTGCAGACATGTAATTTTTTGTCTTGTCTGTGCATGATTTAGATCTTGAGCAACCAATGCCTGTTCATGCATCATAGGCTCCAACAGCAACTCAATCTTGTTATATATGCATGTTATTGCCCAAACACAAAGTGTAAGTTTCTATCTAAGTGAATAATTCAGGATTGCATTCTGATATGTTTCTTGTATAAAAGGCACTAATATGGTCATGTGAGCAGACAGGGTGAAATACTTCATAGTCTCTACTAGTGTTTTGTTGCTTTTTTACAGCATTTGGGCAATGTTTGTGTAAGGATTTGTTCTGAGTGATATATATATATATATATATATATATCGCTTTACATTTACATGGAATGCTTTGTTAGAAGTTGGATTAGATGATGTTTCAATACTTTGCCAATTAATTACTTACCTGCTTTCAGCTAAAGCTAACCATTTTAGTGAAGTGAATAAAAAAGAAATATTTGCCTGGTTCTGATTTTTTCTGGGATTATTTTTTTGGTAAATTCATAGGAGGATCTTGATACCATTGATAGAATGATTGCTGATGCTGAAGCAACCTATAACAAGTGGCGGCACCCTGATCCTTACATTGGTATGCATAATGCCGGAAACCCACTTGATCTCATACTGATCTCCAATTGACATGGTTGAACCCATCATTTTTCATATCCTGGTGCTGCCTGCAGTTCTTTTAGTTCTCAGATGCAAAGTATATTTTTGATGGTGGTTCTATTCCTTTTTGTCTGTAACTAGTGCGAATTGTCTTTCGTGTTTAATATGTAGATATGCTTGTTCTTAGATATTTGCATTGAAATTCTAATAGCTTATATACTTGCATGCTTACTCTTTCTTAAACTGACATGGATCAAATAATCGTCAGACATGGCTCAGAACTATATGGACATTGCCTAAGTAACTTGAAAAGTCTCCCATGCTTTAAATGTTCAGGCATGGTGGAAGACACCTTCAGGCTCAGCCTATAGATCATGTCTCAAAATTTGAAACATATACGATAAGCATCACTGGCGGAGCTTATTGCATTGGTGGTCAGAATGCTTAGATGATGAAAAATAAAAACACATGCTCATCAGTAAATTTTGTTTTACTAATTAATATAAATATACCTTACCTTAAAAAATATTGCGGACTTTTAAATTATTTTGAGCTCAATGTCAGATTGGATTTTCTCTGGTAAATCAATGTTGAACGTTTTTATGTATTCTATGACAGGGTTTTACGAGAAAAAATTCCTAAATTTTTTCTATTCTGAATACTCGTCATAAGATCCAGATGCACCCATCTCCAATCCTACAACTACTTTGTAGAATTTTCCTTTTATCCAAAGTGGTATTTGCTTGTCACATAAGATCCGGATGCACCCATCCTGCTCTAATTCCATTAACGACATTCTCCACAATCTCTCCTTTGTTATGGATTATAAGGCCAAGGTGATGCGAGACACATTGAGTTATCCATTCATCTCCAATCTTCCTCTTCTGAAATACTCCTCCAGATTATTTTTTACCTCCTTTGGAAGGTGGAGACAAGAAACAAGACTCCAAGAAAGTCCAGTGAAAAGTTGGTAGGTCGTGCAGTTGCAGACTTGATGGCTTAAGCTTGCTGGGGTTGTGGGAAAGAGAAACTTCGTTGTGTTGCACCTACAATGCCAGGAAATTCTTAATGATTTTGTATTCTTACTTTGTTAGCCAGTTTTGAGGCCATGTATCCCTGTTTCCCTTTACAGATGTTTTTCCCCTCCTCTTTGTTCCCTCTTGATAGAGCACAATGGCAGGACAGGACTTGTGTAGCTGACACCAAATAGTTGGGATTAAGGCTGAGTTAAGTTGAAATGAGTTCTCTTTGTTCTCTGAAATAATATTTTCCTGTTACTGATTAACATGCTTCCTCTATGAATTCTACTGAGCCATAAAATCCACTACTTTTGATATGACATGCTGATTGAACAGCTTATGTTAATCCTTTTTTAAGCAACATTATGTACCATATATATATGCATATTTCTGTAATCTACAATCTCCTAAATGCTGTTAAACTCTTGACAACAATTTTCTAAAAGAAAACATCTAAAACTAATACTAACAAAATAAATCTTAAAAGCTAAAACTAACAACAGTTAAAATTTAAAAAAAATAAATCCAATGATCCACAAATAGGCCATTGGTTGATTGCAAATTAAGATTTATCCTATTGTTAGAAACGGCATTTAATCACCAGAAATATATGTAGCACCACTTTCAAAATGGAACTTAATAAGAATGCTTCATATATGTCCTTCTCGAAGGATTTATAACCTCTATTACCACAGTTGTTCAACAACAGTTTTATTTTAGTTGTAGTAGATGTTTGGATTGCTGCAAGATCATGTTGTGAGCTTAAACAGTCCATCATTGTACATTGATACTTGATTCGCAATACTTGTATTTGTCATCCTCATAGCTTAATGGTTAATTCATCTAAAGTTGCATTTTCTCCTTTATTTTTGTTGTTATGACTGGAGTTTAAATCCTTTTATCTCTTCAATTATAACCATGGGACTTGACAGTTCTATTTTCTTTTGAACAGTTCCTTGGGCTCCTGGTGGTACCAAGTTTACGCGAAACCCAACACCACCTTCTGGGGTAAGTTGGCTATTTTCTTAGACCAAAAGAAGGGGAAGGTTATGCGTTATGTTTTCTGTTTTTCTATCAGTTTTTCTGCGTGCATTATTATTATTATTTTTTACTTCAACTGATAAGTTATTTGTAATCCTGCGCACAGCATTGCTACATTAGTTTATACTGTTTTTCGTTAATGATTACAACCTATTGTTATCAGTACTTGTGCACTAAATGCTTTATGATGAATGCCCTTGAATATGCATCTACTTTAATGTACTTTATTAATTTATTTAGATTACATTTCTAGACAGATAAGGAATCAAGGCATCATTTTTTTTGTATAGTCTACTGGTTGTTAACTTAGAAGATTCCTTTTCTTCTGATTTTTTATTTTTTAGAGGAATAGTGAAGAGTATTTACCAGGAGGCATCCTCCCTGTCTTTACATGTGACACTTCTCAAGATATTGAGTCCACAATCTGGCGACATTAGACCAGTTGGATGATCTTTACTATCTGATGATTATAATCCTGTTTAATGCTCAGAGAATATGGAAGATGGTCCCTTATAAAAGGTCTGCAGAGTGCTGATCAAATGGTTTTACCATCATTCGAGTGAAAAACTTTTGGCCCTGGAGATTGCCAGAGACCATCAAATAGTTGGTCCTGGTTCTACTGTATGTGGAAACCATGTGTTTGTTGTCTCAAGTAGAAGTTGCTGATCTAATTTCTATTGCTTCCTGGTCTAAAACAGGGCAAAATTTTTCGCTTACTAACCAAAAAAATCAACCTTTCATGCTACCTTCTAAGATTGTTTCTATCCATTTTGCTGGAGAATCTGTCTTTTCTAGTATATTTTTACACTATTGTTCACCATTTAGTTGTGGATATCAATTGTCCAACTTATTGTAATATATCTTGGGTAATATTTCTTGTACAAGGTTGCAACATAGGTGAAAATTGATGTCTTGTAAGTTAATTTCTTGAGTGACTTCAAATTGTCCTTTCAGAAGTTTTCTAAGAAAATAAAATCTCTTCCTCGTTTTTTTCTTTATTTATTAGTTTTATTTTATTTTTGGTGGTGGTTGTGGATGGATGGGGGTTCATTAATTGTAGGAATTGCAAAATTATAAAATATTTTTCAAGGTGGGCAGTAATGACTGATAATGATGGTTTAGTTTGAGTGGTAGCTAGCAATTGAAGAATATGGGATAACCTGAAACCTTTAGCTTCTACACTAGCTTTCAAATGGATTCAACAGAAATTTAACCAATGCCATGGATTAAAACTATAATTTATTGTTTATTCATATTTTCAAGCTCCTCGTAACCTTTGCCTTTTACTTAGATGTTGGCATGTAGGAATATAGGATCCTGCAAATTTTGACAAATCTTGTTTCATAGGGAGTGCTTGCAGGAATGTGTCAAATATTTTATTAAGATACAAAATGATTTCATAAAAGAGAAGCTTATTCAGTATAATCAGCCAATTATTTAGGTTCAAATATTTACAACTCAGGTTATCTGTATTAGTGTAGCTTAAAGGAACTGTACGATAGAATTGGTCTAGAAGATTGGCCTTGAGAACATTGTTACAAAAATATTATTTTTATCAGTCGGTGGTTTTATGTGATCAAGAATAAAGAATCTGGTAAAGAAAGTTGATTGTTCATGGGTAGCATTGATTTGGGGAAGAGGGAAGTTGATCATTCATCGCAACAGTACAGAAATATTTAGGGGTACCCGCTATGGTTCTTTTTCTTTTGACGAGGGTACACTCTTTTGTTACTAACAGGCAACATATTGATGTAGGCTGTTTATGCATACTTGACAGAACTTCTTGCTGTGATGAGCTGAGATGCATTCTGTTCTGTTTTGTTTCAATACAGTACCTTATCTTTTTTTTTTTTTTTAAAGAAAAAAATTAATTGATCACAGGATTTGGGGATATCCACAAGTTAAATTTCTGTTGACATCTTATATAGGCATTTATAGGTGTTTCATGTGATTGGTACTATTGTTTCAATAATGTTACTACTTTTATGAAAAAATGCCAACTCTATAAATTCCCTATGCAATTTCTCATTTGGAGTCCATTGAATCACTTTCTTGACAATGTCTAGCAAATCTTGACAGCAATGGATAGTGGAGACTAGGATCATTCCTTTTGCTTTTCTGATATTATGGTGTGCATAATTGACGTGGCCTGCTGATGGTAGAATCAATTTCCTGTTAACGGAATTAGGTGGATCTTCAAGGAAGGATATAAGGAGATTCCTTTTTTTTTTTCTTATTTGAAAACATTTTTGTGCTGAAAAAAAAAAGAGGAATGTTGGTTAAACAAGTCTTATATTTTAACTCTATCTTTGTAGGGGAACTGATGTACTAGAGGTTGGGAGGGTCATGCATTTCCACATTATTGTGTTTTGTCCATAGAAATCTTTCATTTTTTTTTTAATTATAGAAGGAAAAGTTTCATTTATTTTGGACAACATCTTTGTTCTTATAATTGTATCTATGCCTTTTCCCTGGCCTATTGTGTTCTGTTGTTTTTTCTGAAAACATTAAGGGGAGCTTAGAAGGGAAAGATATTTCTTTATAGTTTATAAGTTAATCTAATATGGATGAAGTTATTCAATTTGAATCCATTAGCTCATGAAGTTGAGATTTGATACAAAATTTGTGTTTTCTGTTTGGTTTTTAATAATCTTCAAAAATTCGCTTTTGATGCAGATCGAAATAATCTATGGTTATGGTCGTGAAGATAATGACTGAAACCGGCATGGTATTCTGTGGTAATTGGGATCCAAGCTTCGATGACTTTGATTTTCTCACTTGCATGTGCCATCTAGGGCTTCATGTTTTGTTGATGGACTAAGTTTATTCCATATTTCCCCATTTTATTTTAGCATCAACTGTTAAAGATGAGAGCCATAATCGTGCAGGACCTGTTACAATTCTGCAGTGTAAATGCTTGTTTATGATCCTTGGGAAATGTAGTCTGTCTGAAACCAGGCCTACAAAACAATTCCGTTAGCCAAACAGCGTCGTTATCCATCTCTTGGTTCTTTCTCCATACTTTCTTGGTTCATTATCTATTATTCATTTTTTTCCCTGTAGAAGAGCAACATATGTGGACGTTTTTTTACTTATTTGACCGTCTAGGGAACAAAGCTAAAAAACAAAGGGAGAATGAGTATCCCCCATCAATGAGTCACCCTTGGTCCGTGGCCACTGACCAAAAGGTCTTGCCACGTAAAGATTGGAAACATCCACCAAAATGATCAGGCCGCAAATATCCCTCCTTTCATTTTTCAATATTCAGAAGAATGCGTTTCTTTGTTGTCTCTGTCGCTCAACAATTTTTTTATTTTTCATGGAAAATTTATAGAAATAAATTTACAAATGTTCAAGTTCAATTCAAGTTGAATTGAATTGAAGCCCACCCAAGTTGCATAAGATGGATTGATTTGAAGCCCACCCAAGTTGCATAAGATGGATTGAATTGAAGCCCACCTGGGCGTGCATTCAAGTTTTGACAAATGTTCACCTTCACTTCAAGCCCACACAAATTGCATAAGATGATTTTATATAGAACATTTACAATAAATTTAAAATGCATAATAACCCACCATCACATATTAATATGCATAATACATCCAATTTAAATAATATGGTATACATGTGAATGACAAACCAATTGCAAATTAATGCATACAAATATCATGTAATACATTATGAATTTCTGATTTATACACAGCAAAAAAAAAAAAAAAAGTCGGTTCCTTGGATCAATTATGCACGATGAAAAAGGAAATTAAAGAGCATGTTGTGCATATTAGAGCAGTCTGCATAGTGGTTCAAGTGGAGAATGTGACGTGCCAATGGAGTTCACATCTCCACCCCACAACAGGCCACCCTACAACATCCCACAGTACATTCCCGCCGTGTATTGGGAACACCTCTTGATGATGACATCATTAGTTCTAATACTATCATCAGAAGATGTTCCCAATACACGCCAGAAATGTGCTGTGGGATGTTGTGGGGCGGAGATTTGAACTCATGCCAATGATATTAAAATATTATAATATGGTTATAAGACCTGCATTATTATGAGATGTTACATGCTGAATTTGTATGCAGCTGGTTCGTGGATTGAGATAACCACGATGCCTCCATATGCAAGTATGCTAAACCTATAGATAGTAGCCACATGTTAGTGGGATTAGGTGCAAAGTTCCAACTGGATCCCACCTGCACCCTGATTGGGAGGGGTCATCAGTTTGGGTGATCCGGTGATGGGCAATCCCAATAGTATAGCCTCATGGAACCAAAAAGGAAGCGAAGATTGTTCTTTTCCACTATACATCTTCAATGGTGCGATGGAAGGGAAGCCCCGTGAAGAAGATGCACACAAACAGACTAGATCTATTAAACTTTTTTGCTGTGCTTGTTACATGATCGATGCTTCATAATTTGCTATAAAAACCATGAATATCATAATATATGAGTTTTAAACCAAGTCTTAGAAACCTGTCACACATTGACTATTTAGTGTAGAATCCGGACTTTGAATAAATGGGATATTGAGACTTTGAGAGTGTCATATCTTGTCCTTTTATAAATGATCTTTCTTTTTTATGGTTTAAGGCATTCACTTTACTCGTTAGTCTTGTATTTTGATGTTGCCTCTTAGGTGGGTACCATGGGGCGAGTTTTCGCATGGTTGAAGAGCTTTTTGAGCTATTTAGGTCTAGATATATACTTGGAAGTTGGAACCAATTCAATTTCTATGCGGGGCAGGCTAGGGCATTTTTTACAATATAATGCCACACTTGCCACCATATGCGAAATTAATTCATTTATTTTCTTTCCCTCTCAACTTGCTCCCCCCTCTCTCAATGCCTTCTTATTAAGTCTTAAATTTAAGGTATCAATTCCCAATATCTCTCATTAAATCATATGTTTAAATTAATTTTTCTTATCAATAAGTTCTATTATGGCATCATAGATGAACCCTTAGATCTATGACATAAAAACTTATGCTTTTTAAAAATGAATCAAGAATGAAACCATTATTTTGTCTAGGTAGTGGATAAGCAATCCAATCATATGGGCCAAAATGGGCCATATAATGTCATAGGTAAACAATAAAATTTTAAAATATAAATAAATGCAATAAGATAAAAATATTTCGTAGAAACATTTGGGTATATGTATAGTATTTTTCATTAATAATCATATAATATAATAAACAAGAATTGTTTTTATTTATGACAGAAATAAAATACAAAATTTAAAATCGGCCCAAGAATGAACTTGTTTTTTTGTTTGGTGGCAGGTTATTAATTCAACATTTTGGGTTAAATGTTCCAGCCTTGATATCATAATTAAACAATAAAAATTATAACAATAAAATCACAAAAAATGCTGAAATTTCATAGAAAACATTTGTACACATCTATGATATTATATATTCATTGCATTAAACAAAAAAAAGTGTGATAAATAAAATTTATAAAGGTATAGAAAAAATCAGATAGATTATCATCATCATCATCTTCACACACACACACACACACACACACACACACACACACACACACACACAATATATATATATATATATATATACACATATATATATATATATATATATATATATATATATATGCATTTTTGTTATAACTTATTGATTTATATTTGTTAGAGATTAAACTATTATTGGATATTACACTATTTATTGACTAATTTAATATAGTTTTAGTATTTATTGTGTTTTCATAATTATTGTATTATTTGTATATTTATTAGTTATTTCTTGTATTTTTATTATAAATTTATTTTAAAAAATTGTTTATTTTTGCTATAAATTCTCAATAATTATTGGAAATTAAACTATTGGTACTTATTAGATATTAAACTATTAATTTAACTAAAATTAGGAGTGCTCATAGGCCATTTTAGTTCAGTTGAAGGTTGTTTGGCCAACTAAACCAACTTGGTTGGGTTGGGGAGTTGGTCACCCAAAACTAGATGTTCATGGGTTGGATAGCCCAACGGGTTGGCCTGGCTCAACCCATTCTAAATTGGGTTTGGTCAACATTTTAAGCCCACAGGCTTAGGCTTGGCCTTTAAACATCAGGTCTAACTATTTTATGGGTTGGGCTCGGGCTTTCCTAAATAAGCCCGACCCAAGCCCAAACCGGTAATATGATATATAGTAAAAAATATAATATGTATATTAATAATACATAAGCTATATATATTATATAATAAAAAATAGTAATGAAAAAATGTATTATATATTATAATATAGAATATTATAAAATATATAATATATTATTAATAATGTATAATTAATATAATATATAATATTTGTTTAGGTCAGGCTTAGACTTATGCCTGGTCATTTTCTATTTATAAAGAAGAAAAAGCCCGACCTAGGCCTACTTGTGTATAAAGAATAGTAGGCGTGTTCTTTGAAGGTGTGAACACTGGCAGGGTGGTCAATGGTCTAGAGCTTGATGATGTCATCCCAGGATGAAGTCAAGAAAGAGTCAGCAGAGTGGACTTCACGGGAGTGTTCATGGAGGGAGAGAATAGGGTTAGTGGTGGGTGGAAGAGCAAGGTCCCTTCTTGTTTGCAGACAAAGTGGACTTTGTGGGAGTGTTCATGTAGGTTATACGCAAATCGCCTAAGATGGCATGTTGAGGCAAGTGTACTATTATACAACAAAGCAGCTAGGTGTAGTGCCCCAATATTAGACAATGACAGCCATGAGCGTCAATCTCAGACGAGTAGCTACCGCCGCCGTTGCTGGGGTGTTGAGTCAAGAAGGTAAATTGGTTGTGAAGCCTTCCCAAGGTTCTCTATGATAGTGCGAATATGATCTTCAAAGGGTTGTCTTTGATTTTAGTAGATGGTTGATAAAGAAAATTAGATGATACTTGAAGGGCATTTGTGTCTTTTTACATGCCACTTAATGACTAATTAACGATAGGTAGTAGATTGTCACGTATGAAAGTTCGGTTATTGGATTGTCGCTTTTTAAAGTTTGGGGACTAAATAGTCACCCGAGCCAAAGTGAGGGGTATTGATCGAGAATTTCCCCTTGTTTTTAAAATCCGTATTTCCAAAAAAATCTATTATTTTTTTCCTAAATTATCTATAATTCCTATTTATCATTTTTATAATCTAATCTAATATATTCTTTATGTATACTAAAACAAGGGAATGTCTGCCTTTTTTCGCCATGTTTTATTTCATATATTTTTAATCCACATAATTTTATAAATGTCCAATGAGAGAGATGTTCTGTATTCTAAATGTCCACACATATATACAACTTTTAAGTTTTAAAGAAGAGTGAACAATAAGGTGAACATTCTTTTAAAGAGGAGACACATACAGGTCTACGGTTGGCGTTGGACCTTGGTGGGTCAATATGGGTGCGAGAAACTGGAACACAAGCCTGCAGGTTTCTGGAAAACAAACATTTAAATGCCCCTCTTAAATTTTTGGCTAACGGCCTTTTTTGTATTAGGGTCTGCTAAGTGTCTTAGTATTTAGTTTTGTATTGGATATTATTATATCTTCTAGGAGGGGTGGCGTTGTTAATTGAGATGTTGTCCTTCTATCAATTCATTTTTCATTAAATTTTCTTTCTTTTGATCTCTTTTGTTTTGCTACAATTAGGTTGCATCGGGTTGGGGCTTATAAATAGGGTAAAAAACAAAAAAAAAAAATATTTAAATATAACTTAGAATAAAAATTAACAAACATTAATAGAAATTTATCTAACAATAAAACCCAAAAGTAACGTCAAGGTTGGAATGGGTTTGACATTGCCCAATTGAAAAAAAAAAATCTTTAGTAGCCACGAAAAAATGGGCAAGGTCCATGGGCCATGTTTGGTTTGACAGAATGTTGAGGGAAAGTTAAAGAACTTGTACCCATCTGATATTGGAGATGTGCGGTGTCAGATATAGCTCGTAGGGTGTTAGAATGTGTTTCGTTGGCAGGAAATCCCAACTCCCATCAAAGGGTTTCAAACTGTATATGGGAAGGTGATGTGAATGAGGTGTCCACCTAATGAACGTTGCAGATCCCTTATGTTACGAGTTCCCTAACTCGTAACAGAGAGAGAGAGAGAGAGAGAGAAGGGGGCAGGCATGAGTGCTTCATACCTAGCGAGGAGGGCTGCTCAGAAGGAGCGGGTGAGGATCCTCTACAGAAGGGCTCTCAAAGACACTCTCAACTGGGCCGTCCATCGCCATCTCTTCTATCAAGATGTAAGAGCATTTCTTCCCCTCTTGCCATCCATGATGATTATTACCACACCTTTGCTCCATCTCTTTACCTACACTGCGATCTTCATCACGTTCTCCCACAAGAGATCCACCTCTCTCTCTCTCTCTTACTTTCAGAATTTGTTTATCTGCGTTATGCATTTTGGATTTCGTTCAAATTTCGCACAGATTATTTGAATTCTTTCTGCAAATTTCAATTTCAGGCATCCGACCTCAGAGAAAAGTTCGAGGCCAACAAACACGTGGTTTGTTCTCTTGAATCCCGGGAATCAAGCTTTTATACTTTTAAGTTCTCTTTCTTATTTGTGTTTCATCAGTTTTGTACTCGGCGCACAAATAATAATGCATATTTGTGTTCTTTGTGCCGGTCTGGGATTTACTCATACTGTGCTAAATCAGTGTTTTGTCAAAGACTTTTTTTTTGGTTACGACGAGTAGACTTGTACCTAGGAGGCTAGTGTTTTGTCAAAGACTCTAAAATGCAGAAGGTGTCCTGAGCATTTCACTTCATTAGTTTAAATAGATGCAGACGAAGGTTCGAGAATCAAGAAAAAGCAAGAAGAAGCACGTGGAAAATCACAAGAAATAGGCCACGTGGTGAATACATGGACAAGTGTTCCACCGACCCTGATAACTGATTAACAAACTCAAGCCTAGATGTTACAGTACAGACTTACAAATAATGCCCCAACCTGGATCGTGCTGCAATGAATTGATCTTTGCCAAGGGCCTTAGTAAATATGCCGGCTGGTTGATTCTTTGTAGGGAGGTGAGAAGTAACAATGAGTCCCGATTGGAGATGGTGTCTTATGAAGTGGCAATCGATTTCAATGTGCTTAGTACGCTTATGGAATACTGGATTTGTGGCCATATGGAGTGCTTTTTTATTATCACAGTAGAATTCCATGGGTTGAGAATGTTGTAGGCCTAAATCTCTGAATAGACGATGAAGACATCTGGCTCAAGGCGATGTTGTTGCTCCATTGGAAAGGGGCACTGCTTGCGGGCTAACATACCAGCACCTTTTGAGTATATCAAGTGTATATTTCTTCTGGCAGAAGAAGAATCCATCATTTGTTCTTGAGACATCAATGCCCAAAAAATATTTTAGTGGGCCAAGATCTTTAATTGGGAATCAGTTTTGAAGATATTGTTTGAGGGCTGCAATTTGAGTAGGATCATTACCCACAATAAGTAAGTCATCAATATAGACCAAAATGGCAAGAGATGAGTTGTGATTGAAGGATGTAAAGAGAGTGGTATCAGCTGTGGACTAGGTGAATCTTTATTGTTTGAAGGCCCGGGCTAAAGTATAGAACCAATTTTGTGAGGCTTGTTTGAGACCATAGATGGACTTATTGAGGTGACATACACGAGGGTCAGTAGAAGTGAGCAAGCCCAGAGGTCGTAACATGTAAATGTTGAGGGCTCGTGAGTAGGATCTAGTCACGGGGCGATCCACGGGAAAACCTTCCTGTTTTCCCTTGTCTCTTCCCTTGCGTGAGGTACCTATCTTGCTCTTCTTGGGCGGAGGTGATTTGTTCAAGAGATCACCAACTCTCCTACTTTCTTGAGACTGAATATTCGATGCCTTTAATCCTCACTAGGGTCTCCTTAAATAGGAGAAGATTACAATAGTCCCACTCCTAGTTGGTCATGGAGACCTTCTCCTAATCTAACAAGAGTAAGTCACTTCTTATTCCGATCTAACAAGTAAGTCCTAATCTAATGAGGTAACAAGATAAGATAAGTGCTGTCGAAGTAGGTGGGATGGGGCCCACTACTGCTGCCAAAGTAGATGGGCTGAGTTGTGCCGAAGTAGATGGGCTGGGCTTACTGTTGCCGTTGGCGACGCTGGTGAGTCTTCTCAGTAAACGCGTCCATAAAATTACACCCCTCCTGGACTAAGAGCTTGTTCACAAGCTCGAAGTCAGGGAAAGTCTCTTGAAGTTCGACCAAGGGAACCCAAGTGGCTTTGGTTGGGGGTAGGTTGGCCCATTCGACCAAAACTTCGGGAGTGCCTCCAGTGATGCGGGAGCGGAGCAAAGTCATTGATTCAAGGATAAGTTTGCCTTCCTGTAGGGGCGATAGGCTGGGAACCTAGTCTGGAGGGATGCCTATAAATGGTTTCAGCAGGGAGACGTGGAAAACATCGTGAAGCCGACTGTTTGCTGGTAACTCGAGCTGGTATGCAATCGAGCCAATCCGCTGTAAGACCTTGAAGGGCCCAAAAAATTTAGGGCCTAGTTTAGATGTGGCCTTGTGGCGTAAGGAGCGTTGCCTATAGGGCTGCAGCTTCAACCAAACGTATTGCCCTGGTTCAAGTGTTAGCTCCCGATGGCGTTGGTCATAAGTGTGCTTCATGCGGAGCTGGGCTTGTTGTAGGTGAAGGTGGACGTCGGCGAGAAGGGTGTCGCGTTCTTGCAAGGAGTGGTTAATTGCCTCCAAATGGGTAGAGCCTGGTTCGTAGGACAGTAAACGAGGGGGGTCCTGGCCATAAACGATGCAAAAAGGGGTCATGCCGAGGGAAGAATGGTAGGCAGTGTTGTAGCAATACTCGACCCAAGGCAGCCAGTCCACCCACTGTCGCGGTTGGTCACCCACGAAACATCGAAGATACATTTCTATTGTGCGGTTTACCACTTTCGTCTGACCGTCGGTCTGTGGGTGATATGCAGAAGAGAAGGCCAAGGTGGTGCCATGAAGACGAAACAATTCCCTCCAAAACACACTAGTGAAAACCGGGTCCCTGTCGCAGACAATGGATTCAGGTAGCCCGTGTAACCTGACAATGTGTGTGAAGAAGGCGAGGGCGACGGAGGCAACACTGTATGGGTGTGAGAGGGGAGTGAAGTGGGCGTATTTGGAAAACGGTCTACCACCACGAACATGACTGATTTGCCACCTACCTTGGGCAGTCCTTCGATGAAATCCATGGATATGTCGGCCCAGATCTGAGTGGGATCGAAAGGGGCTGAAGGAGGCCTGTCGGGTGCAAGTTCTCCCATTTATGCTGCTGGCATGCGGAGCAGTTTTGGACAAAATCCCGGATAGAAGCTTTCATACCAGCCCAATGGAAATCAGACTGGACACGATGCAGTGTCTTCTGAACGCCCTCATGGGTGGAGTTGTGGATGTTCGAAATGATGGAGGAGATTAAGGGGAACCCAGGTGGAAGGTAGACCCGTCCCTTTTATAGGACCAGGCCATCATGAAGGGACCAATTGGGATTGGTAGTTCCAGACTGTATTTTCTGTACAAGAGGGTTCCATTCGGGTGACTGTGGTAGGGCCTTCTTGATGTCGTCCAATAGAGAGAGACGTGGTTGGGATAGCCCATACAAGGACATTCCTTCCTCATCGCGTCTGGAAAGGGCATCGGCTGCGCGGTTTGAGGAGCTCGCCTTATATTCTATGCGGAAATCGAACCCAAGCAGCTTGCGAACCCAGTGCTGCTGAGGGGACGTGGTGAGCCGTTGTTCCAACAAGTACTTGAGACTGTAGTGATCGGTTTTGACAACGAATGATCGTCCCCACAAATACGGCCTCCAATGTTGCACGACCCTGGCTAGTCCGATTAGCTCGCGCTCATAGGCTGGTAGCTTCATATGCCGATCGGCCAACTTGCGACTGAAGAAGGCGATCGGGTGTCCCTACTGTTGTAAGACGGCCCCAATACCCCTACCGGATGCATCACATTCGACGGTAAACTCGAGGCCAAAGTTTGGTAGTCGTAGAACTGGAGTGGAGGTCGAGCGTCTCTTAATGTCACGAAGGCTGCCTCCACTGTATTGCCCCATCGGAAGGAATTCTTCTTGAGTAGATTAGTTAATGGGGTGGCTAGCAGTCCATAATTTCGTACAAATTTGTGGTAGTAGCCGGTCAGCCCGAGGAACCCGCGCAAAGCCTTGACGTTTTGGGATCGTGGCCACTCCTTGATAGCCTGAATCTTGGAGTTGTCTACTGTGACCCCTTGTCCGTGGATGATGTGGCCCAGGTACAGCACCTGCCATTCTCCGAAGGAGCACTTAGGTCGTTTGAGAAAGGTCTGTGTAGTCGTAGGAGCTTGAATACGGCCCGTAGATGATGTACATGCTCCACCCATGATTTACTGTATACGAGGATATCATCAAAGAAGACTAAGACAAACTTGCGCAAATGGGGCTAGAATACCTCGTTCATCAGTGACTGAAACGTGGATGGGGCGTTTGTGAGACCAAACGGCATGACTAGGAATTCAAAGTGGTCGTGGTGGGTGCGAAAAGCAATTTTTTCCACATCTTCAGGAGCCATTCGGACCTGGAAGTATTCGGACCGGAGGTCTAGTTTGGAGAAGTATTGGGCCCCATGTAGTTCGTCGACCACCGGAATGGGAAATTTATCTTTGATCGTCTGGCTGTTGAGTTCCCTGTAGTCAACGCAAAACAGCCATGATTCATCCTGTTTTGCTACCAAAAGGATTGGTGATGAGAAGGGGGAATGGCTGGTTCGTATAATCCCTTGTTTCAGCATCTCAGAGCATTGTTGTTCGATCTCGTCCTTCTGTAGATGTGGGTAACAATATGGCCGAACGACGACTGGTTCGGAGCTTGCTACCATAGGGATTCGGTGATCGCAAGCTTGGGGAGGGAGAAGGCCCTTTGGTTCTTGGAATACATCTGAAAACTCAGCAAGGAGTTTTTCCATGGCTGTTGTCTGCATGGTTTCTGCTTGGAGTGCATGAGCCTGTGGTATTTTTTCCTTTTCCTTACAACCTTGCCACGAGACTTGCTTTCCATTCAAATGGAAAGTCATGGTTAGTGCGCTGAAGTCCCATAGAATTGGGCTTAGGGTGATCAGCCATTTGATCCCGAGGACAAGATCGAACCCATCCAAGGACAGTACAAATAAGTCGGCAAAGAAGAGTTCAGAGTCCACCTGTATCTGGACATTCTTGCAGATTCCGGGGCTATGGATTCTTTCGCCATTTGTGACGGCTACTTGGAGCTGTGGACGGGGTTTGATTGGTAGATTGAATTGCAGGGCGGCGTGCTCACTCACGAAGTTGTGCGTGCTCCCTGAATCTACGAGTATCCGTACTGGTTTGCCTATGATCCGGGCCTGCAACTGCATGGTTTGAGAGTTCTTAATGCCGGTAATGGCATGGAGGGAGATCTCTGGCTCGAATGTTGCGGTTTCTTCGTCGTCCTCTTCTTGCTCATCTACTAGGAGGCAGAAGAGCCTCTTGCACCGATGCCCGATTGAATAGAGGTCGTCGCAATTAAAGCACCGGCCCTTCGCCCCGTCGTTCGGCCATCTCTGCTCTAGACAATCTCTTAATGGGAGGAGCCACTTCGCTGCTCCCCACGCTTGTCGCTGGTCTGGAGGTATTACTTGAGTGGGTCTTCTGTTTGTTGGCCGAAGGGAATTTGCTACGGTTGATCTCGGGGGAGCCCATGAGGTCGGTGGTCGCCCCGGGCTGATGGTCCCGCGGCTGAGTTGCAACTTGCGCTCGAATGCACGGGCTAGGTTCATGGCTGTTACTAGATTTGGAGGGTTCTGCATCTCTACATCCACCCTCAGAGGTTCTGATAATCCGACTGTGAACATGTCTTTCTGCTGGTCTGGATGCACGGATGATGCTCTGGCGAGGAGGGTTTGGAACTGGCGTTGGTACTCTGCCACTGTTCCCGTTTTTTTGAGATTGATCAGCTCGCCCAAGGGGTTACTTGTTAGCGGAGGTCCGAACCTAAGAAGGCAATATGACTTGAATTGTGCCTAGCCGAGCTCGGGTTCTTCTTGCTCCAATCGGTAGAACTAGAGTTGGGCTTCTTCTGTTAAGTGGAAGGCGGCCAGGCTAACCTTGTCGCGGTCATCAGTCCGTTGGTTGCGAAAAAACTGTTCGCACCTGTGCAACCAACCTAGGGGATCTCTGCTGCTGTTGTAGGACGGGAACTCCAATCTGCTATATTTTGGAATAATGGTGGCTCCCTGACTGGTGGTCTGGTGTTCATTGGATGATTTCGACGGGTCTGGTTGGCGATTGCTGGTGGCTGCTGCTCCGTCGGCGTTCTTTCTCTGTTAGAAAGGAACAACTCCATCAGGCGCTGAAGCTCTCTGATTTCATCCTTGATCTCTCGGACCTCGGAATTGGTTTCTGTGACGCGGTCTTCAAGCTCGTGGACCCGAGATGGTAGCTGTTTTGGATCACCCATGACGCCTTGCTCTGATACCAGATTGTTGAGGGCTCGTGAGTAGGATCTAGTCACGGGGCGATCCACAGGAAAACTTCCTGTTTTCTCTTGTCTCTTCCCTTGCGTGAGGTACCTATCTTGCTCTTCTTGGGCGGAGGTGATTTGTTCAAGAGATCACCTACTCTCCTACTTTCTTGAGACCGAATATTCGATGCCTTTATTCCTCACTAGGGTCTCCTTAAATAGGAGAAGATTACAATAGTCCCACTCCTAGTTGGCCGTGGAGACCTTCTCCTAATCTAACAAGAGTAAGTCACTCCTTATTCTGATCTAACAAGTAAGTCCTAATCTAATGAGGTAACAAGATAAGATAGGTAGGTAACAAGATAAGATAAGTGCTGTCGAAGTAGGTGGGCTGGGGCCCACTGCTGCTGCCGAAGTAGATGGGCTGGGCTTACTGTTGCCGCTGGCGACGCTGGTGAGTCTTCTCAGTAAATGCGTCCATAACAGTAAATCTCTTTATGAAGTTCATCATATAAAAAGGCATTGTTCACGTTCATTTGATGGGCTTCCCATTTACAAATCACAACTAAGGCAAGTAAACAACGGATTGTTACTAGCTACGCAATTGGAGCATAGGTTTCATTGTAGTCAATTCCCTTAGCTTGAGTGTACCCTTTGGCCACTAGACAGGCTTTGAATTGCGCAATTGAACCATTGGGTTTCTATTTAGTTTTGTAAATCCATTTGCACCCAATAGCCTACTTATTGAGGGGTAATGTTGTAAGGTTCCAAGTGTTGGTAGCTTGAAGGGTATTGGGTTCCGCTTTCATGGCTTGTCTCCAACAAGAATGCTTTTGGGCTTGAGAGTGACTGGTAGTCTCATTGTATTTGTAATAGGCAACGATATGACTAGGCCCAAGTCCGGTCCATTGTCATCTTACATTGATTTTGTATTGTAGGGAAACTGATCTTCAAAAAATACAACATCACATGACACAAAGAGTTGATATGTCTCAAGATTGTAGAGTCTGTAGCCTTTTTGATCATGTGGATATCCAATGAACATGCATTTAATAGATCTTGAGTCAAATTTGTCTCGTCCTCCACAAAGAGTCTGAGCATAACATAGGAACCTGAAAACCTTCAAATGATCATAGTTAGTTTTGAAAACCTTCAAATGATGTGGGCTGTAGTGAGTATACATTCTTCCCAAAATGTAATTGGCAAATGGGCTTGAAATCTGAGAGCCCTTGCTATCTCCAATAAGTGCCTGTGTTTTCTCAATGACCCAATTCTGCTGTGGGGTTTCAACGCAAGATCTTTGATGATCCATTCCATGTTCATGTAAGAAATCATCGATCCAGATAAGAATTCTGAACTGTTATCTAAACATACACATTTAATGGTAGTGTGAATTTGGTTTTGCACAAGAGCTGAAAACATGACAAAGTAAGATTTAAGCAAGTACACCAAGGTGGCTCGAGAAAAACCATCGACTATAGTGAGGAAGTAATGAGCACCACTAAGATAGGGGGTATGATAACCACCCCAAATATCGCAATGGATTATTTCAAACAAGGAAGAGGTGCTACTGCTACTAATAAGAAAACTGAGTGTTATTTGTTTGGCTCTAAAGCAAGTATCACAACATTTATTAAATAGTGGTACAATTCTCAAACTAGGTATCTTTAACAGCCGTGAATAGGAAGCATGTCCCAATCTTGAATGCCATAGTTGAGAATTCATAGTAGTGGAAGAATGGAAAGCCACAATTGTTAGGGTAATTGGGGGTGCAGTATGAAAGTAATAGAGGCCATCATGCATAGTACCCACCCCAATTAGTTTCTTGGTTGCTAGGTCCTGTAAAACGCAAAAGGTGGGAAAGAAAACAATGACATAGTTTAACTGTGATGTAAGTTTACTGACTGAGATTAATTTACACTTGAAATCTGGTATGTGTAACACACCTCTTAAGGTCAGATGAAAATTTAAGGGCACTTGGAGTTTAGAGACAACAAGTAAAAGAGCACCATAAGGCAATGGAGCCGGATTGTGATGATTAGCTGAAAAGATGGTGTCAATGAGCCAAGATCTTGAATTAATGAGAGCTATTGAACTAGAAATCTTACCTGCAAAGTGTAGATGTCATGGTGGTGGGCTGATTTTCACCATTAAGAAAGTTAACTGGTTGGCGATATTAAACCAGAGACTGGAGACTTGGGATTGAATCCCGCCTGCACCTAGGTTGGGGGATGGGCTACCCCCCCGTTGTGTAGCCCTTCAAAAGAAAAAAAAAACTAGGGATTGGAGACTCCAATGGAGTACTTGTTTTTGCCTGATTGGAGGTAGACAACTGT
Source organism: Nelumbo lutea (assembly GCF_056320005.1). Lineage (NCBI taxonomy): Eukaryota > Viridiplantae > Streptophyta > Magnoliopsida > Proteales > Nelumbonaceae > Nelumbo > Nelumbo lutea. The sequence continues at coordinate 26,584,307 of NC_142688.1, read as the reverse complement.
TTCTTGGAAGCGTTTTTGTTGCTGGTTTTGTTCTTAATCTTCCAGTCTGGTGGATAGCCAACAAGTTCATGGCATTTTGCTTTTGTGTGCCCGATCTTTTTACAATGATCACATCGAGGGTGAGGCTGGTCTTTTTGCTATTGTGGATTCTTGGATCCAGATCCACTCACATAGAAGGCTGCACTCTCTATAGTTGGTTGTCTGCTACCACTTAAAGAGAGGTAATTTCTTCCTATGATTAAGAGCATATACTTTATTGACATTTGGTAGTGGTTCCATGGTGAGAATACTTGATTTGATGGTGTTAAATCGGTCACTGAGTCCTTGGAGGAATTGGTTATTTGGTATACTTGTTCCTTTTCTCTTTCAGCCAGGATATCTTTGGTGGCACCATCACAAGAACCATTTGGAGTAGATGAGTATGTAGAGATCGCCTCCCACAGGCTTTTGAGTTTGGTGTAATACACAACAATTGGTAAACTTTCTTGATGAAGTAGAGACAGGTCTCACTCTAGTTCAAAGACTCATGGAGCATTTCCTTGTGAATATCGATCCTCCAAATCCTTCCAAATGTCTCTGGCCATCTCTGCATAAGCAATGCTCTCATGCAGATCTTTGGCCATTGCATTGAAGATCCAAGAGATCACCATGGAATTGGATTTCGACCAGGCAAGAAATTCAATATGATTTGTTGGTTTAGGTTTTGGAATTGAACCCTCAACAAATCCAAACTTGTGTTGGGTGTTGAGAGCATTCAACATTGCTCGTCTCTACGTTGCATAATTGTCTCCGGTCAGGGGACAAGAGACCTGAACAACTCCCGGGTTGTTTGAAGGATGAAGGTAATATGCAAACGCCAGATCTGGAAATGTGGTGATCATTCCTCCGGTGGCGGTGTTGGATGCCATTGAAGAAGTGAATAGAAGAAGGAAATTTCAGACGAGTTGAATGAGGATCGCAAAAACAGAGCACTGCGGCTCTGATACCATATAAAATGCAGAATGTGTCCTGAGAATTTCATTTCACTAGTTTAAATAGATACAAATGAAGGTTCAAGAATCAAGAAAGAGCAAGAAAGAAGCATGTAGAAAATCACAAGAAATAGGCCATGTGGTGAAATACATGGACAAGTGTTCCATTGACCCTGATAACTGATTAACAAACTCAAGCCTAGACTGTTACAGTGCAGATTGTAATAAAGACTGTTAGTTAAGTTTCACTTTGGTATCACGCTCCAAAGGAAATTACAGTTTCCAACGGAATGGATGTAAATCCAGGTGCAGCTGATACGAAATAAGTGTCAGAACTTGGATAAATGGTGAAATTCTAAGTTGAACATACACTAGTGAGAGTGAAACCACCATCTTTGTATAGATTCCATTACACTCTTATGGGGCCTTTTGATTATAAATGTTGATTTCGAAATATGAATGAAATGTCATATCTAGGTTGCCTAGTTGACTTGGAAACACTGCTTTCTTGTTTCTTTGCAACTAGTCCTGTTTGCCTCTATGTATATTGCTGCTTCCTCACTTGACTTTGTATCTCCTACTTCTTTGGCTAAAATCACTTTCTTCCTGAGGTGCTTAATGCATGCTACTAGACTTCAAAATTATGGTCTTGATTTTCCACAGAAGAAAGAATTGTAAAATGACTACAATTTTCAAAATTGTAGAATGTATTCTAAGACAATTTCAACTGACTTGTTATTATTATTATTATTATTATTTGATGATTACTGACTTGTTATTTATTTTTATAAAATGTCTGGGATACTGTAGGTGTTGTATATGTCTATGATAACTATATGCTAATGTTGAGATCTCATAAAATCCATTTGTCAAATTAAGTGATTTTGAAGATTGTATTAAGATATTCCTGACATACGTTTATTCTTCCAGGCATAATGGCTGACTCCCATATACAAAATTTAAAGATATGATCACTAACTCACTATATCATGTAAAAGATTGTCTATCTGAACACCATCAGGAGATGGGAACATAATATCATGCTAGTTACAAAAATAAGTATATTCAAGTTCACAATTATTGCTAAAAAAACTCCACTGTGCGAGTTACAGGGGGGTCATTGGAATGTTGTCAAAGATATGCTTGTTGCTTTTTTCAACAATTCACAAAAGGGATCTAGGTTCCAAAGGATTTATGCCCCTCCCCTGTTCTAAAGCCTTTAATAGGCCAAGCATCAATAAGTGAAACTAGATCTCTTAGAATAATGATCCATTGGCCATTATCTTCAAAACAGCCATAAAAATAAAAGATGTGAAAATAAACACAATGGATGAGTTGGTCTGTCATGTATTCCTTCTCATACTGACAGAGAATCATAAGTTGTTCATATCTCTTCTTCGTTCTCAACTCAACTAAACCTTGCCCCAACTATATGGAGTCGGCTACGTGAAACCTGTTCTACCATTTTACTCTGTTCAGTTGAGCATGAAATGACATTCCGGATCCATGTTGTAAGAGTTTGGCAAAAAAAATTAATACCAGCTGCTAGCCTAACATAACTGTCTTCTATTTGGGCTTGGGACAGTCAGCTTAAGACAAGCTCAATACTGTTCATATCTCTTCCTCTAAGGGTTAAATGATCAATGGCAAGGATCTTGTCAAGATAGACTGTTTACATGAAGTTGTGAAAAAACACAAACTTTTCTCCACTGTAGCTTCTTCTGTGACAGATGTCTAGCATCAGAAAATTTGATGAAAACAGGGATGGCACTAGACAACTTGAATTGCATCTTCTGTGACAGTGTAAGGAATCAGATAATCATCTTTTTCTCCACTGTAGCTTCACCTCCAAATTTTGGATGAGGGTTCTGGGAATATTTGGAGTACAAATATGCTTTCCAGAAACAGTACAACAATTTTTGGAAGCCTGACAGATTAGAGGCTTGAGCAAAGGTAGTAAGGTAGTATGTGGAATGATACCTGTGGTAGTATTCTGGTCCATCTAGGGGAAAGGAATGCTTGCATTTTTTGACAACAAAGCAAGCAAGGAGACAATGGTAGCTATGAAGATTAAAGGAATGTTATTGTCATGGCTGGTCTCACATTGCTTGTTCAGAGGAATAACTTACAATTCCTTTTTTATTCAGATTTTCTGTTTTATAATTACTTGTCTGAATGCAACTATACTTTTTGTAAATTCTCCAATGTGCAAGCTCTTGTTGTGCACAGCTGCTTTTTTCCCTTTAATACAATACTTTACCAGATAAAAAAGGCAACCTTTGGGTGGTGTATTTAAAGATCATATCCATTTCCGAATTGCAAATGCTTAGATGGTTAGAAATGAATTCATATGAAGGAACCTGGGAGCTCCAATAGGTGATAAAATGAGAGAAGGGTAGACAGATGGTTTGGTCATGTGCATAGAAGACCTTCTACAGCACCTGTTAGAAAAAGTGATTTGTTACATGTTGAAGGGGCTAGAAGAGCTAAGGAAGACAGAAAAGGACTTGATTGGAAGTGCTAAGAAATGATTTAAGTGCCTATAATCTAAGAATGGATATGGCACTGAACAGAATGGAATGGCAAAATAGGATTCATGTAGCTGGCCTCCATATAATTGGGACAAGGCTTAGATGATAATTATCCATTGCCAAGGAAGTAAACTCTCCTCCCCTCTAATAAGTGGCATAGTAGGGGTAAATTTGGAAAGATACATATAAGATCCAGTGAGCAAACCCTTTGTTCCACTTGCTGGGGGTTGGGGGATCTTCGCTAGTTAAATGCAGCCCAAGAGATCCACTTGGAACTCAGTTTCACAGGGCACCACATCGTGATCTGTTTCATGTAATCGTTTCCAACAGTATGTTAGTTACAAATTTGTCTTGAGACCTCACTAAACTAAAAAGGCCTTTACCCAATGTTAGTCCCTGCTATCTGGGTCTTGAGACTTCATTCATGGACAGAAATATAGGTTTTATTTATGCTCTAAGATCAGACTTGGAAGGAGATCCGAAGCTGGTTACTGTCTCTGAACAGGAAATCGAAAACCCCATGGAACGTAAGGACACCATTGAGGGTTGCTGGGAAATCTCAAATGACTCTGAACTGGAGATCACATATTCTTATGCTTATAGGGAAGCCAATCGACTTGCTGATTACTTAACTAATGTGGGCCATTTGAGAAGCATTCTGGGATTTCTTCTATTTTGGAATTTCATTTTCATGTTATTGCTTTATCTAACTCTTGGGGCAGATCTGTCCCAAAATCTGTGTAATTTCTTCCGTTACCAAAAAAGGATGTCTTGTTAGACCATATATACTTCCCGCAGACTCTAGTGGCTGTTTTATGCATTTGGATTGTGAAATAAGATGCAATTGTAGAAAAGGGAACTCTCTGTAAGTTGGGTAATGGCCTTTTTTTGTAAGAAATAAAAATAATTTTATGATTTGCAATATGTTTCGCAATTTGATTTGATTCAAGTTTCCTTATGACTTACAATACGATTATGATTTTTAAAACATTTAAAGGCACGTTTGCTTGTGTGTGTCTAACAATATCAGTTAATAATTTATGTTGGTTGTCCAACTAATTGGATGTGTGTCAACTCTTCAAAGGTTTGGGTTATCGGAGCATCTAGCTGTGAGATGATTTGCCATGACATGCACTTGGAGACATGTAGTTTCTTGTCTTGTCTGTGCATAATTTAGATCTTGAGCAAGAAATGCCTGTTCATGCATCATAGGCTCCAACAATAACTCAATGTTGTTATATATGCATGTTCTTGCCCAAACGCAAAGTGTAAATTTCTGTCAAAGTGAATAATTCAGGATTGCATTACAATATGTTTCTACTTGTATAAAAGGCACTAGTATGGTCATCTGAGCAGACAGGGCAAAATACTTTCTACTAGTGTTTTGTTGCTTTTACAGCATTTGAGCAATGTTAGTGTCAGGATTTGTTCTGAGTGAACAATTTTTTTCTTTACATTTACATGGAATGCTCTGTTAGAACTTAGAAGTTGGGTAAATGATGTTTCAATACATTTGCCAATCAATTACTTATCTATTTTCAGATAAAGCTAACCATTTTAGTGAAGTAAATCAAACAATATTTGCCTGGCTCTGATTTTTTCTGGGATGATTTCTTTTGGTAAATTCATAGGAGGATCTTGACACCATTGATAGAATGATTGCTGATGCTGAAGCAACCTATAACAAGTGGCGACACCCTGATCCTTACATTGGTATGGCTAATGGCAGAAAACCACTTGATCTCATACTGGTCTCCAATTGACATAGTCAAACTCATCATTTTTCATATCCTTATGCTGCTTGCAGTTTGTTTAATTCTCAGATGTAAAATATATTTTTGATGGTGGCTCTATTCCTTTTTCTGTAATTAGTGCAAATTAGCTTTTATATTTAATATGCAGATAATATGCTCGTTCTTAGATATTTGCATTGAAATTCTAGTAGTTTATATCCCTGCATGTTTACTCTTCTTAAATTGACATGGACTAAATAATCTTCATACACGACTGAGAACTATTTGACATTTCCTAAGGAACTTGAAAGGTCTCGCATGTTCTAAATCTTCAGACACTGTGGAAGACACCTTAATGCTCAGCCTATGGGTCATGCCTCAAAATATGAAACATATATGAGAAGCACCACTGGCACTGACAGAGTTTATTGCAGTGGTGGTCATAATGCTAAGATGATGAAAAGTACACACACACACACACTTCATTGTTATATTTTGTTTTACTAATTAATTCAAGTATACCTTACCTTTAAAAAAACATATAGATGACTTTTTAATTATTCTGAGCCCAATATCAGATTGGAACTTCTCTGGTAAATCAATGCTGATGGGTTTTGGACCCTCTGTTTTGTTATGTACTTTATCTGTAACAGTTTTATTAAAAAAAAAAATCCTAAAATTTCGCTCTTCTGGAATACTCGTCATCATCATTTAAGCCTGGTCCCAACCATATAGAATTAGCTACATGAATCATGTAGCTTTTCAGTTTGCCCCTAGCTTTTCTAGCTCCTTCAGCTTGTAACAGATCACTTCTTCTAATGAGTACTGTAGATGGTCTTTTCTGCACATGACCAAACCATCTCAGTCTACTTTCTCTTATTTTATCACCTACTGGGGACCCATGCGATGCATGGGATTTGTCAAGGAAAAGTGAAACAACGGAAACTGATAACTATTTAATAGGAAGGAATGCAATGTTGTTTAAAATAATCAATCTTTATTTTAGTAATTTGTTACAAAAATAATTTAGTAATTTGGACTAATTATATTAATAATTTTTAACAAAAACAATAAACTACTGCCAATTACTTAATAAAATAATTATTTCTTTTTCATATTACTGTTTGTGTTCTATTTTATTTATTTTACTTTATTAATGATGAAATGTTATAGTTTTTTGTAAATGTTACTTAAATATTAGTAAATTTATAATTTTTTTGATAATTATTAGTAAATATCTAAAGTTAGGTTGTAGTCATAATTAAATTAGTCTATAGATTAACCTTTTTTGTCATAATTAAATAATCTAAGCCCGAGCTTGAGGTTTAAGACTTTGGGTTGGGCTTTGGTTGATCCTCAACCTGACCCAACCCCCTAAGTTGCACCCCTAAGAGCAATTTGACATTCATAATTAGATTGAACGAAACTGAGAACAACCCTTGCATGCATTTTTTTTTTTTTGGTTTTTAACTATTTTTATAAAGAAACTATTAATATTGAATCCAAATGAACTATGGGGGATGGGCTACCTCCATTGCGTAGCCTAATGAACCAAAAAACATAAAAGATCTCGGGCCAGATTTTGATAGTGTATTAACAATTTTATAGGTTGCCTAGCCCAGCCCGGCCCACACCCCAAGCGTAATAATATTTGTCTAGGCTTGGGATGGGGACACATTTGCTCGTGTTAATTATAAAACTATGATTTTTTTATAAATTAATTTTAGTTTATTATAAAAATATAGAAAATTTTCTTTCTATATATTAGTATAAAATTTGTTATCTAAATATATATGTATATAGCTTCCAATTTGAGCTTAGGCGTTAGCTTGGGCCCTGCATGCTAGGGCTGTTAATGGACTTCAAAAATCTAAAAGCTGATTTGACTCCAAATCTTCTTATCCTAGATTTGGATATTAGAACTTGCATCCAATTAACCTTTGTAGAATTTGAAGCAATGCCAAAACATTGTCCAAATCTGACTCTTTGATTCCATTCTTGAAGCCCAAATCCCATTCAACCTCAGGACCCAAATTGGAAGAAGGTAAAAAGTGGATAAAGGCTCATTTTTGTAGTTGGAAATGGAGAACAAAGAGTGTAATTGGTCTTTTAATGGTGAACTCCTCACCCAGATATGTTCCCAAAACTTTACTAGATTCCCAGAATGGCATGTATAGATTTCCAAGGGGCAATAAAAGTAACTTGAGCATGTACTTTCTGCTTTTACCATACTCATTTTTGGGCATGTTGTTTCTTAACTGCCTACCTTTTAGCCAAGGCGGTATTTTCTTTTCACATAAGATCTGAATGCACCCTCCATTTTGCCCATCCTGCTCTAATTCCATGAACAACATTCTCCTCAATCTCTCCTTTGTTGTGGATAGTGTTTTAAAAACCGACCCAACGGCCAAACCGTTTTTGCCTTCGGGTCACGGGTTCAACTGGTTGGGTCAAATAGTTCAGACCGTGCCATGTCAGTGTCTATATATATTAAGTAAATACATACATACATACAATATATATATATATATATATAATGTGTGTGTGTGTATAAATACATATTTATCAATAAATAATGTATAATTATCTTTTAGATATGATATATATTGTTTTATATTTAATTTATGTTTTTTAATTTGGTTTTAATTTTTTATTTATTAAAATATTAAAAATTGAGATTTGAGGCCAAAAAAGTTTTTTCCCCCGCAAAAATAGCAGGGCAAGGCACCTATGTCACCTTGGAACGCATAGATCTCGAAAAGTTACTAAAAAAAAAATCACCTCAATCGGACATTGGAATGCGAAGTTATGGCCTCCTGAAGTTCGCATACATAGTATGCAACCCGTGACCCGGTCACCGGGTCGACTGGGTCAATGGTTCAACCTTCTGGGTCAGACTGTTTTTGACAAAGTCAACGGGTTTTACTCAAACTGGACCCAGAATCTTAGAATCTTGACCAGGTGACACTTCAAATGGTTCAACTGGCCGAGTCAATGACAGGTTGAAAACACTGGTTGTGGATTGTTAAGCCAAGGTAATGGAAGAGGTCACATTGAGTTATCTCTTCATCTCCAATCCACCTCTTCTGAAATACTCCAGATTATTTAGAAGGCGGAGACAAGAAACAGGACTCCAACAAATTCCTGTGAAAAATTGGTAGGTTGTGATGTTTCAGACTTAATGGCTTAAGCTTGCTGGGGTTGGGATAGAGAAATTTAATTGTATAATGCCCACCATGCCAGGAAATTCTCAATGATTTTGTATTGTTTCTTTGTTAGCTTGTTTTGAGGCAATGTATCCCTGTTTCTCTTTACAGATATTTTTTTCCTCCTCTTTGTTCCCTCTTGATAGAGCACAATGGCAGGACAGGACTTGTGTAGCTGATAGCCTGACACCAAATAGTTGGGATTAAGACTGAGTTAAGTTGAATTGAGTTCTCTTCCTCTTATGACTTTACTGACCCATAAAATCCACTACTTTTGATATGACATTGCTGATTGAACAGCTTATATTAATCCTTTTTTTAAAGCAATTTTATGTACCTTACATATGCATATTTCTGTAACCCAAAAGCTCCCAACTGTTGTTAAAGTCTTGCATATAAATGTAAAGGCTTTAAAACTTTCTAAAACTCTTTAAAATCCTTGGAAAAAGGTAGATATATTGACCCATTACAAGGTTGACTACGATTTTCTAAAAGAACACATCTAAAACTAATACCTAACAAAGTAAATCTTGAAAGTTAAAACTAATAACATCTGAAGTAAAAAACTTTCAATGATCCAGAAATAGGCCATTGGTTGATTGCAAATTAAGATTTATCCTATTATTCAAACAACATTTAGTCACCAGAAACACATGTAGCATCTTTTTCAAGATGGAACTCAATAAGAATGCTTCATATATGTCGTTTTGCAAGGCTTTATAACCTCTATCACCATAGTTGTTTGTTCAGCAACATTTTTAATTTAGTTTTACTTAATTTTTGGGTTGTTGCAACATTGTGTTGTGAGCTTAAACAGTCCATTATTGTACATTGTACTTGATACACAAATACTTGTATTTGTCAACCTCATAATTTAATGGTTAATTCATCTAAAGTTGCATTTTCTCCATTATTTTTGTTGTCATGACTAGAGTTTATCCTTTATGGAATTTGACATTTCTATTTTCTTTTGAACAGTTCCATGGGCTCCTGGTGGTTCCAAGTTTACGCGAAACCCAACACCACCTTCTGGGGTAAGTTAGCTATCTTCTTAGCCCAAAAGAAAAGAAAATTTATGCCTTCTGTTTTGTATATTTCTATCAGCTTTTCTGCATGATTATGATTATTATTGTTATTATTATTATTATTATTATTACTTAAACCGATTAGTTGCTTGGAATCTTGGTCACAGCATTGCTGAATTAGTTTATACCGTCTTTCGTTAATACATATATCCTATTGTTATCAGTACTTGTTCATTAAATGTCTTATTATGAATGTCCTTGAATATGATTATTTTATTTGTTTATTTAGTTTACATTTCTGGATAGATGATGAATGAACGCATCCTTTTTTGTATACTCTACTGGTTGTTAACTTAGAAGATTCCTTCTTGTCTTCTGATCTTTTTTTTGATAAATAACAAAGACTTTTATTAAGCTTCTGATCCTTATTTTATTAGAGGAATAGTGAAGACTTTTTACCAGGAGGCATCCTCCCTATCTTTACATGTGACACTCCTTAAGATATTGAGTCCACAATCTGGCAATGCTAGACCAGTTGGATGATCTTAACTATCTGATATAGGGAGGAGCAACTTTGGCCAAAGGAGCAATATTGGCTGGAAGATGATGGCAGAATTAGGGAGTGTGAGCACCCAATTGATTTGGGACTCACTCCATGGAGTAATTTGAATGGAGCCGCCACCCATCTATTAAAAAGCATGGGAGTGATGGGCCTCCCATATTTGAAAACATAAAAAAACAATGACTCTCATAACTCAATTAGCAACTCTAGGCATCCCAGTGTTTTAAAAGCGCAAGGGGCAATTTGCACCTGAGGCGCAAGGTGAGGTGCATGCCTTTTTGAAGCAAGGCGAAAAAATAAAAACAAAAGATAAAAATACAAATGTCAGAAAATTCAAAAAATGCCAAAAAAAATATTAAACATAATTTTAATAAAAAAATATAAACTTAAATTTTAAAACAAATGTTTTAAAAAACCTATTATCTAAAATTAGAATACATAAACATAACATGTAAAACATATTCAAATGAAAATGTAAATTTAAAATCAAACATATTTAGCATTTTCAAGCATGTAAAACCCATAATCTCCTTTTTTTTTCCTCAATTGCATTACTTCAATGTGATGTAAAACATATTGCATTTCTGATTCCATGAGCTGCCTTTGTACCACACCCCTCAAGGCAAGCCCAAACAAGCCCATGTTAGGATCTTTAATTCTTAATTCTCATATAAAAAATAATAATTTTATAACTTTAATTGCCTTTTAAGAAGATATTTTATTAGAATGAGTGAATGAATAACCCTACATAAGTGAACCTTGGATATAAGAATTTTATAACCGTACTTTAATTTCCTTCAAGTAGCTAATGAATAAATGAATGAATGAATGAATACGCCCTACTGGCGTATTGGCCCGTGTCGATATTTAGAACCTTGGATATAAGAAGATTTTTTTATTTGAAAACGTTTAGGTGCTGAAAAAATTGAAGAATGTAGGTTAAATAAGTTATATTTTGAACCATCTTTGTAGGGGAGTTTATGTGCCAGAGGATGAGAGGATCATGCATTTCCACATTATTGTGTTTTGTCCTTAGAAATCTTTCATTGGGTTTCTTTAAATTATAGAAGGCAAAGTTCAGAGGAAAAGTTAGTTTATTTTGGATAACATCTATTATTCTTCTTATAATCGTGTATCTATGTTTTTTCCTGGCCTATTGTGTTCTGTTGTTTTTTTTCTGAAAACATTAAGGGGAGCTTATATGGGGAAGATATTTCTTTATAGTTATAAGTTATCTAATATGGATGAAGTTATTCAATTTGAATCCATTAGTTAATGAAGTTGAGATTTGATACAAAATTTGTGTTTTCTGTTTGGCTTTTAATCATATTCAAAAATTCGCTTTTGATGCAGATGGAGATAATCTATGATTATGGTCGTGAAGATAATGACTGAAACTGGCATGGTATTCTATGGCAATTAGAATCCAAGCTTTGATGACTTCGATTTTCTCATTTGCATGTGCCATCTTAGGGCTTCATGTTTTGTTGAGATGGATTTAAGTTTATTCCGTATTACTCCATTTATTTTAGCATCAACTGCTAAAAGAAGAGAGCCATAATCGTGCATGACCTGTTACAATTCTCCAGTGTAAATGCATGTGCATGATCCTTGGGAAACATGTAATCTGTCTGAAACCAGGTCTATAAAACAATTCCGTTTTCCAAACAATGTCGTTATCTATCTCTTGGTTCTTTCTCCTTACTGCCTTCTTGGTTCTCTCTCTCTCTCTCTCTCTCTCTCTCTCTCTATATATATATATATATTATATATATATATATATATATATAATTGGTTCTGTCATCAATTTTTGGCTTTCAGACTTTTGGCTGACGCGCCAACCTCTGATAAGACCCTAATTTTTACAGATGGCTTAAATACCTAATTATGGAAGAACTTTAATGTAGGTGATTCTGATGTCATGTAGTTATGAATTTGGTCACATTGCCACATTTAGGTTGGGGTTTCAACAAAGTGATCAAGGATATGTTCATTTTTGGATTTTGAGAGGGGGAAAGTTGGTCAATGGGATATTGGTTCTCATTGACAAAAAAACCCATGTTTTTTTTAGATTTGTGGGGATTTAGAAAATTTATTTTTCCTGGGTATCACTTACCTATCTCCCAGGTGGAGAAGTAAATTTTCATCTGGAGGAATTTGTCAATATTTGGTTGGGACAAAAATTGTCTCATTTTTTAATAATGAATTTTTATCTTAACGGTCATTGTCTCATTTATCTGAGATAAAAGAATACGGGTAAATGTATTTACCTGGCTAAGAAAAGTGAACAGGCTCGAGTAACAAATCAAAAGCCTTTACATGCAAGAGTTAGTAGATCAAACTTATGAAGAAATAAAGCATTTGAATTTCAAGAAGAAAAAAAAAGACAAAATATTTTAAAAATTATATTAACTCTTAATTAATTTAATGTAGGCTGTAGCCTTGTACGTCTAAATCCTACATGAGCTAAATCTAATAAATTCTGTGCATCCAATTCAATGTCAATTCAGCGAACCTCACAAAACAAATCTCCCTTGTGAACTTAGGTAGGCTTCTTTTTAGAATACCGCATGGATGACCTGCTGCTGTTGGACGTGGAAGCCAGGCTTAAAAAACACCGATAATAAGAAACATGTCGGTTTTCCCGTAGAGTTAGGGTCTGCTGTAGTCTAATAGCAATAGACTATGCCGTAGACTCGATGAAAGGCCACCACCTGCTCTCTAGTTCTACATGCTTGTGGTCTCCTCTTCTGTGATAACCAATGGACACTATAAGCATCATGTGTTAACCTTTTCATATTTTTTTAAACATGGACCTGTCTCCCATCTCCTTCTCATCAGACTTGACCCTCCTCTCCTTTCCTAGTTCACCGAACCGCAACCCACCTGTCACTAGGTTTTTCAAACAAAGCAGGCATATTTGCATCGATAATCAAATCAAAAGGGAGTGGGCAAAATGAGATTTAACCCAGCAAATAGATTGATAAGAATGCAATAAGATCTAGGCATCTAGCTGTGAAATGGAAACCAATCCATTGGGCTGCAAATGTCAATAAATCCAATGTCGTTTTTGAGTTTTGGAGTGTTTAAAATTCCTACAATCCAAAACTTTAGGAATGCAGGTGTTGAAGGGGACTGTATGCTATGTTCTGTTTCCGAGTTGATTGATCGTGTAGTTTCTCTGTGTCCGTTGTTCTCTTTATATGCTGTTGTTTCGGGTTGGTTGAATGGAAACGTTTTTCTACCAAACAAGTGCTAAAATTTCAGCACGCTGTGGAGAAACTGCAGAACTCAGCCCATGCTTGACTCCCATAAACAAACCTTCATGATCTCTCATTTTCACCCCAAAAGATGCAAGCACTTCTTTTGTGGTGTGGGTTAGTCATCACACGAGAGAAGGCCACCAAACGTGCGAAGAACAGATAGTGCCTTTCTATTGGGTCTACAGCAAAATCTACAGCAGCTGTTAGACTACAGCAGATCCGGACTCTTGGCGAAAAGTGTAAACACGAAACGTTTGTCCGCTTAAGACATGTAAAAGAATAAAAATGAGACTATTAAAATGTCAACACTTTGGTGTACCGTGTACGGAACTTTTGAACTTGAGAATTGAGATGGTTCAACGTTGGTCACGCTCTCAACGCGAACAGCATGATTCGTGTTCGTGGTAATTGCTTAAATTAATCACCCACCGTCGTAGCGGAGTTTGGTGAGACAGTATGACGGTCAAGGTTCCAACAAAAGCATCAGAAGTTCAGAACCAGAGGCCTTTTGAGATGACGTTACCGCTGGAAATGGCGCTGCAGCTCGCTCCGTCATCATCATTCTCCTGGCTATCGCGCTGCACCACTGCATTGCCATCTTCCGTTCCTCCCAACAACACCTCAACCGCACTCTGCAGCTATACACACTCACCAACTCAAGACCTACTGTAACGGAACGTGCAGAATTGTAAATTAATAAAACTACCAAAGTGTGACGGTTCAGCCACCATCAGCACCATCAACACGCCATCCAAGTGTTTTGGGTTGGGTCTTGTATTCTTTTTGTAAGGGGGTATGACAATGGCAATTATGTAAATGGTAGTATGCATGTATAGTATTTTGATGTATTATTCTGTCACTCCCCCAAAAGCTTAACGTACTCTTTGAGGGGAGGTAGGTAGTCGAGTGAGCTCATAAGCGTGTAAAGGTTAAGCACGAGATCCCCTCGACACTGTAATGTGTGCTTGTGCTTACCACTGATTAATGCAATACAAGTGGCTTTTGTCTAATTTGTGTGTACTCCTGTTTCCTTTTGTGTGTTGTTGCTTGCATTTGTAGGCTTTCTCGACCCCAATCGAGTGCCGCACGGGGCCCCGTCGACTAGCCCCATGACAAAAGGGCACCGCCATAGGATCATTGGCTCTTTCTCCCCACTCTCATCAAGTCATCGTCCACCACAATTTGATAGTTCAAGCCCTTCGTTCACCGTTGGATTCAAAGATCATCCAAATCAGTGGCGTCGAAATTGAGATGGAGAGATTTGAACTTGTGGATCCCACAAGTAAATATGGGACGGATAGGAATGACAACGGGCGGGGCACCCCCTCCCCCTCCACGTCCCCGCCCCATAGTCAAGATTCTCAAAATTTTTCCGCCCAAGGCAAATATCTAAAAATAATTTAATTTATAGATATTTATAAATATGATAAATAGGAATTTGGAAGTATTTTAGGAATTAAATTATGATAATTTAATGGTAATTTAGAAATGAAATTATGTGATCTTAAGATTTTAAGAATTTAAGGAAATTTTATAAATATTTTAAAAATCAATAATAAATATAAGTTTATTGTTTTAAAAGGCTTAAGCCTTGAGGCGTGAGCTTTAAACCTTGAGGCAAGGTGCATAGATTTTGTTATTTTGCCTCAAGATTTAAGCAGCGAATTTTTATTATTTTAATTTTAACATTCTAGGTTTGTTATTTTTTTATTTCTTTTCCTAATGGATTTATTTTCTTATTATTATATTTTTTGCATAGACTAAATTAGTTAAGCTATTTTCTTTCTTCTAAACTATTGAATGACCATAAATCTAATATCCAATTATATGGATGATTTTTCATATGTTTCGTTTCTTTCAAATTTGTCATTTGGATCATGGTTTTGAAAACCAGATTGGAACGAAGGGAACTGGTCAAGCAATCGGTTCCATTCCACCCTAAAACTGTTTATGGGCCAAAAACCATTGATTTAGTTAGCAATCCGCTGACTCAAGCAGTCAAACTATCGATCCAAACAACGGTTTTTTGTTGTTTTTTATTTTAATTATTTTTAAATTTTAAATAAAAATAGGCCATCTGTTCGAACCGGATAGTAGTTGGTCTCCAAAACAGTTCTGTGCCTGATCTGATTTTTAAAACCTTGATTTGAATTATTTGAGAAATTTGCATTTTTAAACATGAAATGTAAAATGTCTAGTTGTTAGTTAATTTGTTATTATTTTATTTAATACTCAACCGCTAAAACCTATTGCTTATAAACTTTTATTTTATGGATATTCAACTTAATATATTATATGGTATTTTTATCAACTTATAAACTAACTAATTTTATTCAGAATCGTTGTAACACCTCACCCATTAACGAGTATGGGAGATGTCTCCGACATGTGAGATGTGCATGTAGGGTGCCTGTGGGGCAACAATATGAACTCCATAAAGAACTCCACCAATTCAAATTCCAGGACCCGCGTTACAAGTATCCAGCGCTCTGCTCCATAACCAAAGGTCTTTATTTTTATAAGTTTTGTTGATTTCTTCTTTCTCGATCGATTTTTATTGTGTGGTGTTACCAATTTACTACTTCACCCTTCATGGGCGATAAAGATGTCTAGGGTCTTCCATGTCCACAACAACTACTAGAGTGGATCTAATCCAGGTCAGAACTCAGAAGGCATGTCATATGTTTCTACGTTACCTTTTTCTTGGGTTTTGGATAATGAATTTCAGCAAATTGGGTTAGAGATGAATTTTTGGCGGGAATTTCAATTTTATCTCTTTTTTTTTTTCCTTTTCTTTTTTTTTGGGTAAATTACATATAGGTACCTTTAACTTTCAATTGCAACACTTGATACCTTAAACTCTCAAAAATAACGCTTAGGTCCATTCGTTAGTAGTCTGTCAGTCGAACATTATATAATGTCAAAAATACCCTTTTCATGTATTTCTAAGATCATTCTCAGGTGCACTGTTTTCAAAATCGGAACGGACCGAACGGTCAGACCGAAAAACCATTGATTTTGGTCAGTAAACCGCTGAACTAGTCGGTTAATCGTTCGAACCATTCGAACGATTTTAACTGTTTTCCAATTTTTTATTTTTTTAAATTTTTTTTAATTTTTTGTTAGAACGGGCCGGCCATTCGGGTCAAACAGTCAGACCGTTCGAACCGTTAACTAGACCCCTTACCTTATACAAAAATTCTGATGATGATGTTCTCCCCATGATGACGTTCTCACATGGACAGCAAATAACATATTAAAAAATTCTGATGATGGCATTCTCTAGCGATGATTTTACTCCATAGAATGATCTCAAAAATACATGAAAAATAATATTTTTGACATTGTATAATGTTTAACTGACAGAATACTAATAGATAGACGTAAATGTCTATTTTCTAAAGTATATGGTACTCAAATATTGCAATTGAAAGTTCATGATACGTATCTGTCACTACCCCCAAAGTAGGAGGTATTTATCTATAATTTACTATTCTTTTATAGGTTGTATTAGAAGTTATTGTATTTTCCGGATATTCCGATCACTTCATCTGCTTCTGTGTCCCTTTCAATTTTATATATCAATGGTGCATCCTAGAGCTTGATGTGGCCATGTGGGCCGCCTTCTGGATGTAACCTATTGATGCATGCAGCTATGCAAGGGCCAAGAAATTAATACGGTGTTAAGGGCATGAATGTTATTTCTGTCAGGGCGCAAAATAAGAAAAAAAATAACAAAAAATAAAAAACTTGAAATTTGTCCTTTAGGCTGTGTTGGGATGCAGTGCAATTTTATTTACACTAGTATAAAAACATATGAATGCAAATGAAAAAAAATGCAAATTTTCGTTTAATTTTATTTTGGGTTTTATTTTATTCTATTTCGTGTCTTAATTTACTTAATTTGTATTGCAATCAAACAAAATAAATTAAAATTTGAAACAAAATTATGTCAAAATTTACATTCAAATCATTTGCACTGTCATAATTTTACATCAGTGCAAACCATCTTGCAAATAATTAATTATACCCCCTTTCTATATGTGTATAATCTATTTTCGGTCTATACCAGTGCATTTAGAGCTACAAATTAGATTCCTAATCCTTGTGTCTGTGTTTTCCTCTGAACTAGAGAGGTTATTCAAAATCTTGTCATTATTTCTGAAAGTCAAGTATAAGTTTTAATTTCGCCATTTACTGATTTAATTTGGTGGATTAATATTTCATAATTAATATGAAATTTTGTAAATCTATTTGTTACAAAATATTTGTGATATTTTATTTTCAATGTTTTAAAGGTTTCATGCGTTTACAATATGGCAAATGTATGCATTTGTCTGCCCAAATGCATAGGTGTCAATTAACTTCCTTAACTACACTGATACTGGGAGAGAACAGCTGGTCCCCGTGAATATTTCGTCGACTCTTGTGGGTTCATTTCAGGAAAACCAGATAATTATATCAATAACAGTAACTACATGTTTTATAGGCGGAAGATTGGTGCAAAGGCTTCATGCAGGTTTTGGTTTCTGCAATTAGTAACAATATTGTAATAATCATGAGCATTCTTATAAACTGTAATCATAAAGTTGACCGTATATATAACATGAGGAAAAATAGTTGATTAGGCCAAGGCATGGCTTAATGAATGCTTAAGGAAATTTATTATATGATTTTCATCAAAATTGGTGTCATGTTCCCGAATCTTCTTATTTGTAGGGTATGCCAGACAACTAGCATCCCAAGCTCAAATTATATACAAAAATGTTCATAATTGTCAGCGTTTTGAACTCTCTCTCTCTCTCTCTCTCGGTTTGATACTTTACTCTTTTTTTTTTTTAATTTCTTATCATAATTTTCATGTGATTTGTGGTTAAATCCTCAAGATATAATTATCCATTATTTTTAATGGCATATTTTGTCACGATCAGGACTCAGTTTTGTGGGTTCTACCAGTACACACTCTTAGACGAGCAGGAAAGCCAAAAATGCACGTGGACTTCTTTCAATGGAATACTTTATGTTTGTCATGATCTGCAAATGAATGTGGTTTTATTGAATGTTGCTAGCATATTATAGGGTTGATTTCAGGTCAATGAAATCTCTCAGGTTGGTACGTTCTATGCTGTTAAGTTGCTCTAACACCATGCAAACATTTCAAAATTACAGGGAGACGGCTAAGTTTTCGTTTGGTATCCAGCAATTGGAAAGATAGTTGTATCAAAATCAACCTCCAAACATTAAGGGGGGTATTCAAAGCTGACGTGGCAGTTGTTTTCAAAAACAAAACCTGTTGTCCAACTCCAACACCCCCGAAATGTTTTTCGTTTTCCCAAAAGCCTACATATTATGTAATATTATATTTTTGAAATTTCATGAACAATTATGAGGTTTTTCTCTTCTTTTTTTTTATGAAAGGGGGAGGGGATCTGATAATCATATTTTAATGACAATAATTCAATGCCAGACAATTCCTAATTCACAAGTACAAATGAGAAACAGGAGTATGAACAAAGCCAGCATTTCGTATTCATCCCCTTAACGAGTACTTTTTCCCTGTAAAGGCCTGGAACTTTGGCTCATCTTTCTTCTGGGGCTGCTCTTGCTTGGGAGGTTGCTGCACCTTAAATAAAATAAATAATAAACAGTTAAAACATAGTTTGGGTCGGTTACACAAATTCTGTTCTACAATTAGGCTCTATCATGAGCCGTGTTTTCCGCCAAAATCTTTAAAATGGACTCCCCGTCCTTCAAAGAGAAATAATAAACCGAAACCCTAATTTCAAAGTAAAACTGAAGAGAATCAGACCTACCTTCTGTGCATCTTTATGAGCGTGGTTTGAACCAAATACAAGCTTTCCCTGAGGCTGACGAGAAGTGCTTTGTGAAGTGGACCCTGCTGAACTTTGCCCACCACCACTTGTATGCTTGTCTTTGGATCCAGATGTAGAAACCGGTGAGGCTTGATACTTCAACGGTTTCCCATCCAAGCGTCTTCCAACACCAGAAAATGGGCTAAATTCTGGTTCCACCTCAGCAGGAGCCTCTTGAACTGCAAAAACAAAGTAGTTCGTTATGACAAAAAGAAATGGGTGGTTATGTAAAAATAATAAAAATAAATAGAACCATCTAAGAGAAGCCTCTATTTCTGTCGATTGTTGTGCTTTGAGGAAGAAATGGCTCATAGAGATGGGTTAGAAGATCAGCTAATGAAGTTGAACTTGAAGATTCTCTAGGTTAAGGCTAAGTCAGGATACGTTGTATTGGTTCTATTCTTCCCGGATGGAACTTTGGGTATGGACATCTTTGCTCAGTTTCTCCCCTTGAGTTAATTTTGCTGTTGTACATTGAACAAATTCTCTTGCTGATCTATTACCAATTAAAAGAAAACAATTACCTAGTGTTTTCATGATAATTATTGATCCTTTTTGGGAGGGGGATTGAGTATTATTTTTATTTTCGTTCTATAATGTTGAAATAAGTACAAGAAAAAAGAAAGAAAGGTGAAAAAATGACTCAAAACACAATTTATTTCTATTACAGACCAGGATTTGGCAAATAAATAACAAGAACCAATTAAGCATGTCATTTGTCCTAATGCATTGACAAATAACGACTCCTAAGGTTTGAAGTAGATGAATAGATGTGAAACCATGATGATCCTGAAACAGAGACACTGAACATAAAACGGAAATGGCAGAGTATATTAAAATGCTAACCTTGAGCTGGTGCCTTGCTTGTAGGAACAGAAGGGGCAGGTCTTGCAGGTTCCTTGTAATCAAGGGGAGGTGCAAAGTCAACCTCACAGTCAGTCTCAATAATGCTTATTGCATTGGAAGGCTTTGTTTCTACAATATCTATGTAGTACTTCTTATTGTTATAGGCTACCATTATACTATCCCCAGTGGTTAAGCAGGAGAAGTTCCTTAATGTTGTCTCCAAGCTGCATGCAATAGAACAGAAGTGAGGTAATCGGTAATCATTGCAACCATTTCAGGCAAAATCATAGTGGCAACTCTCCAAAGCAAACTGTTCAGAAAGGAAAAAGTTAACAGTCAAAATAAATTGTTTAGAAAGTTGCCTTGAACCAAAAAAAAATCTGTCAAGTCTCCCCATATTTATTTATAAATGTATATATGAATTCCAGTCAAACCACAGGTCTTCAAGGCACAATAACACCCTACAACTATAGAGAAATTATTAGCTGAATTTGATGGCTGTTTTACTGGCTGTGGGACCAATCATTTTGCTCCACATCAACCATAAAGTGCATAAAGCCCACAATTACTCAATCTCTCACTTGCATTTATGACTGGTGTGGATCAAAATGATTGGTCCCACAGCCAGGAAGACAGCCATCAAATTCAGCTAATCCGCTCTCATAACTAAATCCTTAGCATCAGAATCTTGTATGACAGTAATCCACATAGCTTCACCGGGGAGGGGGTGATACATTTGATGTAAAAAAGATGTAGAAGAAAGAGAAAAGGTGGGAGGCAACAGAGTTGTAGTTTTGAGTGAAAGGTAGAGGAAGCTAAGGAGGTGACAGAATTGCCCCCTCATTAAAAGAACCATAAAATGATACAAGTTTAAATAAGAAAATTATGCACTCACATGGCTTTGGGGTTGGAAATATCTAAGAAATCCATTGTGTGAGGCTGCAGTTTCACATATGTGCCTTTTGGAAGAGTCACATTTTTCACACGCACAGTGTCTCCCTCTTGTAAAAGCATATTTTCCATCATCTAGACAGGAATTAGTAAGGTGGAGCAAAATGTGCAGATTTAGGCTTTTGCAAATAAATTTATCAAAAAACAGTTGCCCACAAACACAAAGCACGTGCACACACACAAATGTACAATATCAAATGCTTACCCAATATGGCATGTAGATCATGCCTTCTTCAGCAATGAACTCCAAAACACCACAGTGTGAGACTCGCTCGGTGGCAGAATTGAATAGCTCAAACAACATTGGATAGTCAATGTGAAGAGATGCTGAAAAGTAAAGTATTAGTATAAAAAATCATGAAGAATTAAAAATTCATAACCCAGAGTGGCAAGAAGAATGACAAAATCTTCATCATCTGGTAGCCCTTTTCGCAGATAGTAAGTAATTAACAGGGATTACACAATTAAAATGACTCACCAAGACGATCAAGAGCTGAAGGAGGCATTATGACTGACAACAAAAGACAAAATCGTGACAAATTTGCACAACACACATACAGAGAGAAAGAGATATAAACAATAATGTGAAACTTGTTAGAAAGTCAACTTACTTTTATCGCCACTTTCAATTTGCGGCTGTAGAATGAAAGAAGAAAGAAAAAAGAAAAAAAAAAATATACATTAGAAGATTGCCAGCCACCAGAAAAAGAACCTAATCAATCCATAAACATGTTAGAAATGTGGGTTGTTAATGGATATGGGTGGTTGGTGGATGGGTTGATCTCCAATTGGCACAAAAGCCAAGCCAACATTTGCCACTCCTACATTATGTGGCCAAGCTGTTCAGCATGAGTTTCAAGAGCCCCACACTCTAGGAAGAGCACATGTAGATACAAGTTGCGTGGAATATGCAACCAAGCCAAAAAGGTTTCTCAGCTAATTCAGGACATGCCCTCCCAAGGTAAAGATGAGAGTGGCTGTGGAGGATGCCTAAAGAAAGGGACAAGCTGTGTGGGTGGTGAATATACACGGACTTTTGAATAATGGGTGGGATGTTGGATCATTGGCTAGGGCAACCCGAACTTCTCCTTGGAAAGACATCCATGCAGTTCTTCCTTTATTCCTTCACCTTCTCAGGTATGATCTTAATCCTAGGAACCTTGTTAAATTTTGGAAACATGTTTGGTGTGGAACTTCTACTCTGAAGGACCGATATTCTTCTTTATTTGTACTGTCATGTTTTAAAAATGAGTCAATCTCCAAGTTTCTTGTTCCTTCAAACTCAAGAAATGGTTTTGATTGGAATCTTGACTTTAGAAAAGGGTATCCCTCATACTAAACTACCTATTATACTTGCACTGCTCCAATGTCTGATGGAAGGATTTGGATTCCCTTTCCTTCTGGATCCTTTTCCTCTGCTTCTTTTTTCAAGGCCCTAACCCAACCCTCCTTTAACTCTTTGCAACATTTTCCTGCCAAGGAGGTATGGTGCAAGCCTATCCCAACTTTTTGTGGGAAGTTGCTCACAAAAGAATAAATACCTGTGATTGGCTCCAAAGAAAGAGACAGTGCTTATCTCCTCCTCCTTTGTGTATTTTTTGTGCTAATGGTGAGACTTCCTATCACTTACTGATTTCATGTCCCTTTGCTGTTAGTGTTTGGGAATGGTATTTTTTCCTAATTTGGGCACAAGTGGGCTTCTTTGGTGATGTCCCAAGCCTTTTTGCTCCAACAACATTTGCATGGCCAAGGAAAAGGGAGAAAGTTAGAGGACTTATTCAAGGCTGCAGAGGAAACAGCATTTAAAATACATTTATATTACAATGCTAAACATTCTTTCTCTCGCTACAGCAACACACTCACACACAAAGTAACTACAGCAATGCACATGGATAAAAAACTGAGAAGAGACAACAGTGACGAAGATGCTTGACCTTATCAATAAAAGATGCTGGATAACAACGGTATGTCTGCTCAAATGATGTTCCATGATATCCGTATCCTTCGAAAAACTGCAACAATCAAGGAAGGAATTAGGAACATTATTAAACATCAAATTGAAGACATGCCATCAAATATAGCTCGGAGAATAAAGCTGTTTACAAGCCTAAAACACATGGAGATGTTAGTCAAATAAATGCAAGAAACTCATTTAAGCACATTATTCCTTAAAAGTAAGATAAGTAAGATCTTCACACATTAATTGAGCATGAGAAAAATAATAATTTACAACTACCAATTCAATGTATGACATTTTTCAACCAAAATGGATAGTTTTCAATATGAAGGATTTTCTTTTAATTTCTCCAAAGAGATGCACTTCATTTCTTGTTTGTATTTGTCATCACATCAACAAATCAGCCCTATTCCCCTTTTTTTGCATTATCTATTTTTAGTTCAACCCTCTAGAAGAATGAATTATAATATCTAACAATAGACATCAAAATTTTACCTCTGAAAAACTAAAAATATATAACAAAACATCTTCTCTAAACCAATTCAAGCTGGCAAAATACAAGAAAAACCGCTTTGGATAAAGACAAAGGCAGCTAAGTGCCAAGTAAATGACCAATTTAAGCAGATTATCAACATTATATAATTTATGACACTAAAACCATAGTAATGGCAGAAAACCATCAACCTAAGAAGAAGGGAAATACATGCCTTTAGGATTTTTTTATTCCTAATCAGCAACCAGGAAAGATTAGGTTGATGAATATGTTGAGATTAAAAAAAAAAGTAAAAGAAGAATGAATGAAAAATAAAAATAAAAAGACCAACTGCTGGTGGCTCAGTCTACAAGTTGTCTGTCCAGTTGTAGCAGAGACTTGGGATCAAATCCTACTGCCACCAGAATGTGGGGGTTATGGGTACAGGGGGTGGGCTACCCCTGTTGTGTAGCTCCATGAGAAAAAATTAGAAAAACATAGTAAATGAAGGGAAATAATGTAAGATGTAGAATAAGAATAAATTGAGAACAACTATGTGTTCCTGCAAGGAGGGGTTCAAATCCCAAAAGGAAAGTTTTGGTTTTTCTCAGTCAAGAGATAATGGTACAAAATCCCTATACACAAAATTTGAGGCCACAAGAAAAGAATATGCCCATTCAAGACCAATTTATCACCATTCAACAATACAGGTAGGAGTTGCAACAACTCAGGTTGGTCACAGAATTCACCCCTCCCCCCCCCCCCCTCCGCACCAACACAATTCTGTCCAATCTGCCTGCCCCATGAGGAGTAAAGGGGAGGGTGAATGAGAGATAATGAAATGATTAACACACGAATAATAGGACAGAAACGATACTACTTGTTCATCTACAAGATGGCTTTTATATGTCACTCTTCCAAAATCCCCAAAATCAAAGAAACCTTTACACAAGCCGCCTTAGTTTGCTTAATTACCCGTATTAATTTCTGCCACTTAGTTATTACAAGTCTACAAGAAACAAACCATGTAAAATTTCCCACAACATGTTTTCCTCTCCTATATGACTTAGTTACCATAAGGCCATTACCCAATGTTGGTCCCAGCTATCTAGAATCTTGGGAGGGGTGCACTGGATACAGACCTAACCTTCCTCTTCTATTTGCATAAAGTGGCTGCTCTCAGACTCAAACCTGAATTCTCATGCTTATCAGCCCAAGAATAAACCAAGCAATGGCCCCTTCCTATTTGACTTAGCATAAAAAATAAAAACAGAGACCAAGAAAACATCTAAAAAGTGGGAAAACTACATTTAAGAAACACAAAACAAGTGCATGGCCTAATCTCTTATCTCATGGCAACTAAACCCCACGTCATTACCATACTATATTTTAAAGTAGTTGATATCTTGATTCACTGTTAGGAGTGGTTTTATACGGTAGAGCAGAATCTTTTCTTTAGCTTTTTGGGTAAATTACAGATAGCCACCCTGTACTTATGGGGTGGTAACACTTAGCCCCCAACTTTGTTTTGTGACAAAGACCTCCTCCCCAAACTTCTAGATTCCAGCACTTTGCTCCCTAACCCATTAATAGGGTTGACAACTTAACAATGAAAATAAAATTACTAAATTGACCGTTCAAGATTCAATGGGCTGACGGCAACAAATATGGAAATGATGAAAATAACCATTCTAAAGCACAAATCATTCTCAAGGCATTCTCAAGATGTACTTTGTTGGAAAAAAGTTGAGAGAAACATGCAAGAATTAGGATTTTAGAAGAACTAGGTTTTGTTTGGATAAGTCTTTTGCATTCTGTGTTTTTCAGAGCACAAGCATTAAGTATGTTTCATGCTTTAATTTTGTGCTTTTGCAGTTTGATAAATGTTGTTTTCAAAACAAGCTTTTGAAAGTAAAAGCATAAATAAGCGTTTGGTTGCAATGTATTGATTTATTATGATCAACATGAAAATTCCACATGTCAGCCCATAATTTGTGCCTATCCCTTTACCACGTGGCGTCAAATCATCCATGCCATGTGGTGTGGTTCATAAAAAAAAATTACCATGGTTATGACATGTTGCACAAACTAACACCATGTGGGCTATGTAGCACATTTTTTCCACGTGGCATAAAAGTGCCATGTCTTTAGAGTATATATAAATATGACATGCGGGAAAGCTTCATGTGTTCACACCTTCCATGTTTTGTGAAAAGCAAATATGCCCCAGGCCACATAGTCGAAGCACAAAACATCCTATTATTGCCTTGTATTTTTTATTGCAGAAGTGTTTTTGCTTTGGAAAACACACATTACCAAACTCCAAAACAGTTTTTTTATTCCCAAAGCACCAAAGTACTTCCAAAGTAGTTTAGGGTTTTAGAGATGTTAAAAGGAATATTCCATGAAGTTAACTGACGGAAAGCTAACAGCACGGGTAAAGTCTCGGAATCCAAAAGTACAGGGTGGTTGTCTGTAATTTTCCCTATTTATGCAAGACTGACATCTTTTTAAGAATGAACTACTGAATTGTAATCATATGCAATTTAAAACAGTAACTACTTGTCTTTCTAGTTTCTTGGTCAAAAGCACCTGAATTGCCTCATTAATCCTCTCTCTATCTTCAGGAAGTGAAAAGAAAAAAGACTTATTCTCTTCAATCAGCCCAACCTGCACCTCCAATATTGGATTATTCAAACTATTTTTTTTTTTGCTGAACATTATTATTCAAGCTAATTCTCTCTTAGAATCTTACCCTGATCTGCAGTTCTATCTTCATTTCTAGCTTTAACAAACATGCCCTTCTATAAAGGGGTTAATTCATTGCTCTAACTCGTTTTGATTTTTTTATGATTTTTTTGAAATGTGTTTTCTTTTATCAGTTTTGAAATGTGTGTTCATGGCCTAACTTTTTTATTATTATTAAATTTGAGTGTTTCATTATGTTATGCTCAAGGTTCAAAATATCAATACACCCTAATACACCAAAAGGGTTGCATCGATACTTTGAACCTCACACTTATTTTTTTAGTTTGTTTTCAAAATTTCAGAGGGGCCTTTTTTATGTTATTTAATTAGTAAAAAAGAATTTCTTAAAATGCCTTTTTTTGAAAAGGTAACTTTCATTCCAAAAGAAAGGAAGGATGTAGATGAGGAGATGCAGACAGGAAAAACAGAGCTTCTTGTGGGGGCTTTCATTCTTGTAATAATGCCTAGGCAAGCTAAAAGTAATGGTCCATAGTTGTCGCTTAAGCGCCTCAGGAATTTCAGTAACTTGGAAAAGAAAGATCGCAAATCCTTAATGCATTAGAAATTCTGTCGTCTGCATCAAAAGATCATTGCACTAATGTTGAAAGCACAAAAAGAATAACAAAGAACCTTTATGGTTTCTACATCTCAATTTTCACATCACAGATTAGAAAAGAGCATTAGCAGATACATGCATACAAATACATTTTAACTGCAATACAATGTTAAAAAACTAGTGGTTTAGGGAATGTTTGGCATTGATGCTGATTCTTCCTTACCGATTTTTCAAAAAATCGGAGATTAAATCAGTGTTTTTTTTCAAAATTTGATAAATTTTGTTATTTGGTATCATTTTCTGCCATGTAAGCCGGTTTTTGAGAAATCGACTTTGAGTCTGTTTGGTACTGATTTTCAGGGGCCAATTATTTTTGTAATAGAGTAATTATTCAATGCCATGCCATTCTAAATAAAAGGAATCAGCTAGAAAACAGGAAATCACCAAAAAAAGGTGATCCCTGAAAAGGGATGGTTTCAAGAATCAGTTTTTGGCCAATTTCCCGAAAATCACCAAAATTGGCCAACCAAAAAGAAACTTCAATGCCAATTCCTCTAACACTGATGTGGCTCCAACATGGCAGTGATTTTCAAGAAATCATCGTCGATGCCAAACATCACCTTAGTCAAACCATCCAAATTACACAAGTATTGTTTCTTGGGAAGAATAAGAAAAGGCAAAAGGACTGATAAAAAGAATAAGCAGAAAGTTGTCACCTCCAATAAATAAGGGCAAGTGAGATAGATAAGAAATGATTTAAGGAGCTAGGAGAGCTAGGGGCAAATGAAAAAGACTTGGGTGGAAGTAACAAGAAATCATTTGAGCACCTATAGTTTAACAATAGATATGGCACTAAACAAAACAAAATGGTGAAACAGAACTCATGTAGCCGGGCCCATATAGTTGGGATGAGGCTTGGATAATGGTGATGACATTTTTTTGATAGATAATGATAATGAAAAGTTTATTAAATAAAGAACTAAGTATTCATCATACAATTCCCCACAAAGAGGCGTGAGGTGCAGCCTCCAAACTACATCATAAAGCTTACAATTGAGCCCAAAAGAGCTGATTCCTATGTACTCCTTGTTTAGCTAGAAGGTCTGCCAGCCCATTTTCCGATCTTCTTTCCCATTGAACTGTGACTAAAATATTTGAAGTCAGCCACTTAAATCTTCTCAAAGCCCCCCTGTACAGCCAGGCTGCCGTCTCTGATAATGATGATGACATGTATACCCTAGGAACACTAACATAGATGCAGGACTACAAACATAAACACACACACAGATATGCAGATGTACACTCAAGTGTAGAAGCCACAAATTCCTTAAGACCCCCTTTTTCACCTAAAAAGAAAGTTAAAACGCCAGTCACACTGCAAATGTTAAAAAGCACATTTATTATACGTGCTGCATAGGCATCTGCTTGGTGCCCTAGCCATTAGGATAACACCGAATTGACCATTTTAGCTAGGAGCAACCTCGTGCAGACATTGTATGACTAGGACATGACCAAGCAAAGCAATTGCTAGGCAAAGCAACAAGAAGGTTGAGTCAAAGGGGAAATTATTCATTGAATTTATGAAACAAAATGCAAGGAAAAATGTAATAACTTACATAGGGCTATAGGAGATCAGGAGGGGAAGTTTTCCTCTAGCAGCATCCCGGATTGGGTTAGGTCCAATATCTTTTTTTTTTATAATCATGGCTTAGGTCAAATATCAAGGATATCAGCAACTATTTGGGAGCATCCTCGGGGGAGTGGGTGTCATGAGCAGGAGGTTTTAGCCCTGTTTGAGGCAATTGAAAAACTGAACAGTGGCTTGGGGGAGGAAGCTCTAAACAACCTGATTTCAAAGGGGCCATGGACGTTGAGGGAGCAGCAACACCTGAATTGGACTTTGAGCGAGGGAGGAGCCACTAGTGGCAGACCAAACATTTGAAGTGCAGGTCTGTCATCCCGTTCCGGAGGTAGAGGAGAGAGGCTTGTGTGGAGGTAAGTCATTTTCTTCCCATTCTCACTGATGAATTTCTCCATCATTACATGGAATATTTGGGGTCTTGGCGACCCTGGGAAGAGAGCTACAGTGAAAAAATTGCTTGGCAGTTGGAAAGCCAACATCATCCTACTACAGAGACAAAGAGGGATCAGTGGGACAGGTTTTCGATGGGGGAGACTTGGTCTATCGGGCGGTGTGGGTGGCTGGCCTCTGGCCGGACTTTTCTTGATCAAGCCCTGCCAGTTGAGAGGATTTGTGGCAAAGTGGAGAGGTTTCTGGTGAAATGGGCTACCATCCAGTCTTTTCAGAGGCTTTAACTTTAGTCACTTCTACAGCCACTGGGATAGAATCATTCGAGATGAAGACTTTGTCTTATGACCTGTACTCTGTTGTCTCAATGTGCTGTTTGTGGGGTTCATTTCAGTGCTTTATATTAAGGGAATCTCTCCCTTAGTTTTTACTTTCCATATTAATAAAATTTCTTTTTCACCTTTCAAAAAAATAAATAAATCAGCATTTAACATAAGGTAAAACAAGAGATTAACCTAGCCTAATCACCTGAGCAATTAACTCTGTCATTGCTTCCAATCGACCCAAATAGGCTATTAGTGAACTATTATATAAATTCAAAACAATAAAAAATGACCTATGAAAGTACGAATTAACTTGATAGATAATATAATTTGTAGGTCCAATCATGTCCCATTGCAGACCTCTGCAATGGACCATAGGATGGGATTGAGTCCAATAAGCGACCAATTAAACCGTTTTCTCTATCAGAGAAGTATTTATTCTTGACACGTGTATGTCTTCAATCAATTATTGGCAATACTATTTTAAAAACAAAATGCACAGAATAGTATCTATTAAATTGCATTCTGTTGTAAAACAATAATGCAAGGCTAAGGTGTCATGTCAAAGGAACAAATACATTTGTTGGGATCCCAGTAGCATGTATAAATACATAAATGAGAAATCAGAAATTAAATTATTCAGTGAGCTGTTATCATGGATGGATGATCAAAGCCAAAACTATTATAAATAGAAAACATGTCAATTTTGTCCAAAGGTAGCAGAAAGTGATATATCAGAATAGATACATAAAAGCACACACATGATTTTCTCGTACTAAGCACCTAGAACTAGAATGTATTTTAACAAACTTCATCGACAAAAAGCATATAAATCCATGTCTTACTGTCAATAAGAACTTTGCAAATATAATATGCATCAAAGTAAACACATTAAAATGAAATGAATAAACAAGGTTAATATTATACAGCATACCATTTTAGCTGGGAGTATATTTCCAAAACAGATAGCACCCTTTAAATCCCTAGAAGAAGGGTAGACAAACAAAAATCAGATAAATAGATGGGTTGGTGATGGGAAATTATAGCATTCATAACAATTGATCTTCCGATCAATTAAATACTAACTCCAATATGTTCAAATTTTAAAATTTCAAAGGAAATGAGGTTTTCTACAATATGTTACAAAACCAGTTGTCCAAGTGGAGATCCATTTATAAGACGAGTTTTAAATTTCAAAGCATAAAACATTGAAGCAAGATAACGTGGATAAAGCTAGAAGTAACAAGTTAGATCTAATAATAAGAAACCACGAGATCCACAAATCATTCAAATGCGAGCAAATGGAACATAAAATCTCCGACTGCATAATGAGTCTAAACTTCAAAGTTTAAATGCCAAAGAAAATAAACATTTACAACCAAAAATAACAATAAGGAACCAAGAATCCAACCTGAACTATTTAACTGCAAGAAAATCCAATGCAAGATGTTTAATCAGTTTTAACAAGTTGAGATCTACTTGCATGACAAGTCAGAGCAGATATAGCAAACTATGATCCAAATTATTGCCCAAAAATAGCAAAATAGAAAGTCACGCAAGGGAAATCAGTTTTCTGAACAAATGGAACATGAAGACGATTATACAGAAAGGGAGAAATAAGATTCAAAGGAAGAATAGAAGCGATATCAAAATTCTCCAGTTTAATCATATATTCTGTAACTCTACCCAATGTAATTAAGAGTATAATTCACCTAAATAATCCAGTAAAAACCTATATAGACAGGAGGAATTCTAGTTAATATGAAACAACCAATTTTTCATAAATAGAAATAGAATAATTTGGGGCACAAAATCCAAAACCTTGAGGAGATAGAAAGCGTTTGAAGAAGAGAGAGTAGCGGTCTCGAAAGCTTGGAGGTAGAGACGATTGCAGCCCTTTTTTATGAGACTTGAGGGAAGTCACAGGGCCGCCGAATCGTCGACTATCGGTAACAAAGGTTACACGCAGGCTTAGGCTTACATACCCAAGAAACGGGTAGAGAGAGAGAGAGAGAGAGTAAAGCAGAAGGAGAAAGCTAAGATGCTACTTATGCGTATTGCGTATAATGCACGCTAGCCTCCCTGCTTTTCTCATGTCAGCTTGCCACCTCGGCGTAGGACAAGCAATGTCAGATTAAACAGTAAGGCCTCGTTTGGCATCATTCTTATATATTTCTGTTTCTAAGGAAATTCTTATTCTGAACGAAATCCTATTCCTGTAATCCTGTTTCTTATTCCTGACAAATAAATGACTTGTTTGGTAAATTGTTTGGAAGGAATATATTTCTGTTCTATAGAAAAAGGATGTTTGAACATCCCTATTAATTCTTAAAAAAAATTGTTATAAGTCCTCAAACTTAACCAATAAAAAAACCAAACACCTTTAAAGTCTTTACATGGTTTACAAAATAATTAAAATAACTGAAAAAGATTGGGGGAATAATAAAAAAATGAAAGAAATTACAAATCATTTAAAAAATCATGCTTACCTCTGAAATTTTTGGGTGCCAATAAACCTCAGTGAGAGCCGCAAGTCCAAATTAAGAATGCTTGTATATCAATGAATTAAAAATGCTGGGAAACAATAATATAAACAAATATATATATATATATATATATATATATATATATATATATATATATAATATGTTGATCATTAACATAGGATATATATACAAAATTTAAGCCAATTGTCACATTGAGTCAGTTGAGATTGCGGAGGCAATAAACCAAATTAATTGAAATTTGATAAATCAACCAAGTTAATTAGTTTTGGTTGATTAAATTTGATTTTATTTTGAATTTCTAAATGAATGCTTTCATTTCTCACAATATACATCAATTCCTCAAAGATGTTCTTCTTTAATCTCTTATTAATTCATTTTTCTTTCGAAAATCAAAGTTAACAGAGTTTACCACAATCTTGTTAAATGAAAAACAAACAAATACTTCAACCCACGAAAAGCATGGATTAAAATCCGAGAACCTTTAATAATGCACAGATGAAAAGCTGAATTTGGGTGATAAGATTTGCCAAATGTGGTTGGTAGGAAGAAGGTGAAGAAAACAGAGTGCTAGAGCCATTCTCTGGTTTGGTTGGAAGAAAGAATAGGGCTTTGTGTACAATATCCATTTTCTTTGGACAAAAGGACAATCATGCCCCCTCTTACACATAAAAAGCAAAAACACACGTCCTTTTTTTAGGGAAATTTTCTAAAACTCACCATGAGTTTTCATCATTTCTCTTAAACCCACAACAACTTTTCAAAATGTCTAAAGCTCACCATGTCACTAACTTGACGTTAAACAGGTTAATGGGTGTTAATATATTATTATTTTAACCTTCCTAGAAAAAATAAAATATATACAAAATAAATTAATGGGTGTTAATATATTACCACTTTAATATTTAGACACGAAAAAAGGAAAAAGTTCAAAAAAAGTTTCAAATATAAAATACATAAAAAATAGAAATGACAACAAATATAAAAAAATTATAAAAATTGAAAACAAAATAAAAAATTATTTTCAAATTATAGAAACTATGGAAATTGAAAAACAAAATCAGAAAATAAAAATTGTAGAAAAAACACAAAAATTGCAAATAAATAACAAAAAATACAGGAAATTTTATAGATTGTAGAAGATAGAAAAATGTAAAAAAAAACAGAAATTATAACAAAACACTAAAAGAGCAAAAAAAAAAACAAGAAATTTTAAAACTGAAAAAACCATTTTTCCTCTAACTCACCATTCAAGGGTAATTTGGTCATGAAAATTATTATTTATACTGACATGGACACCTCTGTTAAGAAGCATTAAGGGTGCACTAATGGAATGTGAGTTTTGGAAACTTATTGACATGGTGAGTTTTAGACATTTTGAAAAGTCGTGGTGAGTTTAAGAGAAATGTTGAAAACTCATGGTGAGTTTTAAACAATTTTCCTTCTTTTAATTTAATTTAACATAGTGGAACACACAATTCCATGGGATGTGTGTTTTTCGGAGTAACAGTTTTGTCACTCCCAAAAAACAAGTTATTGGCACCCTGTTCCTAGAATAGGTCGTTTCTTTCTACATGAGACGTCCATGTGTGTTTTTGTTTCGCTGGAACATCTAAAACGTGAAAAATGTTCCCATAGAATGATATCAAACAGGGCTATTATACCAACCTCACAACATATCTCAGTCACACATCGAGAACATCTCCCGTATTTGTATCTTATTATTTATAGGAGGTATCTACATGGTTGGATGTGGTTGTGAGGTTGGTGTGATGAGCAATCTATGAGAAGTAAATCCCAATTCGGTGCTATTGGCACACTATGATGTGTACCAGTTAGGTTTGGCTCTTCTAATATTTTTTTTTTCATTCTTATTTTGGGGTTTATGGAACAACTGTATTCTTATTTTCATTTTATTTCTATCTATGGAGTCATACCCTCTACTAGGGTACAACTCAGGTGGGTTGGGTATGACTGAAGTCAGCCCATGCTCAAAAGGTAGAAACCTTGGGCTCAAGCTTGGCCCAACCCAAGATCAAGCCCAAGTTTATCAATCCAGACCTACCTTGAGCTTAACCCAACACAACTTGAGTTGGACTTAGCTTTAGGTTGGCATAGTCGGGATAGTCAGGTTGGGTGGGTTCAAAAGAATTTATGGATGCATTTTTATATGGTTATTATTCATTGGGTTTTATGTCACAACTTAAGAGTATAACCAATTGAAAATAGATACAAATTACATTTGCAAATGTATAATTTTCATGAGCCACTCAAACTCGGCTTGTGAAGAGCTTGGTTCAATTTGATCTAAACCGAAGCTCAGCCTAATAAAGCTTATATTATATTTAATATTTTTAAATATATATAATAATAATAATAATAAATGATTTTTATATGTATATATTTTTATTTTTATATTAAGCTTGGCCCACCACCATCGAACTTGAGATGTGCCAAGTTCAAAAACATCAACTCTTGAATCAAATCAGATTCAAACTCATATTTCTAGTTTGAATAGCTAACTTTCATGACTTACACAATACACAAGGCAAGTAATGACTATATATATATATTTAATCAAGAAACTTTCAAAAATATTATATATACGCAAAAAGGTGGGCTGCTTGATTGTAATATCTAGGTATATGTATAAAGTCTATAAATTCAAAAGAACACATCAGTCTTCTGAGGTAGCTTCTGTGTAGTAGCTCGAACCATTGAAAGACTTGATCAGACTTCGCGAATTCGACTAGCGTTGCATTATCAGTGTATACCAAAAGATGTAGAATCCCTTTTGCATAGGCCACATGCAATCCTCTTAACATGGCTCGAATTTCAACTTCATAAATGTTGATTGTCCAGCAAGGGCTTCCTTCTGCAATGGTGTAATGTCCATGGGCATGTTGGAGGATGAACCCTCGTCCTGCATATCCCGAATTTGGATCAAAAGACCCATTAGTAAATAAGATTGATCTATTGATATGCTGCAACTGGTTTATGGTATGTGTCGCGGGTTGTAGTGACTGGGGTGGAGGGATTTCGATGGATCAAAAGGGTTTCCTTATGTTCTAAAAAATGTACTTATTTCTAACTTCCCATATGTGGTATATGTTTACTGCAAATTTGCAAAGACTTGTTAAAGCTTGTTGCTTTCCTAGATTTTGTTAAATGACACTGGAAAAAGCAAGTGATGGGCCAATTCTTCTTGTGCATTACAGAACACACAAAATTTGTTTGATTCACGCAGCCAAACACATGTTTTTTTGTGAATAGTCCA
Organism: Nelumbo lutea; assembly: GCF_056320005.1. NCBI lineage: Eukaryota > Viridiplantae > Streptophyta > Magnoliopsida > Proteales > Nelumbonaceae > Nelumbo > Nelumbo lutea. The sequence continues at coordinate 26,549,480 of NC_142688.1, read as the reverse complement.
TCCCAGAGGATTTTCCAGAGGAAGATTTGGAACCTGAATGAAACTTTGAGTTTCCAATTATCTTCCGATCAAAATAGGTGGCCGAACTTGAAGGACCCCGAGAAGATAAGAAGTGGAAAGCTGATTTTACTGTATAGATGCCCGAGGCATTATTTTTCCATATCAGAATGTCGATGGAATGGGTGGTCACGATGATATGTTGGATGGTAAAAGGTTGGTAGAGTTGTTGGAGTTTGGGGAGATTTCATGAGACTTCCGGGTTCAGTAGGTTTGAGATCATCAAAGCCGTTACTTGCCTTTGCAGAAGTGATGTATTTACATGGGGTATGTGCCCCGGCAGTGACGGAACGCAAGAATCTGAGGTTGCGGAAACTTCTGATCCATCCTTAATAGACCACAAAAAATTCGACGCAGTATGGGTATTAACTGATGAGCTTGCTGCCACCATTGAGAACTGCACTTACTTTTTTTGACGCAAAGTAGGAAGTGTGAAGAAAATACTTGGATTTAATCTATTTGCTCCGGAGACTATTCTTGTCCATTAGCAATCTTCATATTTGCTTTCCAAACATAGCTTGGTTCATAGCACTATAAGTTCTAAATCCCAAACCTCGTCGGCTTTTTGGCTAACAATTTTTGCTCCAAGGGATAGTACGCCTTGAAGTTCGACCAATATTTGCCCACCAATAAGACCTGGTCAACTTGTCCAGTTTGGAGGCTGCTACTTTCGGAAGGATTAAAGTTGATATCGAGTAGATTGGGATGGACTGTAAGACCGACTTGACCAGCGTGGTTCTACCAACTTGTGAAAGAAGTTTGGAATTCTAGGAGTTTATCTTCGTAGATACTCTTTCTATTATCTCCTTGTGGGAACAATAGAGCCAAGTGTTTGTTCCCACTTGTGCCCCAAGGTACTTAGGTGCCAATGATTGGCTTCTTTATTTGCAGGATGTGAGAGAGAAAATTTCTATGTTGTCGAGGAACATTCCTACTATAATAGATACTTGACTTGGAGTGGTTAATTTTTTTCCCTAACAGAGATCCTTCACAAGTTAAAACTTCAAAAGAAAGGTCAAGGTTTCATTGTTATTAAGCTTGACATGTCTAAAGCCTTTGATAGAATGGACTAGTAGTTCTTATACCATGTATTGTAAAAAATAGAGTTCCCCACGAAATGGTGCAACATGATCTATCTGTGACCTGCCTGCCTTTGAGAAACCCTGATTGGAATGGTGATATCATTTCCTACAAGACCGGTTGTAGGCGGACTACCATCCATTCAGTAATTATTTTGTATAGTACATTACATAAACTGATGGGACGGTAGCTAGAAACATCCACCAGCGGATTATTCTTGGGCACAAAGACTAAGTTGGTGTTATTGATTTCTTTGGGCAAAAAGCTGTCATCTTTTTTTTTTTTTTACCATTGCACAGATGTTTGAACCAATCAGATCCCAAAAGTATTGGTAAAAGTGAGCGATAAATCCATTAGGACTAAGTGCTTTATGTGGGCGCAATTGATTAATCACCAAAGTGATTTCTAATGTGGGTGGGTGTAATAGTGATTCCTTCTTAGAGGAGGATAGGTTCGGAAGAGAAACACTGTCAAGCATGCTTGGATCAAAGTTTTCCTGCTGCCCCCAATTTCTAATATTGCTTGTTTAAACACTTGTGCAATGTAGGATTGGTTCGATGACCAACATCCATCTGGAGATTTTATGCACACTACACTAGTTTTTGTGTTTTTAAAGTTTGCTATGCGATGAAAATATTTTACATTTCTATCTCCCTCTTTCAACTACAACTCACGGGATTTGATTCTCCACATTTGCTCTTCTTTAAGAGCCAATAATTGTATTGATCGTCCATAGTATCCATTTGCAGGGTTGAAATTTGGTCAGTCAATTCTGGAATGTAATTTTGAATGTGACCAAAATGATTTTTATTCCAATATTTGAAGGCAGACCTACATAGCTTCAATTTTGTGAGCAGGGGAGCTATGCATGTATTGCTCCAAAGGTTCGAGACAAGTTGCTTGCATTGTGGGTTGTTTGGCCAAAAGGGTAAGAAATGGAAATGAGGTTTCCTATGAGGAGAAACCGGCTTTGTATCAATAGAGATGGCACCATGATCTGAACTGGTTATGGGGAAGTTCGGGAACAGGGAATTTGGAAACAGTTGACACCATGATGGGACAGCAAGGGCTTTATCTAGCCTTTCTAACACTTTTTCTGGATTCTGTTGACCATTGGTCCATGTGAAGGGAGATCCTACAGGCTCAAGATGGACGAGGTTAAAATTGGCTATGAAATTCTGGATGTGCTTAGAGAGGTAGGGCTTGTTTTTCCTATGAGACTTGTGGTCCTCCTCTTTGTAGATATAGTTAATATCCCCTATCAAAAGCCAGGGCAGACTAATTAATGAATAATTACTAATAAATTGCTGATAATTGATATTTATGAAAATTACAAACATTTTCAAGAAATAATTTATTGATATTTGAATAAGTTAATTGTTATTTTTTATATTGTTTTTATTTTAAATTATAAATTTCATTAATTTTAATATTTCAGTGATTAATATTTTCAATTATGTTATATTAATATTTTTATTGTTATTGAAAATATTAAAATAAATTGGTTATTGGAATTTTGAAAAAAGTTTATTATAATTTGATGTAATTTCAGAAAATTACTTACAGTATTTTGAAAAATGCATATGTTACTGAATTAATGAATTTTTCCGTACATCGCACAGGTCCCGCTAGTAAATACCTATAAATGAATGGCACATTTACATACGGAAAGAATGAGAAGGATCCACTCGGACCACTCCGCTACATATGTTTAGAACTAGATGAAGACTTGAAGAGATCTCACAGCCGTTGTGGACCAAAATCGAATAAAAATCTATAACGAGTTCTTATACAGAAGTTAGGCCTTCCGGGAGTGTTTGCTCACCAAGGCTGGGTGCAAGAAATCTGCGGCAAGCAAAGAGGACAGCCGAATGGAACCCAGAGGGGTTGTCTATGAAAACAAAGTGACCGCCCTGCAATTATCCAAATCATTTTATCAGTAATGAACACATTAAAGTTCTTACATCCTGGTCAATCTACCGTCCCCAACACCAAACTTGATTTTGACTTCTCTAACCTAGTACAGTTTAAACCTTGTCAATACATGCAATATCCCTTTTGGTAGGACCCTAACCACAACAATGATTTACTACCACCCTTGGAACCCTAAACAAATGATGTGCACAGTCAAGGTGTAACTGTTCTAAAAATTCACGGTGAATGGTAGATGATAATCTTGCTTGCATTCAAGATGGCATTGTGGTTTTCTGAACATGCAGAAAAAGCCAAGATGTGGAAGTGCAATGAGGGTCTACCACAACTTTCATTTGGTGAGGACCTCACGACTTTCACACATACACGCACATGAGAGAGAGAGAGAGAGAGGAGACCTGTGGCACCCTTATGATTTCACAGGGAATCTTCATCTCTTTGCGAGCTTCCTGTGCCCCTTGGTAATTCATCCAATCATGAAATCCATAAATAAAGGTGGTAGGCACTTTCCATCCAGATGCACTGCAAACAAGAAATAAAAGAAAAAATGGCACATAAATATCTCAGGAACAGTTGGCTACACAGAGGAAGTAAAGGGGAAAGGTGAATTTCTGAGGGTTTCTAATGCTTCGAATATAAATAGAAAGAAAAACTTCAGGATCTTTTCTAAACTGCCAGCCTTCAATGCAAGTGGGATACACAAACACATACAGAGATAATGGACAACACTAAATCAAGAAAAAATAGTAAATAAACTAGTCTCCAGACCTGCGAAGGAGGGGCATCCGGGCAAATGCTCCAAAGGAAAATATATACTTCAAGCACAATTCTCCACTAGCTTTGGCGGCCAGAGTATGGTATACATAATCTTCCATTGAAACAGTAGTTATCAGATAAGCAGCAGGTTACTAAATGCAAGTTTGTATTATAAAAGGAAAAAAAAAAGAATAAAAATAAAGATAAAAAGATGGAACTACCTGTAAGCAACCTGGACTCCTCTTCAGTCAGTACGTCCCCAGTTGAATATGTACCAAATCTAGCACTTGTATACCTGCGAACTAGATCTGGACCCCAAGGGCCTAAGCCTCTGCAATTTAGGTATGATACAGAAACTAAAAATTTAGTGGATGAAATATATAATTTAGACCAAGGGAACTTAAGGAAACAAAAAGCAGACCATATTACCATATTTTATTACAATAGCATGAATCAGTAGAAACAAACATAGGGATAATAAACTATGTATCAGTGGAAACAAATAGATCAAACTACATACCCTTAGAACCCTAAACAAATGATCTCCATTATGAATGGAGATCTCCATCGCATTTCTGCAGTGAGAAACATTTTCCCAAAATAGATGGTATAATGGTAAAATCTAGTGCAATAAAGTGAGAAACTTCATGCAAAATAACGACAAAGATTAGGTCCATATGTAGGCCATCCCTCCCAAGATCCCAGATAGCTGGGACCAGTGTAGCAAATATGAACTGCAGTTTGGGTTATCACCTTTTGGAGTTTCTATATATAAAATATGTGTAGAATGTACCATATCCACAGAAGACAAAAACTTCATTCTGAAGGGACTATAGAATTTCCACTATAAACAATTTTCGTTCTTTTTTTGAACTCACTCTCACGCTTCTCCCTTCTCCCTTCTGACGTTTTTCCTTTTTTTTTTTTTTTTTTTGAACTCACACTATCATATCCAACCTGCACTTCCCATATTTGTAACATGTGTGAAATGTAGCCTATCCACATAGAATCCAAACAAACCCAACAAGGAAGAAAACACAGTTCCAAAACTATTATATAGATGCATAGATATGAATAATGAATTGATGTGCAAGAATAGAATTTAATATGGCACCACATGATCAAAAGCAACCATGTGTCGAGAGAAAATAAAAGCATAACAAAGGTAAGGGAGAATTACCTGACAACCTTCTGAGGAGTGAAATTAGACTCCCAGAGATGGTTCAAAATAGTTCCTTTCCATGTTGCTCTGAATTGAGTTAGCCATTCGGATTTTCCATCTGATTCTGATGAAAATCCAGCAGGTCCTATCAAAACCAAGTGTTTAACATGTTCCGGGTGCTGTAAAGAAAATAAAATTGGCATCAATATTGCATTTACATGATGAAATTTCCCCGTGAAATATGCATCAACTGCATATAAACTGCATCACCTTGAGGGCATACTTTGCTGCAACGTATCCTCCAAATGAATGTCCTAGTAAAATAAAATTACTAAGATTTTTGGCTTTACGCCATTCCTCAAAGGAATCAATGAACCAAGCTTCAGTTTCTGCATTGAAAAAACCCAAAGTTTGAGAAGGGAAAATGATTTATCTGACAAAATAAATTTTATTGAATACTCATAAATCCTGAGCCTACAATTAATCTGCTAAAAATAGTAAATGTGCATTTCTTATATCCATAAACAAATAATAATAAGGAAATCAATATATAGCTCTTCGTGTCTTTACTCTTTGTTCTGTATACTTATGCAGTAAAGGTTGGAGATGAAACATTGCCAGAGTCCAGAGTTTGTTAGTAAGAAGCTCAATAGGAGCCAAATAAGAGAAACTTCACTAATTTACACACTATATATAAACATGCATGGCTAGTGTTAGAAAGCATGACAATGCAACAAAACTCAACATTAAGCTGGACGAATTATGGCACTAAACACACAACAAGAGTCAACAGTAAATGCAAAAAAACAAAAGCTATAATGAAACTAATTTCTTTTGGCAGTTAAATTCTATTACCAGCTACTGGTGTGGCTAAAACTTGGTGGATTCCTATCATTTCTTTATTCTTGTAGGTTAGTGTGCTCAACCAAAAGGTTTGAGCAGAAGAGACAGATGATTATTGCACTATTTATTGGAATGGGGTTTCCTGGATTAGATCTGATAATGATTTGATGTTTTGATAACATTAAAACAACACAAGTTTACAAGATTAAAACATGTTTAAAGTTAAACTGCAGGAGAAAGGGGATGCAATCATCAGACGCCCATAACCTTCTACATGATAAAATGCATCCATAAAAATTTTCTAATAATAAATCTATAACTTTCTCTAGTGATAAAATGAATCTTGCATCTAGAACAATTTTCTTTCCTATAAGGTATCAATAAAAAGAGACTATTTTCATTGAACTTTTGAATTTCCCAATAATGTAAGAAACAAGTAAATAAAAGCAAGAAGTAAATCCAAAATAGAGTTTCAAGATAACTAACCTTCAGTGCTTTTGCATGTAAAGTCAGGTCTACTTGACCCACCCCACCTGCAAGACAAAATGAGTAAAGAAAAAAATTAGGACCACAAGGATATATCTCATTGAAAACCTTACTACAAATGCATATCATCCATAGTTATAGAATTACAGGAATGAGAAACATAAAGAAATGCTTCACAGAAAATACTGCAGACGGTAAACTCGAAAGATAAAAGTAGTCCAACAAACAATGGATTTCAGGGAAAAATGTTGGAGGTAGATTATATGATTTTAGCTAATGAGTCCCCCACTGACCTATCAAAAAAGGATATGAAAAAAAAAAAAGCTTTAAAAGAATTCTTCAGGGTTTTTTTTTTTTTTGATAAGATGCAATTGAAGGATTCTGGGTTCAACAAATGCCCCTTTGTGCCATACAACATGAAGAATTTGAAGAGATGCCTCAAATTAAGCCACTTGAACTCTTAAATTTTCCTAACAAAAATTCAAACTTAACAAGTCATGGTATCACTGGAGAACCATGAGAAAAGTTCCTTGACAAGGCTAACTTATCTTGCCATCCCATTTTGTTGCCCCTTGATATGAGAAAGATCTGAAAAATGTTCTGCTGCAATTCAAGTGCAACCAAGGAAACTTCACTACAGAATATTTAAGTGATTGGCTAGATCAAGTGATCAACAGAACGTGACAATATCAATAATCCATGATGCCCGAAGCCCTGAATATGGATAAGGATACAGACACATATATGAGAAACAGAGATGACTCTTCATTGCCTAAGATCCTGCAATACCTAACCATCATATTCCACTTTAGTATTGGACACAAATTAGATTAGGTTAGTCTTAAAATAAGAGTCAAGTTTCCATATCCACAACTAAGTGGTACCAAAAGCCCTCTTATTTTCCCTCTTTTGTAAGGGGAGGGAAGGTTTCCAAGTATCTCAATTTTGCATTTATAAAAAAAAATGCAATTCATAATGAGAACCAGAGAAACAGAAATCAGGAATAAGAAATTATTTCAAGTATGATAAAAAATTGGGCAACATTGAACTCACCCAAGCTGATCAATTGCAATGATCCGGAAATGGCTAGCAAGGGCGTCAAAATTCCGAAAGAAGAATCCTTGAGAAGCACCATAGCCGTGAACCATAACAAGCGTGGGACATTCATCCTTACTGTCAAAAGTGACCGTATTGATAAACCTTGGCTGGTCGCTTGAAGACCGAAACCACCGGATTTTAGAGCCAGGTGGCCCTGATCCTATATTAACCTGTTCTTGTACATACGGAGTTCTGGAACCCGCAAAGTTCAAAAAATCAGCTAAAGGACTACATAAATTATTGGCATTTTGACAACGTGAGCCTCTATCAAGCACTGCGCAACTAGAAAAAGTACGAGTAGCTAAAAAGAGACGGGCTTCAATGCTTATGGAAAACTATGCATCTTTCATTTGTAAACGAGTTTGAGAAAAGCCGGAGTATAGAATATCCATAGAAACCAAAGGTATATAGCTTGGGATTTGATCAGTTTCGATTAAAACAAAAGAAAAAAAAGGAATTTTGAAACTCAAAACTCGAGATACAATCAGAACTTCAACAGTTACAATTAGAAATTGTTAAAATTCGAATTCAAAGAAACTGGATTCAATCGAGACAAAGAAATATCATAATCACCAAGTACGATACCGGAAAAAGAAACTAAGAGGGCAGAAAAACAATGAAATTCCAGAAATCCCATATCTAGGGCTATTATCCGAAACGTTGCCATGATATAAAATTTCGAAAAATTCAAGTAGAATAATTCTATGTAGATCTGGAAGAGATAAAATCACAAAACTGAATTCAGCAGAATCAAGTTCTGGAAGCGAAACATACTTGACTAACGAGAGAAGACGTTTTTCTGCAGCTATAATATGATCGGTTGAAGTTGGGATCCAACGAAGAACAGAGGGCCACACCAATCTCCGTTTCCATGTCGATGCTGCAGAGGATTCCACGTCAGCCTTGTTGATTTCTTCCGCCATCGTCGCCACCAAGCTCGAGCAACGCCTGCTCATTACATTTGAGACCGACAGGGGAGCCGGCTCGAGATAATAACTGCAGTGGCTATCGTGCTCCGCAAGCGAAATATGGCAACCTTTGACTCTCCCGCTGACCAGGTTGCGATAACCACTGGAGAGAACAGAGAAGGGATGGGAGGTTGGAGGTCGAAACTCGAGAGAGAACTCGCTCCCAGTTCCAGTCTCTCACCACGTTTTCGCGTGAACAAAAGAAACGAAATGGCGGTGACCAGTTTCTGATGGAGTGCACCTACACTCACCGTATTCCGAATACGTTATGGATTCGTTACCGTTTATTTTTAGATCTATCTGTTAAAAGACATTATTATATGTGGTCCCTCGAACGTCAGGCCTTCTATGCAGTTTAATATGGTAGATCGTGGACTAGTGCGTAGGGACTGCTGAGGCAACTGGCAACCCCTGTTTTCTGTTTCCAATTTCCGCCTTCTCCATGCGCTGAAACTGGAGGCCAATAGCTTCGAGAGAATTCTAATTCTAAGAGCTGCAACGACGTCACTCATGATCTCATGTCCAACTCAGGGTGCGAGTTGGATCGACCTTAAGTCCTAACCTAACCCGAGCTCAGGAATTCCAACCTTAGTCCCACCACCCATGGATCGGGTTGGGTTCCGGTGGACTGATTCTTTTTGTATGTTCTTATTCTATGTAAAAGGGTATGGTTATATTTAAAAAAGGAAATTTGTCTAAAATTTATCATGAATTTTTAACATTTTTCTTAAATTCATCACAATTTTTCAAAATGTCTAAAACTCACCATATTAGTAATTTTTATTTTCCAAAACTCACCTTCTGTTAGTGCAATGTTAATACTTCTTGACGGAGGTGTCTTTGTTAGCATAAATAACAATTTTCATGACCAAATTACCCTTGAATGGTGAGTTAGAGGAAAATTGGTCTTTTTCAGTTTCAATTTTCTTGTTTTTTCTTTGCATTTTTTTAATGTTTTGTTATAATTTCTGTTTTTTTACATTTTTCTATTTTCTACAATCTATAAATTTTCATGTATTTTTGTTATTTATTTACAATTTCTATGTTTTTCTACAATTTTTATTTTTCTGATTTTGTTTTTCAATTTGTATAGTTTCTATAATTTGAAAGTAATTTTTTATTTATTTGTAATTTCTATAATTTTTATATTTTTTGTAGTTTCTATGTTTTTATGTATTTAATATTTGAAAACATTTTTAGACAATTTCCCTTTTTTAAAATTTCTTGTTTTTTTGCATTTTTTTTAATGTTTTGTTCTAATTTCTAATATTTTTTTACATTTTTCTATTTTCTACAACCTATAAATTTTCCTGTGTTTTTGTTAATTATTTATAATTTCTGTGCTTTTCTACAATTTTTATTTTCTATAATTTCTATAATTTGAAAATAATTTTTTATTTTATTTGTAATTTCTATGTTTTTATGTATTTTATATTTGAAAATATATTTTTTAAAATTTTTTCTTTTTTCAAGTCTAAATATTAAAATAGTAATATATTAATACCCATTAGTTTGATTAACGTCAAGTTAGTGACATGATGAGTTTTAGACATTTTGAAAAATTGTGGTGAGGATAAATGCTGAAAACTCATGGTGAGTTTTAGACAATTTTCCTTTAAAAAAATATTGCCTTAACTTAAAAATATTGTATAAATATAAATAAATGATTGTATAATATTTATACATAAAAATGTCAGAGATAGGGTTGGATCGGCCAAGTCTTAACCCTAACCAACCCAAAGTTAAATTGGGTTCATACATTTCAATGATAACTTTAATCCAACCCAGATTGGGATTGGACTAACCTGGCCCAAGTGCTAATCAATCGTGATTGATCCAACTGTTATTTATTCATTAAAAACTTACAAGGATTTTTTGATTGGTCAAAAATTTTCAAGTACCATGCCTCTCCCGCCGCAATGAAATTGGTATTTAGTAATTTACACACGCTCAAGAAAAAAAAACACTAATCAATCAGCTATCAAATTTTAGAAATAGATGAGACACTGAATTCAGAGTTTGGATTGGATACAAGTCCACACAGCGCATCCCATACAATTTCCATGGCACGCGTCAAGCATTCAATTAGAACATCTCCCATACTCGTAGAACCAATCTAAATTCACTGAACTACGGTGTGAACTTATAATGCTGGAGAGTCCAAATCTGGTCACAACTGTCCCCACACAACACCAATACACCACCTGTCATTAAAGTCTGTTTGGGAGGGCATTGATTGAGCTGTTTTGGAGAAGCTACATAAGATAACTTCAGTAAGGCTGTGTTTGGTTTAAAGGTCAATTTTGCATTTTCTATTAAACCCATTTATGACTTTCTCGTTTTTATCAAACACAAGGCTTCATGGCATTTTAGGTTTATCAGCTTATTGAACCGCTCCATGAAAGCCCTCCCAAATGGAGTTAGGGTATCCTACCAATAATACACGTTCCAACACCTTACCAACATAATCTTGATGAAGGGTGATTTGGCCCGACCTCATAGATAGGCGACCATGTGTACGTGACTTGGCATAAGCCAGCTCGGTATAAAGCGAGCTCAGGTATGCTAGTACTCCGAACTGGGATCACCTCAGCCCAAGGACACTTCGGCGTTCGCAAGGACAGACCAAAGCGCGAGCTCGAGAAGCTCACTACTCATTAGCTCGCTACTGAGCAGCCCGGTATCCTGCAGGTAGCTTATCTATCGTACAGATCTCCGCATGACCGTCTCGAGGAATACACCCCCATCCCTGAATCCCACAGGACCGTACTTATAACGGTAACATTAGTTCACCAACTCCCCATTCTGACGAGAAGTGATAGTATTACCGTTTGATGGTGCTTCAACCACCTAACATGCGACAGGTCCCATCGTAACAGAGGTTTAGTGACTGTTCCACCTACCCACCTGAGCCAGTGTATAAAGACCCCGCTCTCACCAGGGGCGAAGGTATGTTCTATTTTTACTGTTATTGTTGTGCGAAATCTCTATTCTCTGAGCTCCCACTCTTATCACCTTCAAATTCTACACCATCACTATGTTCTAACTTAGCCATCGGAGTATCCACGTCGGGTGAGTCACCCCAGGATCTCTGAGCTCCTCTCTTTCAGGAACCCGTCCTCATCGACGCTAGAAGCCAGGTCACCTCCAGCAGGGAGTAGACGGATTACGCCACATCAAATCTCATTATGAAACTGTGATCCGCCATAAAAGTGGAACTCTACTCAATACTTACCATGTATGAGTTATGCAATGTCAAATCATGTTGGTAGAGTGTTGGAATGTGTTTTGTTGGCATGGGATCCAGATTCTCTCTCTCTCTCTCTCTCTCTCTCCCAAATGAGCACATAATACAAGCAGAACAAACACATGTGTGAAACCGATTTCGTCAATTTCACCTCCCTTGACCTCCATCTAAAACACTTTACCTCTTCCTAACCCTAAAATCCTAACTCGGTTTAATGCCTTCTTATTGGTGCTCTCATTAGCGTCATGTGAAAAGATCGGCTTCCATTCCGTGCCCACACCGTTTCAACCGTCTTTTGCAACATTGCGTTGGGAATATCTCCCCATAAAATAAAGCACATAAACAGGAAGTTATTCTCAATGCAAGGCTATAAAGGTTGCTCGAGCGGACTTTGCCTTGATCGAAGCCGAATTCTCATTTGAATCTAAAACCCAAGTACACTTCATTTGCGTTATAGTATTGGAAGAGCTTTGACCAATCAAAATACCCCTGTGAATTTTGATTAATATCACATGATTGGTCATCTCTTTTATGATGCCAATTGATTGGTAAATGGATGAGAAATCCATCATATGGATGTCCAAACCATGCAGGGTGGTTGGGCAAAATTTCAGAAATTTTCTTACTCCCATTCGAGAATCGTATTCCCAATTTAGAAAATTGCATTTTCAATGTTCGTTTTTGTAACCAAACCGGACCAAATTTGAAACCAAGATTAAGGAGAGGTATACCTAATATGAAATCCACACAAAAAGCTCCTCCCAACACAGGTGTTCACGCCTAAAGAGAGTACCAAATCCTCCATCCACCAAAGATAACACAGCTTAGGATGAGGTAGGATTAGCAGGTGGTTCTTCACCAAGAACCTCAGATTCTTCAGCAAGAACCGAATGGGGCAGTGAACACAACTTCAAAATTGTTTATTCCAGCAAGAAACAATATCAAGATCAAATCTTGATCACTTACAAGAGATGGAGATTGAACAAGGTGGAGCGGCAAGAGCAATGAGAGAGAGCTGGAGGTAGAAAACAGTCAAATTGTGTAACCCTTTTCAGGTCCGCCCTACTCTTTATGTATAGCTCTTAAAGAGATGATCTCCTAATCTGATTAGGAGTTTCTTGATCCAAATCTTTATTTGGATCTGGACTCTTTAAGTGATAAGGATATTCCCTTATCTTATCTACAATTCAAGATCAACTACTCTTAATCAAATTAGAAGTTACCTAATCAAATCTCTATTTGGATCTGAACCCTTTAAGGGGACAAGAGTTATCCTCTTATCATCATCTGCTAATCCATACCCAGATTCGCCCCTAATTAATTAATCCAATTAACCTAGTCCGAAATTGGCTTTAGGCCCATTAAACTTTTAGGCTCACTTTGTATGGCATGGGATCCTATCATTGTTCTATACATCAGCCACATGGGTTCAGCCCAGCCTTGGTTACAAGACCTGGCCGAATTCACTATAGAACACAATGAACCCCTGAGTCCATCACATGGGCTCTTAATGAACCCAACATTTACACTAAATGGTCATTGGGTCCAGCCATCTTATGAAGGCCCAAGGACTGTGGGCAAATGCAAGATTAGCCCATTAGGTATAAACTTCAATGGTCTTACACTCAACCTCTCAGCCCTTAATGATCAAATATTGCCCGACAAGAGATGACCTCTCTCTTGGCTACAAGGTACAGTGTTGCACTTTCTACTCACATGGATCCCACGAATTAAAACATTTTGTAAACAATTTGAAAATATAATATATAAAGTATATCTCTATATAAATATATTTTGCAAAACCAAATTTCAAACACATTTGAAATTCACTGCCGACAGTTTAGGTTTCCATAAGAGAGAGTGCATTCCTCGATCATTCACTTTGTTCGACAAAAGGGCTAATCCTATCATTATGATCATACACTCAGGTGAATTCTCGAATTGTCCTAACATACCCAGGTTTTGACCCCCGCTAAGGATCTCACTGATTGGCATATCAAAGATAGTCCAATCCGACACCTAGTGCAGTACCATAATCGAGTCTAGGAGTCAGGTGTAACATTCCAGTTTTGCTCATCTGTCTCCAAGGTCTAGGGCAACACTGGAATTTGGTCCGGTTCAAGGTTTCAAGAAAACCCACACTGCGTGACCCTGTCAGCTGAGACAAACCACCCCAACCAACTTGGTAGCACATCAGTGTCAGCCTTGGCTGGATAAATCTCCCCAGATCTATCCAACGGCTATGAATGTTCTAAATTAACACGAGTCTTATAAGTATTCGGTTTAAGAGTATTACATAGAAACACACCATAATAATATGAATGAAATATGTACTTTATTCATTTACAATAAATGTTATAATGTGCATCAAATTGATTGGAGCTAATGGCATATACTATCTAACAATTGACTATGAATTTTTATGATATCATAATGAAACCCTATTTGTATTTGTATTTGCATATAATATTATTATTAGTTTTATATCCAGTTTTACCCAATAAAAAGGTTAGAGAGAAAATAGGTGATATAAAATGGAAATGTACGATAATTTTGGAACTCTCACTGAGTCATTTCTACATTAATGCAATCCTATCAAGCTCTTATAAACCAATGGAAGCACCACTATGAAATGCAAAATCAATTGAGGGAGAAAGACAATGAAAGGGTTGGACAGGCGTAGTCAGGATTTTTTTCTTCTTGCAAATACTATAAACATGGATGGGCCAAAATATCTTTAATTAAAAGAAATATCTTTGATTAAAAGGGCATTGAGCTTGACACACCATCGGTGAGTTTGCGGGTTAGAAGGAGGGTGTTGAGCTGAGAGTTCAGATCTGCTACCAACCATGCTATTAATACTGTCCCAACAAATTATTATAGTTGCACATTGGGAAATTTCCCTATATTTGAATGTCAAAAGAAAAAGAATGTTCCCAATGTGCTGCTGTGTAAGTGGCCTGTTAGGAGTTAGGACAGTGTTGGAAGTGTACCCTTGAGCTGAATTAGGGTTTAGCATGAAAAATGAATAAAAAGAGGCAGAGTGTTTTTAGGTGGGGGTCGCACATGCATTGGTTTTACTCATGTGGAATTACCTTTTAATGAGGGCGTCAATGTTGGGTTGGGATGGCTATTGGGATTAGGGGTGTCAACGGTATTCGAAAATCCAATTTTGAATTCGATATTTGACATAATTGAATCGAATTCAGATAATTCGAATATTTTCATCGGTCTAATTCGGATATCCTATTCTTATTGAATAGTTAATCGAATTTGAATTTGAATATGACATGATTCGATTCAATAAATATATGAATTCGATCGATTATTTAATTCTTGTATATAATATATAAAATATTTTATATAATTTATATATAATAATTAAGTTATATAAATAATTTATATATTTATATACTTTATATCAATAAAAAATTTATTTTATATATTTATTAATTATCTAAAATAATTAACTAATCGAGTTCAAATCGAATAAAATATTCAATATATTTAATTGGATTCAAACTCAGATATTAATTTTTAATATCCGTCGGATTTCAAATCAAATTCGGATATCGGATTTTCTAATCAGATTCGAATTTAGATATTGCCTAATCCGATTCGAATTCGATCCATTTACACCCCTAGTTGGGACTTAGAGATCTGGACTCCATGTTGGAAAGGCATGCTATGGAAGAGCTTTGATAGATTAAAACCCCTGTATATTTTATGGTACATGGGTTTTGATGAACGACACTTAATTGATTACCACTTTTATGGTATTGGTTGCTTGCTTAGAAGTTTTTAGGGTGTTATGTCGACTATCATAATCAACCTTAGGCTCTGTTTGGAAAGTGTGCAAATACAAATATGTACAGTGTAAGGTTTAGAAATACTATATGCAAGATTTCGGAGAGAAAGAGTGCAAATACAATATATGGTTTAGAAAATGCTCAGTTTAGAAAGAGTTCAAATACAAATGTATTCAATGCAAAACCTTATATACAGTATTCCTAAACTATGTATCACTAGGGTTGTCAAATGGATTAGGTTTGGTCCAATCCAGTCCAATCCAATAATGGTCCATTTACAAATGGATTGGACCAAATCCAGTCCATATCCATACAAACTAAGTCCAATCCAGTCCAAATAAAATGCAAGTGGACTGGATTGGGTCTAATCCAATCCAAATTTAATCAAACACCAAAATAACATGAGAAATCCAAAAAATATATGAAAAAGCTACAACACTTGCTACATTCCAATCCTGTCCAATTAAAATGCAAACAAACCATATTGGGTCTAATCCAATCTAAAGTGGATGAATAAAAGTATTTTAACAAAAATTCTTTCATAAAAGTATATTCATAAAAATGCTTTTGTAAAAGTGCTTTCATAAATGTACTTTGATAAAAGTACTTTTGTAAAAATGCTTTCACAAAAATACTTTTATTAAAGTACTTTGATAAAACGTGTTTTTATAAAAGTACTTTTGTAAAGGTGCTTAATGGTTCAAATCAAAATCATTTTGGATGGATTGGATGAACCAATACGACATATTGAACTAGACTAGTCCAAACTTAATGGTCCAAAGTATTTATTGGATTGGATTGGACTTGGTCAATCAGCAATGGATTTATAGTGGACCAAATTGGATTGAACCAATATCCGGTCCATTGATAGAAGAAAAGAATATAGGTTTCAATGGACCAAGTTTGGTTTGGAACTGATCTAAATTAAAATTAATTTGAACAGATTGGACAGTTTAAGCATTGAATTAGACCAATCCAAAATGGTCCAAAATGACTCATATTAGATTGGATGGGTTTGGGCCAAATCTGATCCAATTGACATTACTAACAAATAATAGAAAATACAAAAAATAAGAGAGAGCTCTAAAAAGGAAAGTGGATAAAAACAAGAACATTCGAATTGGACCGGTTTTGGTCCGATCTGATCCAATTTAACATAGGTCCACACAAATAACTTAGACCCAATCCAATCCAAATCCATACAAACCAAGTCCAAACTGGTCCAATTGAAATGCAAATGGACCAAATTGGGTCCAATCCAGTCCAAATTGAATGAAATTTCAAAAATTACATGAAAACCCCAGAAATTATAAAAATTTACAAAAATATATAACAAATTCACAAAATATAAAAATGCATAAATATGGCTGCAAAAGATATAAATAGTTTATCCAAACAAAAATACAAATATTAAGAAAGTTATTGAAAAATACAAATATTAATAAAAACACCAAAATTGCAAAAAAAAAATGAAAAACACAAAAAAATGATATAAATTTAGAGGAAAAAAGGAAAATGATAAAATTAAGAAAACATTGTTTTAAAATGTAGAGAGTGATGTTGCAAGAGAGAGTGAGCGAAACTACGTATGTATTTGGTTCCGTTTATGTTTATTGAATAAACGTTTGTATTTTATTTGCTGGTAAAACTAAGAAATACAATAATTATAACTGTTTACGACAACTGGGTGCTATTGGGCGCCACTAGGTGCCATATCAGCGTAACTGTGAAAAAACGCCTAGCCGTTTGTGGAAGCTTCAAAAAAGACTTCCACAAATGCCTGGCATGCACAAAAACCAAAGTTTACTTTTTCCTTTTTCCGATGCATGCAGGAGAGCAGGAGAGAGAAAATGTCTATGTGGTGCCTATGTGGCACCGCCAATAAACGTTTATTGAATAAACGTAA
The DNA here is from genome assembly GCF_056320005.1 of Nelumbo lutea. Classification (NCBI taxonomy): domain Eukaryota; kingdom Viridiplantae; phylum Streptophyta; class Magnoliopsida; order Proteales; family Nelumbonaceae; genus Nelumbo; species Nelumbo lutea. The sequence goes on along the minus strand of NC_142688.1, from coordinate 26,532,136 downwards.
ACAGAACCAAACACCCTATACAAGACAAATAAGAGTGATGTTGCATAGATAGAGAGATCAGGAATGTGACCATTTGAGCATGGAGACATCCCTAAGACCCTAACCTTCAAAATGAATGATTTTGAGCGAACCTGGATTCATCGATTTTTGTCCAATTTTGGTCCGTTAGTTGTATCCATCCATTACATTCAGACCAGTCCAACCCGATATAGTTCCTTGGATCGTCCAATCCGTCCAAATCAAATTCGATTTGGATGGGGTCCAATCCATAATAATAATAATAATAATAATAATAATAATAATAATAATAATAATAATAATAATAATAATAATAATAATAATAATAATAATAATAATAATAATAATTGGTTGGTCAATTTTGAAGTGTGGAGGCTATATTTTTTTGCTGAAGTGTGGAGGCAAAACTGTGGGCAATTTTGAAGGCTACAATTGAAAATCTTTGAAAATTCAATTTGGCTCTTTAATTTCTATTTTGGCAACTAATTAATGGAATGGAATTCGGTGGTTTTGTTGGAATAATTGGTCGGTCAAATAAAACTGTGTAATTATTTTTTATATGGTTACTTGTGTTTATGTTCACACGACTTCAAAAACTGCTCATAGGGTAGTTCTGATCTCCTACACAGAGAACCCTACCCATACAACACCACAGCTGCACATTCCCATAATTGATAACATATAAGTATGGAAAATATTCTTGATGTGTGGATGCAGTGTCCTATGGGTTTATGTGGGTAAGTCTTGTGAATAGGGATGGCAATTCTACACCACTCAGTGACTACCCACTCCTATCCACCTTGACGGGACAAGTTCTTTTAGTTGAAAAATAGGTTTTGGGATTTTACAACCAGTAAAAGTATAGATAGGGTACAATATTAAGCAAAAGCTTGACTCTCCCTAACCCACATATCGTTGTAAGGTAATCCTGCAAATGAAAGTTCATATACCTAAGTGTCACTAGTAGATATGTTCATGTACAGCTCATTTCTTTTTTCTCTTCCTCTTCTTTTCGCAAAAAACACTTGTAACTCACTTATTGATACTCAATTAGGGCATGTTTGGCATCAGTGTTATTTTTTGAGAAAATGGCGCCACGTAGATGCCACATTAGAGAAAGTGGTGCTTCAAACAACGCCTCTTGTTTGGTACTGTTTTTCTAGGAAAAACATTGCTCCAGACCACGCCTTGGAAATCGGGAAAGTGTGGTCTGGAGCAACGCCAAATTCAATGTTTTATGAGAAAATGGTGCATTGCTGCCAATGGTGCAATGATGTGGCATCATTTTGGACGTTGGATAAAATAAAACGTTGTTTGTAGCACAAGTACCAAACAAAACCAGTGTTGTTTTCCCAAAAAATAACCTATGTTGCAACACTGACTACAAACAAAAAATAAGCACCATTTTACAACTCCACATTCCTAGCACCCTTTTTCTCAGAAAATGGTGCGATGTAGGGGTTAATCGAACCATGGGTATGTGTGGATATTTTTGATATGTGGATGTAGTGTCCTATGGGTATGTGAGGATAGGTCTTGTGAATAGGGATGACAATTCTACACCACTTGGTGATTACCCACTCCTATCCACCTCGACGGGGTAGGTTCTTTTGCTTGAAAAATAGCTTTTGGGATTTTACAACCAGTAAAAGTATAGATAAGGTACAATATTAGGCAAAAAACATGACTCTCCCTAACCCACATATTGTTGGAAGGCATACGACCTTATGTATTAGGAGTTGAAACTAATAATATTTTGAATTTTATGTGAAGAATAATTGATAATTTTTGTGTTTTTACATGTTTTAATCAAATAATTGAAAATTTTGATGTTTGCTCATACTATTTTACTTGTTTATTGCTCATATATAACATGAAATAAGAGGAAATTAGAAGAGGGTAGGGTTAAGAAGGGTTTTATATCTTCATGTGCAAGAGGTTCTGGATTCTAAAAATCCACCACGGGTTTTGGGGAGGGTACATGTTCAAAGAACTAGGGAGGGGGGTCGGATCCAAAATTTACAAAATCCTCCCTAATCCACCCCATTGCCACCCGTACTTGGTTGATTTGGTCATACCCCCAAAACCGCATTGGTTAAAAAACCAGGCAAAATTACTAATCGAGATGCACAAACCCAAAAACCAGTGACCGGGTTCTGATTTTAGAAAATCGACTAGTTTTTTAAAACTTTTTTAGCATATAAATGCAAACATCTAAAGCCCATAACTTTGCACTTATCTGATTGGGTGAGCTTTTTATTTTTATTTTTAATTTTGAGTAACTTTTTGAGACCTACGTGTTTCCAAGGTGCCAAGTGCCCCCACTATTTTTGCCAAAAATGCCATTTTTGTATCATTAATTTTTAACATAAAAAGTTAAAACTAAAATAAAAGAATATATGTTATAGAAGTATATATATATATATATATATAATATAATATAAATTAAAACAAAACAAAATAAAAATGTTATAATATAATATAATTATATATATCTTGTAAGCAAAAGCCCACACATATAGCATCTAGCTGCACATTTGGAATATTTTCCATACATAATGTTTGTCAAATTCATAGGGAGATGTTCCCAATATGCGATTGGATGCCCCTGTTTTAAGGGTGTGTGTAGAATTTTTGCTTGTCGGAGATCTCATTATAGTACAAGGTAATCCTGCAAATGAAAGTTCAGAAGCAAAAGTGTCACTAGTAGATATGTTCAGGAATAGCTCATTTCTTTTTTTTTTTTCTCTTCTTCTTCTTTTTTTTAAAAAACACTTGTAATTCACTTAGTGATACTTAATTAGGGCATGCCCCTTGCCTCTTAACATTGAATGCCGAAAGTGGGTGTTTGACATTGTTGCCGTTCAAAAACATAGGCGCCATAGTAGAGAAAACAACACTTCAAACAACACCCTCTTGTTTGGTACCATTTTTCCAGAAAAAACATTGCACCAGACCATGCCTTGGAAATCAGGAAAGTCTAGAATGAAGCAACGTCAAATTCAATGTTTTATGAGAAAACAGTGCATTGCGGTCAGCAGTACAATGATGTGGCATTAATGTGGTATCATCTTGGATGTTGGATAATATAAAACATCGTTGCCAACCCTAATACCAAACAAAACCGGTGTTGCTTTCTTAGAAAACAGCCTATGCGGCAACACCGGTTCCAAACAAAAAAAATCACCGTTTTACAACTCCACATACTCAACATCATTTTTCTTAGAAAACAGTGTGATGTTCCCAGCACCGATGCCAAACACCTACCAAAGTGTTTGATTACCATTCTTGTTTCAGCCTTAATGCACTATTAATACATGTACTATAGCAATCATTTTAATTATTGTTTTCCAAAAGTAGGCCCAAATGTTGCTCCTATGTTATAAATTGATAAACAATATATGTAATAATAATAATGATGGTGATAGATTAAAAATTTAATAATAATAATAATAATAATAATAATAATAATAATAATAATAATAATAATAAATATCTAATTATAAGTAATTAATTATTTTAATTAATAATTATTACTTATTATATTTATTAGTTAAATATTAATTACAAATAAATTATTAGTTATTTCACTAATTAACAATTATGCAAGTTTTAGTTCATTTAAATATATTAATAATCAATTAATTATTAAATGCTAAATTCCTAAAAAAATGATTATTCAATTAATACATTGTTATTATTTTTTATTAAATAATTATTTACTATGTAATAAATATCTAATAATAAATAATGAATTATTTTAATTAATTAATTAACTATTATTATTTATTTCATTAATTATTAGTTAATTCATTTATTAAAAATTATGTAATTATTTATTTTGAATTTATATAATACGAAAAAAGAAAACAATAGCAAAAAACCTCTCCACCTTGAGAAGTGAAGTAAGGTTTGTATGTTCACAACAAATGGAGGACTCGGAATTAGGAATATGGAGTTAATCAATTCAGCCAACATCATGAAATTAGGTTGGAAAATCCTTAATGAAGAAGATAACTTATGAGTCTAGGTCATGAGGAAAAAAAATACCTCCAAAACAAGGACTTCTTTGTTGTAAAGTGTCAAAAAATGCTTCGTGAGCCTAGAGAGGAATTTTCCACTAGCAGAAAAAGTTTTGAGGTGGAGGATGGGAAACGGAGGAACCTCAAACCTATGGAAAGACATCTGCATTGGAAATAAACCTCTTGAGGATTATCTCTAACCTCAAGATGCTATCAAAGAGAAAAGCAATGAGAAAGTGAAGGTGTTAATAACAAGGATTAAAGTATTGGTATCGGGTATTGTATTAGACCACTCGGATACAGATACAGATACACTTTGGAAAAATATGGATACGTCGAAAAATGCATATAAATTTCATAAATATATTAATTACATTATATTTAAGGTCAAAATAGTTATAATTAATGTATAAATACATAGAAATGCATATTCTAAAGGTATATATGAAAAATACACTACAATGCATAGAAACCATAAAATTTTATTGATAATGTAACAATCAAGAATCCTACAACATATTATATATATTTTTTACAAATTAATACATGCACAAAGCTATTATTATGTTATTTTCTACTGAATTTCATGTCACAAAACATATGCAACTATTATATGTAAATTATTATATCAATTATTTTTTATTTTGTTATTTTTAATTTTTAATACTCACCAAAAAGTCAACTAAAAATTAATTATCAAATATTTAGTTAACAATACTTCTGTTTTTGTAAACAATAAACATGCTACTATAAAATGTAATTAAAATATCAATTAAAAATGTATAAAAATATATAATATCAAGTTAAAATATATCAAATATAACAATTTTTCTAAGATACATACCATATGCAAATTCATAACTTTTAACTACTAAAATGATTATTCCATTATTAATATTTTTATTTCCATAAATTTTATGAGATAAAAAGTCATCTTTTGGTATAAGTGTATATTAGTGGATTTGACAAATTCAATTTATATTATATTCCCAAGTATTTTGTAAGCAATATTTTTATTTTTATAAAAATAAATATATTGTTATTTAATGAAAATTAAGATATTAATTAGTGATTTATAAAAATGTTAAGATACATATCATGCTTCAATTTATAAATTTTAAGTATTAAAATAATTGTTCTATTATTAATATTTTTGTGTATAAATTTCTTGAGATTAAAAACTACTTTTTGATACAAATGTGGATTTGTGAAATTATTTATTCCATTAGTTTACAAAATATTAATTCTGAATATTAATTTTTTATCTTTAATTGAAATTGTTGAAGAAAAATACATGTTATTTGTTTGGATTGCATATAAAATTTAAATAAAAGTATTTCATTTCACTTATTATCGAAAGTTGAAAGTTGGCTTATTGGTTTAAGATCGCTCTTAGGTTGCCAGGGTTCAAATCACGCGGGCTCCATTTTTTAATATGGACGCAAACTTGGGACTATCGAGTGCAAACCGTGAAGTGTGAACGCCAGTTAAGCTCGAGTGCCCTCCCAAAATTAAGTTCTTGTAGCTAAGGTGTCAATGGACCGGTTTTGGGTTGGGCTCCGTCCAAATCAAAATTCATTTGGATGGATTGGGACCAATAAAATATATTGAATTTGGTGGGACTGGATGGACCAATATGACATATTGGATTGGACCTGGTTCGTCCATGATGAATTTATATTGGATTGAGTCAATATTGGGTCCATTGATAGAAGATAAAAACATAGGGTGTCAATGGACCGAGTTTGAGTTGAAACCAATAGGAATTTGACTCTGGACTAGTCCAAAATGGTCCAAAATATTCATTGGATTGAATTGGACCAGGTCCATTTGTAATGGATTCACATTGGACTGGATCGGATTGGACAAAATCCAGTCCAATTGACACCCGTACTTGTAGCTTCTCTTAGGCTGTGTTCGTTTTCAGTGTAAAAGTAATTGATGGAGTTCGATGCAGATAGGTTTAAAATGACTGACTACTAGAACTTTTTTGAAGTGTGATAATTGATGCAAAGGTACATTGATAAAATTGATGTAGTATTTACATCAATTGTCGATGTAAAACTCAATTGTGTATGAAGTTTGCATCGACTCTCGATATAAAACTTACACCCTAATCAAATGGTTAAAAGTACGGACAGGGAGAGGAGTTTTACACTGATCCAAATTTACAATGAAAATAAATATGGATAAATGCAAACCGACGATAAAAATTTACATCAATTTACATTTACACCACAAACAAATGCAGCCTTAAGGAGAAAGCCTCCCACAAAAATTTTACCTTTCCCAAAGAGGAATCAATTGTGATCCTAATTGCTTAACTTGTGGAGTGGGTGATGATACGAATCACATCTTCATAAGGAATGCCCTCTAACGTTCCAGGTGTGGTCAATCATTGAAGATTACCAACTCCAAGGCATGGTGAAAAACAAAGGTGGAATGAGATGTTGGATCAGAAAATTGGTATCAGATTTACATATTGTTGAAAAAATATTAGTTACATTTTGTGGTTATTATGGAAGAGTATGAATGAAAAAAAATTCAGTAATAGGACTTATATAACTCCTCAGGAATCGTTCACAAAGCTGCTATTTTCCACAGGAGTCAACTCGAGAGGGCTTGAATAAAAAGTCTACGAGGGGTGTAGTCAAATGGATAAAGTGGATTCCGCCTAAATAAAACTAAATTAAAATAAATTTTGATGCTTTGATGGAGTTTTGTGCTTTTAAGCGTATTTAAAATTTATCAAAATTAGTCTGGGTATAGTAGCAGAAATGAGAGCAGCTTTTGGAAACTCACATCCTAGTAAGCATATTCAAGGAAGAGAGTTCATAATAGGAGATTCAACGATTACTATAGAAGCTCTTTCAGGACAAGAACCCAGCTACGTGGACTCGTGGAGATGCAGCAGCATGAAAGAGGATTGCTCTCGATCGGATTATTCGAGAAAACCAGCTTCAGATCAAGTATGATCAGAAAGGCAATCAAGCTACGGATCGGTTAGCTCACAAAGGTTACTTTCAGCAGTCCTTGAGTGAAATTCTCGGTGATGATTTTAACTGGTGATGTAGCGCGATTTGTCTGATCTCGTGTGTCTGATGATTCGAAAGCTGATTCGGATGCTTGTCTCGTCGGTGGCCGAACTGTGTTAGGCCGAGCTAAGAATGACCGAGTTGTTCTGTTTTATAGGAGTAGGATTGGAGTATTCGGGTTGTTTTTACTCAGGGTGGACACTTTCAGACTTAAGTCAACAAGTTGAATTTAGAGATCTTAGGAGACAAGAGAATTTGAGAGTTTAATCAAACATACCTTAACATGTAAGAATGAGGGTTTTATATAGATGTGAGTGACCTGAGTTCTTTTACAACGGGTCTCAGATTCTTGGGGAACCGTTTGAAAGCAACGTATCGTAATGTAATTCGGATGACCAAATTACCCCTCATCAGCTGGTCTTTGTTAAACTAATTTGCTAGCTTTTGATGGCTATTTGTAACAAGAAAAAAAATCTATCCATGATTATATTTTACCCTTCTGACATTTGGATTTACACTTCTAGATGAAATTTCCCTGCCTAACTAGAAACGTAAACACAAGAAACGTTTTGTTTTTAATTGAAAACTTTTCCACAGTAAAATAAATGGGCCCTTAAGGCTGGGTTTGTTTATCCATAAGATGGATGCTTCAGCTATTATTTTCATCCCTTTTGTAGTGAAAACTTTGTCATCCACCACTTCTTTTTTTTAATATAAATGACAAATAAGACAGAATTTTCATTGTAAATGAGAGATGTGTAGCTCAAGTATTTCAGCATGGAAAAGAAAATTCTGTCCGTTTTGCATTAAGAGAAGAATTTAACCATGGTGCACATACACTCATATTTAGGGGTGGATTCGAGCCGAGCTGAGTTGAATATTTAGCTATTTGAGCTCGGCTTGCAGGAATAGTATCATGCTTGAGCTCAATTCAAGCTAGAGACTTGAGCTTGAGTTTGGCTCGGTTCATAGTTCGCAAGTTCGTGCTCAGCTCAGCTCAAGCTCGACTATAAGCCAAGTTTTCATTTTTAAAAAATTAAAATTATATGTATAAAATTATTTTTCATTTTTCAGATAAAAAATTAAGATTATAAAACTTATTTAATATTATATATACAAAAATAATTATAAAAATTATTTACTATTATATATAAAAAATAAAAATATTATATTAGTAAAAATATTATTTATTATATATATGTATGTGTGTATGTATATATAATAAAAATTATTTATTTAATACTAGGCTCACAAGCCTCATGAGCCGAACTTCACTGGAGCTTCATTGGGCTCGAGCTCGGTTCTATTATCAAATGAGTCTATATATCGGACTTGAATTTAACTCGAAGTTCGGTTTAAATTAAAATGAACCGAGCTCGAATAGTTTGTGAAAAACTCAGGTCGTGGCCACCCCTACTCATATATTGGCTGCACGTTAAAACCAGATCTCAGTCAATCACGTTGAAGACGCCTTAGTTTTTTATTAGTTCATATTTTATAAAGTGTACTTTGACATTTGATAAGATGTGCAACAAAGGTACTGATGTAGCATTTGTTTTTGTTTTGAAAAAACAAAATCATCATACATAGGCAAACAAAAGCAGCGAATGTGAACACAAAGCCCAAAATTATATGAGTGAACGTAAAAGAGCGTCCATATATGTTATTTATAGGATGAAAAGGATCAAACCAAAGAAAAAAAAAAGGATTATGTATAACTGATGCTTCAATATAAGGTGCTAAAATGTCTAAACAGCTTTGAGCTTAAGATTTATTTGTCAAGGCCCAATTTATTAGCCATTTGTATAAACAGTCAAACTCACTGATTACGATATGGTTGGCAAATGCAAAGAATGGCGCATACAAGGTGGACTTGGTGCAGACCCAGCTAAAGCTAAAGCCTTGATTAGGCTTGTTTGATATGGAAAGCTTTAAAAATTAGGCCCAGTAGACAGACTTGCAGTGCAGTCGAAGCCCATCTCTATCAACTTTGGAAGAAACTTTGTCTATTAGTGGACATGCTCGGCCCAATAAACAACGAGATGATATCATTGGCTCATAACACATTTTCCTCACGGCCTTGTCCATTTTCGGTACCCTGGTAATGTATTTATCCGGGCAAGTGTTTCTTAGATAAAAAATTTATCTGAGTAACTTCAATGTATTTTCAGTTATCCAGGTAAGAGATGGGCTGGAGGGGATTAGTGTTTTCAACGGATGGGTAGGCAACTTATTCACCCTCCAAGAAGGTACCGGTTTCCTAGGTAATTGATACTCTTTATAAAATCCACTTACTATGGGACTCATTATAACAGCATAAGAATATGGAGTAGAGATGGCAATTTGACCCATCCACATGGGGCCCCACCCTGGTTGGGGCGGGTTTGGGAAAGCCCAAAACTCTAGAGGTCAGTGATGGTATTTGTCCACCCGCCCCAATTATATTATATAACTATATATACAAAATTGTTAATATATTATATAAGTTTATGTTGTTACATTATACTATATTATATTACATAATCCAAAATAGTTCTAGGTAGGTTTCAAAAAAAATATATATAAATTTATAAGTATAAAAGAATAATCGGGGCAGGGCGGGGAATTTGAATTCAGAATCAGATACGAGGCATGTAAAACCCAGCCCCATCCTATTCCATTGCCATTTCTAATACGAAGAAATTGGTCAATTATCCCATTAAACAACTTATCCACGATATAATAACAAATGAATGGGGCATAATATGCATATGTTTCATGCACAACAAATACAATCCACGCTTTCCCGGTGATCAATCACATTTTTCACTTTAATATGAAAAGTAACAAGGGCGAGATTAATACATGACACAGTTTCCCAAAGAACATTGTATTCATTCTTTGTATTGCTTTCTTAGTTCTTACCGAAAAAAAGGTATCTAGCCCATAGACCATAGTATAAGCCAAACTTTGGAACCAATTCCTGGTCCCAAGTGGCCCATCTGGTATACCTGGACCATGTCCACCCTATGGCCTAGGGAATTTGTTCTCTGCTTACCTACCTCATTTTATACCTTATATATTCGTTGTGAAGTCATCCATGTTTTGCTTTGCTGCTAGCACCAATGTTTTAAGACTCGGACCAGACTAAAAACTAAAATTTTCTACAGGTCCCGGTTTAACTGATGAACCGGGCAGTTGCCTGTTTAATTCAAAACCGTTTAACTGTAACCTGAAAAGGCCACCAATTCTCAATTTTCACAGTCCAACCGTCCAGTCCCGGCCCAGTGTTAAAACACTGGCCAGCACCATGATCCAATTAGAGCTTTTAAAAGTTATAGAACATGATTTATCTTTGTTTTCGTCTATCTTCAATTGTTTGAAAACGATGTGAGTTTTTGTAAGGATGTCCGTTAGTTGAGTTTTTGTTAAAGAAATTAAGGGTTGTGAACATGGTTTAGAATTCGGGGAAAGGGAATAAGAAGCTGAAGAATAAAGAAAAACCTGCTCGTTTGAATATTAACACAAGAAAAAAAAAAAAAAGGAAGAAGAAGAAGAAACGGGGGAAGCTGGAAGCTAGCTTGTTGACATCAGTGCCTTCTCTACCAAGAGATGCCATTACCTTTCAATTCCCTAAAACTAAAACTGTCTAGAATTTGTGATCAAATCAACTCTCTCTCTCCGTAGTAGTAGTTAAGTAGTCTTTCTCTATTTTCTGTTAAATATGGAAATAATTAAGCTAAGAACAGACGGAGTTGACATCAACACTACTGCCAAAGGGGAGTTATCTTCTCTTAATAATGTATATTTGTATAACTAAAAAATAAATCAAAATCTATGAAATCAAAGCTATAGATCCTTAATTTTTCGTGCCTTCACTCACATATAGGGCCTCCATTCATTTAGAAATTGGAACCAGTCAAGTTGTCAAGGCATCCCAGCAGTAGCTAGTTAGTCTTCGTCCAAGCGTTAAGCGTTGATTAAGTGCTGCAAATGGCCTGATCTGCCTATCAGAGTTTTGTATTCAAATTTAATATTAGTCATGGTTTTATTGTCACTTCTAATTCAACTAACAAATGTAGTCATTTCAACAAACAAAGTATATGCTCGGTATCGATTATTGACATTTACCCACAGAATGTCAAATTTGATGTTGTAGACTTGCAAATAAAAATGACAATTTGTATTAATGAATTCATTTTTTTTTTTTTTTTTGTGTAGAAAAATGTATTTTGTTTCGCATTTTTTATTGACCAACTCCTAATGTTGTTGGTAGTTGTGGCAATGAAACCAAACAAAACTAATTTATAGCTGACATGCATCTCAGCAGCTTGTATTGGGCTACAGTGGTACATAATCCAGACAAGCACCAAAAAGCTTCAGCTTGCACTCATAGCTTGTTATTCCCTGTTCTTTAGAAAATCTACTCATATTATTGAGCACAGTATAAGATTCTTCCATTAACACCAGCTCTAAGGAGCTATAAAGATTTTAGTGAACAGGTTGTGTTTGGATTAACTTAAATGGGCTGTGGAACAGTCCAAGTATAGGTGAGAAAGAGAACAAAATTTTAGTTGGTTTATGAATTTGTTGAAAAATTCATTATTCTTTTTTAGTGGGAAAATATTATAAACAGTGGAAATTAATTAGTTTGTTTCATTTCCGATCCGTCACCCTGAAAAGAAAACACGTGCCACAAGTAGGCGATGACCTACACGACTGACTACACTTTTTGTCTCTTCTTAATCCTACCCCCCAAGAAAACTTGGCACCATGGGCCCGCCGAGGACCCATGCAGATGAGTTCTGAGCAGACAGAGATATTTTTATCGTCAAAGGTATTCTTCAACTGCTCCAGCAACTTTCTACTTGAACACAAGACTAGAGATCGGGTAACGATGCTGCTGCGGGATTGAAAAAGATGAGTAGATGTCCAGTTTGAGTTTGTGAGTTTCATTTATGGAGAGGAGCTGGTACCGGTTGTTAAGGTCGTCGTATTGCTACTATAATCTTTAATTTGTTGACGGACGTGGCTGGCTGTTGCTTTTGTTGTAGAAAACAAAGCCATATTGGCCAACACCCTATTGGTATTTGTTTTTTTATGAGATGGCCGATGGGATTTGAATTGCCAAAAGAGGGAAAAGCGTTTTTGGAGTTTCCCTCGTTTGCACAAGGGGACAAAATAGAGCCGAGGGTGTATGAACAAGACTTTGAATATCCATCCAACTTTGTAAATTTTGTATGCTGGGGGGTCAATTCGCTTATTTGTGGAAGGGGAACTCACAAAAAAGGGGTAAATTGTGCAACGAATTTTAGTATAGTTCCGACTCGTCTACCATTTTAATATCAATTTCAACTCAATTAAAAACTTTACAAGGAAGTGGAACGCAAGGTTCTGTAGTCTCATTTACTAGACAGGTTCTATTCATCGAGTCGGGCGAGAGTGTCAGTCAGCCCATGATCCCCCGAATGACTGAACCAACATAGTAATTAACTCAATTATTCAATACAAAAACTCCAGTAAATGAAGCAACAACCTTCAGTTTCGTAGATTCCATTTAATAACTGAAAGAAAAATATTATAATTGGATTATAGGTAGAATCAGCGCCAAGCATAAACTTTGAACCGGAAACCGCATGCTTTTCTTTTGAAATATTAACATGCTTATTAGAAAAATAGCTGAAATAAACTAAAAACAAAGAAAGGAAACGAGATTCCGAATTTACACATGACGTATTCGGTTCTCGTCCCCAAAGGACCCGTCCTTGCATCATTATCAACTTCAGGCTCCAGCGAAGAGAAGCTACAATTAAAAACTAAAGAAAAAAAGTTACAAAAAAAAAAAAACAGACGACCTCCAGAGGCAAACAAAGCAAAGCATTCATTAGAAGCGGTGGTTGTGGGGGGGATTTGATAAAAAAAAACCAATTCTCTCCCAAAAACTCAGGCACAGCAATAGGTCCACTGCTCATCGTCGCCCACAGCAACGCTGTTATTGTTATTGTCCTCGTTGCAGTAATAGTAGAAATTGTTATTGGCAGTTGCACAAGAAGCGGCTGTGGTAAGATAAGGCATGTTGTGGAAAGAGCGGGCCAGGCCGCTCGCCAGCTCGGCACGGGCGATCTCGTTCACGTGTCCGCACTCCTCTGCACGGTGCTTAAGCGCCTCGAACATGAGCTCAGGCTCGTGCTGCATCGCTCGGAGAACATCCCCGCACGAAGGTCCCGGCACCGCTCGCGTCACCGCGAAGCCGTGCGGTCCGTCACTTTGCGACACCCTAATCACGCTAGGACCGCCGAACAGGTTGTGCAATCCTCCGAGCGCCTCCTGGTAAGCACCGCCCAAGAACATCCCCAGATAATATCCACCACCACCATGAGCTTTACCCTCACCCCCTTCCAATTCATGAAGCGGCAAGCTTGATTGGCCACCAATGAACTTATCGACCTTCCCATCACTATCGCATGTCAAATCCGATAGAATTCCCCTCACTCCAGGCCTCTGGTCGAGGCGATGAATTGGAACAATTGGGAATAACTGTCCGATTGCCCAGAAATCAGGAATCGACGTGAACAAAGAGAGATTCACATGGTATGTGCGCACAGATTCGGATACCCCGATTACCCTTGAGACAATTTCACAAAGGCCGTCAATGGCGGCAAGGTGCTCTAGGCTAACTGAGCCTTCTTTGAACTGTTGGATGCAACGTTGCTTGAGCTGATCAGCGTAAAGCAAACAGGTTTCGTACTCTCCGCGGATGGCCGCGGCCGTCAGGTTTCCGTAGTCTACACGGGCATCGTCTGTAAGCTCCTCGAGTAAACCCTGAAGGCCAGGACCAAACGAACGCATCGTCGGCCTGCTCGTTGCAGACGATGAGACCGCCTCAAATATTAGAATGGAATGGTGGGATACAATTGCCCGCCCGCTCTCGCTACAAATTATTGGATGCTTCACAAATTTTCTGTCACAAGCGTATCGGACAGCCTGAACAACAGTCTTAGCGTACTCTTTGAGCCCGTAACCGACCGAAATGTCAGAGTCGGATGATTGAGATCCATCGTAATCTATTCCGAGGCCGCCTCCAATGTCGATGACTTTCAAGCCGGCACCGAGACGGACCAGCTCGCAGTAGATCTGTGCGGCCTCGCCAACGCCATCGGCCAGTAAGGAAGTTGAAGGAATCTGAGATCCAATATGAAAATGCAGAAGTTGGAGGCAATCCAGCATGCCTACTTGCTCGAGATTCCTTACAACGCGCAAGATCTGCATCGTTGTCAATCCGAACTTCCCTTTTTCGCCGGACGTCGATCCAAAATGTCCTGAATGCTTAGTTCTCAACTTCGCACGTACACCGATCATCGGACGCACGCCAAGTTTGCGGCTGATGTCAATGACCAAGTCAAGTTCTTCTTCTTGCTCGATGACAATAATTGTGTCCAGATGGAGCTTCCTCGCTATCAAAGCAAGCGAGATGTATTCCGCGTCTTTGTAACCATTGCAGACAAGAAAAGCTTCAGGATTGCCTTTGCACAGGCAGCTCATCGCAAGGAGGAGCTCGGGTTTCGATCCAGCTTCGAGGCCGAACCGGAAGGGCGATCCAAACTCAACGATGTCTTCCACCACGAAACGATCCTGGTTGCATTTCACTGGATAAACGCCTTGATAATGCGAACCATAGCCTTGAGAAAGTATCGCGGAATCAAAAGCTGCTTGCAGAGATTCGAGGCGGTTCTTCAAAACATCAGGAAAGCGCACAATAAGAGGAAATTGTAAACCTAATCCTCCGGAGAATTTCGGTTCGGAAACCTTCTTCACGACCTTCATTAGGTCAATCTCTTGGTGAGGGAGAGTCTCGGCACCGTGTGGGCTAACCGATATGTTCCCGGAAGAGTTGACGGAGAAGTAAGGGGCACCCCAGCTCTCAATCTTGTAAAGAGAGGCCGAGAGGGAAGGGGACCAATGGGAATGGTCGACGGAGGAGGTAGTGTTTGTCGCCGGAGGTACGCCGGAAAATGCTTCCGGCGCGGGAAGAGAGCTATCCCCGGCAATAGCGTAACCGGGAGGGAAGGCCGCAGCATCTATACAACATGCTAGGGTCGGCATCTCTTCCCCTGTCTGTGGGTTAGGAAAAGAATTAGGGGACTAGATCTTCCTTGTCAAGAAGGGGGCTTTGAAAGACGCCGAGGCCGGAGCCCCGGCTACCCCCCCCAAAAGAAGCAGTAAAGGACTGAGAAAGGAGAGAGAAACCCTAGCTGCCCCCCACAGAAAGCAATAATCCCCACGCCGACCCTTCAGAAGAACAGGTTTTACTTTAGAAGATTTATAAAAGATCAACGATCTCGAAACCGAGCAAAGACCAACGATGATAAGAAAACGGAAACGAAAGAAGCTAAAGATTGGATTAGAGAAGAAAACGTGCAGGGCACCAGAAAATCTTCGGAAACGGGGAAATATCGACAGAGAAACGTAAACAAGCAATAGGGATAGAACGGAAACCTAACCGAAAGGTAACGGCGGATAAAGGGAAGGGGACGGAGAGCTCTATATCAAGGGTTTTGAGGTTTCTCTTCGTGTAGAGAGGTGGAGGGAAGGAAAAACTGGCGAGATTTAAATGGGGGACGAGGCGGGTTTATATAGACCAAAATTCGGGGTGGCCGCTGGCCGGGCCCTGATTCTGTGGCCGAAATAAATATCTTTTCAATTTCTCGTATTTTCTTTCTTTTTTTTTTTTAATGTTTTCTACTTTATGGCTTTTCTTCGGTTTTAATTTTCTTTTCTCGTTCATCATCTCTTGTTGGCGAATCTGCGGCGGGTGGCCGCGTGTCCATTCACCGATCCATCCCATGAGTCCCTCCCTCCTTGCCGGTTTCTGTTTCTACTTTCTCTTTCCATGTTTCTTCTCCCCCTAGGCCAGGCCCTATCCATCATCCTAATCCCTAGCTCCCTCCCGTCTCAGTTTTATAATATCGTGAGATTAATAAAGCTATTTAAAATATCGTGATATCGATCCCGAGGAGAAGCCCGAGGGTGGTTTCTGAAGGCAACGGGCTAGATATGGCCACGTCAAGGATCAGCAAGATGATCCTACAGTGGTGCCATTAAATGCTGCTGTTCTTTCGTGTAAACTCAGGAAATTTCTCTAGAAAACAATTAATTGTTACTGGCTTACAGTGGACGAGGGAGGGCAAACAACATTCGCGACTTGTTCTCCATGGTTTACTGACTTCACTTTACCAAACTCAAAAACCAGGGCACCTGGCAATTGCAGTAATCACGATTCATGTCCAGATTAAACGTGTATCGAGATGGAGGCAGGAGAGTGGAGACACACTCCTTATTACTTAAAAAATGGGTAATATTTATGACCCAAACCCAGTATTCCGATTCGTATGAGAATCCTTGTAATTGGTCCCACAGACCTCTGGGTTGAACTGGATTGGTTAAAAGCCCCTCAACGCAGTGATTCAGTGAATGATGAATAGATTCAGCCACTAGCGAGCATCATTTGGACCTTATGTTATCAGTAGATCATTGCTTTTAGGGATGTATCTGGGCCTGTGGGACATATTTAAACGAAATAATGAGACATAGCCGAGATCCCAGTTGCAAGAGAAAGGTATAAAGGCAACCAGTAAAAAGTTACAAAAAAATTGTCGGTAAAAAGAGTGTTAAGGCGTAATTTTATATCACGAAAAGATGAAGTGGCGAGCAAGAGGGAGAGAAAGGGAGAAGTATGGAATGTGGATCCACAGCAAAACCTTATCCCGAGAGAGAATCTCTCTGAATGTTGACGACCATTTAATTGATGTGGACACCTGCGACGCGCTTTTCTTTTGTTTGACAGTTTAACATTTGACACCCACACTCCACCCCAACCCCCACCACGTTGAAAATAAAAAGAAGGTAAAAATGACGATTCACGGGTAGCTTTTAGTTAGTTCTACCTGGCCCGGTTCATTAAAATTTTCGGAGAACCAGCGCCTAGCGGGGCCAGTCGGAACTCAAAACTCAGAAAAAGAGCAAAGACGAGGACGTCACGGCTTCTGAATCTTTTCAGCCTAGCTTGAGAATTACCCCCCTACCCCTCGACGACGTCATGAAGCCCTAGGCCTATAACTGGACATAAATAACCCTAATTCAAGTGAAAATCCACAGGAGACTGCGTAAATTAGCGTTTGGGACGGGGGTGTTGGGGTCAATGAAATCTTGCCACAAATATTTCAAACCAAAACAAGAAGACCAGATCAAGAGATCAATGATGACCAATGCAAGGGAAACTCTAATAGGAAGAAATTTCTATTTTTACCCGGAACTAGATGATTGACTGGAATCACTTTTTTATTTTTTTCTAGTTTTTGGATGTTCAGAAATCAGAATGGCTAGCTACTTAATAGTGAATAGGGGTGGTTCCCACCGTTGATGTTCGAAAAGCCGAATCCAAAAGCTGTGAATCAAAAAGAAATAGTGAGTAGAGCGACCATTGGCCGACTGACCTCGTGCCTTTGTTGCTCTGATGTGAAGTTTCTTTGGAGAAAAATATTCTAAAACCACCGAATTTGGGCCCTCATCTGCCAAGTAGGGTATGCTACGACCACTTGCCGCAGATAATAATAATGGACTGGGCGGGAGTGGAGAGAGCATAACAAATTGCCTTTTTTCTGGAGAGACTCCGATCGAAGATGATTTGGTCTGGTCTGGACTCTGGAGAGACTCGGATCGAAGATGATTTGGTCTCGTCTATTGAGAGCATTTAATCAGCCACTCTATACAGCTTTTTGGGTCTATCATCCATTTTGTTTTGCATGAGTGACTAGGAGGGCATTAATATATAGCCGTGAGTCATATAATGAAAAGGTGGAGGGTGTTTTGGTCATGAAAAGAAATCAGCTTTGTTAATTGCTGGTGGGCCTGCTGTGCTCTGAATGATCTCGGCTCCGCTGCCTAATAGGCCCCCACCTGCCCGTTATTTTGGCGGTTATTTTCAGGGCGGGGGGTACCAGGTACCACCACTGCTCCCACTCGCTCGCTCTGCGTCTGCGGGGTCATAGCCTTTGTGCTGGTGGGGACCACGAGTTGCTTTTTGGAGTTTGTAAACGGGTGGGGGCGTTTTCTAGATTCTTTGACCACTTCTATGACTCGGTTGCACACATAAAACGTAAGAGATTCCATCGAGATAATCAGTTTCTTTATTTTATTTCTTTTTAAGTTTTCGAGATAGATAGGTCGATGGGGAGAATCGAGAAAATACACCGTTTGCTCGTGCAAATGCATACCAGCAAACGTCCACAAAAGTCAGAGGTGTCGGCTCGACTATGTCCGAAAGGTCCACTATGTCCTTCGCTGCAGAAGTTACGTACCCCCCTCAGAAGTGCTGGCTGGCTGGCCTTCGCAAGTCTTGGGCAGTTGGGCCTCTTGCCTAATAGCTCATGTGCATTTTCGTCTAGACATTATGGCCTATGAACTACTTTTTACTGCACTAGCCAGATCATTTTACTGATTAATGTAAAATGCCTATCTTTAAATTAGAAGCAAATCCACCATTAGAAAAAAATGTAAATCCAATAGGACCAATACATTTTCAATCTTTTTTTGTAAGCTCATGTATTTTTCAATTTGTATAATGGCATGATTAGGGATGCCAACGGTTAGGTATTCATGCCCTTTCCATATTTTCGAATTCACTTTTGTACTTTGATCTCAAATTTGTTTGGTTTTTTCTATCAAATTTTCACATCGTTAAATCTGTCATGACTCGATTCACGGGATTGTCAATTGTCATATCTTATTATTGGTATGGTTCTTCAAATTTGAGATATAAATTTAAATACCTTAATTAATGCCCATTAAGTTTACTTTATTTAATATTTCATTTACTATATTGGCTCCATAAATAACCTTACCAATTATAGCATTAATTATATTTATTTCATAACTAATTCAAATAATTCCATTTACATCTATTTAATATTAGTGTAAAATTAATAAGTTGTTAAAAGGATATGAAAGTATGAAACTAAGGCTCCTTTTGTTTCTTAGTTGGAATCAGAATCGAAATTAAAATCTTTCGGAGTCAGAATGATTTATTCCCATAGTCTGTTTGGTTCATAGAGGAATGTGAATCAACAAAAAATAGGATTCCATTCCCAAGGGAGGGGCAGGAATGGCCATTCCCTCAAATTGGAGAATGCCATTCCAACGGGAATGGGAATTTATTCCACTCAACCAAATAGTTGAAATCAGAATAACCCATTCCAATTCAGATCCCTATTCCTGCAAATCAAACTGGGCCTAAATTATTTACTTGAAATGTAAGTGTTCTAACCACTAAACCATTCCAAAATATCATAGGTAGCATTGATAATCGATCATATTATATCCATACATATTAAAGTACAGAAAATTGATTTGCAAATACCCATGTCTCCAGTCAATGCTTTTGTGTCTATAATCTCAATTATTCATTTAAGAGAATTTTTTGGGTGAATAATTTCAAAGGAGAATGTAATTGTTTTACTATGACATATAATCATAATTTATTAAACTTAGTTTGTTGTAATATAAATTCAAAAGGATTTAATCCTTTCATTAACATTTATACTACTATATATATATATAATTTCTAAACCTGAAGTTTTTAAAACCAAAATAGCTGAACCGAAAAAAAAATTGAAAACAAAATTATTGGTTCTGTTTTTTGTTTTTAAGTGATGCTCACCCCTATCTTGAGATAGACACCCATAGTATGTTTATTGACCAATTGGATTTGTTTTCCAAATTAAAGAAACCATCAAGAGAATAATTTATTTTTCTATTAAAATTAATTCTTTTAGGATATGTTTGGTTTGAAGGAAAAGGAAGGGAAAGGTAGGGAAACCTTTACGCTTTGTTTGGTTTGTGGAAAGATTTGGGTGAGATGGGATGAGAAAGTGTAAAAATTTAACTTTCCATTGTTTGGTTTTATATGGAAAAATAGTAGGAAAATTAACCAACACAAAACAGAGTCCACCCTGCTAGTCTCGAAGGACCTACCTCCTACAAAACTGAAATCAGCAGATTACTTGTTGGTGCCAGACATTTCTTCTGAACACCAATCCGTAGAGTTCTCGGAGCTTCAATTTTAGAGCTAGTTTTGCTCAGAGGTTCAATCCGTAGAGTTCTTGGAGGTTCTATCCGCAAAGATCAAACAAAACGCAAACATCCATCACCACTCCACCTGTCGCCTATAATGCAATTAGAAAGTAGAAACCGCAACCTACCGCCATGGAAGAGAAAGAGAAGAAGAAATAGAGTAGCACCCCCTAACACCCACCACCACCAAGCCAAGCTCTGCACTGGATTTCATCCCCCTAACGTCCACCTTCAACATCCTTATACAACGACGAGGACTTGAGAATCCTAGAATCCCTTTGTTGCCACGATAATCGATGATAACGCTCAAAATCCTCAACGAGGAATCAACCACAACCTAAGCAGCGACGCTCTTCTAACTCTGACAAGCACGATCCACTTGGATGCTCAGGTCTTTTTCATTTACAGGGGGAGGGTGGGAGGAGGGAGATGGAAGTGAGGATATGGGAGGAGTTGAGGTGGTAGAGAATGAGAGGGAAGAGGGTATTAGAGGAAAAGCGGGAGAGGGTGAGTGGGAGAGCAAAAAAGCATTGGTGGTGGTTGTAGAGGGGAAGAGGAGGATGGAAAGTAAGGCCTCAGAGATGACGGAAGACACAAAGCCTGCCAATGCCCTAGGATCCATCTTTTGATTGTTGCTCATTTTGTATCTTGATCTGATTTGAACAATGCGCTTTTATCTTCTTCTTCTTCTTATGTCGCTGATTGTTGTCGGGAATCAGATTTCATTTGGCACCCCACCAAGCACCGATGATCAGGCACACGTGATTGATACAATTTCTCCTAATTTCTCACTTTTCTTCTTCGTCAGTTGTTTTATAAATAGATAAAAAGTTTATTATTTCATGTCATTTTTATTAAGGTTATATAATGAAAAGTGAAAGTTTCAAGTTGTTATATCATAGGCAATTATAAATGTCAAGTACAATTGGGTACCGATTAATGTTTGATTGAATTATGGGTCTATTTTATAGAACCAATTAATAATTAGATCAAAACTAGTCCACCTTGTCGCTAACCTCACCTGACCCAAGTAGACTGCTGCATATATATTTGAATCATGGATCCATGGAAAATCTTAAACAAAAAGTAATAGATTTTCGAGTATTTAATTTATTTTGTTTTTCATCATAGTGTTATTAGGGGTTTCAACCGGTCGGTTTTGGGTTGGATCCAATCCGATTCAAATCTTATAAATTGGATTTAGATGGTCCATATAGTTATTGGATTGAACCAATTCAAAATAAATTGGTTCAAATTCTTATTGGTCTGAATTATACCTAAACTAAATTTCCAATAATCCAATCATGAGGCCAAACTAGTCCAATTTGAAACCGGTCAAAATTGAAACCGGCATAAAATCACTTTTATGAAAGTAATTATATAAAAAGTACTTTTACGAAAGCACATTTACAAAAATTGTTTTACGAAAGAACTTTCACAAAAGTGCTTTTATGAAAGCACTTTTACAGAAGCAGTTTTATAAAAACACTTTTACGAAATCACTAAGCACTTTTACAAAAATGCTTTTACACGAACACACTTTTAGAAAAGAACTTTTATGGAAGTACTTTTATAAAAGCATTTTTATGAAAGTACTTATATAAAAGTATTTTTATGAAAGCACTTTTATGGAAGTACTTATATAAAAGTACATTTATGAAAGCACTTTTATAAAAGCATTTTTACAAAAGCACTTTTATGATAATACTTTTATAAAAGCACTTATACAAAGTACTTTTATAAAGGTAGTTTTACAAAAGCACTTCTACGAAAGTACTTAAGTAATTTTACAAAAGCACTTATATAAAAGTACTTTTATAAAACCTCTTCTATGGAAGTATTATTATAAAAGTACTTTTACGAAAACGCTAAAGTACTTTTATGAAAACACTTACAAAAGTGTTTTTCAATGCCAAAAGGGTATTTTTTGTAATTTTTAGATTTTTTCATTTTAATATTTTTTTTGTAATTATTATAAGTTCTGTTTTTATATATTTTTTTTATATTTCATTCGGTTTGGATTGGATCCAATCCAGTCCATTTACATTTTAATGGATTGGATTGGATTTGGTTTATATTGGATTTGGATTGAACTGGATACTGGCTTGGGCTGGGTTGAACCAAATCCAGTCCAATCCAATCCAATCCATTTGTAAGTGGACTCACATCGGACTGGATTGGGTTGGACCAAATCCAGTCCAATTGACACCTCTAAGTGGTATCATCATCATCATAACAACAACAATAATAATAGATATTTATTAATATGGTAAGTTTATGATAATGGAAAGGTATTGTTCGGTCGATGTCCTAACTAGTTGAAGATGTCATGTGGATGTTTCTTTGGACAAAGTTTTGGGGCCACGCCAATATACATCTACTCCGCCGCCCCACTGAAGACCTCGCAAGGAGGCAAAGTCCTACGGAGACAAGGAGACTCATCCCCACTAGGGAGGGTAGAGCCTTCTAAAAACCTCGGTGGACAACCTCATCACGATAACCCCATGAAGCCCCTACCCGACTACTACATCATGGAACTTGTTTATTTAAAGGCATCTCCCCCTCAATATATAGGACTTTTGGCTCTTAACTCACTTTTACATCCATAGCATCCGTCATGGTTTGGACTAGGCTGTTCTCCTCAGCTCATCCTAGCTGATCACCCATCTCCTTTACTGGCTTGAGCATCAGAGTGCCTTCTTGGAGAAAATCATATCGGGCCTCTAATATCTCTATGCTTGCAGATCTCAGTGCATATCTTCATCCTTCCACCTCAACCTTGTCTATTTGGCTGGATCTTATCTGTCGCGTGGACTAGATTGACAAAATCTATGATACTAGATGAACTCACATTGGACTGGATTAAATATGGGGCATTTATAATGGACTCACATTGGACTGGATTGAATTGGACAAAATCCAATCCAATTGACATCTCTATTAACAGCAAAATTTAAATTTTATTGTTTTTATTGATGTAACAGTTGTTTTTATTTTTAATAAACAAAACCAACAATGTTGCCTAACACCCATTAGGCTTCTTGAGGACCCACAAAGGTAGGGGGCGATAATTGGCAAATCTCAATATAAAGTAAGAAAAAAAAACAAGGAAAATGACCATTTTATTCTAGTAGAGCAGTAGGTAGAATATTTGCCAATATAAAATCCCTTATTGTGTTACAACTTACAATAAACATGATATCAAAGGATTGATGATAGTCACGTTAAACCCCAAGGATAAAAGGAAAATTAATAGAAAAGGAAGCAACAAAAATGTGGTTGTACTTTGTATATGCACGAAAAGAAGAGCATTTGGAATGATGGGAAAAACTTGTTTCTGAAGAAGACCGACCATTGACCAAATTCTAATGTTGGATGTGCTATCCTTGGCTTGGGAGTTGGGATTGTTGGGGTCGAGTTCTATTTATTAACAATGTATTTTGCCTTTTGCATGTAAAAAGCACCACTCATGCAAACAAAGGGTTGAAGAGTTTTGACACTTGAACATGGTTGAATTTTAATAAAGGGAGAAGAGAGAAAGCAGCTCTTTTATGTCAATAGTACTTACTGGTCGGCTTGTAATTCAAATTAAAGCTGGAGAAAGAAAAGTATGGTAATTTGAGATTGGATTCAATCAACAACAAACCAACAAACAGAAGAGAAACAAACAAACTAACTACGTACGACTACTAAACACAGAACTACTTTTTGTCAACAGACAACACATCTAATAACCAAGAAGGGCAATGCCCTAATCACTAGCTCCCGGTCGGAAGTGAAACCCAGCATAGCAGCTGCATGCAGGCGCTGCTCCATTAGCCAACTGGCGCACAAAAGACATGCAATCTCCTTGAAGCAGTTCTGCCCACCATTAGCTGATGAGGAAGAAATTACGTACTAACAGTCAAACTCAATTGTGCAATTGCTTGCACCCAATCTCACTGCAGCTAGCTTAATACCTTCCTTGACAGCAAAAGATTCTCAGCCCATATCTGCTAGTCTGCTACAACAGTTTCGTAACCAAGTAGATCCTAAGCCATGATTTTCTGTTTTAGCTAGCCCTGTGACAGTGCCGTAGCAAAAGTGAACTCAAAGCTTCTTCCTCCAAAAACTGAAACAACTCTCCAAAAACTAACAGTCAATCTCAAAGTTGTTCACATCCTCATGAGCATCACCACATACATCCCAAATTTAATATTTTTGAAAGAAAAGTCTCCGAAAACCATCAAGCCCCATAACCTTTCTTGAAGCCACTTGCTTAAGAGCCGATCGAAAGGGTTTCCTCCAATCTTGGCCGGGCAAAGATTGTAGACTGAATAGATCTACACTGGTCCTCGATGCCTGTGGGATTGTTGTAGTAAAAAGCTCTCTGAAATTCATTGCAGAAAGCGCCCCTGATATCATGATCATCCTCCTTGGTTGACCATTGACCATTTGAGTTTTTAATTCTCCAAATTCTGCTTTTGGTTCTTCTTTTAATAGTTTGTGGTGTTTGTCTCCACACTTGAGCCATTTGATTTTGATTCTAGATTTCTAAGGTCCATAGCATTTACTGATCCAACTTCCTTATTCTTCCCGCATCCAGATTATCGATCGAGCTTCTTACTCCTCTCCCTCATAACTTGGAAGAGTAATTCATCTCGTTAGTGCATGGCAACTACTGCTTTTATTTTCCGTTCTATTTCCTATCCAGAATGAAGTGATAGCAGACAAGGTAAGCACACGAAAGTCGAAACCCTTTTTTTTATGTAGTGGAGCTCTACCTCTAGGCTCCAGTGTTCTACTGTTCAATCTGTGAAGTGTGAAGTACAGAAGTAGTCGATCCCATCAAAGCAGCGCAGCGCTTCAAGTCTAGACTCTGGAACGAGTTGAAACCTCAGCCTCAAGATTTTGGGCATCCGATCTCTGTGATCCAGAACTGAGTGGTGAGTATCAAAAAATGGATGGGGGAAGAGAAAGAGACGTTCAGTACAAGTTAAGCAAAGTAGTAGACCAGAAACTTGAGAGGCAGCCCATCCAAGAAATGTGGGGTTGAGTGTGCCGTGGCAGAGCAATAACACGTAATACGAAAAATGAGACCAGAAATCCATGAGGCCCAGCGTGCGTGGATGGACATGGACCGTTTCAGTTTTTTGAAGATTGAGGCAATCTCTATCGTGTTCGTTAAATTTAGCAGAGCACTCAGCCGGTCAGCCCCCCTAGTAGGCAGTAGCTCAGGGAGATGAATAAAGACACTATCAACTTGCCTGTCCATGACGTGGCCATTAATTTCGTACCATACCTTTCAACTTGCTCCGCTTTAAATTTTTTTCTGAATCCTCTCTCCATCGGGGAGTATCGGAGAGCCTTCCTGTATCTTCTCACCCGCTGCCTTAACCTTATCCCTCAGTTCATGTTGTCACCGGTCACCCTGGCTGGCGCATCTGCGTGGGCCCGCCGACCCATATAGTCGCTTTTACCTGGGACCCTGTTACTTACTATTAATATTAATGCGGGGGTGTTTGGTATGATTTTTGTTTATTTCCAAAACGTTTATAATTAATTTATCTTCGAGGAAAAATGGTTGATAAACGTTTTTCTTTTACCTTGTTGACAACAACTGGATGTCATATAGGCAGAACAGTAAGTAAATATGTTAATGTTAGGGAAAACGTTAAAATAAAGCTTCTGCGGCGTTTGACTTACACGTAAATTAAGATAAACGTGTATTGGAAAAAAAAAAAAAAGACTTACCAAATAACATTATTTGGTGCAAATGACTACAATGAGCTGACACCGTTTATCAAAGAAACGGAAATCATACCAAACATCACCGTGATGCCATGTATGACATCGATGCTGATTCTATTTTACAAAAATTAGTAAATTTTGTTATTTGATATCATTTCTACTATGTAACCTGATTTCTGAAAAATTGGC
Organism: Nelumbo lutea; assembly: GCF_056320005.1. Lineage (NCBI taxonomy): Eukaryota > Viridiplantae > Streptophyta > Magnoliopsida > Proteales > Nelumbonaceae > Nelumbo > Nelumbo lutea. The sequence continues at coordinate 26,506,035 of NC_142688.1, read as the reverse complement.
TTTAAGTCGATTTGCTACTGATTCTTAAAAGTCAATTCTTTTTGTATTTGGGTTTATTATTCAATGTTATTTTGAATGCCATGTGCCCATATCAACCTAAAAAAAATTGGAATCAGCTATAACTCAGGAAAACACACACACACAAAAAAAAAAAAGTGATCATTTAAAAAGGGCTAATTTGAAGAATCGATTTTTAGCAAATTTCCTGAAAATCACCACAATTGCCCAACCAAATAGAAATTTCAATGCCAATTCCTCTAATGCTGATGTGGCTCAAACTTGATAGTGATTTTCAAAACAATCATCATCTAATTTGAGCCAAGTATATAAATCTTGAAAAGTTATTATCTCACACCATACCACACAAATGCAATATGTTGAGTGTGTTTTGTTTCGTGGGCATTTCTTGATAGGCATTTATTGAAACGTCACTATATCAATGGCAAATCAGAATTTTTCCCATCATATTAATCTGAATGCACTAGTATACACAAAAGTGGGTTTTGATTTATGTGTGCACCAACTGTTGGGGGAAGCTTCACTATAATGCTTCCCTCATCGGTTGAGCATTTATTCATTGTTCCACTGATGTAACACCTAGTTGTTCATAAACGATTTATCAAATACTTTCATCGGTTTTGAAGATACATTAACATTAAGTATGGGACCCACTCTAAAAGTAGCATAATGTTGCATGTGTTGTGTAGGATGTTGGTTTGCTTGGAAAAAAAATTGGTTGACCGGTTTTTTCTATTTAAAAGTTACAAGACCTTTTCGATTTTTTCCAATTGGGTCGCATTAGTGTCATCACAACTATCATACGGTCTACTAGTACAAAACATTGATTTATTTGAAGCAATGTTTTAAAAAGAATATCGGATTAGACCAGATAGTTGGACCGAAAAAATCGAGAATTGCTCACCTGATCAGTTCTGTTTAACCCCAAACCACTATTTTGCCCAAAACCATTGATTGGGTTGCATTAATGTCATCACAATTGTCATACGGTGTAGTAGTACAAAACACTGATCTATTGGAAGCAATGTTTTAAAACGCGGACCGGATAATCAAACCAAAAAAACCGGGAACTGGTCACTTGATCAGTTCTGTTTTACCCCGAACCACTATTTGGCCAAAAACCATTGATTTGGTCAGCGAACTGCTGACCTAGGCAGTCGAACTGTCATTTGGCCAAAAACCATTGATTGGGCCGTGTTAGTGTCATCACAACTGTCATACGATCTAGTAGTACAAAACATTGATTTATTGGAAACAATGTTTTAAAAAGCGGACCGAACAATCGAACAAAAAAAACCGGGAACTGGTCACTTGATCGGTTTTGTTTTACCCCAAACCACTATTTGGCCAAAAACCATTGATTTGGTTAGCGAACTGCTGATCTAGGCGGTCGAACTGTCATTTGGCCAAAAACCATTGATTGGGCCGTATTAGTGTCATCACAACTGTCATACGGTCAAGTAGTACGAAACATTGATTTGTTGGAAGCAATGTTTTAAAAAGCGGACCGGACCAAAAAAGTAGGAACCAGTCACCTGTTCGGTTCTGTTTGGCCAAAAACCATTGATTTGGTCAGCGAATTGATGACCCAAGCAATCGAACAATCTTTTGGCCGTTTTTCAGTTTTGTTAAAATTTTAATTTTTTTTTAATTATTTTATCAAAATAGGTTGTCCGTTGAAACTGGATGATCAAACCGCTCGACCTAGTAACCAGGCCCAGAACAATTCCCTGTCCGGTCCAATTTTAAAAACCTTAATTGAAAGCAAAAAAACGAAATTCCACCATGAAAATACACAAGATAAGAACAAACAATCTCGTGGCGGGTGGTTGATGCAGATGCACTATTCTATTCAATCAAACCTAACTCTATACCCCCTTCTACTTTTGCTATAAAAAAAAAAAAAAAAAACCTAACCCTAAGTGATTGAATCCACTTACTATCTAGCGAGACCTCCTTTATTTCAGGTAATGTAATGAATCAAATCATCTCGCTTTCGCTTTGGTGCTTTTTCTGGTTCTTTAGGAAGTCGCACGGATGACCAGTACCTAACAAATAAGAATATTGTAGGAAAAGAAGAAACTTCATACCAAATATTGTTCGAGTAATGGCAGCTTTAATTAATTAGTTAATTCAGAGGCACGCGCATGGACTCTGGATGTGATAAGGTCATCTGCGTTTGAGCATAAATGAACTGAATTTAGGCGATTAGGTCATTGCCATTTAATTAAACTAAATAACAACAGTTTTCCTGATAACAGGAGATTGGCGTGTGTTGGATCCCTCTCATTATTAATGAATTTTTTGTCTCAATCTCCTTCGTTCACCGAAACCGAACTAGCAAATAGCAATGTAATCTCATTGTGTATAATATTTCTTGCTGGTTCTGATTCTGGTTTTATCTGTTTCTTCTGTAATTTAAATTCAGTGGAGGGAATCCCCTCCCGGATGCTAGAGGCTAGAGCCACGATCTATCCAGCTGACGACACAGAAGGTCATGTCAATGGTTATCTTTACCTAATAATATTTCATGATAGGAACCAGAATCATTTGATTGCGATTGATCTAACCATGCATGACTTCATGAGATCATCGCACAATAAAATGACTCGTGATCCATCGCAATAAGGTGATACTAAATTGGATAGTATAAAATGAACTTGAGAAGGAATTAAGACATGAGATCACGTACGGTAGCTTCACATTATCATATAACCTGGTTTCCAGTTTAGCTGAATATCTTGGGCTTGGCATAAAACATGGAGTTTGTATTTGGCCCGGGATCATTTGAATGTTAAGTTTAGTTTGTTTCGAGTTCAACATTGATCTAAACTTCATATTAAAAATAAAATTTATACATATAAAAAATTATTTATTATTATACATAACAAAATTATTATAAATGATTTTTTGTTTTTGACAATCCTTAAATTTTGCGAAAAAGCCACTTTTACCCTTTTATAGTTTGATTGACCGTTTTAGATCCCAGAATAAATTGAAAAGGCTGTTGTTAGCCCAAAAAACGCATAGTATATTAGTGACACTGTTTACAATCCATTAAATAATGAATAAAATAATCAGAATTGTTGATGTTGTATTGTTAAAGTTAAAATTTTGAAAATTTGAAAGTGGGTTCCATTGGATAAAACAAAAACTATTTGATATATAATTAATAAATATTGAAAATAATATATAAGTGGATTCCATTTGAAAATTTCTCAGAAAAAAATAATAGGTGGGGCTCACTTGAAATTGTAAGTGGGTCCCACTTAAAATTTCTTCTTTTAAGAAAAAATTAATAGGTGGGTCCCACTTAAAATTTTCTCTTTTAAGAGAAAAATAATAGGTGTGGCTCACTTGAAATTATAAGTGGATCCCTGTTAAAATGTCCTCCTTTAAGAAAAAATTAACAAGTGGGTCCCATTTGAAATTATTTGTGAATCTCACTTTAAATTTTCTCTTTTAAGAGAAAAATAATAGGTGGGTCCCACCTAAAATTTTATCTTATAAAAGAAAATTAATATATGGGGCCCACCTATTATTTTTCTCTTAAAAGAGAAAATTTTCTAGTGGGATCCATTTACATATTGTTTTCAACATTTATTAATTATACATTAATAAATGTTTTTTATTTTATTCAATGGAATTCACTTGTAATTTTTTAGGTTTTTGAGTTTATTAGTGTCACACTAACATTTTCTATTATTTTATGCATTATTTAATGGGTTATGAATGGCATCATTAATAATTTTCATTTTTAAGCTAATGGTGGCTTTTTAATTGGGTAAATTTTTTAAACTAACCATATGATTTAGCTAATTGACTAAGTGTATCCTTATTGCTTAAAAATTGACTAACGTACCCCTACTATTTCTAACAATTGACTAACTCTACCCTTACTGTTAATATTAACATTCCATCAAAACTCGTATACACATAAGACCATGTTACGTTTAAGATTCTTTTAAAACTCAATATTACCCCCCTCCCTCATCCCCTTCCTTTGACGGGCAACCCCTTCTCTGATGGGAGTTGTGCTAGTTGTTGTCCCATTGCGAGCAACCATGCAACTATGACATCCTGGTTGGCGATTACAGAACCATTGCCGGCGACGCCATTGACACTGACGAGAACTGACACACTCCCCCCAAAAATGAGCATATGGTTTGCTCCTTGTTCAAATCCCACACATAGATATGGCTCTCCGACATGTTCTGAAACCCTAGGCCTAACCTGTCCCCCAAAAATGAGCATACGGTTCATAACTGCTGCATCGTGGTTGGTGCCTCAGTTTAAAACCTTCCCCTCGGTCTTTGTTGTAGTTACCAAAACCCACCACTCGGAAATCTTCATCAACGGGTCTCAAATTCTCAAATGGTGAAAAAGGAATAGTCTTCATCATAGTCATCATCATCGGATGAAGATGAAGTCAAGACCGGCCATTGTGTTGCTAAACTGGGTTGCAAATCTTGCTTGTAATAGGGTCTTTGGATTGCCCGTGAGGGGTGCTCAGTGCTCTTGAATTGGTTCCCCCTCTTTCCATCGTTGAACTCCCATATCTTCGCCCTCTCCCTCTCGTTCTCTTCTTTGGTGTCACAGGGAAAAGCACCAATAGCAGTGGCAAGCGGCGACAAGGGTGCTCAATCCCAACCTTTGCAAAACTCCGATTGATTGTTGTTGGATAAAAGAAACCGGAGTTCTAACCATTTCCTCCAATGGTAACTTGTAAATCATACACAGAGAGCTTCGATTCTAATGGAAACTATGCTCCAAGTCCTGTGGTAGAGCTTCAATTACTCCACCGACATGCTCTGCTTGGAATGAATCTAGGTTTCAACTTTGACACCAACCATAATTGGTCTCTCAGCAATTGGTTGGGATCTCACACTCTCTCTCTCTCTCTCTCTCTCTCTCTCTCTCTCTCTCTCTCTCTCTCTCTCTCTATCTTCTTTAACTTCACCTCCCCTGTTTTTCCTCCCCTACCATCGCCCTTGTAACTCTTAGCAGTGGCGATTTGGACCGAACCTCCACCAGACAACATGCATCTAAAATATAAACAATACAAGACGATCGTTTCTAATTTGGGTTTCAAATCAGAAACAACTAGTTTTTTCTCTCTGATCTTTGCTGTCGTTGATCTCTCTGGTGGCTCTCATCTGGGTTTAGATAAAAAACAATACAAGACAATCATCTTTTTTCTCTCATATCTCCGTTGTCGCCGATATCTCAAGTGGCTTCATCCAACAGCTCTCATCGGGGTTTGGAAGAAGAAGAAGGAGAGAGAGAGGTCGAATGTTCAATGTTTAAATTAAAACAATGGATAAGAATGTAACTTCCTTGAGTTTAAGGGTAAAACAATCATTTTTTCACAAAGTTCAAGAGTGGTAGGAGTCTCACCGGTCACCAATCACCATGAACGGCTTTTCCTACCTTACCTATCGAACCAAACGTAACCCAAGAAATCCACAAAAAAAAGTGCTTCACCTGAACCTTTGAGCTAAGCAATGGCGTCATCAAGCGATTTCAGGACCATTTTGATTTTAATAATAGTAGTCCCACAAAAGGACGCCAAATCAACCGGACTGCCGATCATCATCATCATCATTATCATCGTCATCAGCCTAATTATTTACATACTTACAATTGTGATGATTCAAGCCAGTATCCTGGAAGCTTTTGATCTGATGCAACACAGCAAGCCATAAAATTTGTGTTTATGTGCAAAGGCTGTCAACCCTTGGATTGGGATCAGAGGTGATTCACACCAAAGTACTACAGGGTTCTAAGTTTATCTCAAACTAAGGAATGCTAAGCCAGTATTTTTCTTTTCTTTTCATTTCTTTTCTTTTCTTTTTATGTAATAAAATATATATAATACAGATGCATGTAATGCAACAAAATAAAACATATTTTGGCGACGACATCAGACACCAAATTGTGCTAAAGTTGGAGATAATAAGATATATTTTCTTGTTCAAATCTTCTGAGGTATATATTATTTTATTATGCACATTTTCTCTAACTTTTTAATCCTTTTATTTATTTAATTTTTTTAGTTTATATTATCTGTTTTGTTGGTTAGCATTGGTCATTTCAAATGTCTGTTACAAAGTCCAGAACAAGAGAATAAATGAATTCCAATATGTTCATACAATACATCGAATATAAAATACAAGAGATATTCTTAATATGCGGATGGATGAACGTGACCAGCAATATATTGTGGTCACTAGATGTTTGGATTTTGTTAGTGATTATGGGATCCAACAAAAGTAAAGGAATAAAAAAATATACAAATGCAGAGACAGTTTTGCCTAGCAAGGACAGAAATTGAGAGTGCGGTTTTTTGTCTTGTTTTTAAGTTTTCTTTCCTTAATTTATAGACTGTAAATGCTTGTACAGTTTGGATTGGCGCTGTTTTTTTTTTTTCCAACGTGACATTGATGTGTCACTATTTTCTAGAACAACAACATCAATGCCAAACAGACACTTAAGAAACGCATAGATGCAATGAGATGATTAAAGTATAAACTATTTTAAAAACAAAATAAACACATTTTAATAATTTAAATGGAATATAAAATATAAACTATTAAAATATTAGCAAGGTAATTCATGCAAATGAATGGGGTTGAATAGAAATTTGCTTACGTTTGGGTTGGCGCATTTAGGTTTTGATATAATTTGATTCCAGACCAAAACCCATGTTCAAGGTTGGTCTAAGGTTGGCCCTTAAACCCGCCCAATCCTTATAATTTATACCCATGTTTTATTAGAGGATCAAAATAGTTTCAAAGATATTTAATAAAAATAAGGATTTAATAAGAAGGGGGAGAAGAATTAAGGATGATTTTATTAGAGAACAATAATGATGGACTTTAATATTGAAAATTAAGACATGAGGATTTTTTATGAGGAGACATGTGGGGCCAAAAGAGTTTCAAAGATATTTAACAGGTGGGTAGGGATTAAGGGGAGAGGGGAGATGTTACAAACGTTGATTATTGAAGGGGGAGGGGAGAAACTTTTATTAGGAAACATGTTTGTATATCGAAATTTATAAGATATAAGTAGTTTTATTAGGAGACATGTTTGTATATTGAAATTTATAAGACTTTAGATTAAGATAGTTAATTTAAAACTTTTACTTTTAGGGTAAATTGTTAAAACCTCCCTTAAAGTTTTTGACCATTGTTGAAACCTCTCCTGAACTTTCTAACATAATTGCAAGTACACCCCCCTTGTTAGAAACCTCTAGCAAGAGGCATGAATATCCAAGATATCCATGCAGTTACTTTCAATCAAAATGTTTATTTTCCTAAATTTCTTTTTATATCAATTGCTGCACCAAATCCTTCCCATATCTTTTCCAAATTTGATTTATTTTTCAAATGTGACCTTCATATCAATCACTCAAAAGTAAAATTGCAACCTTAAACTCTGTTTTTTAGTTGATCATAAAGTTTGCATTGTTTTTTTTCTATATAAACTGGCCTCGATGTTAAATGCATGAGTATTTTGGACGTTTTCAAGGCTCTTGTTAGAGGATTCTAACAAAAAGTTCTACTTGCAACTGTGTCAAAAAGTTTAGAGGAGATGATTGCAATTACCAAAGTTCAGAGGAGGTTTCAACAATTTTCCCTTATTTTTGTTCTGTTAAATTCTTTACTTTTAATATTTCACGTGTGTGCAGAAAAGGGGAGATCCGCCTGTGGTGAGAGACCCTTGGTCTCCACAAGCTCCACTTTCGATTATATAAATAAGTGGTAAAAGAATTATGTAAAAAAATTAATGGTCATAAACCACTAGAATGACACCAAAATATGGCATTGTTATCTCAATGAGTATTGCCCAATACAGACTGATAGATACATTGCTAATACTGTCAACACAGCCTGATATAGGCAACCGTCCCCCGTGCAGGTATACTAAAAAGACTGATAAACGTCACATAACACAATCATCATAATATATTGATATGCCTGATGCCCAAAGAAGGGTATCGACATCATTGATACTCTTGTTTTCTTTCTTTTTTTTTTTTCTTTTTTTTTTTTAAATGTGTGAAAAGAGTGATGCTTTTTTATTCTCTAAGGCTCAGTTTGGAAGGAACACAAATGCAAATAAGTAGAATGCAAAATCTTATATTTTGTATTATTTTGTATAAATTTATACTATATATATTTACATTTGTACTCCTCCCAAACTGAGCCTAACTTTCAAAACCCCCCTAACCCTATTTGTATCGGTGTATCCTGCATTTCAGAGTCTCACTGATATAGATACAGTACATGTAATACCGATTATCTTATATTGATATTTTAATTCTTGCATAACACAAGGTACATTCCACCATCCAAGTGAAACTTATGCATACAAGATACAATAATTTTCTTCTTATTTAGAAGTACAGTGGATCGGATCTAGAACATAAGGGTAGACCAATCCATTCCCAATAAAAACATAACCCTGATCTAGGGTCTGTTCCTTAAATAATAGACTCAGGGGCCAGAGCCAAGCCAGCTCTTATCGAGTCTGACCCGACAGGACCCAATTTCAACTAACAGGTCTTTAGCCTTATAATAAATCCGCTAATTTCTTGCCCTCTTCTCAAATATCTTGCATCTCCCATAAAGTGGCAGCTTTTAACATTTTATATTTACAGGAGAAGCATAAATAGAATGTCACTAGATGTCTTCATCAAGTGCTAAATTGTTAATATATGCTCGACAATATCTATATGCTGCAGCCTGCTGAGCATGTAAACACCATTATACTATTTTTTGGTAAATTACAAAGATCAGTGACAATTACTCTGTTAAAGTTCCATCGATTAACTTCCTAAAAGATTTCCATTCAGCTGTTAAAAAAATTTTTAATTTTCAAACTACCATTTTGTTATTTATTTAAATAATTCATGATTCAATACATTTTTTAAATATAATATTAAAGTCTTCCCAGATGTTCCAATAGATCCGTACAGATTTTTAGTTAGATTCAATATTAAGTTAAAATGGTAAAGGTTTTTTCCAATAAATATAAATTTAAAGTTTCGTTTGATTTTTCTTGATTTATTGGAGAAAGGAGTGGATAATTTTTATATTTTAAAATGAAAAGAGACATTCATGTTAATGAAATGAAACAAGAATTTAAATAAACTTGTTTTTTTACGTAAGTGAAATAATTAATGTTATTTTAGCTGATTTCATCTAGAGAAAATGAGAATATTTTTGGATCAATTAGAATTTAAGAGAAAATGGTAAAAATAGAAAATAAAAAGTTCAAATATTTAACTCATTCCATCATCTGACTTACAATCGGGTGGTATTGATGCACAATGAATGTTTAGATGAATCTTTGTTGCAAATGAAAGTTTTAAGGAGACAACTGTCACTGACCCTATAGCATAGGTAGGGGTGTCAATTGGATTGGATTTGGTCCAATCCAATCCAGTCCAATGTGAATCTATTATAAATGGACCAGATCCAGTCCAGTCCAATTAATATTTTAGACCATTTTGGACCAATCCAATTCAATGCCTGAACCATCCAATCTGTTCAAATTCGTTTTGGATTAGATTTGTTTCAACCCAAACCTGGTCCATTGACACCTATATTTTTATATTATATCAATGGACCAGATTTAGCTTAATCCAACCCAATCCAATATAAATTTATTATGAACGGACCAGGTCCAGTCCAATCTAAAAAATATTTTGGACCCTATTGGTCTAATCCAATGTATCTTGTTGGTCCATCTAATCCGTCCAAATTGATTTTGAACTAGATAGGGTCCAATCCAAAACTGGTCCATTGACACCCTTAAGCATAGGGGATCATTGTAATTTACACTTTTTTTTTTACTTTTTTGAATCATCATAAAAAAAAAAGCTCATAATTTGCAAACATATACAAGAATATAATTATTATAATTTAAATGTATTAAATAAATCTGGTTCATAGTATTCATTCTGTGGCCCTGAAAATCGATATTGTGATGAACCTTGACATATATCGTGGGGACGAAAATGTAGATGGTCAAGTCTGCGTAGAATCAGGTTGGCCAGGACAATCTGACACGGGGTCTGAAGCCTATGTAGGCCAAACACCATAACATTGTATGAAAGCTGCTATCACGGCAGATGCAGGTAAAGCTGCACCCAACGGTCAAACGCCGTTGTGTCTATATCCACCGTTGGAGACATTTCGGTAGGAAATTGAAAACGAAGCACTTTATTTATCCAAAAGGGTAAAAAAAACGAAGCACTTCGAAAACATTACAGCTTCTATTCAATATTACATAACACCACAGTATTCTGCAAACTACAGCAGTTAGGTCTAATATCAGCGAACTACAGCAATAGATAAACGAAGAGAAACAGATCCAAAGGCTTTATTTGGGAAGAACAGCACGAGGGACGAAGCAACTAACCAAGGTCGGTCGTGAAGCAATCCACATCCCCCTATAGAACGATGCATGTGCTGAACTACCATTGATAACGACTAAAGAATTTTGAGGTTTTGAAATGATTTCAAATTTCCAATAAACGATATAGGAACAATTAGCAGGAAGCGTTTCACTTCTTAGTCTGCTCTGGATTGGCCAGCTCGTGAGGAGAGGATGATGCCAACTATAAGGCCATAGAGGGCAAGAGCTTCAGCAAAGATGAGGATAAGAATCATCCCAACAAAGAGCTTGGGTTGTTGTGCATTCGCTCTGCAAAAATACAACCACCAAATCAGAAACCTGAATTTCTGAGCTAAGTATAAAGACAAATAAGCTCCAATGATCAGAAAAGTTGCCAATTAGGCTATTAAACCTTGAGCTAGAGGATAAGAATCATCCCAACAAACACTGATTTGTATTTTCATTACAAACAGCCAAACATGAAGTAGTAGTAGTAATTTTAAGGATCAATAATCAGAATCAGTTACCCTAAAAATGATAACAAAAAAAGGCCAAAATGTCCAAGTATTCATCAAACACCAAAAACCATAATATTGTCATCCAATGAGACCTCTACAAACTTCAATTAGCATTGCAACCGTAGCATGATGCAGGGAGGAACAAATTTGGTAGTAAGTAATAAACATAGATATTCGAAAGAGAAACAGACTTTATATATCAGGTTAGCAAGTTTAAACAAACCCTTAGGAACGTGAATAATTAATCATTTTTTCAAGCTCACGCTGTTCATAAATGACACCACTGAATCAGCAAAACAGGATTTGGTTCGGTTTGTTTGCATTTGCACTGGTGTAAATGCATAGTGCAAATCAGTGTTTTCAACCCTGCCCAGTTGAACCATTCAAGCCATCACCCAGTCAAGATTCTGGATCCAGTTCGCATGAAACTGTCATTTGATCAAAAACCGTCTGAACCAGACAGTTGAACCATTGACCGGTTGACCCATTCAGCGGGTCATGGATTACACACTCAACGTATGTGAAAACTTCTTGAGGCCATAACTTTGTGCTTGGATGTCCAATTGGGGTTATCTTTTTTTAGGTAACTTTTCAAGACCTATGCATCCCAAGGTGCCTTGCCCCACTATTTTGCCAAAAAAATCTTTTTTAATACAAAGTAAACATAAAATAATATTTATATATATGTATATTACATCAAAAAAAATAATTATACATTTTTATTGATAAAATACATGTTTATACACAGATGGTCTGACCCATTTGACCCAGACTGCTGAACCAATGACCTGCAACTGGGTGGTGAAAATGGTTCAGCCTCTGGGTCAGTTTTTAAAACATTGGTGCGAATAGGCTGAGTGTAAATTCTGGTTTATGTCCCCACCTTATATGAAAGAGAACGGAGGTAGGAGGGTGGTTGTTTGTTTAGGAGTGATGCAAGAACCAAGACGATGGGGTCCGCAGTTTATATGAGAGAGAATTGATGTAGAAGGAACGTGGTGCAAATTTTGCATCAGTTTTTGGGATGCAAAATTTGCATTGCTAGTGAGTGCAAATGGATGCAAAACTGAACCAGGTGCAAAATTCCATTGACAATCTGAACCATTGATCATATATATATGGGGAAGGATTAAAATATCAATGTGATACACAGACACCCAATATGGGGCATATCACGTCCATACCAGTGCACCAAGTACACTTGGATATACAGATTCAAAAAGAATTGAGGAAGTTTATAATTTCGGGAAGGCTACATCCATCCGTTTTTTGATAGGAGAAATAAATAAGTGGCCAATCCATAATATCCGCTATCCAGGGATCAAAATATCAATACGATCAATTGGTGTGTATTGATACACCTGATAATTTATTTTATTTACTTGTGGACAATCCAAAATATCCGCTATCCAGGGATCAAAATATCAATACGATCAATTGGTGTGTATTGATACACCTGATAATTTATTTTATTTACTTGTTTGTTTTATAAGCATAAACGGATGGATGCAGCCTTCCCGAAGTTATAAACTTCCTCAAATCTTTTTGTATCTGTATATCCAAGTGTACTTGGTGCACTGGTATGGACGTGATATGCCCCATATTGGGTGTCTGTGTATCACATTGATATTTTAATCCTTCCCCATATATATATATATGGTCCTATTGAAGCTTTATCCTGTGCTAGTACAAACCACCAAAAGTCATAAATTCATAAGTCGACTCTGTGACTCCTGAATTAACTCCACTATCATCAAATCATGATCCATGCATATGAAAAAAATTTTACCTTGCCCATCTCTTCCTAAATGCAAATTAGATCACCAATTTCATCACCTAAACATTTTGAAACCTCTTCCAGCACAAGAGGCACTACCATGGTGGCAGTTGGCTCTTCTGTGTCATCCCTTCCAAAATCAATTTGTAAGTTCTTGATCTCCATGCCAACAACCCATCTACTAGTTCTGGCCACAATTGACTGTCTTAAGGGCACATGTAAACTGGCCTGAGAACCATATAGCTGGACTCATTGTTCATCTATTGGAAGCCTCCCTTAGTTGATCTACTCTACCTAAACTAGAACCTAATGACCAAACAAAATCAAGCCTTCATCATTGACCTCATTTCTATCCAATTATGCTGTTTAGGAGCAAACAGTCTATAGACTCTCAATCTCTCAAGAGATCATCACTATGGACCGGTTCCTCTTCAATATCCTACTATACGAGCTACAAAAGTAATTATCAGTCAATCCTCTGTGAGGATATCAGATATCAAATCTCGTCCAGTTCATGTCAGCATGGACTGGAATCATTAGCCAGCTTCCCATCTGGTTATCCACACAATTATTCATATCCATAATCAACTTCATTGGTGGTAGCCTAGGTTTCAAAACAAAATAATAAAAGAAAGAAGGGAAAAAGGGAAAAACGAGATAAGAGTTGCTAGGTCTGTATCTAGTTTACCCCTCCCAACACACCTAGATAGCACGAACCCTGATTTGGGTAATGGGCCTAAATAAATTAAAATGAAACACAACCAAAATATTATATTTTGCTAATATACAAACTAGAAGTGACTTTGATACTATATATCATTCATAAAATGAGTTTAGCTTGAGAATGTGACTTCCTGTTTGTACATGGGCAGGCCTGCAGGGAATGACTGCTTGAGAAGTACATTGCATGTTATTAAAGAAATCAAACCTAACAGATTATCCTTTAAACAACATTAAACATAACATACTGCTCTCCTCACAGCAAAGATAAATATCTAGCATATACCCCCTTCTGTTTTATGCATTTTGCATTAGCAACAGATAAAGATTGACACACTTATAATATATCAAAAAAAGATAGAAAATCCATACTTTCTTAACCTTGTAGAGCACAAGGGAATTCAAAGGGAAGAAGGAACATGTCAAGAAAACAACAAGAAGGCTTACAATGAAGAATCACCTGAAACAACTAGGTGTCATTAAGTCACATGCTATCACAATCCATAAATTCCCAACCATCAAGTGGAATGATCGCTGATCAGCCCCATGTGACAGGAGCAAGTTTAAGATCCAGTCCATGGAGACTCCAGTGCAGAGAGTAGCACAGGAAACACCAGCAGAAAAACTTCCACACTTTTAATGGATAGGATATCTGGGTGATTTATTTAGTAGTTACTGAGTATAGTAATGGTGGAGGAGGGATTCTTACAAGTTGAAAGCACTTTTTTCCTCAACTCTCTAAACACAGCCGAATGAAACGAAAATATTGTATGTGCTTGTATGCATGCTTGAATGTGTATTTGTGTATTCCTTTTATTTAATTTATTTTCTTTCTTTTTTAATTTTTTGTTGTTATTGGGAGAGGGGGTTGTGGGTTGTCACACTGGAGAACATAAATTGGATGGCAAGTGCTACTTGTAGCGCTAGCGCAGAAAGTGTTAATTAAAGAACATAGTCATTGAAAAAAGGAAGCCTGGTTATGACAAGTTATCTCAGAAAAATAGCCCCTCCCCCAACCTCACGCACAAAAGGAAGAAACAGGAAAACGTTGTGGACTATTATAACCAAAACAATGCCCATATGCCTTATTGCTGGGTTAGGGGTTTACATCATAAACATAGTTCTCCATAATTTCCTTAAGATCAACATTGAAATTGAAATAGCTCCAAATTTCACACCAAGATTCTGAAGATAAGAATATACAAATCCGTCCAAACAATCATATGCTCAATTTCAACTGAGAAAAGCAACCAATTCAAACATATCATCCAAACCAAAATTGCAAACAAAGCAAGGAAAGAGTATACATATATACAAACACAAATATATGAAATCATAAGTCAGAAAACAATTTAAGCAAAACAAATAAAATTATACCAATTTTAAAGCTAAGAATTACTAACCTCTAAAGCAAACAGATATAGCAACTATCAACCAAAAGAAAATCGGGAAATTAAAATCATACCTAACACCAGCATCACCAACAATTCCGATCGCCATTCCAGCAGAAAGCCCAGCAAGACCACAAGCCAGGCCAGATGAAAGATGCGCGTAACCATCAAAAAGGTAATAAGACTTGGCCTTGGGGTTTATTCCAGTACTGATTATAACAGCAATAATCAATCCATAAATACCCAGCACTCCGGCCATAACAACGGGAACTATTGATTTCATGACCAGCTCTGGCCTCATAACACCCATGGAGGCCACACCAACACCACTCTTCGCCGTTCCATAAGCAGCTCCCATACCTGAAACGCCAATAAAAACATTAGATCTACATTGAAACCCTATAGAAACATAAATGAAACCCAAGGAACAGGGGAAATTCAAATAAGCAGATTAAACGATAAAAAATTAGGGTTTCGCTTCAGCCTACAGGAGAAAACAAGGGCAGCTGCAGCGCCGAGGAAGCCAAAAAATGGAGCAGTTTCATCTCCGCTGAACGTAGAAGACATTTTCGAGGGAGGATTTACAGCTACCACGATCGGATCTACGAATTGGAGAGATTTGAAGTTGCTTCTCTCCCCCACTCTCCGGCGAGCGTTAAATCTAATCTCACAAGGTTGATGGAGATAAAAATCAACGAGGGAGCTTTATAAATCACATGAACTGACGCTTGAGCCTGAAGCGTGTTAATGGGTTATACGTGTACGTGGTGGTGGTGGTGGTGGTTCAGTCAATTACTGGACTGGGCTTTTAGGGAAATCTCGTCTTAATAACCCAACAAAAGCCTAATAAAGATATAGCCATTATATAGGGATGGCATACATCTGATTCTAACGAGCCAATTCGTATTCGGATTAGCTGAATGTTCAGCAAACTGTGGGTAATGCCCTACGCCAGTGAAAATATATAGAAATTAAATGGTTGGGTTCTATGTATTTCATTAGTTTCAGTCTGTTTTAACAGCTATTGCATTCCACGATACTTTTACGGTAATCAAATCGGGTTCTAATCAAAATAGTTTGGACTTGAATTTGAACTTTGGGGTAAATTTGATTAGTCAGTTATTCAAGTTCAAGTTTGATTAATAAAAAATTTGACTTGTTAACTCGCAAGATTGGTTTGATTAACACATACATACATATTATAGAATATAAAAATATATTTTATAATATATTATAAATATATATATATATTGACTTTTGAGCTTTTGAGACAAATTCAAGTTCATCGAATATTTAATTGAACCAGCTCGAACAAGAAAATATAATTTAAATCAAACTTGGGCTTGAACTTAAACCTAATAGCATTTTAATTGAACCGGGCCAAGGCATACAAAAGTTTGACTAGGCTCAGCTCGATTGCATTGGTACTTCGACGATATTCTAGTAATCTTGCTTTCTACCCAATGACCAGCACAGACACAGAGTGGCCAATCTAAAATCAAAATGTCTTGAAAAAAACACCAGAGAGTGGCCCTTGGCACAACGGTTGGGTTACTCTATTGCAACCTCTCTATAGAAGTGACTAATAAGCGCCCCTGTCGCATTTGATTTAAAACAAGAACGTGAAACAGGATACAGTTGCATTACAACTTCAATCGGAAATCAGCCTGCCTAATGCGGTAAGCATTTCTCATTTCTGGCACTGTAACGCGCTGCATTGCCATTGAATTAGTTCATGTCATCCACGGTGCATGAAATAGAAGGTTTAACGTTGAAGGATCATAGTGCACTGTTAGTCTGTAGCGCTGCCACTGTAGCATCATAAAAGCTTAGATCAACGTTGCAATGAGGAAGATAGGAATACAGCTTTTAGTAATTGGTCTGAAAATAAAGATCGTGATTTACAGATTATATATAGCATCATGGGTGGAATCTCAGTCCCAAAACACAAGGTTTTTTTATGTGTTTCATATATTAGAGGTGAACTGGAGACGAGAATATTACCAGCTTTAGATCTTTAGTCAATTCAACCAATAGAATAACCGAGGCATATTGACTTCCCATCTCTACCCCCTGAACACAAAGTAGTAAGTTTATGTGGAGGTTATCTTACCATGGGGCCATAAAAAACAGCCATGGCCAGATAAACTAGATCAGTAAAAGGGTTTCAACAGCCCGTGGAAATCTTGGTCTACACCATATATGAACAGCCTCAGAAGCCACACAATAAGCAGTTCCGAGATCAACCTGAACATGATGCGGTAAAGTTGATAACTGCAAAACAAAACTCATGCTGCTTTCAGCTGATATGCTTTTTGTCTTGTTCATGGATCAACAATTGGTATTAATAACAAAATCTGACAATAAAATTCAACATCAAGACCCACAAAACTCAAAAGACTCAAAACTCCAGACAGGAAGCTAGCGGATGCATGTAGATACACAAAGACCTGCACATAGGAAAATAAGAAAATTTGTTAGGGAGCAGAAATAGAACATATCAACAATCAAATAAGACTATTAATAGTAAAAGAAAATAACCAAGAAGCAAAAGCAAAAAAATGGCCCACATTTACAAGACAACATAAGCCTGACTTTTCACTTCTACATCATAAATAGCCAAAATATCATCAACCTTAACAAACAACTGCAGGAAGAGAGTTAAAACCTTCTAACCAAGGCCTAAACCTATAAAAAAAAATCTGTTCTAAGCACCATACTGAGACAGCATGTATGAACCCTTTGTGATTTACCTGGTGAAGCCCCCTCAAAGTCATCTCAATTTAATGCATTAATTTTGAGCTTTGGAATATAAATTTAAATAGAGTTTGTTAGATTGTATTAAACAGAATATCATTAACAAATTATATAGATCTTAGTATTTGCAGTACAGATTGTATGACATAGCAATACTGTGGACCCAACTCTGAGAGGCAAGTATCAATTCTTAAGCAGTCACAGACTTATGGTTACCATTCGTTTAATTTGAATTCCATAGCACGCAAAAATACCTTCCTCATATTTTCAGTATAGACAAATTTCCATTAGAAAATAACTTGCTATTACCAGCATGAAGGCTGCTACGCTGACCACCAAAAAAAAATTAGGCTAATTAAGAAATAAAGGATACACTGGAAAAGCAGAGGTTTCAGATAGTAGCGGCATCTGGCAGCCATTAATTCAGACTCCTTTTATGAGAAGTTCGTTCACATGTTATGTAAGCCTGTCGATGACAGAAACAATCTTGATCTGTACAAGAAATTGAAATAAAAATAAAAATCTATAAAAAGAAAAAGAAAGGGTAGGGTGGGTTCCACGATCAATTATGGGAAATCCCTGAACAAAAAAAGGGTTAAATCTTGATCCTCTAAAAATACAATCTCTGACAGATTAAGGACCAGTTTCTGTTCAATTGGCAATCTGATGTTATCTTCAAATGGTGTTAATACCAGAAATACGTCATCCAGATGGACATGATGCAGCATTTAATTCAACGATATTCCAAGGAAGTTCACAATACAAGAAGCCTTTACAAATGTACCACCACAGAAGATGGTCACCATACGAGGAGCCTTTGCAACTGCCAGTCTTGAGCATATCACCAACATTTCCATTTGCTGCTTGAAGACATGAATGACCCAAAAGGGACCAACCTGCAACTGCCATTCACTTCCACCACCCTTCCAGATCATTGACAGGTAACGGACAATTTGTAGAAGGCATCTTAAGTAGATGGTTCCCATCCACCCTTGTACTCCAGGGCCCAAATACCTTTAATGAATACGATAAACCACGGGGAAAATACCACAGAGCCTACTTCTGTTTGCTCATACAGAAAAGTGCCAAGAAATACCGTTCATCCCCAATAACCCTCAGGGACATCAAGATTTAACAGCTGGATTCATTGTCATGTGCCTCTCAATCAACTTGTCCACAAAAGCACGAATCTGCAAGTTGACAAGTAGAACGAATCAAATACATTTGGTTCCGGAGAAAACAGCTGAAAATAATCACTACATATAATTTAGGCTCAGTTTGGAAGGAGTACAAATACAAATATGTAGAGTGCAAAACATTGTATTTTGTATTATTTTGTATGTATTTGTCAATTGTACTGTACATATTTGTATTTGTACTCTTTCCAAACTGAGCCTTAAGTACAAAATACTAATCAAAAGAGGTACCAAACATGAACTTTCAAATGTTGGAAAACTAGGGGTGCGCAATTTTGGCAGGATCAGGTTGGGATTTTGTCAAATTTTGAATGACCCCAGGTTTGAACCAGGTCTGGTGCAGTGTAAAATCTTCAAATTGGGCTCCTGACTTGCACCCCTATAGACAACCACCACCCAAAAAGTTCACATAACTAGATTGAGCACAAACCTTATTCTTCCGTTTAAAATCAAGAAACTCAGAAACAGCCATGGCTTTCTCCGCATCTGTAGTTTGTTCCATGACCTGAAAACATCAAAGCAATAAAATGGTGATACAAGAAACAAGTCAGCAGATGAAATCTCCTCCATCAATAGGAATTTATGATAATTCTAACCACCAGAAACCAAAAGGAACTTTCCATTTTAACCATAAGAAGCAACAGACCTTGGTTGCACTTTTCTTCATTATTAACTTGTACCCTTCCTTGTCAATTTTCTTGGCTTTGTATAGGGGCATGAGTAATGACGCCACATAATCCACAACAGCCTGTTTGATGCGCTCTGCTCCTCTAAATTGGTGTTCCCTCAATACCCTATTTTCCGTAACTTGTGAAACAGATGTTTCTTCTGTCCGCCTTTCATATTTTCCAGAGGGTGGTTTTGATGATGTGTTTGAATCCTCCTCATCCCTGACGTGTAAAATTGGATGGTAGAAATCAGAATCAGCAGCTGCCGCCTGAGACTGCCATCTCTCGATGGCATGATAATCCTTCACCCCTTCACTACCAGCAGTGTCCACCCATGCTTTTGTAAAGCTACTGTCTACAGCTGCACTTTCACCTGAGTGCTCTCTGAGGTTCAATTGGTATGCAACTTCATTTGAGTAGCTTCTTTGTGCAGAGTTGTCAACTGATATTCTTGAACCTTCAAGGTTTGCACAAGTGGCAGAGAAATCGACCGACCAATTCCTGACCCTGCAGTTCCTGGAGTCTATTTCTGATATACAATCTTGCCTTCCCAAAACACCCCCTGACCACTTCCTTCTTCTAAGATCAGAGTCATCCACCTGTGCATATTGCTCTCGTCTAGCAAATTTATGAAATGAGGGGATTTTGGGAAGCTCCCGTAATGTACTGCATTCTGCTTCTGAAGATGCATATGCCTACAGGAAGATCAGCATTCATATAAATGTAAATCCAACAACAATCAATACAATCAAGGAGAAACAGGCACGATGAAGAAAAACCAAACAACATAGTTCTGTCTAGAATTCATAATTCATTATTTTTTTTTTTGAAGATAAAGAAAAAAAAATATTAAACAAAAAGAAGATACAAGGAGGTGATAAGCAATCACCCGAGAGAAAAGAAACAACCCAAAGAGACCCAACTAAAATAAAACAAAACCCAGCCAGGCCAACCACCCCACCCAAGCCCACCCCTCATCAACCAAACTCCTTGGAAAAGAAATTAAAAGCAATACAAAACAAAACCCGATAAAACCCCAACCATCGAACAAACAAGACCTATGCCCTTTCAAGCCCCTCAACACCCACAACCACCACCCACCAAAGAAACCCAAAAACAAACACCCAAGCCCCTACCGGACTCCAGCTCAATTAGTCTTCTTGTTCGTGCAGCCTTCTTGTTGTCTTCTGACTCCATTTTTGTTTTTTCTTACTACCTTGTTGGGCCCAATGCCAAACGGGCCTCCCTTAATCCTTGGAAAAACTTTTGAAGTTGTTATCTGCTGTTGAATTTTTCTATTTTTCGTTGTTCTGCATCTTCTAGCTATGTTTACATTTACCACAACTTCTTCCAATTTTCTGACCGATTTCTGACCCCTCCTCCCCCTTGGTTCTTCTTCCTTTTCATTGATTCTGTTCTTGCAGCCTTCATTCGGTTCTGTCATCCCTTTAATTATCAAATTACTAGAATTACATTCAGCCACTGGAACATCTTTATTGTCGCTTTCTCCCTTTCTTTCTTCCAGAACTGAATGCTTCCTTCGCAAACTCTTCCCAACCTAAGAAAAACAGACTCAGAATTCTATTGACTTCCACTTCCTTATTTACCACTTTTTCAAAGTCACAACTCTTCTCCACTTTATGGACCTCATCTATCATCATAGCATCCTCACTTTCCTCCCGAGAGACCTCACCTGAGTCCGTTTTCTCCCCTCCCCCCCCCCCTCTCTGTTTTCTTCTGAAGGAAAAGTTCTATATCTTTTCCTTTTGCAAGTACTAACCCCACTCCGACTCTTCCATCCTACTCCCTCACTTCCCCCTCCCTCGTTCCTAACTCCTTTCACCCCTTCGATATCCTCTGCTGAATCCTTATCCCCTTCTCCGCCTTTGGCACCTCCTAACTCTTCCTCTTCTCTTGTTTCCTTCATCCTTTCAAACCCACCCATCTCATCTCCTTGTACGATGTACGATCTCCTTCTCTTCCTCGACTCTAGCTTCATCTCTTTCCTGCATAGTCCTAACTAGCTCTTCGATATTCTCTTCATCGTTGCTCTTTGCTCTTCTGTATCTTCTTCCTCTGATTTTTCCCGAGCTTCATCCTTGCCATTAGATCCTACCTGAATGTCTTTGCCATCCCCCTCTTTTTCCTGTTGAAGATCACCGTCTAAAAAAACTGCCTGAACCTCTTCCTTCTCTTCAAAACACCTCTTTTCTTCCTTGTTAGTCCTCTCTGTATACGATAAAATCTTCAAAAATTTCAGATTCCTCAAGCTCTTTCGGCTTTTGACCTGCTGCAATGCCACTGAAGATGATAAACCACCAAAACTGTCTCCCGCCGCATTCTTTGAAACCCAACTCAAGTGACAACTTGAAATGTCACATGGGTCGGATCTCACTAAAGGACCCTCCTGTTTCAAGCCTGTCTCACCCCGGTTTAGAGGAGACTCACCGGGATTATCCAGTGGGTTACTAAAGACCCTCTGAATCCTACCTAGTCCGGAGCATCCACCCCTGTTGACCAACCCACTTCCTCTACTTGTTTTGTCACTTAGCCTAATTGGGCCTGACATAGTGCCCAAATTTGAAACCACAGCAACCGTTTGTTTCTCAAAATTATTCCTTCCCTCTTTTAAAGCTATTACTTTTTCATAATTCATTATGGATGATAACTGCAGTAGCTATAACTATAATAGCATGACCAAAAATTAGGTGCTTAGTTTTTTGCCTTGAAATTCAATCCATAGCCATATCATGTACATTATCCATCATATATTTGTGGCATCAAGAAAGACAAACCTTTGCAGCTGCAAGAGCAGCAGCCCTAGCTGCTTCTGCTGCAGAAAATGCAGCAGCTTCTTCCTCAGACATGGCAACAGAGTTCTCCTCCACCTTAGAATCCAGGCTCTGAACAACCTGGGGTCGTGATGAATTAACTTCAGACCTGGATTCAGCCAGGATTTCTAATTTTGAAGGCTTGCCGTGCACTTTCTTAATGTTTGGATTGGAAGGAGAATGGCTTCCTGCAGAAGGAACATGTACACTGTCTCTATTATCTAGTGTACCCTGAGTTGCACGCAAAGGTGGTTTTCCAGAGCTTAATTCTTTAGATGATCTGGCCTTTGATGAATCAGATGTCATAGCTTGCCTCAGTAATTTCAATCCACCATTGGAAGCTTTTTCTTTGCGAAAGACTTCAATCCACATGCTGACTAGCTGGCTTGCCACAGCACGAATATCACGGCTAGTGTGTACACAGACCTTCTCTTTCACCGTCCTTCCTATACCTAAACCAGACAACAAGAAAAACAAAAGAAAGACTTTAATACATCATGTACAAGATTCTTTCATTTATGCAAATGGAACCATATTACATTGGAAAGAAAGCAGTAAATGAGCGACCATGAGTATGAAAAATAAAGTAACATACAGGTATAGATAAAGATGCAACAAACCAAGTGTGAGTGTGTTCTTCAAGAGTTAAGCATTATTGCAATCTCTATCAATGGTAACATTAATCCAACAGTGAGACTGCGAGAGATGTATACCTGACAGACGGACAGCAAGCAGATCAGTTGACACAAGCACAAGCAGGCGAACACAGTGGCGCAATAGTTGAGTTGCATCCTTTCCCATTGAATCCTGTTAAAATAGAAGAAAATTCTTTTTCAGCAGACTTCACTTAACACTGCAAAACATAAATCAATGTGTGTGCATACATAAATATTTTTTTGATCATCTATATATGCATATTTATTTGTATAGGGCCATTACCCAATAATGGTCCCAAACATCTACAATCTTGCTTAGCCAGGCGGGGGGATACATTGGAACAAAAAAGAAAGAAAAAGTAAACACCATGCTAGAAGCTGGCTAAAAAATCAAAGTACTCAGTAAACAATATCATTGGTGTACAT
Source organism: Nelumbo lutea (assembly GCF_056320005.1). NCBI lineage: Eukaryota > Viridiplantae > Streptophyta > Magnoliopsida > Proteales > Nelumbonaceae > Nelumbo > Nelumbo lutea. Next base: position 26,482,670 of record NC_142688.1, on the reverse strand, counting down.
AAGAGATTACCAGTATCCACGAGTTGAGTGTACCGAGTCCTTCTTTGGTCCCAGCAAAGGACTTCAGAGACTCAACAGGAAGTTTCAGCAATTCTTTTGCAAGGTGTAATCGTCCGGCTGTAGTCCTTGTATTAGTGAACATATCCCTTAGCAATCCCTCTTTGGTTAGCATCTGAGCCCCATCCAAGGAGCTTTTGTATAGGACACTAGAGGCTTCAACCGCATCAAGTCTCTTCAGAACATCCCTGACTTCATTCCTTTCACTGTCTGACTGTCTCTGAGCAGCCTCCATTGCTTCCACTTCTGCAGTACAATCATTTCCAGTTCTCAAAATGTCAATTATGCGTACTGCTTCTCGAAGGCCACTCATCATTGCACCACCAACAGTGTCTGGATGCTCCTTGCAAGTAGCTTCACCAGCAAAAAATAAACAGTTATCAACAGGTCTGCCCAAGATATCATAGTCCTCCCCTGATGCTCCAACAGCAACATAGGAATAAGCACCTCGACTGAAGGGATCCTTACCCCAGTTTGTCACAACAGATGCAACTGGATCAGGTACTGAAGCCTCCCCAAAAAGTTTACGAAGAACCATTATAGCATGGTTCACATGATCAGATGAACTCATATTTTGGCCATCTAATGCTGCCTTACCAACCACAAGGGCAATGAGCACAGGAGCTCCAACTGTCTTCTTGATGTTCCAAAACATAAAGCACTGACCTCTCCGCTCTGTTTCCTCTGCAGTTGCCCCAAAGTAATCCACACTATCATCCCAAAACACATATGGAAATTCCAAAACTACCTTATTCAGAACTCCAAAACCCAATCGTTGGATAGAAGAACGTTTCCATTCTGGTAGAACTGGGGAAAACTTTATGGTTTCTGCTTTTAAGCAACCGAGTGGTACTGTGATCAGAACAGCATCTCCAATAAACTCTCTACCATTTGATGTAGAAACCTTGACTTTACCCTTACGTTCATCAGATTCTCTAGAATCCCTAGTGCTATAAAAAATTTCTGTTACCACGTGATTAAAGTGAATATTGAGGCCTTTCCCTAAAGATTCGACTACAGAACTGTAACCCCCTTTTATCATACAGTGGGCCCCTCCAAATCCTCCATAAACGTCATCCTGATTCCAGTAAGGAAGAGACACTGCCTTGAGCAAAGCAGCACACCCATATTCTAAGTTGGCAAAGTGCCAATTCATTACTCTCCTCTCGAGTGGACTCAGAATATCCTCTTCAGAACTAGTTCTATTAGAGGTTTTGTTCCCAAAACCATCTGTTTCAGCATCATTGTCAGAACTAACAGAGGTATATAATGCAAAGTCTTCAGCATCTGTTATTGACTGAGACATGCGACGCCTCTTTAGGGCATATTCTAATCCATCTTCCAGAGACATTCTCATCGCACGTTCACCCTGATGTGCAACAAGAACTAACATGTCATCCAGGAGGCTGTTGTACTCTGCTTCAAGTGTTTCATCCAAGTCTGCTGGAACTTTCTGCCCTGTTACAATATCATAAAGGGGACAATCACTGTTCAATACAGTCAATTCAAGGCCTAACTGAGCACAAATTAAAGATGATGGATCTGGTCTTCTTTCAGTTGCCACATCAGCCTCGACGCCTGTAATGATGCTGGCCCCAAGATCCACAGGAACTGAAAGAGACGAATGGTCAGTAAAAACACGACCACCTATCCTATTCCTAGCCTCAAGCACTGTCACAGAGAACCCCTGACGTTGTAAATGGCGGGCTGCAGTTAAACCAGCTGGGCCAGCTCCAACAACAATGATTGTCTTACAGATTTCCAAGTCACCATGCTCATTGTTGTTCTCCATAGTATTGACTGAAGCAGCTTGGAATTTGTAAGTGTCCCGTATATGCCCCGGATCTAAGAGATGATTTTGCCCGCCTTCGACTATCTGGTCAAATGGAGTGTTACATGGTTTTGCATTCATGCAAGTATTATCCTGGTTATTATCAACCTTGCATTCTTCTGATTCTAGCAAAGACAACTCAGACCCTGTCCTTGGCAGAAATAGCTTCTTGCCTACAGTGGCTTCTGAGGTCAGCTTTTCATCATCCGAGGAAATAGTATTTTTTGCTTCAGTAAGATTCTCAGAACTCTTAGCCTGACCTATGATGAATGCAACCCCATCCTCTGAATCAGCAACTCCAGTCCCACAGTCTTCCTCAGCTTTCTTTTCTTTCAAAATCTTACAATGAACTTTAGCACATGATTCTGTTTTATCCTTTTCCGAAGCAATGCCTACATTGATATAACCCTGTTGAAGACTCATCAATAGTTGGAAGTAAAGTAGAAGATTAGAAAAGATAAGACAGACTAACTTCACATACGAAAACAGTGAGTTACAACAATACGGAGGAACTGAAAGAGTAATTTGATATGAACATGAGATCTTACTGCAGCATTGAATTTTAAAAACAAAAAAAGTAGTAACAATTATTATAACAACCATAACCTTGGAAACTAACACCAATGGAGCTTGCAAAAAGAAAACTTACACTTTGATCAAGAAACTCATAGACGTCCCTGATAAGAGAGGCACGTGGTGTTTCATCCTCTGTAGGAACATCAGCAACTCCACAATCTATGAGAGGCAAAATGCGAGTTATGTCCTTACTCCAGAGGCTTAAAATTAGATTCCTGCATTGCAAAAACAAATGGACCCCATATACATCAACTTGCCCGTCTCAAAGAACAAATCAATGGAAATTCATGAGGAAAAATTAGGTTCGTTGATATTTCCTGAGTTTATGTTCACATAATTCTTAATACAATTACAGTTCAATGAAGAAGGCAAACCAATAAGCATTAGAAAGAAGGGTGATTGTTGAATGTCTATCACTAACTCATTGTGTTGTTAAACATCTGCCAATGTCCAAGTTCAACAATGTAATTAGCCACACAGCATTCGGCAATAAGTACAATTGTTTCTTGGAAGCAACCATTGGATCAAAAGATAAAAACTAGGGCATGTAAAACATAAAAGTATTTCCTTTAAGATGTCACCCATCACTACTGGAGAATGTCATAGAGAGAACATGATATAACTTACTTTTTCTATTCTGCTTGATGAAGGCTAAACTATACAACTGCTAGGAATTAATCCCATTTTTTTTTATCAATAAGGAATTAATCCCAATTGAAGGTAATAAGACATTCACGCCAAAGCAACCTGAATTAAACTACAACTTCATCAACAAAAGAATTGGCAGAAAATGATGAACAGTCATACCATATCTACCACAAGCACAGTATCTGAAAGTACTATAAAGTTATTAAACATGAAATGCAGTAATGCATAAACAATGATACCATGCCATTACTAAAAATGTACCACTCCATTATGCATGGAATAAGCTACACACATGTTAAGTTGCCATCAATAAAGAGGTAAAATCTCTGAGGATTAAAAAGAACTTTGTCAATAAGTGGAAACTGACTTAAAAGTTGCAAAACAACAAAAACAACACAAGTATGCACAGTTGCAAAAGAATTCAAGGTTTCAAAAAGGGACAACAAACCTGCATTCCAGGTATTCCTGAAATCCACCTCTGCGCTTTAAAATCTCCTTGAATTTAATTTTCTCAACTGGACCTGCTGCACGTGCCTTAAGCCCAGCTGCTACTGCTGCTGCACCACAATTATCAACATCTGCAGCAATACTTGTAAGGGACTCAGACTTATCTTTCATTCTAGAAGGTTTGTCTCTATCAAGAACACGATTACTTTCAAAGAAACTTTTCTCGTGCATCAGAACCTCCCAATCAGCATCCCCTTCATAAGCCATGTCCCCATGCCTACGCTTTTTAACCTTGCGCATAGCCCGCTGCATTACTGATAGCCTATCCTTGTTTTCAGGATCAGGTGCCATTTCTCCGTCTTCTGGACAATCTTCTGGATTGGTTTCTTCCTTGACAGAAAGAAAATCTTGATTTCTAACATTAATCCCTTCTGAGGCATCGTAAGAAGGTATCTTCTTTTCATTAGGGACTGATGAGTCCATGACAAGTCTATCAGAAGATGGGTTGGGGACATCACCAGTAACTGGTGATTCCGCCTTCTGATTCAGAGGGGAAGCCAGGTTGGAATTTTTAACCTCTGAAGTCGTATGAACTTCAGATCGAGAGGTTTCTTCCATTTTCTTAAGGACCAAGGCATCATGGCACTCTTCAATAGAAATTCCAGGAGCTTGATTTGGACACTCAAGTTGAGAATCTTCTGAGAGTCCATCAGAAAAATTATCAATACCTTCATGCTTTAAGGCGTTATCCATCTTCACTGGAATAGAGGTTCTGTATGCTAGAGAAGTCATGGAATTCTCCAAAACAGTACCAAAAGGCTGAACCAGTTTGTCATAAATTGTCGTTCCCTCATTCTTAACATGGCAATGAAGATCTTTAGAAGCACTTTCAGAAGGTTGATTCAAACAATCACTATGGTGAATTTGGATAACATTCTCTTTAAATGTTTCTTCACATTGTCTGTTTAATTCTATTCTTGCTATCGGAGAAGATTCAGACAGAGGTTTCTGGATTGCAGTTAAATTGCAAACCTCTTGAACACTGGCAGTTGATTGATTCAACACATCATCTAACTCATAGAAAGTAATATTTGGTTTAGGGCTTTCTTCACCAGATCCTTGAACAATGGATGATGGAATCTCTTGTGGAAACTTAAGTGGGAATCCATCAGAGACATCATCAGTAAAATGAACTCCCTCTTTCCTTTTCGGAACTTGCTCAAAACCACTTGCATTGCCTTTTGAACACTGCTTTAACCCATCCCTGAGGCCCTGCCTTTCAATTGTGGCTGTTAGAATGGAAGCAGAATCAGATCCTTGGGCTTCAATTAATAATTGCTCAGATCCCCCTTCACAAGGTGGGTCTAAACTACCACAGTTCTCTGGTAGTCTCTCAGGAATCGCTTTCTTCCATCCTTCATATTCAATATCAGAGAATGTTGAAGGCTTCCCTTCCACATCCGAACCTTGATCAGATTTTGAAAGTGCAGAAATATGAACTGAAACCTCTGTGGTTCCTTCAGGTGATTTATTGCACCTATCATCACTAGTACCCATCTTGCCCTTGACCTCTGACACAGAAGCAGGCAGGCTCATTAAAGAATCATCTCGAATCCATTCTGAAGACTGAGTCACACAACCATCAGATCTCAGAGACTTCACTGTATCATTTTGATCAGGCACTGGAACTATTGGGCTTCCACCAGCCTCTGCTTTGATATCAGCATCAGGTTTTGAGTTTTCACAATCCATATTTGAAGCAGAAGCAGAATGTGATTTCCGATTAGTTGCAGATGGAACTCTCATTGAATCCCCAAAGCATTGACTCAACCCATCCCATGAAGCTGAAGTGCTCCCTCTCTGTTTCCGAGAAGATGAAGACCGGGCCTTTCTAATAGAACCAGACTGTGATTTCCTGACAAATGCAGATAGTGAAACTTCCAAGTTTTCATCAGAAGACTGATTAAAACTTTCCTCTGACCTTAACGCCCCAATCTTTTTCTTTGAAGAACCCCCTTGAGGTTTCTCAACAACAGAAGGTCCATCCAATCCATCATCAAAATCCCCCTTCTTCTTTGGAACAGAAGTAAGCCTAGATCTCTTACCTCGAACTTTTGGCCTATCCCCTAACCCTCCATCGGAAGGGAAGTCTGAGTCATCAACACCAAATGTAGGGGCTTCCTCCACCACTTTTGTGGGAATTTTTTCTACTACTGCCCCGTCCTTCAAGAGCTTGTTTGAAGATCCACCTAACGGTCCTTCCACATTGAGAGAAGAACCCTTTCGCTTAACTACACCAGATCCACTATCTTTACCCATCTTTGGACCCTTCAGCTTCTTTCTAAAATTTGCTAAGGTGTCATCCATTCCACCCGAATCCTCGTCTTCAGCCATGGAGTTGTCTGACCTAACTTCAACCTTTTCAACATTAACTTTTTCGACCTTGGCAACACCCAATCCAGACCTAACCTTTTTAGGTTTCCGAGCCCTCTTCAGCTTGAACAGAGACCCTATGGGCTCATCATCATCTGAGTCAACTTCAACTTCAACCGGCTTCGATCTCCTCTTAGAACCAGACTTGTTCTCCTCTCCATCCATCTTCGCATCACCTGCCCTAGGTTTCAGATGCAATGACTTCCCTTCTGAAACTAACTCGCCATCAATGCCCGAATCAGCATGCAACCCTCCAGCCGCTCCAGAACCCAAACCTTCACCTTCCATCTCCTCCTTAACCGGACAACAACCCTCATCGTTCATATAGTTTTTGTTCCTCAAAAATAAAAAACCATAACTAAAAACCATCAAAAAGAAACCAGATTCCCAACACCCATCACACTAGGATACATAAACTTTAAAAAAAATCATGAAAAAAACCTCTCAATCAGTAAACTCTCCGTGCAAACACTCTCAAGGATTCCTCCTTTGCTGCAGCATACAATAGTGAACAGACTAATAAAAAAAGTAAAATGAGGAAACCCTAGTATTTTGTTCGGATTATATTAACGGCAGGAAAGGTTCCAACCAAAAAAAAAAAAAATCCACACCTGTGTTGAAGCTCTGCTCTGGTATCGTTAATGGATTCCTCCAAAACGAGGGTGGTGCGCACGTTAGCGTATTGCTTTTGGGCTTCAAGGCTAGTCGGCCTCGGACTCTCGGTCCTGAGTAACACGCTTAAAAACGAGTAAAGCCCATTCGCGCGACGCGATACGACTCGCTAAGAGGATAGCGAGCGTTTGGAGCGGAATGACCAAAATTTGTGTTGTACATCACTCGAAGCCCCGAAGACCTTCCCTTTTTGTTTCTTTCTTGGAGTAGAGGCAGAGCATTCATATGCTCAAAGTAGTGATCTCACATTCTATGGACCAATTTGGCCTCAGACCCTCAACTATCAATTATCAAAAGCTTCCTTGATCCCAATTCCCAAACACATCATCTCCAATTCTTCATGGGCCAAAACCAGATGAATGAATTTCAATTTCGACGTGGTGGGTTGAAAAATGAGTAAACACTTCCATGCATTAATCGTTCAGTCAATTGGCGTCTCATAATCTTGTCTGTGGTGGGGTGAATCAGGTCTCTTTCTCCATCTAGTCTCTATCTACTTGCTCTTTGTCTTAAAACTGTGGTGGTGATATGATCAAATGACCTTTTAATTAAGGTTAAGTTTGGAAGAGTATAAATTCAGTTTGGAAGGAATATAAATTCAAATATATATAGTATAAATACATACAAAATACAAGATTTTACACTCTAAATTCGTATTTATACTCCTTCCACATTGAGCTATAAATACAAACACGTAGAGTGCAGACCCTTGTGTTTTATATTTTTTCTATATTTTTATGTATTTAAAGTTTTAAGCTACCCTGAATCCAATCCAACCCAACCCCAGAAGAAGGTTAGTTTTAAAATTGGGATAGGTTAATATCAGAAATGTTAATTCACTTTTGCTACGACACTATCCTTGTATAAGGCTAAACCAAAAAATCATGGCATTCGATCTATTGCAGTGGCCCTACCAACAAGTCACTTCATCTAATTCATGGTGGGGCCATGACAACAAATCAAAGACTTTTATTTACTTGTTTCAGCACATGTCAACCAGGCCAATGTTAACGTGCGTTTCAGCGCTAATGTGGTCTAGTCAATTCAATCGGACACGAACCAGTTCGTGGGGATACAAATCAGTCGCAACAAAAGGGGTTTTAACCCTCTTTTCGGTTCGTGCGGATACGAACCGGTTCGTGCGTATCTGATTGAACCGATCAGACCACGTTAACGTTCAAACGCACGTTAACGTTGGCTTGGTCGACGTATCATTCTCCCATTCGTAGATTCACGCGTCCAATGCACCGAATGCAGACTCACGACACTATAATAGCAAATGTGGGCTGTGGAAATGCCAACCCACTACCTAGTAACCCTAGCTAACCATTAGACCAGGCTGATTAGATTTCAATTAAAGATGAATTAAGCCGGGTGTTGCCATTTCAAGTGTCTCTTAGATTAGGTGACCCTATAATCTCGTGTATCAAACGAGACACATTCATTTTTGCATGCAAGTATGTTTATGTGAGAGGAGGAACAAGATGCCAAAGGTCTCCGGTTGGTTGTAGCCGATGGGCAAGGGACTGACCCCGTTCACTTGACTTTGTTAGGGATGAGAACATTGGATTGAATATCAAATTGAATCAGGCTGTCAACTGATTGGATCTTTATTCAATCGAATCTAATTAATTAAAGGGGATTTATACATCCACTAAGTTATTAAGGGTTTGTTTGGTTTCTAGTTGAACTTGGAATGGTCTATTCTCATAGTCTGTTTGGTTCAAACAGGAATCGGAATAGGAATTATAATCAGTTGGAAAAGGATTTCATTCCCAAGGGAGGGGAATGATGCAGCGCGATCTGATCACTCCTATCTGGCGGAAACATGGCTCTTAACTGGCGACGAACGGTACATGAGAAGAAGAGGGAGGTGAAGAATTCCCGGAAAGCTCACCTGGTGGGAACACTCTGATGCTTAAGTTAGAACTCTAAGAAAACTGTAGAGAATGCAAAGAGAGAGAGCTAAGAGTGCAGATGGCGCAAGTTCAGTACCTTTGCTCCTTGGGGATCAGGGTCCTTTTATATTGGAGTTATGTCAAATCAAGTGTAACCGCCTCTGTCAAGTCAGGCGTAACCGCCTCTGTCGCAGCCGTTACTGCCAGAGTTGAGGTGGCGGGTGCAGACAGCCGTTGTAGGGTACAAACCTGTTAGGCGTGCCGCATATTTTAGAAATGGCAGGCACGACACCGTTTGACGAGGGGCGTGAGCGTAGCCTCCAGATTCGGCAAGTACTGTTGTCAAGCAGATCTTTCCTGTAGGTTGTCGAGCTACTTTGCACCAAACTACCTTGGGCCGAGGTGCTTATGCTTGAGGCGAGCCTTAGGCAAGTATGGACAAGAGTGTTAATGATGCTGACCCGAAGTGTTTCCACTTCGGGATACTTAGCCGTAGGTTGGGGTGTTACCTTCTCAGAAAGGAAGAGTTCGGGGCTCACTGGGAGGAGCTTGGGTCTTAAGAGGAGCTCGGGACTCCTCGTTTGGAGGGAGCTCGGGGCGCTCCTCCCTTAGAGGGAATTCGGGGTAAGCTGGGTGTTACTTCCCAGCGAGTTGCCACATCCACCAAGTTGTCCGGCCGTGCTCTGACGAATTTGTTACACCGAATTAGTTCTTTTGCTTCTAAGCATTTTCTTTCCTCATCTTCACCAAATTACTTAAGAGATGTAGTTCTTTTGCTTTCTTCCTTATGTGTATGTTCATGTAAATTTCTTTACTTTATAAATAATGAATCAATATATCACAGTATAACTTCCTCCCGCCCCCCACTCCCAAAGAGAAAATTCATGGTTCCACCATTCGGGGATAGGCTTGGATTTTTTAGCCCTCGCGCTAGGGTTAGTTTCAAAACATTAGTTTTTTTTTTTTTTTTTTTTGTTTAATGGAACTTGGCCTAAAGTAACTAGAGATTGACTGACCCCATCATACATATAATATACATACATGCATGTTGGTATGCAAAATATACAACGTTCCAAGCACTTGATAGCCTTTAAGGAATGGAAGCTAAAGCTGCACTTGCTAGCCTTAAGTTTGCTCATGCTCTTGGAGTTACAATCTTTGTTTTTGAAGGACATTGTAGATTAATCATCGACTATCTGCTGGGGGTTATTGACCCTCCTTGTCACATTCACTTGCTGATTGCAGATTGCAAGCTATTCATGTTAGATCTCCTTGGTGGTTGCTCGTTGATTTGGACCCCTGGATTAGGCAATCAAGCTGCACATAAATTAACTAAATTTGCTCTCTTGATTTCTAATTGCATTACTTAGGGTTCCACATGACAATTTTTACATGATGTTATACTTGATATTTCTTCAGGCAATGAATGAAAATTTCCTCGTCTTTTTGCGAGCGGCAAGGTTCTCTAAAGAAAAAGGGTAAATCACAAAGACCCCTTGTACTATGGGGTTAATGACAATTGCCCCCATGGACTTTCGTTTGCAACAATGACCCCTAAACTTTCACGTTGAGACAAATACCCTTGGCCATTAAGTCAAACAATGAGATGCATTAATTTACCAAAATACCCACATTAATTATCCTTATTTTCTCTTCCTCACCCTTTTTATCTTAAACCCTAATTGATCCCAAAATAACTCCATTTTCTCCAAAGGAAACCAGCTACAACAATAAGAATCATTTCATTGACATGAAAAAGACAAGTTTCTTTAAATTATTGTTTCATTTCACTAACATGAATGCCTCTCTTCATCTTAAATATATAAAAATTATCCACCCCTTTAAATTAAGAAAAAATCATACAAAAGTTCAAATAAATAAGGGTAATTTGGAGATTTACAAATTTGTTTAATCTTTTTTGAAGTTAATTGGTAGAATTCTAGGGGGGGGGGGAGAGGTATTTGTCACAAAGTGAAAGTTTAGAGGAATAATTGTCACTAACCATATAGTAGGGGGCCGGGGGGTCTTTGTTTTAAGTGAAAGCTCAATGGGTAATTATCTCTAACCCCATAGTACGGGGGGGTCTTTATAATTTACCCAAAAATAATTTATGTTACTAATTTTAAATAGGTTTAGGACTTAGGAGCATTTTTAGCACACTTGGCTCAATTGGGATTTGGGAATTGAGCCTGATCCAAGTTTAATTAGACTTGACATTGGTCTTTATCCAGGCTTAGGCATGGAGTTCAGATCTCCTATTCACAAGAACCCTACACACACACACTTATGGGGAGATGTTCCCAATGTACAACTATAGTGTCATGAGGGTAAGATTCTTGTGGATAAGAAATCTCAATTTCTCAAAGATCAATGGAGCGCCCCACAAGTGTCCTACAACACAACATCTCCCCATGACAAATATGGGAATATGTTCCCAATGCAGGTGGGGCGCCAATGTAATATCCAATTCTCAGGCATGAGCCTTATTTAGTAATAAGATTGGGCTTGAATTGACCTTAAACTTGGTCCAGCCTGTTCAAATTGCACCCGTAACTTATTAAGGACAAGGAGCCTTAAAATCACACACACACACACACATGCTTAACATGATTATTTGGGAACATTGCACTCCATGCTATAGCAAAAAGTGTGTAGACAATAGGGGTGGCCACGAGTTGAGCCTTTCACGAGCTATTCGAGCACAACTCAACTTAGTTTAAACCAAGTTTCGAGTTGAATTCAAGTCCGATATATAGGCTTGTTTGCTAATCGAGCTGAGCTTGAGCCCAATGAGTCTCGACTTGTGAGCCTAGTATTAAATAAATAATTTTTAATATATAAATACATTATACATATATTTGTATAATAAATAATTTTATTATCTATAATAATAATTTTATTTTTTATGTATAGTAGTAAATAGTTTTTATAAATCTTATTTTTTTTATATAAAATAAAAATATTTTTGTATATGTAATATTAAATAATTTTTATAATTCTTAATTTATTGTTAAAAAAAAAATTATACATATAATTTTTATTTATATATTCGAATTCAAATCAAGCTGAATCAAATTCAAACTTACAAACTATGAACCAAGCCGATCTCGAGCTTAAACTCGAGTTCAAATCTCTAACTCTAATAGAGGTTGATACTATTCCTGCGAGCTAAGCTCAAATATCGAATCCACCCCTGGACGATTACAATTTTGATTACAATAAAAGCTGGTCGGATGCTAACCGTTGAGCGGAGATTCTTGCAAAATATCAAATATTCCAGTGGAGGGATAATTTGGATGTATTTGTTCTGCTTGTTAATGAAAGATTATCTCAGGTCTACACGTTGTCCCAACGAACCGATAGAACGCTCCCAACGTCCCAATCCCTAAGACACTACGTCAAGACTCACTACTCACTACCCCTCGGTGGACGACTGGATGGGTCGACCAGAAATTTGTGCTCATCCGAAGTCTCAATTATTGAAAGGGTAAAGTGACGTCCATCCCCCATCTTTAACCACAAGCCACTCCTGTCGGTGAGACTGTGAGTCTGTGAAATTGCATAGGCACTGAGCTTCTAAGAGAAATAGAGCCCAGTTCAATGGCAATCACCCTCAACAATGGCTTCAAGATGCCAATAATCGGCCTTGGTGTCTGGCGCATGGAAGGACAATCCATGAGAGACCTTATCATCAACGCCATCAAAATTGGATACCGTCACTTCGACTGCGCTGGTTCCTTACTTCATTCCCCATTCTTGTTACTCTTGAACTTTTTGATGCTTATTATTTCATTACTTATAGCTGTGAGTTTTCTACTAGTATTTCCAATTTGGCAATAGCATATAGGTTCCTATATGGACGGAATTATGGACTATACTCGGTTCCTTTTTGTTTGTTTGTTTGTTTTTTTTTTTTTAAATCTTGCTTCATGGTTTCAGCGCTATTTGGCTATTATTTACTATTTGATCAAGAAAAAGGAATAAGGTTCAGAGTTCGTTTTAACTATACTTTGGTAAACGAATATCGGCGCATTTGGTTTTTTGTGGAATAGCACAGGAAATGAATGATTCGGGGTGGCTTTACGTTATTGGGCGTTATTGGGAAGTTGAAACCGAGTGCAGGGATTTCATGCTTGCTGGATTCCTTTGAATTCGGGAAGTTTGAGATCCGAGAAAGGGGAAAAAATTGAAAAAAAAAATAGCATTGGCATTGGATCACTCCTTGTCTGTTGTCTGGGTTATGTTATCACTTATCAGATGATGAAACGAGTCACCCTTTTGTGGAAATTTATAAAGTAACACCCTGATAGCATCATATCTCATTGTTCATCAGTGTCTTATCAGGTTAGGAATGACCAATGGGTTCATCTTACAAAAATGAAGACCCTCCTACACAGATAACAAAGAAGAAGCCCCCAACAACTAGAAACTTACCATTTACTTCGATTCTTGACATTGTAGGCTTCAATAGCTTTCACACCCAGTTACTGACAAGGTCTACATGGGGTGGATGGTGCATTGTCGCATACAACACTAAATGGGATTTATAATGCTAGTAGGATGGCACTCGAGACATCAAACTGAATTTTTAAAATTTTATCTGGTGGATTATAGGAAAGTGATGCTACAATGTAAAGATTTGCTTGGTTATGCTCAAATTTCTGAACTGATAAAGATTCTAGCATCTAAAGGAGCATTTACTCCTTTCCGTATCACTTAAGCATTCTGCATGATTCATCACCTACTTCCTGCAGGTATGGATTACTGGGAGAGAGGAGGGAAGGAAGGTGAGTGTGGCGTTGTGGGAGAGATCCCGTATACCTTCTACAAGTTGAAACCTTGTAGAAGGCTTCAGGCGTGTTTATGGGACTATGGACCATAATATTAGAATGGCAATCATTTATTTCTACTATTGCCATTCTAAGGCTTTCTGATGCTGAAGCCTAAGAGTCATGTTTTAGAGCTATAGCATCCCCTTGTTCCCAGCTATGTTACCCGGATAGGGCAGGGGTGTGGCTGGATATGGTATTACATATGAAATTTATGCTCAAAAGATTGAAGTATATACATGAACTTGTATGGTTATACGAGTGTCATAGGTTCCCGGAGTTCCAGTTTTCAAACTTGGGCCTTACGTCCATTTCCTGTTCATCTACAAGAGAGTATACCCACTTTAACCTCTTTGGATGGGCAGAGTTCCCTTAATTAATTAATAGGAAAATACCATGATATGCCTCATTTTATGGTTTTCTCGTGCTCATAGCCTCCATGTTTAACAAGGCTTAATAGCTGCCTTGTTTTCAGATTTCTGTGGTTAATTTAAATACCATTTAGATGTTGACTTGGAAAGACAACAGTGGCTAACAGCCTTGCTATGAGAACCTTTCTATCATGGATTTTTAAATGCCTACTAATTATATTTGCCTATAAAAAACACCAAATAACACTGACATTCTGAAGTGCATTTGGCACAACTGATAATGATGGCCGAATGTTGTGGTATAATAGCGTTGAAACAGTGAAAACCTTTGTTCTGATTGGTTTTCAAGTAAGGGTATCTTCATCTTTTAAACAAGGGTAATTACAAAGACCCTCCTTGTACTATGGGGTCAGTGACAAAGTCCCCCTGTACTTTTTTTTTTGCGACGAAGACCCCCCTAAACTTTAGCCATTAGACAAAGACCCCCCTTGTTGGCATTCTGTCAGTTAAATTCAAAAAAACCCAACTGTTTAAAGTTTTCTGAATGCCCAAATTACCCTTTTGTACTGTTCATTGTCTTCTCCATTGAAGTTAACTGAAATGGCCATATCACGATGGAGCTGTGTGCTGGGGGTGAATTATTTGATCACATCATTCAACGAGGACACTACAACAAGAGAAAGGCAGCTGAGTTGACAAATATTATCGTTGGGGTTGTTGAAGCCTACCATTCGCTTAGGGTTATGCATAGGGATTTGAAGCCAGAGAATTTCTTGTTGGTTAACAAAGAAAATTTTCTCTCAAAGCCATTGATTTTGGTCTCTGAATCTTATTTAAATCAAGTCAAGTATTTTCCGGTGTTGGATGTCCATATTATGTGGCTCCGGAGGTACTTTGCAAGTATTATGGACTAGAGGCAGGCAGATGTATGGACTGCAGGAGTGGTACTGTATATATTGCTCAGTGGTGTGTCACCTTTTTGGGCAGAAACCCAGCAAGGATTTCTATGCGGTTCTGAATGGAGTTATTGACTTTGAATTAGACCCCTAGCCTTAAATCTTAGACAGTGTCAAGGATCTTATTAGGAAGATGCTCTGTTCTCAGCGGTTGACTGCTCATGAAGTACTATGTCATCCATGTATTTGTCAAAATGGAGTTGCTCCTGACTGAGCATTGGATCCGACTGTCCTTTCTTGCCTAAAACAGTTCTCTTAAATGAGTAAATTAAGGAATATGGCTTTGAGGGTAATAGCTGAAAGCCTCTCTGAAGAGGAGCTTGCTGGTATACGAGAGATGTTTAAGGCAATAGATACTGGCAATAGTGGTGCAATCACATTTGATGAACTAAAAGCTGGTTGGAAAAGATATGACTCTAATTTGAAGGAATCTGAAATTCGTGATCTTATGGATGCGGCTGATGTGGACAACAATGGCACCATTGACTATGGAGAATTTATTGCTGCCACAGTTAATTTTAACAAGCTGAAACGGGAAGAGCATCTCATTGCAATATTTTCATACTTCGAAAATGATGGGAGTGGTTATATAACAGTTGATGAATGGTAGTGTTGAGTTTTGGGCTGATATTACTTGTTTTTATTTACATAACTTAGTTAGGGAGTTATTGGGCCTTAGGCCCATTAGTTTATTTTTTAAGTTAAGTGTGCTTATTCAGTTCTTACAAGTAGCTGACTTACTAAGGGCATACTTGTCTTTGTACCCTCTTTTATTTGTGAGTATATAATCTAATGAAAGGGGCGTCTTGACCTAATTTTTGGCTTCTCCCATTCTCTTTTATCTCTCTTCTCTTTCTTTCTCAGCTGAAACATTTTCTTCTCTTTCTTTTCTTCTTTCCTTTATAGTTTTTATATCAAAACAGGTCATCTAAATTTTTCTACTTGGTATTAGAGCAAGTTTAAAGATTTTTTGAGCTGCTCCATCATGCAGCCCTAGATTGGCCGACTGCACGATGAGGTAAAGGGCTGATCGAAGACTTTAGGTAAGCCTAGTTCTTGGATTTTTTGGTGGATTTGCAATCTCTTGTAGTTGGTCTAGGGTTTAATAGCAAAATTAGGAAGAACTGGAGAAAGGGGGAGAGTCCTGATCTAGGACTCTTCAATTTTGACCTAGGAAGTAGCGCTCTAGTTTTCTAGGCTTCCTTGAGGTTTTCTAAAGGGGGCGGTTCAAGTCCTAGCCTTTTCGGAGGTCCTTGGAGGGAGCGACAACATCTTCTCTCTCTTCTCCCGCTCCCACGAAAAAGGGAATCTTTGGAGGGAGGGGCTTCTAGGGTACCAAGAAGGTGTTTGAGGTTTCTAAAGGAGATAAATACCTTTCTTTTCATTTAAATTGATTTCCTAATCTATTTTGCGAGTTATGAAGGGCTATGGAGTTGAAAACAAATTTGCAGGTGAAATGGGATCTGGGGGAGGAGGTGTTGTAGACCTTTAGGGCCGGGACCATCACTACAGTTAAGTTGGACGGTACAAACTACTTAGAATGGTCACAATCTGCAAAGATGGCCATTGATGCTTGTGGGAAATTGGGTTATGTCACCGCTGAAGTAAAGAAACCTGAAACTAATCACTCCCAATGGGTACAAGAAAACTACATGGTGATGACTTGGCTGTGCAATTCCATGTTACCCTATATAAGTAAGAAATTTTTATGGGCTAATACAACTAAGGAGATTTGGGATGGAGTGGTAGAAACTTTTTTTTTTTTTGATAAATAACATCAATTCCATTAAAATAATGAATAGATACAAGAAGATCCCCTTAGAGGCGCGAGGAGCAGCCTCTCCAAACAGCAAATACACAAACTACAACAGAGAAAACATGAATGTTGAAATTAAAACAATAGTTACAATTGTGCCCAGAACAGTGTTTCCCTATTTATCCCTTGTTTTGACAAGACATCAGCAAAAGCATTAGCTGATCTCCCAACCCATTGTACTGTTATAGACATATTTCTTGTCAGCCATTTGAATTCTTTAACTCATTTTTGTAGCCCCAAGTGACATCCTCCGGATTATTTAACCAGTCCACCACTGTCTTAGAGTCTCCTTCAATTAGATGCTGCTCCACGCCCACTTCTTTTGCAAGAAGTATTCCTTGTATTGCAGCTAGCAGTTCTGCCTGGATAGAGTTCCCAACTCCTAAAGGGCCAAGGTAGATTAAGGCAACCTCTCCAGCCTTATTCCTCAGTACACCTCCCATTCCAGAGGGACCCGGGTTACCCTGGCTACTTCCATCAAAATTCAGCTTCAAAGAACCAAGAGGAGGGGGGACCCATCTAGTCACCGCCCTTCCCTTGTAGGAGGAACAACTTGCTACCAACTTCCAATCCTTCCAACAATCATCAAAAGTAAAATGGTTAAATAATTATAGAGTCTTTAACCAATGTAAAGACTTGGACAAAATGCAGTCCTTTAAGGTTTGACTGCTTCTTCCTTTTTCTTGGAAGATTTTGGAATTCCTTTCTTCCCATACTGTCCATAACAATGCTGCTTGTGAGCATCTCCACATTTTCCTTCTTCTTTTATGGGGCCAAGAGAAGAAAGAAGGGTTAAAGATTGTGCTTACTTCTGCTTGCATATCCCAACTAGACCCAAACAAAGATAGAAGCCAAGCCCAGAGCTCTACAGTGACACTACAAGGTAAAAATAGATGATTACAATCCTCACCATGAGATTTGCAAAGAATGCACCAGTTTGGTGAAATACAAAGGACAGGTCTTCTCTTTTGTAGGTTGTCCATTGTGTTTACTTTACCATGCCACACTTTCCAACACAAAGCCATAACCTTGGGGGGACCGGCCTACACCAGACTTCTTTGAAAGGGAAACTCTGATGAGAGGGAGATTGGCAGAGGAACTTGAAAAAGGGACCACAAGAAAAAGACCCTTTGGGGTGAATGGCCCAAATCCTTTTATCAGGTTTCGAGGGATCCAACCAAACCTTATCAAGGAGGCATAGAAGAGTAGACAAACACTCAATTTCCTCATCCCTTAATCCTCTACGGAAACCAAAATCCCAAGACAAAGTTGGTAAGGATAAATTCGACGGAAGGAATTTTGAGATCACCTCATTTTTATAAAAGGAAACAGAGTACAATGAAGGAAAAAGGTCTTTCAAAGGGAGATCTCCAACCCAAATGTCCTCCCAAAACCGAATAGAATTACCTGAACAAGTATCATACCTGACATAGCTAAGGAATTGCGGAAGAACTTTGTGAATTGCTTTCCAAGGTGTGGCTAGGTTAGCCCTCCTTGATGCACCAGCATCCCAACCACTCTCTGAACATCCATGAATACTCTTCACTACTTCGTGCCAGAGTCTATACCACTCCAAAGGCCATCTTCACAACCACTTCCCTAACAAAGCTGAGTTCTTTTTAAGCACATTGCCGAGCCCTAATCCTCCCTCCTCTTTGCTTCTACCCACAACCCCCACTTAATTAAATGGCCTTTTTTACCTTCTCCCAGTTCCCACAGAAAATCTCTCATCAAAATTTCCAACTTCTTTGCTTCCCTAGACGGTATCCTAAAGACAGAGAGATAATAGGTAGGTAGATTCATGAGGGTAGCTTTTATCAAAGTGATCCTCCCACCCAAAGAGAGATAATTTTTCTTCCAAACAGCTAGTCTCTTTTCTAACTTCTCCAAGATTGGGGTCTAGAACCTATTCTCCCTAGGGTTTGCTCCCGACGGAAGCCCTAAGTAAAACAAAGGCCAGGAGGAAATGGAGCACTCAAGACAGCCTGCAATCGCCTCAACCTCCTCAAAAACTAAATTTACTCCGGCTATGCAGCTTTTTCCTAGATTGTTTTTCAAATTAGAGACTCCTTCAAAAATTGTAATCAATTCTTTCAAAATTTCCACCTTCTCACCGAAACCTCCCTCACAGAAGATCATCAAGTCATCTTCAAACTAAAGGTGAGTGATTGGAATTCGGTTTGTGCCTACTCTCCAACCCCTTATCACATTTTCCCTATCAGCACTAGTGATAATTTGACTAAACACATCAGCTACCAAGGTAAAGAGGAAGGGTGAAAGTGGGTCCCCTTGTCTGATTCCCCTACTAGCTGGAAAAAAATCCCTCACCACCCCGTTTACTAGGATGGAATAGTGACAAGAGCTAACGCAACCAGTCATCCAACTACACCATCATTTCCCAAACCCACACTTCCTCAAAACCTCTAGTAGGAACTGCTAGTCCACCAAATCATAAGCTTTCTCCAGATCAAGCTTACAAACAAAGCCTCTCTACTTGGACCTCTTCATCTCTTCCACACATTCATTGGCAATCAGAATCTGATCAATTATCTGATGCCCTTGGATGAAAGCCCCTTGAGCTCGACTAATTAACCTATTCACAGAATGAAAATGTTGCTAGAGCCTATCGGTTGAGAAACCAGGTGATTGTTACTAGGCAGGGTGATTGTTAGTAAAGCTCTCTCCAAACCTGAGTGGAAGACAACAATGTAGGAGGAAATGAAAGCATTGATCTAAAATCAAATGTGGGAGATTGTGGATTTACTTGATGGCAAGGAGATAGTTGGCTGCAGATGGGTTTATATAGTGAAGTATAAGGCTGATGGGAGTATAGAAAGGTACAGGGCAAGGCTGATTGCAAAAGGGTACACCCAGACTTATGGCATAAATTACTTGGAAACTTTTGCACCAATGGTAAAGATGAGCTTAGTTCGGATTTTTTTTATCACTAGCAGCTACATACTCTTGGACACTCTTCCAACTTGATGTCAAGAATGCTTTTCTCAATGTGGACTTGCAAGAAAATGTGTATATGGATCTTCTAGTTGGCTTCTACAATGATGTGGAAAAAGGAAAGGTATGCAGGTTGGAGAAGTCTCTATATGGTTTGAAGTAATCACCTAGAGCTTGGTTTGACAGGTTTTGAAGTGCATTGGTTGTATTTGGCTATATGCAAACTCAATTTGATCACACTCTTTTTGTGAAAAGGTGGAGGTCATTGTCGGTTTTGATAGTGTGTGGATGGCATTGTAGTCACAGAAAATGATTTGAGCGGGATTGATACCTTGAAGAAGAATCTGCACAAAGAGCTTGAGATTAAGGATCTTGGGGAGCTAAAGTACTTTTTGGGCATTGAGGTGGCAAGGTCCAAGCATGGAATCTTTATCTCACAGAGGAAGTATGTTCTAGATCTACTACATGAGATAGAAAATCTTGGGGCAAGGGTAGCTGATACACCTATTGATCAGAATCACAGGATAAATGCTTTAGAAGGTGAGCTAGTGAAGGATGTTGGAAGGTATCAGAGGTTAGTGGGGCAGTTGCTATTACTTGTGTATGACACGACCATGCATCTCTTATGCAGTGAGTGTGGTGAGTCAATACATGCATGCCTCACGAGTTCAGCATTGGGAGGCTATTTATAGGATACTTTCCTATTTGAAGGGACACCCAGGTAGAGACATAATGTTTGCTGACCATGGACAATTGAAGTTAGAAGCTTACACAGATGCTGATTGGGCAGGGTGTCTAGATGACAGAAGATCTACATTAAGGGTTTGCACTCTTGTTGGTGGTATTCTAGTTTCATGGAAGAGTAAGAAACAGACAATTGTGGCAAGGTTAAGTGCAAAAGCTGAATACAAAGCCATGGCACATGGTGTTTCAGAGCTCCTTTGGATTTGTACCTTATCAGGGAGGATTGAGTTAAGGCTGAAGAACCTATGGTGCTATATTGTGACAATTAAGAAGCAATTAAGATTGCCCACCACTCAGTTCAACATGATAGGACGAAGCATATGGAAGTGGATAAACACTTTATAAGGGAAAGGGTGACATCCAAATAAGTTTGCTTACCATATGTTGCATCTGACTTGTAGTTTGCTGATGTTCTTACAAAAGGTGTTGCAAGAAACAAGCTGGAGCATGATCTACACAAGTTGGGAATGTGCGACAATTATTCCCAACTTGAGGGAGAGTGTTGAGTTTTGGGCTGATATTACTTGTTTTTATTTACATAACATAGTTAGGGAGTTATTGGGCCTTAGGCCTATTAGTTTATTTTTAAGTTAAGAGTTCTCATTCAGTTCTTACAAGTAGCCGACTTACTAAGGTCATACTTGTCTTTGTACCCTCTTTTATTTGAGTATATAATTTAATGAAAGGGGTGGTTAAACTTAATTTTTGGTTTCTCCAGTTCTCTTCTATGTCTCTTCTCTTTCTTTCTCAGCTGAAACCTTTTCTTCTTTCTTTTATAGTTTTTATATCAAAATAGGTCATCCAAACTTTTCTACTGGCAGCAAGCATGTTCTCAGCATAACATAACGGACATTCTTGTTGAAGATATTATCAAAGAAGTTGATCAAGAAAATGATGGTAGAATAGACTACGGTGAATTTTTTGCTATGATTCAAAAAGGAAATGGGGGAATTGGAAGACGAACCATGAGGAACAGTCTGAATATGAGCAAGATAGATGCACCAGAATCTCATTAGCCTTTGATTATGCACATCATGTACAGGGATATTGGCAAGTACAACAAGGCCTGAAGAGAAGAATCGATGGTAATGACTTCAAAGATGCAAGTTTGGTTGGTATCCATCTTTGAAACCTTGAGACATATTACAGAAGCTTCAAGAATGAAGGTTCTATGACTGAGCATTTTGTTAGTCATGCCTGTTTGTGGCCAAAAAATTGGAAAAAAGAAAATCCATATGACTTCATTGAATGTATGCTTCTCCCATTTGAAGTTTGAAGTTTTGTTTGTGAAAAAAAATACCGTTTCTTCTCCTTGTTATCGATTATATTGCTAATTCTGTAAAAAATTAGTAATTTTGTTTGTGTAATAGGATGTGATGTTTGGTGGCACTGAGACCATGGCATCAACAATTGAGTGGGTCTAAAATGAAGGGTTCAGGAGAGTAACTGAATAAGCTCCGGGTTAACCAGCGAGGGCATCGGAACTAGCCTTTGTAAATCTTCTTGTAGATGACCATGATGTTTTGATCATGGAAGGGAAGATAGCCAGCCATCAAAACAAACAAAATCACTCCGCTAAGAGGAGATATCCACCATATAGGTATTTTTGGGTCACTGAGGTTTTAAGAGAAAACGGGCAAGAAAAAGAAAATAGAGAAAGTTTAGTGGGGTATTTTGGTAATTTAATGCATTCCATTATCTGACTTAATGACTGAGGGGGTCTTTGTCTAACGATTAAAGTTCAAGGGGGTCTTTGTCGCAAAAAAAAAGCACAAGGGGGAACTTTGTCACTGACCCCATAGTACAGGGGCGTCTTTGTAATTTACCCTTTAAACAATAACTAACATTGTTTGATATATGCCAGAAATTAACAAGAAACTCTTGGCCATATTTAGAAATGATGTGACATAGAAACAACTCTAAAATGAGGCAATTCAAGATAATTTTTCTTTAATAAACTAATTATTCATCATCATTGTTATCAATAAGAGTATTCTCTGATGCTGAACTCTCATATACTAATTACCCTACCTCTTGTGATTGCTCATTGCTAGGATGTGAATAATCAAATCCTCTACGATTCCATAGTGACAATGTTAATAAGTTAAATTGGGCTATTATGTCTGTAACAGTCAAGTAAAATGATTCATGATTGGCTCTTTTCTTTTGTAAACATTCAATTTGGCATTTCCCTGTTGCTTTTATTAGATTTATTACCTTTTGAGGAAGTAATAATATGGCTCAACTGATGTTTTCTTGCAGCTGATTACCAAAATGAAGCAGAAGTTGGTGAGGCACTAGCAGAAGCATTTCAGACTGGCCTTGTGAAGAGGGAGGACCTTTTCATTACCACCAAGGTCAGTTTAGTTGAAGCTCTAGTAACTCTTCGTCTCTCCATGGATGTCTTATACCTAATTCCAGATTATCCAAACTACTGACAAGTAATTTCCATCCACTCTTCTGGCTGCAGCTTTGGAACTCGGACCATGGACATGTTCTTGAGGCTTGTAAGGACAGCCTAAAGAAACTTCAGCTAGAATATCTGGATCTATATCTTGTTCACTTCCCTGTAGCCACAAGGCATACTGGTGCTCCCTTGCTGCTTTTCATCTTCTATATCTCTTTGTATGATTTGTATGCTGTAATTTTAATTTTGATGAACTTGGTACCAAGTATTATATATGTTTATTAATTCAGCTACACAGTATTGGAGGGTCTGCATCTTCAATGGTACATGGCCTGAAAATTGTGATAACTGGAGTATCTTACAATCTAACACTTGGATGGCTAGGAAAACATGAGATTTATTTTACTGAGGACTATGCCAGATAGTTGTGAGTGATCAATTGGCCTGGTGATTGATCTCTACCTTATCAAGGATATGGAGTGGGATAGGGGAGGGAGGCACCATTACTTGGTATAATGGTAAAATCTCGGTCTGTCATGCATGAGAAGACAGGTTTGAGTCTGAGAGTGGCCACTTTGTGCCAAAGGTTAGGACCTTATCCAGTCCACCCCTCCCAATACCCCAGATGGCTGGGACCAACATTGGGTAATGGCCTTTTGGTGGGATAGGGGAGGGGATGGATGTAAGATGGGTTAATTAAAGATTATGAAACTCAGTTATTGCCCCTTCACTTGTATACATGTGGTTAACTGATCCATTTTATGGACTTGTGAAGTTTGATGGTTTGATGATATTAGTTGGTAATTTGTTCATTCTATGATTGGTTGTTATTTCAGTAGCTTCTTTCATCATCTTTTTTTTTTTTTTTTTTTTTGACACGCTTTTTTCATCTTCCGAGTGTTTAAGTTCTGGATCTGTCTTTTTTTCCCAAATATATAGGTGTAGGTACAACTTCCTCTGCTCTTGGTGAAGATGGTGTTCTGGACATAGACACAAACATATCCCTGGAAACTACCTGGCATTCTATGGAAGATCTAGTCTCCATGGGTTTAGTACGTAGCATTGGTATCAGGTATACTATGAGCTTCTTGATCAAATTTTGATGATCAGTTAGCAGTTTTAGATTGCCATCAACTATATCCTGATGAAATAATTAAGAAAATCAATACTGGGGTCTGATTTTGAAGTAGTACACCTATGAACATAATTATCACGAAGCACCAACAAAAAAAAACACAATTAATAAAAAAGCTACCCGAGCATCTAAATTGTCCAATTTATCCATTACTTTTGAAATGTTAAATGATGTTGAAGATGATTTAAAAGAAAAAAAATAAAGAGAGAAATGCAGTGTTTTCAACCCCCTGCTGCCCCCATTGACCCGGCCGGTTAAACTGTTCAAACTGTCACCTGGCTATTAGTCTGGGTCTAATTCTAATAAAACCCAGGCGTTGGTCAAAAACTGTCCAACCTGGGTGGTTGGACCATTGGCCCATTAGACCTGATGACCAGGTCATGGGTTGCACATTAAATGTGAATGCAAAATTCCAGAGGCCATAACTTTGCACTACGATGTTCGATTGTGATATCTTTTTTTTTTTTCCATTCTGGGCAGCTTTTTGAGCGAAATCTATCTGTCTCAAGGCACCAAAACCCCCCTTTGGCCTCAAATTGCAATTTTTTTAGCATTTTCTACAAATTAAAATAAAAAACAGTAAAAAATATAAATTAAATATAAAACAATGCATATAGTAAAATACGTGTATATATATATATATATATCCTGATGTAGCATAATTTGACTTGGATGGTTGAGCTGGTGACCCGCGATCCAGAGGCGAAAATGGTTCGGCCTCCGGATTGGTTTTTAAAATATTGGAGAATGAAGAAGAAATGCATGCGGCCAACCTCCAATATGCGACATGCATGTCATGTGCGTATGTAAGAAAGGCAGGGACCTCCTTGTTCTGTCTGGACTTGGGTATCCTCCAACTTGGAACTTCTGTCCAAAGAGACTGATCAAAACCAGTTTTTAATGTGATTGAAACAATAGTTGCACTTGATCCGAAAAATGACTCCAAGCGTGCCATGCGTGGCAAGATTACAAACCAGGGGAGGAAAATTTCCACCTAACCGTTGTTCAAACTTGAGTAGTACGTTTTTTTCTGAAAGCTCATTCAGTATTTCTTCAGTTTAGATTTTAGAATACCAAATCTATTAGAATAACAAGAACGATTTATTTGCAGCAACTATGACATATTTCTTACAAGAGATTGTCTAGCCTACTCAAAAGTGAAGCCTGCGGTTAACCAGATTGAGACACATCCTTACTTCCAACGTGATTGTCTTGTTAAGTTCTGTCAGAAGCATGGGATCTGTGTCACAGCTCATACTCCACTTGGGGGCTCAGTAGCCAACGTTGAGTGGTTTGGTTCAGTCTCATGTTTGGAAGATCCAAATCTCATGGTATGTGCAGTCACACACAAATATCAATTCTCTCATAAATTCATCTATTTGTGAAAGCGAAGAGTAGTTCTAAGTGGTCCTCTTATGGTGAATGATTTCTCCATGATCAGGGTCTTGCTGAAAAATATAAGAAAACAGTTGCGCAGACACTTCTCCGCTGGGGGATCCAGAGGAACACAGTTGTCATCCCTAAAACATCAAAACTTGAGAGGTTGCAGGAGAATTTTCAAGTTTTCGATTTTGAGCTGACCAAGGAGGACATGGATTTGATCAAGACTGTGGATAGGAAACATAGGACCAACCAACCAGCCAAGTTTTGGGGCATAGATCTTTATGCATAAATAGGTCTGACAAATCTATATGAAGTGGACCCCCTTTTTTTTTTACAGAACTGCACTGAAAGACCGAGAAATGGATAATCCGTCATTTTGCTCGTTTTTATCAGTAATATACAATATCTGACCATTTTAGTTAATTTATTAATGTTATTCAATCGCAATTGGGTTCTAGGAAAAACTTGTATGATTTATTATAAAGGTGGTAATCAATCAGGTGGTGTTCACTACAATTCACCCAGGGGTGGGGTGGGGGGTTTGATTGATCAAAGCTCTTTTGATACCATACCTTTCCATATTATAGATTTATCCACTATAGGAACATATCCCTTTTAGTCTCCTTGCAGATAAATAAGGCTCTGTTTGGACAAATCTTTACTTTTGAGCTTTGGGTTGTGAAAAATAAAATTGAGTAAAAAGTGTTTTAAGTGCTTGGTAGCGGTTGCTTTTAGAAAGATAATAGTTTTTAAACCCCAAAACACAGTGCCTTTGGGAGGGCTGAGCTTAAGATTCAGCAAAGTTGGTTCAGTTGTTTTGGAGGACTTCAGACAAACTATTTAAATAAGCTGAAGTGGACAGTCCTTAAAATGACTGGGTGACGGTTGATTCGGGTTCTCTGTATTTATCACAAAGCAAAGCTTATAGGCTATCCGTGTTGGGACTATCTAGAAGTCAATGTGGCAATGTGATTTAACCCTCCAAAGGGGCAGAAGAATTGGTTCTGACACTTATAATCTAAAATGTTAAAAAGATATTAAGTGTTTGAAATCTGAAAAGAATCATGAATGCTTTTCTATTTTTAGAGTCTATGAATTGTTTGTGTTGGATTAATATCTAAAATTTCCTAAATTACTATTTTACCTTTAAAACATACTATGATAATTTTGAGTTTAAATTTCATTATTTCATATAAATAATTTATTAAATTCAAAATATATATAAAAAATATAAATAATAAAAAATAAAAATATTAAAATAAGAATAAAATTGGAAAATACATATAAATTTATATTGAAAATAAATTATTAAGAGTTAAAATAATAATGAAAATAGTAATAAATTCCATGAAGCAATGAAAAAAATATTTAATAATTATCAATTTATTAAAATATTTAAAATTTTATAAAAAATAAAAAAATAATTAATACAAAAAAAAATTATAAAAAATAAAAACATTAAATATTTAATAAATTTATAAATTAAAAATAAATTTATAATTTGATAATTATTATAAATTATCAAATTGAGATGGCCCGAGTCAGAATTGCCATCTCCATGGAAGGTTTCACTTCTCAGTGGTCCCTAGCGTGATCTCTATGTCCATGTCCTGTTTTTCTAGCTCTCTCAAAATTGAAAAGATAATCCATTAATCCAAAAAATAATCCATCCATCCATGACTTTCAGTTTCAGCTTCTCTCTACCACTCTCGAAACCTTCCTTGTTGCTTCCTTTTCCCTCTCATGAACTCCACAGACACAACCACTAAGCTAGACTAAGAACTTGAGCCGTTCAAATATCCGTTAACTCCCTGGTGTTATCTGACTCCTTGCTGGAAAAGAGAATAGGAGTTGTCGTTGTTGGAGTTGGGCTCACCGGGTTAGCTGCTGCTACTCGGCTCCACTCGGATAATATCCCATTTGTCCTCTTAGAAGCTTCGGACGGAGTTGGTGACCGTGTTAGAACCGACGTTGTCGAGGGATTTATCTTGGATGGAGGGTTTCAGATCTTCATTACTGCATACCTTAAACAAGACCGCTGCCAGCCGACTGAGAACAACGATAGTGGCGGCCGACGGAAAGACAGGAGAGAGAGGGAAATCAAACAGGACCGCTGATTGAGAACGCCGCTGCTGAGAAATCAAAGAGGACCGCCGCTGAATGACTAAAAACAACGGTAGTGGCGGTTGGCGAATATGGTGTTTCTTCGAGTTCTCCGTCGCCATCTCCCTTCGAGTCTTGTCCCTGCACCACCGATGGTTAGGAGTGAAATGAAAAAAAATTGGGTTTAAAAAAGAGACGTCTATTTGAATATTATGAGGGGCATTTAAGACTTTCAAACATATTTGAGTGTGTTCAGTGATGGCCCAAGATTTAAACATTTCAGATTTGAAACTCAAATTCAAATCAATTTTAAGATGAACACCCAAACGCTTCTCGAGTTTAAGAAGTAATGTTATTAGATTTCAAACCTCTTAAAAGCGTTATCAAACTCCACCTTAGTGTAAACTTGATTGCATGGAGTGCAGAATAGCTATTTATCTGGCTGGGTAATTTCTATTTAATTTTTTTGCTTCACAATAGGAAATGACATTCACAATAGGAATGTGAATTGTTACGAGTTCCACATATAAATTAAAGCCATCCTCCTTGGAAACAAATTGCTTCTTAAAACAAACAAAGAAAACACATTCCTACTTGAATGCACATTTTATTTACAAAACAGAAACTAAATTTCTTGTTCAAACATGATTCCATCCACCGTAGTGGGGGGTTGGCAACATAACAACTGTCAAATTAGCAAAATGAATATATTCTTGATGATGTGGCAACTGTTTTTCTTTTGGAAAACAAAACCATACACATTTATAAATACCCCACTATTGATTTGATATCTTGTTTTAGAAATCACATGACATCTGCTTTTCAAATTTTGTTTGCAAGTTCCAAAAAACAAATCAAAACCATTTGGTTTGATAAGAAGTTGGTTCTTAAAACAAACACACATAAAATATGCTTTTGGTTATGTATACATTTTTTTTTTTCAAATTTCATACAAAAATGTCATCTTCAATTTAAGGCCAAGTCTAAGAGTGCTTAAAAATAAGCACTTATTTTGGGCCAGGACCATACAATTAAGTATTTATTGATGATGGAGAAATAAGTCTAGAATAGGTGCTTATTACAATAAGCCCAAACTTCCAGCTTTTTTTTAGTGCTTAAGGTTATATTTGGTTGCAATGCAATTTTATTTGTACTAGTACAAATGCATAACATTGCATGAAAAAAATGCAAATTCTCATTTCATTTTGTTTTAGGTTTTACTTTATTCCTTTTTATATCTTAACTTCATTTGTACTACAGTCAAACAAAATAAGCAAAAAATTGAAATAAAAATAGGCCAGAATTTACACTCAAACATTTATACTGCCATAATTTTGCATCAGTGCAAATTTATTTGCATTGCAACCAAACACAACCCAAACAATAACCACTCGTTCAAATTTCCTTTATCAAAACTGTCCTCATTTATTTTTTAAATTTCCAATCATGCCCTTCGAAGTTAAAAATGTAGGGTTTGAGACATCAGGCTGTCTTCTCCTTTGTCGCCGTAGACAGAAGCCTCTAGGCCCTCTACCACGTACACCCACTAGACTATTGGTCAATTGTTGTAGAGGTACAAGCTTCTACCACGTATACCCAATAGACCAAACATCTCGACCCCGCGAAACCTATTTCTCGAATTCTCTCTCTACGCCTTCCCTCCGACATGTAGTAACTAGCGACGATTCGTTTCGTCACCCTTCACCGAAAAGAAAACCTAAGTTGTGACTTGTGAGGGATTACAAATATTCAAATCGTGTCATTTCAGTCGTGACTTCGAATTACTGGTTGATCTTCTGCGTCCAGATTGCCATATATTTTGAAAATTTAAAGAAAAATAAGACAAAAGAGTCAAAAGTATATTTAAGTGCTTATGAAAGAAAAAGATCACCAATTCCCAAACATGGCCTAAGATTTATAAAGCCTATTTTGATCTATATATTTAATGTCATATTTGTCTTTTTAAACCATATTTTTTATAGTTTCAAAATGTCTTTGAAATCATCAGAATGATGGTTTTTAAAGCAAAAACAAATCTTTTAGTAAAGAAATTATATGATTCATAGAACATCATATTAAATAAATAGATGAAAGCATATTCTTTATACCAGAAATTCAAGAACACTTGTTTTTGTTTCAGCTTTGGAAACAAATTACAAATATATAACCAAGAACATTTCTTCTGCGATTTTTGTTAAGAACTAATTTGTTTTCAAACTAGCTGGTTTTGTTTTGTTTTCGGAAACTTGCAATCAGGGAAAAAAAAAACATTTCACATTGAAGAACACCCCCTTGATGGTTCAAAACCTTGAATTATTTTCGAAATAAAACCAACATGCTTTTGCTTCTCAAAACAAAAAAAAAACACAGTTCAAGAATGTCTTTCATTTTTTTTTGATTTGACAATTTTATAAACAGATGAAAAACATTCATGTTGTAGAACTTCCCCCTTGGTGAAAAACATAACAAATTAATCACAACAGTTCATTTGAATTTGGCATGTTGTTTGGTCAGAGGTGTATAATCATATTAATTTTAATTTCAATATTTTGTGTATAAGAAAAATTGATCTGGTGGTTATTCTCATAGAAGAGCTAAAGGGAGGCTAGAAAGAAAAGAGGCAAATAAGAAATAATCTAGGAACTCAAAGTACGACTGAGGAAATAGCCTTGATAGTGTAGCATGACCAAATAGGATTTGATAATAGCTGATTTAATGTAGTGACCAGTAATTTCAGACCATTGTTGACTGAGACGGTTGAACAGGTGACCTGAATAGCTGAATATATCCCGTTATTTGATGGTTTTGACTTTGGTCAATGAGCTAAGCCTAATTGAACTACCAAACCTGCCACCTGGCCAATTGTCTGGGTGTCAAAAGGTCCAGATTTTGAAACACCGGTAGTGACTGGGGTTTGCTGATTTAAGTTTTTTATCTCCTTCGGTGACACAAATTCCTTTCCCTTCTAATTCTTTTCAGAGTTAGATCCTATACAAAGCATTTCCATAACTTACATAAAGAAAAAAATCGAAAAGACAACCAAATAGAATACTTCCATTAAGCTCAACTGAGATCATTAAAACTTAAAAGAGCCTCTTGCTGGTATTAAGTACATATTGGCTTTATAGCCTCACTAAAGCACATTGAACAATCTAAAGACCATATACAAGCCCTCTAAAGGGGCGCATGTTTAATAAATATAAGGAATAATAGCACGCCTGTTAGGGGGGTAGTTATCAAACTTACGTATATACCACCTTTGTGTTTCTGCCGCTGCAAAGGCAAGATTTGCCACCTATGACACCATTCAATGCAAAAACTTTGGTTTCAGAGAAAAATGAAAGGACAAAAAGTGATACAGAAGTATTCAGAACGAATTTCTGATAAGAGTCAGGGAGGGAAGATACCACAAATCCAAAGAGTAACCAAATTGTAAGGTCTGAACCTCCACTAGCAATCACAAGACCAGCATATATAACCTGCATTACACCAGAGAAGAATTTTGAATATTAACAAACCAGGACAAAAAAGAATGCAAAGCGCTTAAGCATTAGCATGATGAAGCACTTTCCCCAGAAAAATCTTACAATTTCAGCAAGGTAATGTGGACATGAAACAATTTCAAACCAATCACCCTGAGGGATTACATACTCGTCAGTTTGATCTCTTTGTTCTCGCAGTGAACCCTGTTAAACACTTGGAAATTTTGGTAAATGTGCAAAACAAGAAAACAGACTTCCAATTTAGAACTTTACCTCCTCCCCCCAAGAAAAGGGAAAGTCACATTTTAGTGTGATCAGGAATTTAAAAATCTATATTGTGATCAGGAATTTAAAAAGAGAAATTCACCCATGTTTTTGAGGCTCCATCTGGCACTATTAACGATTGATCCCCTGGGTGGTGTTTGTGTGTTTTTATCCAAGGATCTACTATTTTTCTATTTTCTTTAGGTTTTCTTTCTATTTCCTTATTTCCCCCCTATTTCTCTTGATTTACTCATGGAAACATGGATTGACCTGCTGAGTCAGATGGCTGAAAATACGCCATTCATGCATGAATGATAGCTTTAGTATATCTCTTTCAAATAAGAAGTTAATTATGAAAGGACCGTTGGATGAAATGAGATTGAACTTGGTGGATATGTAGGAATCTTTAGCGCTGCCACCTCAGCTGCCATATATTACTGAATTGTATACCAGTTCTGCAGTTTGATCCCGATTCCCTCTTGAAACTCCATCTTTGATAGATCAATAATAAAAAGCTTGTTGTTCAAGCTTTCTATTTCCAAAACAGTTCCAACACCAAAAAATAAATTTAGATAAATCATTACAAACTCAAGATGCATGAGTACAGTTAACAAGAACATATGTGTTACCAGGACATGATTCTAAATGATCAAATAATTCTTATTTTGCCAAGCAAATTAACTGATGGTTCAACACTGACTGGCAGGACATAATTCTTACAAGAGACATTTGGGTCGTTTGGGTGGAGAGGAATGTTAAAATATTTGAAAAAATGCTCAGTCAGAAGAGGTAGTGGTTAGAAAGATACAATGCATGCTTTCTCATGTCTGGGAGTGCATAAATTGTTAAAGGGAATACCTTATAGTCTCACTTTCTGAAAGAGATTCTTTTTGTGTAAAAGGGATTAGGTGATGAGGTGGTCTTTTTGTATATCATTTGTGCACAGTTCCTGGGTAAATGTGGGGCTATTGTAATTTTGTTTTGACACAGCAATACGATACAAAATTACAAATCTTTACTTTGCTCTTTTTCATAAAGAAAAAAAAAAAACACTTACAAGAATTGAATGGCAACGGTGCTGATGAATCCAACCCCAAATAAAAATAGCAGCTCCAATCCACTGAAACCATCCAAGCATTATAAGAGGCTTCATACATCCCCACAAATCAAACTCAATAACTGACATGTTTTGTTGGCCTTTAACAATGAATTCAGCTACTTGATGAGCAGAAAATCTCAACACCTCCAGTGCATACCTACTGCAAAGTGAGAATGGTGCTGCTGTATAAAAACTACCTTCAGAAAAATCAGAAAAGTCAAATGATATGGTTTAGCACATATGTACAAGTTACAGAAATGGTAACAAAAATAAAATATAAAAGCTGATATGGTATTAATCCAAAAATGATCTAGTTTTTTTTATTGATCAAGAAAACAGGAAAAATCTCAATGTCAATATCCATTCCAAAACAAAAATCTAATAATAGGATATTGAGTTTCAATGTTGTATAGCTGGTGATAAAATGAGGGCACCTTCATGCATGCAAAGCCCAAGGCCTGCAAATTCAAAGGTTCTGAATAAAGTTATTACATGTTAAATAGTGATGGCCAGTTTTCAGCCAGTATGGTGGTAAAACTAGAAATGGCTTAGGAAAAATTGCAGTCATATTTTCATAGATATGCATCCCTCAAGCATCATTTTATACAAGGTTTGAGTTATTCACCAGGGTTTAATTACTGTTGTAGCCTTAGGCATTGAGAAAGTTGTTTTTTAACTGCAAACTTTCCTTGTTGCATTTTCTCATCTGAAGGGGCGTCCTTGGGATCTAGGTTGCATCCTATACTTGATTTCTTCCCTTGCAAAAGAGAAGTACTTATGGAAAGAGAGCAAAGAGACTAGTAACCAAAACTATTTCATCCCCATTAAAATAGCACTGATAGCCGAACTCACAAAGTCACAATGGCTGGCACCCAATACAGTTCTCCTCATACAACTCTTCTGGCTAACTCCTGTTGATATTCTATTCATCTTGTTAGTGGTTGTAAGTTTTTATAAGTTTGAGAAGCATTACAATGGTTGCAGATCATCTAGCAACTTTATAAGTTAGTCTTGGATATGTCATCTATACTCTGTTTTTCTCATTATTTGTACAGGATGCATCTGTTTGAGATAATGAACTTTTGTGTCCCAGATTCTGTGAGTTGACAATAATGTTTTTCTCACCAGCAATTTTGATGAATATGACAAGTTCACAATAATAGTAAAACTGCAAGACAAATGAAACAACTCCA
This sequence comes from Nelumbo lutea, assembly GCF_056320005.1. NCBI lineage: Eukaryota > Viridiplantae > Streptophyta > Magnoliopsida > Proteales > Nelumbonaceae > Nelumbo > Nelumbo lutea. Next base: position 26,449,374 of record NC_142688.1, on the reverse strand, counting down.
AAAGGACACAGCAATTTCTACAAGCCAGACATTGTCCAAAGTACTAAACTAAATTTAAAAAATAAACTATGAAATAAGAAAATGTGAAGGAAATTTTCACAGGCATCAACGGACCAATAAAAAAAAGTATCCCTTGAAACAAAACGAATATAAATCATAGATTTAGCAATTGGTGAATTCAAACGAGCAATTATAATAGAGTTCAACCAGAAGGTATGTAATAAGCTTTTTTGAACATATATAGAAATGCGACACCATTCAAGCTTTAGCAAATGGATACCATGAAATGCATTATTCAGGTCAGCAGGATGTTTGAATTGACTTGCAACGTATGCTAATACATAAACCATACAGATACCATTTTAGTGGAGAAGAAACAATACTTCATATTGGAGATTGTTAAATTATCATATAGTCAAAACCAAAAGTAATTTGTGTATGGAAGAGGAGGTTACAAGAAAAAAAAAAATATAGATTGAGAAATGATCAGGAACTCACAAGATCCCAGTTAGATAGCCAAAAATGTGCATTCGAGCAGAAGGGCTATAGTTAAAAACATGAAGTGTCTCATAAAGGCGTCTCAAGACTTGAATTTCCATCAATAAAAGCAAAAACACAGTCTTCCAAACACTGTATCTATGCTTTACTGTGGTTGAATGAGACTTGTGCATGGAAAAGATATGTGCACCTCCAGTCAAGTAGCTCGCAACTGTTGAGTAATGCAGAGACTCAGAACCCAATGGAACCATCCGACATGCATAGAACCATGTCATAAGTAGCAGGACTGTTGTCCATATTGCAGCCACCACATAAAAATGCAAGAAGAATTTCTGAGGGACAGTAAATTTCTACAGGTCCACAAGATAACAAGTCAGTTGAAACTTGACTAAGCCAATTAGGTTAGTTGGAAGAATAAGCAAATGAACTCAAAAGAATGTGTTGCAGTAGAGTTTTAATGGCACAGTAAACCAAACTTTAGCCCTTTGTTAAATATCTGCTTTTTCTTTGGTGATGAGGATGGGGGCCTCTAATTCATTAAAAAGTAGTCCTAAATTTTGAAAAATTTAGCAAATGCCACTGTAATGAAAATTAAGTTAGCCATGAATCAACAACAATGGAGAAAACTACCTAATAGTAATTCAGTAACATAGATTTTTATTCTTTTCTTCTACCAAAAACAGAGTAATGTCGATATTTTTAGTTCTGCAATTGCCCAATATGGAAGTTTAGAAACTTCAGACACAAAATAGACAAAACTTGAATAGAAAGAGAAGTCTTTACCAAAAAAAAAAAAGAAAGAAAGAGAAGCAAAACAGATTAACAGAATGAGCTTTTCTTCTGATTACCAAAAAAAAGAGCTTTTCTTCTACAGTTCTACTAGACTTACATTTGAAGAAGACTGCATGACCTTCCCTCTTTTCGCGAATCCCAAGATAGCTCCATGAAAAGAACTGAGACGAGAGGAGGGTATGGAAGCAACCAGTATGGGCAATATTCCTGCGATCCATGCTGCTCTGAGCACTAAAGCAAGCCTTAACTCCATGGTTGCAAGAGCTACTGCGATGGAAACAGGAAAGGAGAGAGAGCTTTCAGCTTCAAAACAGAGGTTTCTGGTGGAATCCCTAAATTCTTTAGGTACACGTCTACACGCACACGGCAGTTTCCTTTTTGTTTTGGCTCGAAATAGAAAGAAGTTGCAATTTTTTTTTGTTTTTGTTTTTTGAATTTTCAAGAGCAGCCATTGGGTGGTAGACACCGTTTGGTTCTCGTGAGTTACTGAACGATCAAATAATCGCTCTAAGGAAGGCGACGTGAGCTCGAAGTAATACCAGGCGTGAAGTTTTGGAATTCAGAAGGGAGCTTGTCACTGCGTAATGTGCATTTCTGGAAGCAAAGAAAGAAGGAACAAGGAGACAAGACAATACCTTTCTCTTACCACGGTCTTCTTTTTCTTCTTCCTCTGTTCAGAAGGATCTCGAGACGCAGAGTCCGACAGAGGGAGGATTGGAAGACGCTACCATTGTAACGATAGCAATGCTCTTCGACAAATGAAGGTCTCTGACTAGGATGGGGTCTATTGGATGGCGTTGACTAGATTCCAATCTGACGTTAAATAAATGCTTTCCACTGTCATCTTTACTATACGGTCCAGATACTTGCCTTGGCTTCACCGTCTCTGGAGTCTGATCTCTTTCTCTCTCTCGTACGTGGAGCCATTCAACTAGGAACAAATGAAGCAGAAAGTAGTCAAAGCCGCGCGGCAGCAAAAGCAATATGCCACATTTGACGGTCATTCTAGTTGGACGCAATAAGACGAGTGTCGAGGGTTTTCAGCTCCTATCGCACAATTTCGTAATCTTCGAACTTTACAGAATTCGAACTCTCTTTGGTTTATTTAGAAAATAAGAATGATAGTAGATAACTTGTGTGCGTATAACGCCACTAATCGTGTTTTGCTCTCTACATCCAATTCCGCATAGTAATATTTCCTCACTCGAAGGTTTCCTTCAATGGTTTTGCAAAAATAGCAAACAAGTATTAATTCTACTGCTACCTAGGGTTCTATAACGTACACCCACTCTGGACCTTTTTGTCTGGGCTGGTAATGGTAACGATTCTTCAATGTTTAATAGCAGAGTTGTGATTCAGAATGAATACAAGGCGTCCTCCTCCCGATCCAGTTGCAGTTCTGAGAGGCCATCGTGCTTCTGTAATGGATGTTTGCTTCCATCCAACTAAACCTTTACTGTTTACAGGGTATAGCTATTTACTTGCTTTTTCTTTCTTTTCTTTACTATTTCCTTTTTTCTTCCTGTTGTTATTTATCTATTTCATCATATATAGATAGATAGATAGATAGATAGATACCGGTGAATTTGAAAGTTCCGGATGTGTTTTATCCATTTTTTTTCTTAGTAACCGTAGTACTAAGAAAAAGAAGAAAATATAATGAAGGATATTCGACATTTGAGGGCCTTATTTGAATTGGTGGATGTTTATACAGTGCTACTAATGGTGAGTTGCGGATTTGGGACACAACCCAACACAGGACACTTTCTTCTTCATGGTACAGTCTTTTGATTTCTTTAATTCGCCCAGGTTTCACTTTTGATGTTGAGCCCATGGAGTTCCAAATTTATGCATATCATTGGACAAGTTCTGGTGGAAAATGTATTCCAGGGTGCATACTGCAGCACATGGGATCATTTGCATTGCTACCAGTCCTTTGATTGGAAACAACAAAATTGTCAGGTGCATTTCTTTCCTGTTCATTCATTCTTACCAGGAATTTTAAGATTTTGAATAATCTTGAATATCTCACAAAATTTCAGGCTTCTTTTGACTTTGAATTGAGTTTGATGATTTACTTTTATTTCGTTTAATTGCATGTAGCCAAGGTAGGGATGGAACTGTTAAGTATTGGGATATTGAAGAGGGAGGACTTCTCAGGTAGTTGACCTTATGATTTGTTTGTCCATGTTTTTCTTTTTTTATGAATTTCAAACCTTTTGAATTATTCATGGATGGATTTGTCTGCTAATATTTCTTTGAGTAATTTTCTGTTTGGATGTTGTTGGTATACATGATTAATTGATAATTTGGCCTTTTTTTTTGTTTTTGTATGGTCAGGTTAATGAAGTGACTACTAAATTCCAAAGTTTCCAAGTTTCTTGGCCAATTATATAAATTAGGAAACCTGGGTATGTCAAAAAAGCATGGGAAGCAATCATGTTTTATGAGGCAGACAGGTTCCAGGCACATTGTGGGTTAAGTTCATCCATTTTTGTTTTAGGCTTTCAGCTTATACCTGGAAGGTTCAGTTACCTTTTCTCACAAAAAAGGGTTGAGTTTTGGCCCAGAGATATCCTATTTGTGATGGAACAGATTGTTTCCCTGTTCACATGTGGCATCACATCCCCACAGTATGAGATTTCTGTTATAAATGTACCTTATTTTAACTCATAAGACACACAAACATTTTTGCAGGTCCTAAGGTTGAGAAAAGGGAAAGCAGAAGAAAAGAAAAATGGATAAAAGTTCTTGAGGTTTATATGGGCCTTTTTATGACTTCCACAATTGTCAATAGCCTGCTTTTCACAAATCCATATGAACCCAATCCCATGCCATGGGCTTACAATTACGCTTTACACATATAGGCCCAAGCCTAATGAATCTTGTAGTCGAGCCTGAAGTACGTGAGTTTAGATCCATGCAAGAGAGTCTATCTTGTGATAATTTAACTCAATTGTCCAGCATGAATAGGTGCTACTTAATATGCAAAGGGTTCTCCCCAATCTTTTCATGAGATGGTTTAGATCCTCAAGATTTTCTGGAACTATGTAGGATTTATTTGTTTAGTGCAACTTGTTGTACATTTCAGCCTTAAAACCATTAGCTTTAAACACTCAAAGAGTTATACAGAAAACTAAATAAAGTTGAACTTATTTTCAAAAAAGCCCTTAGCTTTAGAATGTAGCCTAACTTACAACCCTTAAACCCCTTTAATATATATTCAATACCTTACCTTTAGGCTATGTTTGGTTTGGAGGAAAAGGTAAGGAAAGGAAGGGAAAGGTATGAAAACCTATACAAAGTTTGTAAAGGTTTTCTTACCTTTCCCTACTTTTTCCTTCAAACCAAACATAGCTTTAATTCTTAAAAATAATTATCAACTATTTGCATTCTGGTTGAGCATCATACATATAAACTTCTGCATGTAATTTAATGTTAGTTCTGAAATTATAAGTTGCTGTCATCTGGCCTCAAACTTTGGCAGTTTGGCTTTCATTTTTCTTTCTTTCTTCTATTTGTTCCTTCTTTTTTTGCTGTTCTTTTTTTGCTCTAAACTCTTGCACTTTGATTCTTGACAGGACACCTTCAGTTACTATCAAAACAAATTCTTACCATTTCTGCAAACTTTCATTAGTGAAGACACCAAGTCATTGTTTGGTGCAAACCCAAGCTGATATCTCCCCTATTGATGTACCTGTTGAGCAACTAAGTAATAAAGTACTCAAAGAACGTAAGGATGATGATATGGAAGCACGACAAACTTCTAGTGTGGAAGTTCTAGATGGTATTAAAAGTGAAAGTATTGAAGGAGGAGGTCAAACTGAGAGCATTTTTCAAATGAAAGGTTTGTATATTTTGCAAATTATTATCCAAAATTAATGTATATTTGGATGCATTTGTACTTGATGACTTGATCTTTTTTTTTTTTTTTTTTATCAGTAGTGGTTAAAATTTTATTGATGTATTTAAAAGAATGATGTACAGTCATGATTCTACAAAGCACCTTTAAGATTGGGCCAGTATCAGTAACCCACGCCTGTTTATGATTTTTAACTTACAAATTACATACTTCCCTCTTGGAAAGCGTCCCAGCAATATAGTTGATCTATTGATACACTTAGTTTGGCTGATCTTTGAATCCAATTAAATGTTACACTTAGTTTGGCTAGTATAGCTTGCTTGTTTCAGTTGCTTGCCAATGCTTTGATAACCCACTTGTTGCTAATGTTATTCATTTGTTGATTTTTGGGCTGATATCACTTTTTTTTTTCTTTATTTACATAGCACAGTTAGGGAGTTATTGGGCCCAAGGCCCATTGGTTTATGTTTAAGTTAAGAGTGTTTATATAGATTTACAAGTAGCCGACTTACTAAGAGCATACTTGTCTTTGTATTCAGTTTTTATTTGTGAGTATATAAGCTAATGAAAGGGGCAGCCAAACCTAATTTTGGGCTTCTCCCATTATCTTCAATTTCTTTCTTCTTTTCTTCTCTTCTTAAACCTTCTATTCTCTTTCTTTTCTCTTTCTTACACAGATTTTATATCAAAATAGATCTTCTACACTTTTCTACTTGGTATTAGAGCAAGTCCAGAGATTATTTGAGCTGTTTCATCATGCAACCCTAGACCAACCAATTGCATGATGAGGTAAAGAGCTGATAGAAGGCTTTAAGTAAGCTTAGTTTTTGGATTTTTTGGTGGATTTGCAATCCCTTGTAGTTGGCGCTCTAGTTTTTTAGGGTTTCTTGAGGTTTTTTGAAGAGGGGGGTTCAAGTCTAGCCATTTTGGAGGTCTCTGGAGGGAGTGACAACCTTTTCTCTTTCTTCTCCTACTCCCACAGAGAAGGGAATCTTTGGAGGGAGGAGCTTCTAGGGTACCAGGAAGGCCTTTGAGGTTTCTAAAGGAGATGAATCTCTTTCTTTTCATCTCAAATTGATTTCTTGATTTACTCTGGGAGCTATGGAGGGTTATGGAGTTGAAAACAAATTTGTAGGTGAAATGGGACTAGGTGAAGGAGGAGGTACTGGTGATCTCTTCGGGGGCTGAGACCATCACTACAGTCAAGATGGATGGTATAAGCTACTTAGAATGTTCACAATCTACAAATATGACCATTAGAGCTCGTGGGAAATTGGGGAAAGAAACTTGAGAATAACTACTCTCGGTGAGTATAGGAGAACTACATGGTGATGACTTGGCTGTGTAATTCCATGTTACCTTATATAAGAACTTTTTATGGGCTAACACAACTAAGGAGATTTGGGATGGAGTAGCAGAAACTTATTCATAGAATGAGAATGTTGCTAGAGCCTACTGGTTGAGAAACCAGGTGATTGTTACTAGGTAGGGAGATAAGTTTGTTGCCATTTATTTTTCAGCCCTCAAAACCTTATGACAGGAGATAGATCATTTGGAGACTGTGGTTTGGGAAAGTAGCAAAGATGCATCAACTTATCAAAAGTTGGTAGAGAAGAATAGGGTTTTTGAGTTTCTAGTAGGACTTAACCTTGAATATGACATTGCACGACAACATATTCTTTCTTGAGACAGTGTAACTCTCTCTCAGACATATGCCTTTGTGTTTGGAGAAAGGTTTTAAAAGGCTAAAGGTGGAGGCGAGGCAGTTGGATGTAAAAGAGGCAAAGCCTAAGCCTCAAGGCGTTTTGAGGTGTAAGCCTCAAACAAGAAAAAAAGAAAAGAAAAGCTATGCATTTATATTTATTAGAAAAGAAATAAATGAAGGAAAGATAAGTTATTTTTTCTAGATTTACATTACTCGACCCAACCTGAATTTGACATGATTTAGGGACCAAGCTAACAATTTTTTTTTAATTAAAAAAATAATCATATATAGTGCCAAACTTTTTATTTTCTTTTCATTTTATATTTTCTCTAATACTTTTTTCCTTAGGTTGTTTTTTTTTTCATTGTGGTTTAAAAGCATGGAGGTTGGTTTATTCTTTGTATCTCCATTGTTGATAAAAAAATACTTTGTAGTTCTATTGGTTTGTTTTAGACTTTTAATTTTAGCTATATGGTCCATAAAGAAGTTATTTGGATGAGGTAACTTAGAGATGATTTGATAATAGCTGAATATGCTGAATTGAAAAAGGTTATTGCTTTGTCTTTTAGTGAATAAGTTCTTAAGGAGGTTGTGGACTCCTTAATGGCATAAACTAAAATTGGGTAGATTACTTTACCCTTGAAAATTTTATCATTTAATTATTTTAACAACTAAGTTAATACTAACTCCTCTTAATCATATTTTTTCTTTTGAGAAAAGTTAACAATTTTATTGAAGAAATGAGAGGTACACAAGAGTGTGTACAAATACAAGAGAGGGGCGAGTCCCCTGAGAATTACACAGGAGGGCAGGAATCACAGTACAAAGACTCTAGAATAACTCCTAATTTTGCTAGACCATCTGCCATTACATTTAGTTCCCTTGGGATCCAGGTTAGAGAAACATTCAAAGGGGCCAGGAGGTCCCTTGGCTCTGATAGGAAGTGATTAAGTCTCCAAGGTCCAGTTTCCTATTGTTCCAACCATCTTATAGTATTGGTTGAGTCACCTTCAATTGAGAAGCTTTGGATACCCAGTTTGTTGACTAGGTGAATCCCTGTTAGAGCTGCTAACATTTCTGCCTTTGTTGAGTCAGCTATCCCAATCGGACCACTATAAACCCAGCATGTGTGGCCATTCTCATCTCTTAGAATTCCTCCAATGCCGGCAGCTCCGGGGTTACCATAAGCACTCCTCTTAATAATACTCCCCAAAAAAGTCCTTATTTAAGCCTTAGGCCTTGTACATCACAAGGCTAAAGGCTTAAAGGTGTAGGCCTCAAACAACTCAAGGTCTAAGCCTTGGCAATGGAGAGAAAGGCTATAGAGGTCACGCCTTTTTGGTTAGCCTTGCCTTGAGGCTTAGGCCTTTGGCCTCACCTCAATAGCCTTTTAAAACCATGGTCTGGAGAGGAGTGTAGGAGTGTGATGATGAGAAACCCAAGCCTTGAGCAGTCAGCTATGGCTAGCACACTGAAGCCTAAGTCGAGTGGGGATAAGGGTGGAAATGAACCGAGGAAGGATGACAAGAAGGATTAGAGTCATCATGTCAGTGAGAACATTGAGTCAGAGTCGGTGGGTTAGATTATGCTTTAGCATAATCAATTAGGGCATTGTCTTTTGCTTCTTTGTGTTTTTTGTTTCCAAAATTGTTTTAGTTTGTCAGTTTGTCCAACTTAGAGTGTGAGGGTTGCCAAGTTGGAAAGCATTGTAGACATTCCTTTAAAGTAAGAAATAAAAGATGTTCTTTTGTTTTTGATATTGTTCATATTGATGTGTGGGGGCCATACCATATTTCCTCTATGGGTGGACATTGGTACTTTCTTTTGTTTGTTGATGATTATTCTTGACACTCTTGGATATATTTGATTAGATGCCGTGATGAAGTAGTCTTTGGTTTAGCAGTTCCATCAGATTGTGCTGACGCAGTTTGGGGTACGAGTGAAAGTATTTATATCAGATAATTCTAGGGAATACTTTGAAAAAAATCTGGCATCATACCTATTAGAGCATGGAGTAGTCTATCAGAGTAGTTGTACATACACTCCATAACAGAATGGTGTAGCAGAAAGGAAGAACAAACATATTGTGGAAGTAGCAAGAAGCATGATGTTGAGCTCTACAGCTCTAGCTTGTTTTTGGGGCATGCAGTTCTTATAGCAGTTTTTTTTTTTTTTGATTAATCGGGTGCCTTATAGTGTTCTTGGATATAGCACTCCATTCAACCTTTTTCCTGAGGAAGAGATGATCCATATTCCTCTAAGGGTTTTTGGATGTGCTTGCTTTATCTAGGTTCTTGGTCCTCACTACTTAAAACTAGACCCTAAGGCGAAGAAGTGTGTCTTCCTTGGGTATGCTATAAATCAGAAGGGGTATTATTGTTATGGTCCAATCTTCGGGAGTCAGTATGTTACTATGGATGTCACTTTTTTTGAACCCATACATTTTTTCTCTGGGGTTTCTTCTCAGGGGGAGTGTTTTGGGGAAGGAAGTGAGCAATCTATACCACTTCCTGTTCTAGCTCCTTTGTCCACTCCAGTGTCTGACCCACCTACTCCACCCACTTTGCCACTGTCATTGCGTCTTGCCTCTTAGTGTTTTACACAACAATGCCTACAAAATGAAAACACATGGAGGTTGATTCCACAACAGAGGAACCTGTGTCACTCCATATTGGCTGATCGGAGATTCCAGGTTCAATTGACATGGACCCAGGTATGCCTCATGTTCCCTCTGATGGTTTAGTTCCTTTTGGTACTACTACCCCTGCTCCTAACACCATTGCAGATGACCTAGATCTCCATATTGCATTTCGAGAAAGGAAGATGAAGTGTATTGCTCATTGCATCTCATACTATCTTTCTTATAGTGGATTATCTCCTTCCTACCGGGCCTTCCTTTCCTCCCTTGACTCTGTGTCTATACTCAGGAGTGTTAGTGAGGTTCTTTCCAAACCTGAGTGGAAGACAACTATGCAGGAGGAAATGGAAGTATTGATTAAAAATTAGACATGGGAGATTGTGGATTTACCTAATGGCAAGGAGATAATTGGATGTAGATGGGTTATACAATGAAGTCCAATGTTGATGGAAGTATAGAAAGGTACATGGCGAGATTGGTTGCAAAAGGGTGCATTCAGACTTACGGCATAGATTACTTGGAAATTTTTGCACCAGTGGCAAAGATGAGCTTAGTTCGGATTCTTCTATCACAAGTAGCTACATACTCTTGGCCACTCTTCCAATTTGATGTGAAGAATGCTTTAATGGGGACTTGCAAGAGGAGGTGTATATGGATCTTCTAGCTAGCTTCTACAATGATGCAAAAAAAGGAAAGGTATGTAGGTTGAAGAAGTCTTTATATGGTTTGAAGCAATCACCTAGAGCTTGGTTTGATAAGTTTAGAAGTGCATTGGTTGTATTTGGCTATACTCAAACTTAATCTGATCATATCCTTTTTGTTAAAAGGAGGGAGTCATTGGTGTTGGTTTTAATAGTGTATGTTAATATCATTGTAATCATAGAAAACAAATTGAGTGAGATTGATACCTTGAAGAGAAACCTGCATAAAGAGTATGAGATTAAGGATCTTGGGGAGCTTAAATACTTTATGGGCATTTAGGTGGCAAGGTCCAAGCATGGGATCTTTATCTCTTAGAGGAAGTATGTTTTGGACTTACTATAGGAGACAAGCTTAGGGCTAGGGTAGCTGATACACTTATTGATCAGAACCACAAGATAATTGCTTTAGAAAGTGAGTTAGTAAAGGATGTTGGAAGGTATTAGAGTTTGGTGGGCCGGTTGCTATACTTATGTATGACACGACCAGACATCTTTTATGCAGTGAATGGTGAGTCAATGCATGCTTGCCCCACGAGTTCAGCATTGGGAGGCCATTTTCAAGATACTTTTCCTATTGGAAGGGACACCTAGGTAGAGGCATATTGTTTGCTGACCATGGACAGTTGAAGTTAGTGGCTTACACAAATGCTGACCGGGTAGGGTGCCTAGATGACAGGAGATCTATATAAGGAGTTTGCACTCTTGTTGGAGGTAATATAGTTTCACGGAAGAGTAAGAAACAACCAGTTGTAGCACGATCAAGTGTAGAAGCTGAATACAGAGCCGTGACACATGGTGTTTCAGAGCTCCTCTGAGTCCGGTCCTTGTTAGGGGAGATTGGAGTTGAGGCCAAAAAACCTATGATGCTATACTGTGACAATCAAGCAACAATTAACATTGTCCACAACCTAGTTCAGCATGATAGGGCGAAGCATATAGAAGTGGATAGACACTTTATAAAGGAAAAGGTGACATTCGGAGAAGTGTGCATACCATATGTTGCATTTGACTTGCAGCTTGCTGATGTTCTTATAAAAGGTGTTGTAAGAAACAAGTTGGAACATGATCTACACAAGTTGGGAATGTGTGACATCTATTCCCAACTTGAGGGAGAGTGTTGAGTTTTGTGTTGATATCACCTGTTTTTTATTTAGATAGCATAATTAGGGAGTTATTGGGCTCCATTAGTTTATGTTTAAGTTAAGAGTGTTTATTTAGATTTTACAAGTATTCGACTTATTAAGGGCATACTTGTCTTTGTATTCAGTTTTTATTTGTGAGTATATAAGATAATGAAAGGGGTGGCCAGACCTAATTTTTGGCTTCTCCCATTCTCTTCAATTTCTCTCTTCTTTTCTTCTCCGCATAAACCTTCTCTTCTCTTTCTTTTCTCTTTTTTACACAGATTTTATATCAAAACAGATCTTCTACACTTTTCTACTTCATTCTTCCTTATACAAGACATTTTTTAAAAGACAAGGAACTATAACTAAATTATAAAACCAATTTTTAGGTACGGATTAAGAACTTAAGACCCTAGCATGGACTTGTTTGGGCTTATTTCAAGGGGCTCAGTATAAAAGCAGCTTGCAGAATTAGAGTAATGCAATTGTGAAAGAAACAAAGAGATTGGCAGTTTCATGTGATTGGATTATTGAGTGCTTGAATATGTTTTGTATGTTTGTGCATTTTAATCTGAGCTGATAGGATTTTTAAACATTTAGTATATAATTTAAGTATGCATTTTTAATCAATGTTATTTTTAATGTTTTCAATTCTTTTGTTTTTTGTTTTCGATTTTTTGACTTTTTCCCTTTTTTTTATTTTGCACCTCAAATTAACCAACCAACTAGGGGTGATCATGGACCGGGCCGGGCTATGCCTGGGGTTCCGAGCCTGGAACATAAGCCCTAGTGCATGTCTATACGGGCCTGAGTCGGGCCAATGTCACTCATATATAAAACATTACATATCTATATATTAAATGACATAACATGTATATAAACTTATTTTATACATGATATAATCTAAAATATTACATATAATATAAATTTTGCATGTCATGTTATAATATTTATATAAAATATATAATATAATGTAAAATAACATGTATACGTATGTACGCATTATACACAAAATGTGTAAGTTTAAATATATGTGGGCCGGGCTTGAAGTATTAAGCCCAAGCCCCCCCCCCCCCCCCCCCCCCCCCCCGGGGGTCAAGAACCAAGGCAGGGAATCAACTATACATCTTTTATTCCATTGCGCTGTGACTGGTTATTTTGTTTTCCATTTGTATTACTTTTGGCAGTTGGCAGTTAAATGTGCTTGTGCCTAATTTGAAATAGTTCCTCCTGCTTATTAGCAGCTGGTACTAGTCCTACTTCTTGCCTTGGTTTTTGCGTGTGGAAGTTGGTCCTCTGGAGTCCTATTTCTCAGTTTGACATTTGTTGCTGTTTTTTAATGGATTGGTTACATTAAAAGTATTTTCATTGATCATAAAGTGAGATGTGGAAATCATTTACAAGATTTAGGCTAACCTTAGTTACCTAACCCTTTATACATTTACAAGATTATCATCACATCATCACTCCCCAATACAAAGCTTCCCTGTTGACTCCTTGTTTTGCAAGTGAGTCAGCTACAATGTTTGCTGTTCTATCAGTCCAGCTCCAGGCAACATCCTATTCTCTAGCCAGCTGTTTAGCCTTTCTCAATGTATGCCTATATTGCCAACTGCCAGGTGCCTTGAGTCTCCTTTTTAAGCCAACCTATTACTGTCCAGAAATCTCCTTCAACCACAATACTATCCAAACTCATCCTCTTGCACAGCTCTAGTCCTTGAAGTAGTGCCTTCAATTCTGCTGTTATAGGGTCTGCAACTCCTATGGTCCAGAGAAGATTGTAATGAAATCCCCATTTAAATAAGTGTCCATAAACTCATCCTCTTGCACAGCTCCAGCCCTTGAAGTAGTGCCTTCAATTCTGCTGTTATAGGGTCTGCAACTCCTATGGTCCAGAGAAGATTGTAATGAAATCCCCATTTAAATAAGTGTCCATGCATTATTTTTTTTTATCAATGATGAGGTAACCTTTATTAACACGATGGTTCAATTATAAAAAAAAAAAGGAACATGGTGGTTCTAGAAAAGAGTCACAATGTGTTAAATTTTTATATCAATGAGGTAACCTTTATTAACACGATGGTTCAATTATAAAAAAAAAAAAGGAACATGGTGGTTCTAGAAAAGAGTCACAATGTGTTAAATTTTTATTTGCTACATTTGGTTGTTAATCCTGTATCTGGTGTCTTAATTGTTTGGTGGCCTTGTAATATGTTTTCAGCCTTAATTTACTTTTTTTAATAAATTAAACTGAAGTGCTTTTTACATGATTCCAAACCTTCCAATATAGATAATTTTATCTTTTAATGCACCACTCTTATCTTTTCTATTTGTGTCTGACCCAAATGAATTGCCTGCCTGAAGGAGCAAAATACTTAACAATGTTACCCTCTAGCTGATTATTTTCTGTTTCGATTCTTAACATATGTTTCAAGATTGTTTATACCTCCAACTGGTTACCTGATTTTTTAAGTGATCAGATTCTACTGAAGGATCAAAATTTGTGGCTGTAGCAGGGGAACAACCTTCTCAGGTAGAAATATTGCTTTTTCATATTTTATTTCCTGGTTTCACTTGGCCATATCATTGCCTTACGTTACTATGTCATTAATATGCAAAGGTTGAGATTTGGGATCTCAATACTGCAGAAAGATTAGCATGCTTGCCTCAGATTTGTAATGAGGACTCCCTGAATCGTTCAACAAAGTCAAGAGGTTTGTTTCTGATTCCTATATCAGCTTTTGGCTTGTAAGACAATCTTGCCACATCTTTGAAGCCATCTCCATATTAGTATTGGTTGGACTTTGTGTCATGCCTCTTCACTCTATTTAAGAAGCATGACGATGAGATGCCATTTGAACATTTATATATACCATGCGTTCTTTAGGCTCAGTTTGAGAAAAGTATAAATACAAATATATATAGTACAAAACCTTGTATATGTTATTTCTAAACCTTGTTTTTGCACTCTTCCCAAACTAAGCCTTATATGGGGTGAAGGCACTAATAGACTTTTTTTTTTTTTTATTGTGCTTTTTATTGAATAACAATTTTAGAAGTGTTGGATCGAGTGGTTTAGTGTTGGTGGGCTTATTTATCTTTTATGTTCCAGTTCTATAGTTTGTTATGGGCCTTTAGTTATTGGGCTTAAACCTGTTTTATTTTATTATGTTTAGGTGCCCCATCACTAATTAGGGGCATTCTAGTCCATTCCTGTTATGTCTTATTGTTAATATATATAATAGCTTCTAGGGCTGGCTGAGAACACATTGCCACCCATTCACAAGCTTCTTCTCTTCTCTCCTCTTCTCTTCTTTTTCTTCTTCTTCTACTACTACTGTACTTCAGCAAACATGGTATCAGAGCACCAATTGGCCTTGTTGTAAGGCTTGAGTGTTCATTGTAATTGATGTTAGTGGGACAGTTTCAGTTACTTTACTAGTCCTTTCTTTTTTTCTTTTCCTATTGTTCTTATTCTAGGATATGCCGCCAGGGGCATACTTGTAATTTTGCCTTTTTATAAAGATTAATATAAATAAAAAGCTGGCGGCTGCCAGTACTGAGTTTTTTGGCTTTTCCTTTCTATCATCTGTACCTATCTTTCTCTCTCTCTCTCAATCATCACAAGAAACTACATGGTATCAGAGCGGAATTTCTGGGCTGGAGAAGACCTACGATCCTAGCATCAGTCTTTCCGAAGGGGATTGGACGTGACTACTTTTGTTTCAGAAGGAAAAGGAGAAAAGGAAAAAAAACCTAGCGGCGGCTCGTGTTTTTTAATTCTCTCTGGCGACTGTTGTAGAAACCTACTGTTCTCTCTGGCGACTGTGTTTGCAGAAACCCACTGTGCTTGTAGAAACCCTAGTCAGTCCTGCGGCTGTACTTCTACTGAAACCCTAGTGGACTCATACGACAGTTGCTGAAAACCCTAGCTGTGTCTGGCCGTGGGATGGTGCTGGTCTGTTGAAACCCTAATCGAAGGAGGGAGTTGATGGTGCAATGAAACCCTAGCAGGTTCTGATCTAGTGTTGAACAGGTGTGTTTTAGTTTCAGTTTCTCTCAGTCTCCTTTATCCAATGGTGCGTAGGGCTTAGGCCTTGATTTTATGATTACTAGTTTGAATAATTGGATGGTTAGAGTGGAAGAACCACATTCGGACTGACAGTAATGTCTGTATTTGTGGTGCTGAACTGATGACTGGACTCTTTATTGTTCTGTTTGGACGTTGTAGTGACTGATTTCTCATTCTCAGCAATAATTCTTGTGCTCTCAGCAGTATTGAATAGCTTGTTGCTCCCATCCATAGGAGTAAACCCTGAGTTGCCACATTCCAGTTGTGGCGGCTGTGCTGTTAGGTGTCATTTGGACTGGTTGGTTGTAATTTCCAATGGCAAGTCAGGAACTGACCTCACTGGGGAACACCTCAACCTGCAATACAGCAGGTATGGGAGGTGAAACCATGGTCTTTCCCATGCCAATCACCCCCTTGAATGGTCTGAACTACCTGGAGTGGGATAAGAGTGTAAAACTCTATGTAACAGCAAGGGGTAAGGCTGATTACATCAATGGAAGGGTGAAAGAACCTAAGGGTGATACAGCTGAACACGATAGGTGGGACCAAGAAAACAGTATGGTGATATCTTGGCTCCTTGCAGCTATGGAACCTGATGTGAAGAAGAATTTTATGTGGGCAGACACCGCCAATGAGATCTGGGAACAGGTCAGAAGTACCTACTCTAAGCAAAGGCATTATGCCAAGATTTACCAACTACAAGCTGAGTCATCCACTTGTAAACAGGGAAATCGCAGCTTGTCCTCATATTATTCGGCTCTTACCTCCATATGGAAGGAGTTGGACCATTATCAGGCCATAGAGTGGAAGCACGATGATGATGCTAAGGCCTACAGGAAGCTGATCTCTTAGCAGCGAGTGTTTGCCTTCTTGTTAGGGCTGAACCCTGTATATGAACCATTAAGGGTGCAGATTCTAGGAAGCAAGGAATTGCCTACAGTACACGAAGTATACTCCCTCGTCCAATCTGAAGAAAGCATGCGGAGTGTGATGGTTACAGCCGAGGGGGAGCAACAAGTTGCCTTGGCTGCGGTGAATAACAGCCCAATAAGGAAGAAAGGTGATCCTAAGAAGGCAGATGATAAAGATAAACTCTTTTGTACCCACTGTAGAAGGTCATGACATACATGTGACACCTGTTGGGACATCCACGGGAAACCCAAGTGGGCAGCAAAGAATCAAGAACAGGGTAAAGGTCACGTGAAAAGAGCGAGTGCAGCACATGTGGCAACCCAAGACACTCAGGTTGTCGGTAGTACCCGGGACTATCCTAATAAACCTGACCCCAAGGAGGATATAATGAATTCATTCAGGGAGCATCTGAAATCTTATGGTAGGGCATTGCGGCAATTGGATAGCTTAGTCACTGGTACTCCCTCTACCTCCTCTGCATCCACTTCAGGTAATGTGGCTTCTGCATTCCATGTCACTCCCACAGATTCTCCTTGGATTATTGACTCAGGGGCCTCAAATCACATGACCGGTGAGCCTAACCTATTCCATTCTTATAGCCTTTTGTCAGGAAGGGATAGAGTGAGACTTGCAGATGGTTCCTTTTCTTCCATTGCCGGTCAAGGATCGATGTCCCTTCCTCATGGCCTTAACCTGAATTGTGTTTTGCATGTCCTTCAACTTCCCATAAATTTGCTTTCAATTAGTAGCATTACAAGTTCTTTAAACTGTAGTGTAACATTTTTTGCTGATTCATATGTTTTTCAGGACCAAATTTCTGGGAGGACGATTGGTAGAGGAAGCCTGGTGGACGGTCTCTACATTCTCGACAACAAAGCTGGTCTTTCTGTGTCATCCTCAGAGTCACGTAGTCAGTCAAATAAGAGTCAAATTTTGTTGTGGCACAGTCGTTTAGGTCATGTTTCTTTTGAAATAATAAAATGTTTGTTTCCACTTTTATTTAAGTCGTGTTCAGTGTTAGAGTTCATGTGTCAATTGAGTAAACAATGTAGAACAAATTTTCATTCCAGCAATAAAAGATCAAGTGTTCCTTTTCATATTGTGTATTCTGATGTATGGGGGCCTACAAATGTAACCTCTGAGGGTGGATATCGATATTTTATTACAGTGATTGATGATTACTCTCACTATACATGGGTAATCCCTATGCGTAGCAGAGACGAGGTTCCAAAGATAGTGCAAAACTTCCAGAGGATGGTGTTTACACAGTTCCATGTTGAAATACAGATCTTCCAATCCGATAATGCGAATGAATACTTCCATGGGGAGCTAAATGAGTTCTTCGCCTCCCATGGGTCTATTCATAGAAGCTAACGTGCCATAACACCATAGCAAAATGGGGTTGCAGAAAGGAAAAACAGGCACTTCCTTGAGATAGCCCGCGGGATGATGTTCCGCATGAATGTACCAAAAAGGTTTTGGGTGGATGCTATACTTACAACTGCGTATGTCATCAACTGCATGCCCTCCAGAGTGTTAAAGTACATGGCTCTTCATCAGTTATTGTACCCTCAGTCACCTTTATTTTCCGTCCCCATGAGAGTCTTTGGTTGTCGGGCCTTTGTCCACAATTTGTCTCCATCCAGAGGTAAGTTAGACCCTCGGTCCATTCCTTGTGTCTTCTTGGGGTACCCATCATCTCAAAAGGGGTATCGGTGTTTTGATCCAGTCAGTCGTAAATATTTTGTGTCTATGGACGTGTCTTTCTTTGAATCCGAGTCATTCTCCCTCCTCAGGGGGAGAGCCGTAGTGTGGAAGAGGAGAAGCAGGTTTAGGTGTCCGTTCCTTCTATTCCGGGCCTCACTCCCTTCCATGTCTTCCAGCGTACTCGTCGGAGAGATCAGCAGTGTGATAGAAATGTGGAGCAGCCAACCACTGAGCAATTGACATCATCAGAATCCCAGGAGGTAAGTCCAACCCCTAACCCTTCTCCCAATGTGGATGACCTAGACATCCCTATTGCTCAACGAAAGGGAGTCAGGTCGTGCACTACCAAACGTCCCATTACTCACTTTGTTTCCTATGACCACATCTCTCCCGTGTACCGAGCCTTCCTATCGGCAGTTGACTGTGTCCCTGTTCCCAAGAATGTTGCAGAAGCCTTAAAATTCCCTGAGTGGATAGGTGCCATGAAGGAGGAGATTGATGCCCTCCACAAAAATCAGACTTGGGAATTGGTGGATCCTCCAGAGGGGAAGGAATCCATGGGGTGCAGATGGGAGTTCACAGTTAAGTACAAGGCAGATGGAATAGTTGAAAGGTATAAAGCAAGACTAGTAACCAAAGGGTACACACAGGTATATGGAGTTGACTATGATGAGACTTTTGCCCCGGTGGCTAAGATGAACTCGATTAGGGTTCTCCTATCCTTAGCTGCTAATTTTGATTGGGAATTGCATCAACTGGACATAAAGAATGCCTTCCTGAACGGTGACTTGGAAGAAGAGGTATACATGGTTCAACCTCCTGGGTTTTCTGCCAAGGGAAGTGAAAACAAGGTGTGCAAGCTGCGGAAGTCTCTCTACGGCTTAAAACAGTCTCCCAGAGCCTGGTTTAGTAAGTTTCACATGGCAGTTCAAGAGATGGGGTTCCAATAGTGCCAGTTTGATCATACACTTTTTGTGAAGAGATGTCAGGAGCAGGTTGCCGTATTGATAGTGTATGTAGACGATATCATCATTACAGGGAGCTGGAGTTCAGAGATACAGAAATTGAAACAATTCCTTGCATCCAAATTTGAAGTGAAAGATCTAGGACTCCTAAAGTATTTCCTTGGTATCGAAGTTGCCCGTTCAAAAAAGGGTATCTTTGTCTCTCAAAGGAAATACACCCTTGATCTATTACGGGATACAGGTAAGTTAGGTGCAAGGCCGGCAGACACTCCTATGGATGCGGACCACAAGCTAGGTGACTGTATTGGTGAATCTTTGTCTCTCAAAGGAAATACACCCTTGATCTGAGCCAGTTTATGCATTCTCCTAAGAAGCCACACATGGAGGCAGCGGAGAGATTCCTTAGATACCTGAAGAAACATCCAGGAACAAGCCTACTATTCAGTAAGCACAATCACCTGAAGGTGGAAGCCTTTACAGATGCTGATTGGGCAGGAGCAGTGGATGATAGAAAGTCCACTAGTGGGTATTGCACATTTGTGGGAGGAAATCTGGTGACTTGGAAGAGCAAGAAGCAAAGAACCTCCTAGGTGAGCTTGGAGTTGCTGTTCATAACCCTATGTTTCTTTATTGTGACAACAAGGCTGCAATAAACATCCCCAGCAACCCGGTCCTACATGAAAGGACTAAGCATATTGAGGTGGATAAGCACTTCATAAGAGAGAAATTGGAAAAAAAAGGGAAATTTGTATCCCTTATGTCAATACCAAGGAACAACTTGCTGATGTCCTCACAAAAGGACTTCTGTGTTCGAGGCACAATGAGCTATGTGACAAGTTGGGCATGATAGACATCTTCAGCCCAACTTGAGGGGGAGTGTTGTAAGGCTTGAGTGTTCATTGTAATTGATGTTAGTGGGACAGTTTCAGTTACTTTACTAGTCCTTTCTTTTTTTCTTTTCCTATTGTTCTTATTCTAGGATATACCGCCAGGGGCATACTTGTAATTTTGCCTTTTTTATAAAGATTAATTTAAATAGAAAACTGGTGGCTGCCAGTACTGAGTTTTTTGGCCTTTCCATCCGTACCTCTCTCTCTCTCTCAATCATCACAAGAAACTACAGGCCTGACTGATTACATCTAGTTTCTTTCCTTTTTCCTTCTTCTCTCTTCTATTTTTTTTTCTCTTCTCTTATCTCTACAATTGTGAAGAAGCCCTAGGACTGATTGTAGACTACAGAAATGTCTGTGTCTAGGGTTTCTCTTTGTGTGTAGGGACCAAGTAGAGGTTTTCCTAGCTGTTTATGCCCTACTAGTGTTTCTGCAGCAGTTAGTAGCCATTTGGCTACTAGAGAGATCTGTGTAGAATAGATCTAGGAGGACTGAGTGGACAATCCTAGTTGCTGTCTAGGAGTTAGAATAGATTGCAGGGGGTGGCTACAGCCCAGGTTTGACTTCCAGAAGTGGTGGTTTTGGCCATAGAAGTTGCTCGCAGCCCAGAATTGGTTACAAAGAGTGTTTTCAGTCCATTTACAGAAGTTTTTTTTTGTCGAGGTTTTGAGTTCAGAGGTCTCAGGAACTACAAGAAGCTAATCTCACAGCCTAGTAACAACTCCGGTAAGTCTGAAATCTTGTCCCTCTCATTTAGATTACAGCTGCTATCAGAGGTAGGATATGTCTTGAATATCAGGAGAAGTGTCCTTTAAGGACAATAGGACTGGTGGGAGGTCTTCAAACCTAGAAAACCCAAATCTGCATAGCTTGCAGATCACCAGTGTGTTGTTAGATGAATACAACTTCAGAGAATGGTCTGTTTCATCCAAACTTTTCATTATTTCTCGGGACCTTGAGTTATATAGATGGACAAAAGGAGCCTAAAAAGGATGATGTTGATTACTCAACTTGGCACAAGGAGAATGCTACTATTATGTCTTGGCTGCTTGTTTAAGTGACTTCAATAGTAGCAAGGACTGTTCAACACTTCCCTATAGCCTCTAAGATTTGGGGAAGGTGTCTAAAACCTACGGACAACGGAAGAACAATGCAAGAATTTATAGGCTAATCCAAGATATTGTTGCATTGAGACAAGGGGATGTCTGTTGCAACTTTGCAACTTTAGGACTATGGGAAGAATTGAACCACCACCTTGTATTTGACTTGGAAAATACAAGAGGTAAGGAGAGTCATGATAAACAATTTGAAGAAGGTAGAGCTTTTAAGTTCTTGGCTGGCCTAGACCCAATGTATGAATGCATAAGATCTCAAATTTTGGGAAGGGATGAGCTTCCAGATTTACATCATGTTTACTATCTTGTAAGGAATGAAGATGTTAGAAGGAAAGAGATGCAAGTAGACATCCAAGTGCAGCCTGCTGAGCATTCAGCCTTGATTTCTTCAACCCAAAAGGGGGGCAAGCATTTAGACAAGAGGCATCTCAAGCGCTCTCATTGTGGAGGAGACATACATTTGAAAGAGACTTGTTGGATTCTTTATCCTCACCTGAAACCAACTACATTAACGAAAGACAAGAAGCCTTAGAAGGGTCAAACAACAAGTGGAAATGTTGTCATAAGTAACAGTGGTGAAAGCCCAAAGGACACACCTATAGTTACACCTCCTCTAATGGGACAGACCACTAATTCCCACATATCAGGGTCCTACTTTGATTTCACAGCTGATGAGGTAGAAATCCTTAGCCGAGCCATAAGAAACAATTTCCTTGCATCCACCTCTCTTGCCAAATCAGGTATTGTCTCTGCTCATAGTGCGACTGGTCCTATAATGCCTAATTCTTGGATTATTGATTCCGGTGCTATTGACCACATGACACACGTCTTCTTTATTTTCTTATCATTTGATGTCTAGCCAAGATAAGATGAGAGTTGTTGATGGTTCCGTCTCCACCATCTTTGGAAAAGGGGAGGCTAACCTAAGCAAGGATCTCTCTCTTAAATCAGTTTTGCATGTTCCCAACCTCGCTTCCAACCTCTTATCTATTTCTAAGCTTACCAAAAATTTAAATTGTAGCATCACATTATTTCCTACTCATTGTGTCTTTTAGGACAGATTGACGAAGAGAACGATTGGGAGCGGTCATGAGTTTAAGGTCTATTATTTTGATGTAGCCATCAGTTCAGCCTTACAATCATCTGCTTTTAGTGGTCGGGATAATGAGGAGTCAGTAGCTAGGTTACATTTGTGGCATGCTTGACTAGGTCATTTACCTTTTTCTTTAATGCAAGGATTGTTTCTTGAGTTGTTCAAGTGTGTTTCGAGTCAGAGTTTGGTTTGTAAAGTGTGTTAGTTGTCAAAACAATGTAGAACTCTTTATCCAATTTCTAGTAATAAAATTCAAGCTCATTTTGATATAGTTCATTCTGATGTATGAGGCCCTTCACTTCTTGTTTCTATTAGATAACTTTCATTACTTTATCAGCTTTATTGATCACTATTCATAATGCACATGGATCTACTTGTTAAAAGGGCGTGATGAAGTATCACGGATAGCCATAGCATTTTATAAAATGATTGAAACTCAGTTTGGCAAGAAAATTAAGCAATTTCGTTCAGATAATGCTACTGAGTATTTTGAAAGCTCCTTGAATCTGTTCATGAATGTATTTTACATCAGTCATCTTGTGCTAGTACCCCTCAACAGAATGGGGTTGCTGAGCACAAAAGTAGACATTTATTGGAGATAGCTCAAGCCTTACTGTTTCAGCACAAGGTTCCCAAGCACTATTGGTCTCAAATAGTCCTTGCAACATCGTGCCTGATAAATAGAATGCCATCTAGGGTGTTGGGTATGAGAACTCCTTTCTCTGTCATTTGTCCTAACCTCCCAAATTTCCCTCTTTCTCCTAGAGTCATTGGCTGTGTGTGTTTTGTTCATGTTAAGGATCCTAAGAAGACTAAGTTGGATCCTAGGGCTACAAATGGGGTCTTCCTAGGATGCTCTCCCACACAAAAAAGGTTATAAGTGCTATGATCCAATTACCAAGAAAAAATATGTCACCAAGGATGTGGTGTTTTTCGAGTCTTAGTCCTATTTTCAGTCCTCCAGGAATTCTCTTCAGGGGGAGACTATTAGGATGGAAGAGGATTCTTCCTCTCCTTCCTTCTTTGTGCCT
Organism: Nelumbo lutea; assembly: GCF_056320005.1. Classification (NCBI taxonomy): domain Eukaryota; kingdom Viridiplantae; phylum Streptophyta; class Magnoliopsida; order Proteales; family Nelumbonaceae; genus Nelumbo; species Nelumbo lutea. The sequence continues at coordinate 26,426,269 of NC_142688.1, read as the reverse complement.
CTTTCAGCCTTGGGTCTTCCATCTTCTCCTCCTGATCATCCCAGTTTTAGTTGCTCAGGTGAATTTAGTGAGACTTCCATTGAACCTGTTACTGCTCCTGATGTTGAGGATGTGACTGGTGACATTAATAGACAACAAAATGATTCGAGAATTGCCTACAGAAGAAGAAAAAAGATCCTCCAACTTGTGGCAACAACCAATTGGACTTGGATCAATCTGTCTCATTGGTTCCAGGTAATCCTATCACTCCTACTTTTGATTTGGATCTTCCCATTGCTCTTCGCAAGCCTACCCGTTCTTCTACTACTTGATATCCCATTGCTGAATACGTTTCTTATTCATGTTTATCTGCTCGTTATTATTCCTTTGTGTTTGCTCTTTCTTCCGTTCATGTCTCTGCTAGGTACTCAGAGGCAGAGTCTGACCCAAGATGGATAGAGGCAAGAATGAGGAAATGAAAGCCTTAATGAAGGCCAGGACTTGGGAATTAGTGGATCTACTAGAAGGGAAGAGCATTGTGGGATGTAAGTGGGTGTTCATTGTGAAGCACAAGGAGGATGGTTCCATTGAAAGATATAAGGCCAGACTGGTGGCAAAAGGGTTTAGTCAGAAGGAAGGGATTGACTACAAGGAGACTTTTGCTCTAGTTGCAAAGCTTAATACAATCCGAGTTCTATTGTCATTAGCTACAATTTTTTCATGGGAGCTACATTAGTTTGATGTGAATAATGTTTTCCTGAATGATGATCTACATGAGGAGGTATTCATGAATTCTCCACTTGGTTATGGTTTTCATGGGAAGTTTTGTAGGCTAAGGAGAGCATTCTATGGACTTGACCAATCTCCTCGAGCTTGGTTTGAAAGGCTCTGTGGGGCCATGAAGAAAGTGGGATACACTCAGAGTGGTGTAGATCATACCTTGTTCATAAGAAAATAGGGTAGCAGGTTTACAACACTCATAGTCTGTGTGGATGATATGGTGATTATAGGGAATGATCCGGAAGAGATAAAAAGATTAAAGGAGTTCTTGGCATCTGAATTTGTGATCAAAGATTTAGGCCATCTGAGATACTTCCTTAGAATTGAAGTTGCAAGGTCACAAGAGGGTGTCAAAGGAAGTATGTTCTTGATCATCTAGAGGAGACAAGTATGATGGGGAGTAGACCAGTAGATACACCAATCGAGAAGAATCATTGTCTCTAGGAATCAGTTGGAGAGGACTACCTTGATAAAGAAAGATACCAAAAGCTGGTGGGAAAATTGATATATCTATCTCTTACCCGACCTGATATAGCTTATGCAGTGCATGTTGTTAGCCAGTTCATGCACTCTCCCAAGATTCCTCATATGAATGCAGTTGAAAGGATCCTTAGGTATTTGAAGAAATGCCAAGGGAAATGAATTTTGTTCAAAAAACACAATAGAATTGAAATTGTGGCATATATTGATGCAGATTGGGCTGGATCAATTGGAGATAGGAAGTCTACTTCCAGATATTGCACATTTGTTGGAGGGAATTTGGTTACTTGGAGAAGTAAAAAGCAAAATGTGGTTGCAAGATCAAGTGCAAAAGCTGAATATCAGGCTATGGCACATGGTGTTGCAAAACTATTGTGGCTTAGGACCCTCCTTGGTGAGCTCGAGATGAAGGTTGATGGTCCTCTCAAGCTGTATTGTGACAACAAGGCTGCCATCAACATTGCAAATAACCCAGTACAACATGATAGGACTAAGCATATTGAGATTGATCGACACTTTGTAAGAGAAAGAATTGTTTCGGGCGAACTTTGCATTCTTTATACACCCTCTGAGATGCAGATTGCTGATGTTTTGACAAAAGGACTGTCTTCAGTGAAGTTCCTACGCTTACTTGGCAAGCTAAACATGACTGATATCCATGCTTTAGCTTGGGGGGGGGTGTTGGATCGAGTGGTTAAGTGTTGGTGGGCTTATTTATCTTTAATGTTTCAGTTCTATAGTCTGTTATGGGCCTTTAGTTATTGGGCCTAAACCTGTTTTATTTTATTATGTCCAAGGTTCAAAGTATCGACATCGGCCGATACGTATCGTTTCGGGAGCTCCCTGATATGCCCCTACAGAGGGCGTATCGGGGTTCTGACTGGTTCAGGGGGTGGATGAGCCTTAAACCGGCCCCCCTGAACTGGTTTTGAAAAAAAGTTAAAAAAAGGTACTGATTGGCCCGATAAGCCCCTACCGGCGTATCGGGCGTATTGATATTTTGGACCTTGATTATGTCTAGGTGTCCCATCACTAATCAGGGGCATTCTAGTCTATTCCTGTAATATCTTATTGTTAATACACATAATAGCTTCTAGGGCCAGCTGAGAACACATTGCCGCCCATTCACAAGCTTCTTCTACTGCTGTACTTCAGCAAACAAGAAGATCTAAATCCTGTTTATCTAGACTAAATGGCAACCTGTGTCTCTGTAAATGCTTATCTGTCAATTGTTTACATATTTTGACTCGTTGCATATTGTAGTGTACATCATTCTTTGCCTTACCGAAGTAAACATTCTGATGGATGATTTTGACATGTAACTTATGGTTCTGTGGCAGGAATGTGTATGGCTGTTCAAGCTTTTCTACCATCAGAATATCAGAGTTTCCTAAATGTTTTGGCTGGGTTTGTTAATACCTTTATCCTATTTAGTGTATGATGAAAATATTGTCTGCACAAGTGTATAACTAAATGTGGATGTTAATCTATTACCCCCACCTCTAGCAGCAGGTTGAAAATTTTCTCAATGGGCATGTGCAGTGATGTTTCTTTCAGCTTCCTCAATGTTTTAAGATCACACCCTTCAAAATCAAATTTTGCTTTGGAACTTAGGTTCAGTTTGGAAAGAGTACAAATACAAATATGCATAGTACAAATACATACAAAATAATACAAAATATAAGGTTTTGTACTCTACATATACTCCTTGCAAACTAAGCCTTTGGAAAACAATTATCTAATTCCCTAAACATTTTGGGAAGATTATTAAGATATTTATCAGTTATCATGCTTGGCATATGATGTGTGTATCTTGTACTGCATGAAAAGATGGGCAAAGGATTCATGCTGGCTTCCAACTCCTGAGAAAATTTAATGGTATAAAATTATATTAGCTATAGGCAAGTGGTATACATGAAAGGATGTATGCACTACCATAGAAAAGATCAGATTTCCATACAAGAATGCCATTGCTTGCAAGTCCATTGTCAACCATATTTAATTCTCTTGGGGATCACTGGATCTGGGATGCAAGATATGCTATGGTCTCCCTAATCTTGCTAAAATATGTGTTAATATTGAAGGTCCACTCCCTACATCTTTGGCTTCACCCACTGCTTGGTAATCCTATCAGTGGTTATCAGAGCAGCAATATCAGCCATGGTGGTATCTGCATCACCAAGGTTGACTTCCAACTTGGTACATTACTTTTCTTGCATTTGTGCTTGGGACCAGCCAATGTTTTGGAATCTGGACAAAGACCAGATGGTTGGATCGGTTGGACTGGTACCTGGATCTCTTTGATTTCAGCTTTGTTCTTAAACTATTGTGGTATAAAATCAGACTTAATGTTTGAACTTTCCTGCTTTTAGGAAACATGCAAACTGTCCGGTTTGATAAACATGAGTAAAAGAAAAACTTGAAAATATTGACATAATTTCCTTTATCATTCTATTTACAAATTGTTTATTTAGGCAGGAAAAGGTGTGGTTTATTATCATTGTTATTATTGTTATTGTTGTTATTATCTCGTTATTGTAGTCATCATACTAAATTGTGATAATGTTAATGTTGTTGCTGTTATTATTATTTAATAGTCTTTTTAGAGGGTCACTATTCCCTCACTTCAATATACAACTATTACTGGGGAGGTAGTATTAGCCTGACTTGCTTCACTGGTTGCAGTTATGAAGATGGAAGCATCGCCTGGTGGGACATGAGAAATCCTGCTATCCCATTAACTTCTGTGAAATTTCATTCAGAGCCAGGTTTGTAGCCCAACATGTGGAATCTGTCTCATACTTGTGCGTGTTGCAATCTGGGTTTAATTGTCAGCCAGTCTTTTCCTTTCCTTTTTCTTTTATCAGTAAACTTGAAAATTTTTATTGCAAATAGATAACAAGTACAAAGGTTATGCACAACATGCCACTGTGCATTATATTACAAGGAGCATATTATGGGCCAGCGCGGCCCATTCTCCCCGGGTCAACCCAAGAATCACTAGGGACTATTTGCCTTAAACTAAGGGTAGGTCCACAAGAGAGTGACACAATTTTCCATGTAGTTCAGTGCAAGACCACATTCAACCCAAGGTAGCCCAATAGCCTCTTCTGTCAATCTAATGGATAACTTCTTCAAGCTAATCCCTGTCTATTAATTCCTTCACAAGCTGGAGAGTCTACAATAAGATTAGATGATCGGGGGACCCATGTAGATACAGCCTGTAAGCTCTGATCCGGAAATTTAACCTTCTTCTTTTCCCTTCTCTTTGTTCGTTCTTTAAGATGGAGATCCTGTCAATTTGCTCCTTGTGCAGTGTTGAACTTAACATGTGGAGTATGTCTCATACTTATTCATGTTGTAGTTTCTCTGTTTCTCACCAGTTTTATAAAGAAGCCCATTCACTACTAGGTCTAGTGTTGCCAGCCAGTTTTTTTCTATCCCTTCTCTTTGTTCTTTCTTTGAGATGGAGATCATGTCTATTTGTTTCTTGTGCAGTGTTAAGCCTAACAGTTGATTCACCATGCACTGGTGGTATCTCTGGAGCTGCAGATGACAAAATTGTGCTATTTACTCTGGATCATCAGATGGTAACAAGTAGTTGAGCTTATTTAAATGCTTTACTAGTGCACTAAAATGAGACTTCTATGAATTTTATCTGTATCCATGCAAAGTGTCCCCCAAAGAATTGAATGATTTGGATTGATGCATTTATGGGATATAATCCACACGCATTGCTCCAAATAAACAAACCTCTTTGGAAGTTTCATAATACCTGGATATCTTTATATGCTTAGCTTACCAATGTTGACATGATGGCATCAGTGCCGACACTGGATACTGCATGGATATTTATTGTAGTATTTCTCAGTATCACAAAACTTCTACATGCATGTATTTATTAATTAAAAGGAGACTGAAAAGATACATGACCATGGGTCTGAATAACTAGGGTCCCAATTCACATTTTTCCTTATGAAGTGCAACCCAATCTACACTATAAAGAGGTGTGAAAAAATTGGAAAAAAAAACAGATTATACTGAATGGGAAAACAACAAACAATAAAAAAGAGAAAGCCCAATCTTTACCCAAGGAGAGAAAGTCCCTAACACAACTCAGGTCTGCCTACCCTGCCACTGGCCAATATATTCCTAGATGAGTTAGTTAATATAAGGATTCATCCGTCTGTGCATTTTTTTAATCAATAAAGATGTTTTACATTAGCATTGACAGCAATCATTGGGATTTACATGGACTATGCTAAATTGATGAAGTGTCCATATTGGACACATCTCATTTACTCACACTCCATAGATACTTGAGAGAAACTTCTATGTAACATTTTGTTTTCTTTCCTTTCTTATTTGACATAAATGAACAACTAATGTACACAAGGAATGCCATTTTTCCTACAAAAATTTTGTCGAGTAGCAAATTTGAACTTTAAAGAGTATATAATGTTAGAATAAGTGTGTGTACTCTCTATCTGAGTCGGATTTCTGGACACAAGTCAGATTCTGATTACGTGTCCATGTCCATGAAACACTAGATCCATCTGAATGAGATATTAACTCTAGATGTCAAATTTCTCTCCTCAATGGAATTATCCAACTCCAAGGCATTTAGAGGTTTCTCATTCAGCTAATAATATTCTAGGAGTCCCACCTCTACCTAAATCATCTCAAAACCCAAATAATATATCAATACTGTCAGAAGTTATATACATATAGGTGGAAGATCTTGGACTGCCTGGATAGATCTTGGACTTTCCTACAGCCTTATGCACAGGAGAAATCTCTCTGCACATTGGAAAAGATCAAGACAGCTTGCTGTGAATGATCATGCCAAAGAAAACAGGCACTAATGCCTTAGTTTGGATTTATTTGTGTAGCTCAAGTGGAGTTATAAATTTCCTCTTTGGCACTTTGAAGAGGGACATGTCGGTGGTTGTTTCAGGTTTGGTTTTACTCCTTACTTGGAAAAGTAAAAAAGTAAAGTATAGTTGCAGCTAAAAGAAACTAAACCATAGGAAATTAAAATCATTTCCTTGATTTTCTCCAACAGTTGTTCCCCATAGCAATTTACCGATTAATTAATATGGAGAAAGTACTTGCATCCAGACATTATGCAAGACTCAACCATGACTCATTGCACAATAATCTACTACGCTGAACAAATTATTAAACATTATGTGCAGGAAAATCATGCAAAAAGTTGCAACTAATCAAAGTAGAAGCGTACCCCCTAGCAAACCTCATTCAGCTGAATCACGAACATGAATTCAAACCAACCTACAAATCAGGTAACCATGGTCTTAAAAGAAACTACAGGTCTAACTCTGAAGACGGGTTCCATTGAGACCCAGAAAGGGTATGAACTAAAAATATGAAGGGAATCTTTTGTTTCTATTAACAGTTGCCTTTTTGATTCAATATGCTGATCTTCTACGATCTAGCTACTTTATATCTAGCAGAACATTTTGTGTTCAGATTTTCTTCCAAATATTCAAGTTTCTCCATTTGTTCTTTGGCATAGGGTTCTTGTCAAGTCAAAAAGGAAATTGCTCTGGATCGACCTGGCATAGCTGGCACCTCAATTCGTACAGATGGCAAAATTGTTGCTACTGCTGGTTGGGATCACAGGTTCATGTTTCCATTTTTTTCATTCCATTGTCTGGAGATGTGTGTTTATGTTGTCTGTATTTTATACAATGTCTCATTTTCTATGGGGATTATACAAATGTAACGGACAAATAAGATATAGCTAAATGTATATGTAAAACATTCACAATCCAAAATAGCCAGTTCTGTACATTCTGAAGAGCTTACTAGCTCAGAAATGAATATGCGCAAGATAAATTGTTGCTTTCAGAGAACTATACTTAAATGAGAAAAAGGTGCCTCCCAGTTACAAAAGATTATCAATGGTTCCATGAAAGGTTGCAATCTGACATTTCTTATCCACGTAATTACCTGATTTCCATGGTCCTGTTAACATGTGGAATGACTATTCCCTTACCCTGAGATTCTGTATCTTTCTAGAGTAACCATCTATCTTGTTGGTCTTTTAGTTCTTAGCATAATTTATTGATTTACTGAATTTGATTTTTCATATTGATCTTTTAGAATAAAGATCCAATATCAATTCTGTTTCTATTCTGTTGTTCAATCAGCATAAAATGGAATAATCCGGAAGATCTGGACATGTGTATTGCTTAATTGCTTTATTTATTTCTAATTGTGACTATCTTTTACTCAGTTTATGATCTATTTCCAGAATTCATTTTTTCTATTTCCTCTATGGCAGAATACGGATATATAATTATCGCAAAGGAAATGCTTTAGCAATATTGAAGTATCACAGTGCTATGGTATGCCGAAAATCTCTCTTTGACTTTAGAAATTCTTATTCTGGCTGTGCTTGCTCTTTTGCTTGTTAAACATGTTCAGAATGAAGCTCACTGGTTGGGGCATTTGGGGATGATTATTCTCTAGACATGCACATATACACACACACACACACTTATATAGAAGAGTCTTCGTTATAGCGCCTACCTACACATGCTTTATAGATTTTAGAAGCTGAGATTCTATTTGGCTATTGTTCTTCCACCGTTTATTTTTCAAATCATAAAGATATACTAAAAACAGGTGTTCTCCCCATCATTTGTAGTGTAATGCTGTGTCATTCTCAACCAATTGTAAGCTACTGGCCTCCTCTTCAGAAGACACTGCAGTGGCCTTGTGGGAACTCTACCCACCACGAGCTTAATGCAAAAGAAATTGTCTTGGATGACATTAAAATTTATACATTTTCTGTTTGCTTGCCTGAGAAATCATGGAGGCATCTGGAGCTTCCAGATTCTTTAGTGCTAGCAGGAATAGAAATGGCTTCTGGGACTTCATTTAGAGTTGTCAACTGGGCCTTGCGCTGAATTCTTGTGGTCGTTCCTGTAATTTGTGAATGGTATTGATTTTTTGCCTTTGTATTTCTTTCTAGATGCCAAATCGGGATTTGGGTTTTTCTATATCTCCTCTTTTGGATTCTGAAAAGAAAGACAATCTTGTGGTTACAGATCGAGGTTTAGTTGTGCAGTTTTCTCTTTCTGCACATAAGCATGATGTGTTAAATTTATATAATGTATATATATTTGGTTAAAGTTCTTTGAATTTGGAAGATGTTGTAGACTTGTAGTCATTTCTTAAAAAGGTCATGATAGATAAGTGTAAATGTGTGCTTTGCATCTTTCATTGATTTACTATTAACGAGAGCCATGCTTTTGAGGCTTTAGAGAAGCTCTCCAGTGGAGACCAATCGTAATCTTCAGATCAGGTGGAACAGACAACTCTGTTTTGACATATATCTCCCACGGGGTAATCCTTTCTTATGTTGGATCCAAGTTCAAAGTATTGGTATCCATAGTTTTCAAGGCACCAAGGCGAGGCTAGGTGACAGGGGGGCGTCTAGGCGATGGATTTTTTTAAGTGAAATACATATCCTAGGTAGTTTCTTAGGTTCCATAACCATCTTTCCTTAATAACTATCCATAATTTTCATAAGAAAATTATAAACTTCATGTTTATGTCTAGAAAATTAACATATTTATGAGAAGAAAAAGAAGAAAGAAGAAAAATAAAAAAATATGGGGACTGAACCCCTATTTTTGTTATAAGAAAAGAAGAAAAAGAAAAGGTGGAAGAAGAAGAAGGAAAAGAAGATGTGGAGGAAGAAATGTGTTGATTAGATAAAACTTTAAGTTTTTTCCTTACTGTTCAAATTCTGAAGTCTTTGAGGGTTCAATACAGTGGTTAGCAATGTTTGTGTTGATTAAACCTTAACAAATAAGAAAATAATAAAAATAAATTAGTTTATAAACACAAAAAGTGAATATTTTTGTTTAATAATGTCTATTTTATAATTATAATCTAAAAAAAGTAACAATTTAAAAGTATTTTATAAGACACAATACAAAACTGCTAGGCGACTGGGTGAGGCAAGCCTCCAAGGGTGCCTTGTCGCCTAGGCATCGCCTTGGCAATTTCTAGAGGCATGTTAAGATAAAAGTTAGGAAATAATTTTTTTTAGGGGTAGAAAAAGCACTTCATTCAACAAAAACAGAACAAAGAAACAAAGAGATACAAATACAGACCAACATAAACCAGAGAAAAAAAAAAAAAAAACAGAAAGGGAGCAAAAAAACAGACAAACCAACACATCAGGCTATTCAAATCCAAACGCACAGCATCTGCTAACCACATGGTCCACATCGGCATAGATTCAGCAAAATGGAATTGATCGGAGAGGCCTTTAATAGCAAGCTTGTGAGCCACCCCATCAGCTCCTCGAGGGACCCAATTAAAGACATAAGACCTGCTATGACATAGCTTCCTTAAATCCAGACAGAAAAAGATTATATCACGATGGCAGTTATCTTCAGCAGAACAAACACTGTCAACTAAAACTTTACAGTCCGATTCAAAAATAACATAATCCAAGTTAAAAAAAAAATTGCTGCTTTCACTGCTTCAATCAGGGCTTTTGCTTCTGCAATTAAAGAAGCTGCTTTAACTGGCCCAGATGCAGTGGAATGACGAGGATATTTGCAGTCATGCACAAGGGAAACATACATAAATACAATAAGTACTCAAATCATATAAATTCTTAGAAGCTAATAACTATCAACTGATAGTTGGGCCTGTTGGTATGGTCGCTGGCTCGCTTCAGCAGACTTGGGTCTAAATGTCTAATCCCACTGCTACCAAGGGTTGGAAGGGAGTCTGGATTGGTTTCCCACGGAGCGCTCCCCACTCAACCCCCAGAGCACAATGCAACCACACATCGAGGAGCGCTCTGGAGTGGTCTGAATTGGTTGGAGGGATTATGGGTATGGGGCAAGGTTTTTAAAACCGGGACTGGGCAGAGAACTGTTCTGGGGACAGGTTCCCAGGCTGAATCGTGACCGTTTGGTTTGAATGGATGGCCTATTTTAACTTAATAGAATAAAAAAAAAAACAAAAAATGATTAAAACTCTTGTCCCGTTTGATGGTTTGACTGCCTGGGTCAGCAGGTTGCTGACTAAATCTATGATTTTAGGTAAAAAAACGGTTTTAGGGTGAAATCGAAGCAGTTACTTGACCAGTTCGTGGGTTTTCTGGTCTGCCCGTCTGATTGGGTCCGGTTTTGAAAACCATGGTATGGGAGATCCCCTGTGGTGTAGCCGAATAAAAAAAAAGGTCTAAGATGACTATAAGTAAGATATAAAGACCTAGAAGCATGTAATAATAGACGTTTTTGTTTTGGTATTACATATTAGACACTGTAACACGGGGGGTGGGGCAGAGCAAGCTGCACATGAGGCCCGCTGGCCATACATCAGAGAGCCTGCGATTCTGCAGGTTTGATCCCATGCCTAGACTGTGAAGCAACAGATAGACAGGAATGTTAATAATAGTAGTGCATTACATGATGCACATCTCAACTCTCAAATTATTGTCAACTTTACATGAAGAAACAATTATGCATTAATATGTGAGGAATGAACTAATACATTATTTTTATGCTGAAAATAGTGCATTAAATTGGTCAGTTTATTTTTGAAAATAGTGCATGAAGGAGGCATTCTACAACAGGAATGTTTTTGTTTTCAATAGTTTTTGAAGTTGCTACATCAGTGAAAAAATAAAAACATGTTCTTGAATTCCATTTTTGTTTTAAAAGGGAAAATAAGTTGGTTTTGTTTCAAAAAAACAATACATGTTCTTGAAATCAATAAAATATTAGTTTTTAAACAAAAATAAATTTTCTAAAATAGAAATTCTATGATTTATGAAATATGATGTTGAATAATCAGATGAAAATACGCCCTTGAAACCAGATTCAAAAACATGTCTTTTGTTTTAATTTTAAAAACAAAAAATACACACACAACCAAGAATTTGTTTTAAGTGTCATGATTTTGACCTTTGATTTATTTTTGGAATTGGCAATAAGAAAACAATTTACATTGTAGAACGTCCCCTAAATTCAGTTGAAATCACGAATTCAAGGCAACTTAGTTTTAATATGCCATGCCTCCCATTTTTAAGGGATGCCAATTAAGCATTTCGATTATTGTGTTGATATTTGCTTTGCGTTCTGTGTGCAGTAAGGGTGTTCATGGTTCAGTTAACCAAACATTAACATATTTTCTTAATCAAATTGAAACTTTCAAAACAAAATTGAACCAAATTAATTCGTAACCAGCTTGATTGATTGGTTTTTTGGTTTTTCCTTAAACCAAATCAATCAATCAGTTTGGTTACCTTCATTTATGGTTTTTCATGTTTTCATGAGCACCCCTACCGTAACGACCAAATAGATTACATCAAAATATTTTTGTTCAGTTTGAAAAGAGTACAAATACAAATATACAGTGCAAGTATATACAAACTACAAGGTTTTACACTTTATATTTGTATTTATACATTACGCTACTTCCAAATTGAAACATATCCTTACTCTAGTTTTAGAATAATAAAGGCATTTTTCCATAGAGGTGTAAAATGGGCCATGCCGTCCTCCTCAGGGATAATTTGGGGGTTGGCTTTTCACAGCCCACAGCCCAAGTCCATACGGGCCCGTGTCTGAGTCGGGCAGACTATAGACCATGCCATGGGCTTGGGCCATGCTGGGCTGCACTATGGGTGAGCATTATTCAGTTAAAATCGAAAAAATGAACAAAAAATTTTGGTTTTGGTTTCGGTTTTAGAATTAGAAATTTGGTTAACTGGAAAAACCAAGTTAACCGAACTTTGCTATATAGCATGTAATATATAATATATAACATATTATATTTAATATATAATATATTTATATATTAATATATAATATAATAAAATTTGATTTCATAATATATATATTTATATATTATATTTATGATATATATAAAATATAATATAGTATATATTTTTGAAATTCGGCTTTAATTGAAATAAACGAAAACCAAACCGGAATTTTTGGCTTTGATTATTTTGATTTTCCTCTAATTTAGTTTTGGGTCGGCTTTTAAAATTTCAGTTTGTTCGATTCGGTTTTTAGCTGGATAAGCCGAATGCTTACCCCTAGGTTGGGCCATAGGCTGGGCCTTGGGCATGGGCGGAATCGGGCCAGACTGATTTTTTTTTTGTTTTTTTTTGACATTTTTGATTTTTTATTCCTTTGCTAAGCAAAACTAAAATATTCAACTTTCCTTTGGGAACTATTTGAAAAATTAAGAAATTTAACAAAGAAATAAAAAAAAATACTTAACCAAATAAGAACTCAAAGAGACAAAAACTCAAAGTGAATAACAAATTGAAAGAAAAATAGAAATTTTATTTCATTTAAATTCGAATGATACAAAGAATACAATGGTTGGATGAATGAAATTTGAAAATTGGAAAATGAAATAAATTAATAAAATATAAAAAATACATTATGGTTGCATATTGAAAATAAAAAATTACGTTATTAAAAAAGATCAAATAAATTAAAACAAAATTTACAATAATTTGAAAAAAATACTATACAACTATTGAGTATACAAAAAATATTCGCTTCATCATTTTCTCCTATTGTTTTTGACTTTGATCATCTTCTTCAAGTGAAACATCAGGTATATTGTCATGACCTCCTTTGTCTTGTAATCTATTTTCAGCATCCAACCAATTTTTAAAGTAAATGAATATCTCTAGACTTTTATCATTCATATAGCTTCTCTTGTTGTCCAAAACCCTAGTAGTTGCACTAAAACAAGACTTCAATAGAACTGTAGACATTGGAGGGAATAATAGACCACATGCTATGGTGGTGGGAACTAGATAATTTTTTGCAGGTTCACTCCATTAGGCTAAAATATCAAAATCTTTTATTACATCTGAGGTCAAAGAAGAATCACTTATGATAGAAAAATTTGCTTATAAATAAAAATTAAGTTAAGTAAATGAACTTGTTGTCGAGATAGTGGATTTCCGCCTCTTACTTATTAGATAAAAATGATTTTCATTTCCACTATTAGACTTAAGTTCAAAAGTGGAAGATGCAACTATACAAGTTGTAGAATTTTTATTATTCCATATTATTTCAAATTCATATAAACTGTACATTTCAAATAATAAGCTATTAATTTATTATTTTTTATTTCCAATTTCAATATTCATATTTTCATAATATGTTTCAAGTAAAATATCTAAACCATCTTTCGTAATCGTAGGATCTAATATTGTAGTTAAGCAATAAAGAAGAGAAATGTTCTTCCAATAATTTTTAAATTTATTTTCCATTATTTTAACAATTTTAAATTTATTTTCCAATAATTTTGCAAAACAATCACTAATTATCATTAATTGATAAGCTAAATAACAACTAGTTGGATAATAAACACCTGATAATTCATTAGTTGCATCATTAAAATGTTTTAAAAAAATCTCTTATACAAATTGTCATTTCCCAATCTTCCTCAAATATAATATCAATAGGCATTTTGGCATTATAAGAATCACTAACAATTTGTTTGTGAGAAATACAACTTTCTAACATAGCATAGGTAGAATTTCATCTATGTTTAACATCTAATATAAATTGTTTATATTTTAAACTATGATTTTGACATAAATATTTAAATTATTGTTTTCTTACTCCAGAACTCTTAATATATATATAATATAATTTCTAATTTTAGAAATATGAGTAGAAATAATATTTAAAGCATCCTAAATACATAAATTTATGATGTGACATGCACATCTAATATGAAATAATTTACCATTTAAACATAGTTTAATTGAGATTTTAAAATATTTATTGTTGAATCATTATTATTAGCATTATCAAAACTAATAGAAAATAATTTATTGCCAATTCAATAAGCATGTACAATATTTAAAATACTTGCATCAATAGTTGGGCTAGTATGTGGCCATTCAAGCCTAGTAAAACTGAATATTTTTTATTTAAAATCCAAATTTCATCAATAAAATGACCATTAACATAAATGTAATTTATGTTAAAATTAGAAGTCTAAATATCAGAAGAAATTGTAACTTTAGAATTAAGATTTGATAACATATAAATTAAATTTTGTTTATATGAATAAAATTTTTTTAAAGCATTTGATCTAATAGTATTCCTAGAAGCTTTTTTAAATTGTGGATTTATAGAATTAGGTAACCATTTTTCAAGTTTAGTATCTTCTGTTAACAAAAATGGTTGTTCAGCATGTATAATGTATTTTTCTAATTCTTGCATCGTTTTTTCTTGAGAATATTTAAAAGTGCCAAACCCCACCCAATTTGTGTTTTTGTTGTTTGATTGTTTTTCTCCATTCTTCTTCTTCTTCTTCTTCTTCTTCTTCATGGGTGAGCAAATGTCTACCCAAATGGCCAGAACCACCCATGCTACAATAGTTAAAGTCTTTCTTACATTTTGGGCAAGCAATTTTTTTTTTTCATTCCTCTAAACCTCATCTACATTAAATATTTTCTGAACCGGGCTAATCAACTTAGTGACCTTTTTCTTTCCCTTAGTATCAGTAATAGGGGTGGAAGTTTCAACAATATCAATAGCATCCATATTGGTGCTAACACTACTATGTTACAACTGAATATCGTTGACATTGAACATGTTGGGGAATTGGTTTTGGGAGGAATCAACCATTTTTTTAAATTCTAAAAAAATAAAAATTAATTTAATTGCACTTACCCGGAATGCCGGTTTGAAATCCAAACTTGATTTCAATGGTTGAAACCTTTTAACTCCAAGAGAATATGAGAGATTGAAACTTGAGATACTTGAGCTATTGAACAAGCCTTATTCTTGTTGAAAGTTTAACAAAGTTGAGAATTGGAGAATTAGAGAATATATGAGAAATTGAGACTTAAGAGAGTATGAGAACTAGATAAGAGATTAAGAGAATTGTTGAATTGGTGTAATGAGAATGGTGGAGGATAGGATTATTTATAGGAATTGAAAATAATTCAATTGCCCAAAATACCCTAAAAATAGCCATTTTTTAGTTGTTGATGGGTATTTTGGTCATTGTAAAGTTATTTATCACTTTACCTAAAATGCCCCCCCAAACTAGCTGTTATATAGTTATTAGGGGCATTTGTATCATTATTTCTCCCAAAAAACTAAATTATATAAATACTCTCATATATGGTTATTTATAACTGTTAGGAGTACTTCTATAAAATTACACCCCAAAAAGTTGAAACTAGCCATTAGGAACCCCTCAACAGTTAGTTGCTCGGTCCGCTATAGACCCACGAGCTGTGCTGTGCCGGACTGTGGACATAGAACCCCGGGCCCAACATGGCCTTAACCATCGTGTTAGGCCTGACACAATCTGATTTACACCTATAATTTTCCGTATTAACAAAGCCATATCGTAAGTATCAATGAGAATCAATTGAAATCGATACAAACTGGTACCCAATGACATGGAAATTTCCAATCATGAATCGTGTGTCATGGTAAATTGATACAGAATAGTCACTTTCAAGGCTAGGTGGATCTCAATTCCCAAACGCCCTCAACACTCGATGAGTCATTTTACGGGCGAAAAACATATAGAACTTAAAATGCTTCAAACTTGTAAAAATGATACGTTGTTTTGATAATAACTTCGGCCAATTTACGTGAAAAGTAATGAAATATAGTTGATACAAGCTTTTATCTTACAAAAAAGGGTTGATACAAGCCTTTGGATTCTTCGCCCCGCATGTCATCGTAGTTGGACCCATGAGAAGACAGACTGCAAGGCGAAGGTGGGAATGAATGTCTCATCAGCCCCATCCCAACTTGTCGTGTAGAGTGAAGCAAAAAGTTGCGTAAGCCAGTTGTTTAATACCATTCCTCATCAATTATTCTTTCATGTAAGGATCAACAGCATAATTAATATTATATTTTATGGCAAAAGTCTTTGATACGGGAAGATATGATATAATATAATTAATATTATAATCTTTCATAATTAATAATACAGAATTCGTGGCATGGTTATGGTTTTAATTTATTGGTCAATCGTTTTTCGAACCCTATTTTATGATGATTGATAATTTAACAGTTAACACAATGTTTTAAGACTTGGCCTGGATCGGACCGGGCGATTGGACCATCAAAATCAAGAACCAGTGGTATTTTTGGGTCCCAATTAAATGACGGTTTTGGTGAATTGGATAGACAAACCACATGGTTAATTGGTAAAGTGGAGACTTAGTATTCTATTCTGGTTTTTACTCTACTCTCACTCTTAAAATACTGATTTAGCATAGAATTGGTCTGTTTTGAAGAGATCGGATTAAATGAATGCAATGACTATAATAGTGGGTTGAGGAACCGATTATAACACTCTACGACAGTCATAAGTTAATTGCTTATGACCCACTCAATCTTTTATTCAGCAATTATTGTTGGGTGGAACATTATCGTTCATGATTTTTAAAACTGATTCGGAGAATAAATTGGTCAGGGGTCCAGTTCTTAGGTCGAAACCGTTTAAATCGAACAGTTGGCCCGTTTTGACAAAAAAAAAATGGTCAAAGCTGTCTGAACAGTCCGAATAAGTAATTGTCTGAATCAGCGATTTATTGACCAAAATCAATGGTTTTTAACAAAAATCCAATTTTTTTGAGAAAACGGAACCACCAATTCCCAATTTTTCTGCTCTGAACATAGACATTGTATTCAATTAATCCGAATTAATTGTATTGAGTATGGGCACCTATGCCTATGTCTAAGTCTAAGGGTATAACTTGCGTCATGTTGAATTGGGAATTTGTCAAATTTTAAATTCTAACGAAAAGCCGAATGTAATTGAAATTCTTCGGGCAATCGACATTTGGCCATAAAGTCCCACAATGATACTGGTAAGTTATCATGCCTAAGAAAATGATAAACCAATCAACCTTTTTTCATAAAACAGAAGACGTTACACAAAACGGGATAGCATGCCCCCAAGAGTCGGGAAAACAAATAGATTTTTCCAAATATATAAGCACAAGAGGCGGGGGTTAGGGGATAAATTCAGAAATGCGACGTGAGTTAATTTGTTTGCTTCCCCAAAGACATGGTGATAGGAGAGGCGGCGATCAATCTCTTTCACCTCCCAACACTCGTCTATGATTGTCAAAAGGTTTCACGGGGGTAGCACGATTCTTTACAAGGTTATTATAAACGAACGGGACAATGAACCGGTTAAGAATCTGGTTATGGTCTGAGTGTTCGAATCCAATTAATGGCCTGTTCCGACAAAAAATAATAAAATTAAAAAAATAAAAAACGGCCAAAATTATTAGATGGTTCAAATGATTCAAATGGTTCGATTATCTAATTTATTAATTTATTAATTAAATCAACGATTTTTAACAAAATAATAATTTTGAAGTAAAATAAAATCAATCACCTAACCAATTCTCAATTTTTCTGATCCGGTCCAGTATTAAAAACCATAATTCTATTCTTTAGGCACTTGCTAACCAATCAACTAGTATTAATTCATTGAGCTATTCCCAAAAAGTAACTGTTGACTGAAATATTTTTCCGACCATGTCCATGTCCTGTGTTAACAAATTTGGATTCATTAAGCACAAAAGCCGTTCAACAGTCTGTGGAACCAAACGTAATGCCCCATGCTAGTGGTAAAATATATGTGGCACACACTGAGGAATTAAATTAATGGTTGTAGTCTCACGCATTTTATTACTGATGTGGAGGGTTATCATTGATTCCACAACTATGCATTCAACTAATCCATATCGTATTTTTTTTTTCCTGACAAATAACCAACTTTGGTTGAATGCTTTAATAAATACCCTGAGCTAGCAGGTCACCACCATGATAACATAAATTATGTGCCCATTTACTCGAGAAACATGTGAGTTATTTCTTGTTCTTTTTTGTCTTTTTGTTCTGAAAATAGTTCTTCTATTTAGGGTTGTTCATGGGTCGGGTTGGGTTAATTTATTGGCACTTTTTCAACCGATTTGATCTGGTCGATTCACTTAGAAATGAAACCAAAACCGACCCATTACAAAGTAAAACCGATTTGATCGGTTTGGGTCGATTTTGTGAATGATTCTCTCGGTGTAAACAATAAAAGATTCAAGTCTAACAAAGCAAAGGCTGAATCCCTGAAAATTAAAAATGATTTGATGAATTAAAACTGATATTTTATATATCAGAAATTTTATATAATATTTATATTTCTGAAATAAAGCTGAAATATATATATATATAAGTTGGTTTGAATCGATTCGATTTTCGGTTTTCATGTGTGAAAACTGAAACCAAACCGAACCATCGGTTTATGTTTTTTTGTAACCCAAAACCGACCGATTTTAAAGAAAAACCGGCTGACTCAAATTGAATTAGACCGGATTAGTTGGCTTGGTCGGTTTGGGTCTTGTTATGAACAGCCCTACCTCCATTGTTTTTTCCATGTTATTTATTTATTTTTAAGCTTTTTCCCATGCTAATCATGTAGGTTTTCCGTTGCTGTTAGTTAAAGCAATTCTCCATATCTTTATCTTTGTGGATGGGAGATTGTTTCCTCGGCATACATGTCAATAATTTGGAGTTGCAATGCGACGGTGATCTTCGATGCATGTTTTGCAGCCTCATTCTGTATTTATGGCCTACCGTTCCAACACGGCAACACCTACTCTTGACTTCTTTAAGTACTATGCGTCCATGACAACAATACAAATACACTTGTCTTGTCGGTGTGCATGCTTCGCCAGTTTCTTCCTGTCCTGTAGCTAGGCAGATTGCCACCCGGCAAATTTGTTTTGGTTATTGTCCCTGTTCTTGACTCTAACTAGAAATCAGTTTTCTTTACTTGATGGCGAGCCTAATGGTCTCAACTCTGAAGTCTGAACCTAGTTATAAAAATGCCGTGTTCTAAATTTGAATTAGATGCCTTTATTGATTTGAGCTGTGTAAGTTGGAGAGCTTGAATTTGAATTTTAAGTATATATATTATACTATTATTGTTATTGTTGTAAGAGCAAATGACTGACGTGAGTCTGTAACTCTCTAATTGTGACTTTGGGGCCTTGATGGAGACTTATTCTGGCCAGTAATGATGATGAAGAAGAAATGTAATCTAAAATCATAAAATAAATCAGAAGGAATAATTTGGATTCACAGCCCACAAAAACCTGATTATAAAGAAAGATTAGATTATTTAGATTACTTTTAAGACAGTATGTCACCTAACTTTATCCTTCTAGGATATGTTGCCACTTGCCATTACACTTTTGTTCCTTAACGATAACGACAATTTCTCTCTCTCTCTCTCTCATTTTGATTAGGCGCTTACTGCTTAGCCCGAACATTGTTTTTGGACCTTTCGATGTTGGTAATAAATTTCAAATAATTACAGAAAGCCACCCTTTTCTCTATAATCTAGATTTTTACTTAGTTATTAATGGGGTCATCAATAATAAACTGAAAAATACGGACAGGCTTAATATAGATTTCGAATTTTACTGTAGATTTATAAATATTCAAAATGTCAAAAACCTTCATTTTATACATTAATACTCGTTCATAAATCGGCGTCAAATACGAATTAACACTTATCCTAATTATACTTTGGGCTTAAAAATTCTGATGAACCGTCATCATCAGAATTTTACCGTACATTTATAAATAGTCACGATTATCAATTTGTTTATTTCAGACCAACCATTCATTCAAGGTGTTAAAAGATGAATGTTTGTTCAGAAACAGAAGGCAGCATTTTCAGGAAGGACAGAAGGACATGAATCACTATTATCTAGATAGGTTCTCCTCTTGGACGATCACAAAAATATATGTCTCTCTCTCTCTTATATATTTATATACCGTCTAAAATGGTTCTTGTAAATTGTTCACGTGGGAAATGCGTTAAGGTGCTTCTTGACCATAAATTAGAGGACTATTTTTTTTATTTATTTTGAGTGGTGGTAAACTGGTAATAAATTTAAGGTTAAATTACAGGCACTAGAGGTGTCAAATGGACTGAATTTGGTCCCATCCGATCCAGTACAATGTGAGTACATTACAAATGGATCAGGCATGGTTTTCAAAATCAGACTGGACTGGACGGTCAGATCAGAGAAATCGGGAACCAGTCTAAAACAGGATTTTTGTCAAAAAATATTGATTTGGTCAATAAACTATTGACTCAGACGTTCAAACCATTTGAGCCGTTCAACAGTTTTGATCATTTTTTTAATTTTTTTATTAAAATGGGCTAACCGTTTGACCGGAAACTGGACTCCTAACCAGTTCGTTATTCATGTTGGTTTTAAAAACCTTGGGATCAGGTCCAATCCAATGAATATTTTGGACCTGTTCAATTCAATGTCTGGATCATCAAATCTATTCATATTTGTTTTGATTTAGATTGGTTCTAATTAATCCAAATATGGTCCATTGATACCCATATTCTTATTTTGTATAAATAGACCTGATATTGATTCAATCCAACCCAAACCAATATAGATTCATTAGGAATGAACCAGGTCCAAACCAATCCAATAAATACTTTAGACTACTAAGTATGAATTGGTACAAAATATGTCTTGTTGGTCCGTCCAATCTGTTGAAATTGAATTTAGTTTGAACTGATTCCAACCCAAAACTGGTCCATTGACACCCCTACCTGTACTTAACATATCTTTGGCACCTGAAATTTTATTTGACACAGTAAATCGGATTTATTCCACACAGAGCAATAGTACATCTCAGCCTAATAAAGACCCCCTTGTAATTCTAGATTCCATTATTTTGCCTTGTTTAAATGGGGTCATCGGTGAGAATAAAATTACCAAATTGTCCATGCAAGATTCCAAGGTTCTATTGGCTGCCAGCAACAATGGTCGAAATTACCATTTTTAAGCACAACATTTCAAGATCAACTGCTCGTTTAAAGCATGGTTTTTAAAAACGACATAGATATTGAACCGGTTAGGGGTTCGGTTATTGGGTCGAATAATCCGATTGTTCGAATTGAACGATTGATCTGTTTTGACAAAAAATTAAAAAATAATTAAAACCGTTCGAATGATTAATCACTTAAGTCAACGGTTTGCTGACCAAAATCAATGGCTTGGGGCAAGTTTTCGGTTTTGGAGAAAATCGAAACCAAATCTGACTGATTCCTAGTTTTTTTGGTCCAACCATCCGGTCCGGTCCGATTTTAAAAACCATGGTTTAAAGCGTTAATATAATAAAGATGAATTGATTGCTCAGCAACACTTCGATAGAGGGCATGAGTTGCTACCGGCCTTTCCTAAAAGAAATGTGATGTTATTCTAAGCAAATAAAAATTCTGTACACTTTGAAAGCATGGGATCCCGCCATATATTGGGAACAATCTTTCCATAAATTTAACATAAATATAGGGATATATTCTCAATGTGCAGTTAAATGCTATATGAGCAGAATTTTTGTTGGCAAGAGTTTCGAGCTGAAAAATACAAAATGGCCCCTAAAAATTAAGGATAGTTTGGTGTTTTAAAAATGTCAAAAAAAAAAAAAAGAAAAAGAAAAAAAGAAAAGAAAACCGCAAACAACAATGACATGGGGATGTTTTATGTAATTAATTCATAGAGAGTAGAGAATGGTAACAATAGGGGCAAAGTTCAAAAAAATTCAGAAATATAAGGGGGCTTTGCATATAGCACAGTTGTAGCGGGGTAAGTATTATAATTCCTCAAATATAGGTGGGTATTTGTAATTTACCCTACATTTAAATTCATTAGGATGTTGAGATGTATGTACCAGAGTTTTGTCTTGGCTTCCTGTTGTGCCACCAACTAACTGTAGTGCTACATAAGTGGTCTCTCTGATTAATCAATCCAATGGACTAATAAATTTAATTTACTCAACCTGAGCAAGCATTGTATATACTATTCCACTGTTGTTATCGGTCCCCGCATTTGTCCACTAATCCGTTCAATCACTCCAATGTCAGCTGGTATAATTGACTGGACCCTTCTAGATGATCGCTACCTGAGGACTAAGCGACGCGCATTAGGTAGAGACTGCCTGCTTGCATGCTTGGACACCGTTGATGTGATGTGACTAATCCATTTCTCTAATATATTTCAAGTCACCACAGCTGTGCTTTGAAAGCTAATCTGCTACTTAATGACTGCTACGCTATGTGCCCATGCAGCTATGACTATGACTACGCCTTCTTCAAGAATGTACGCTATCAAAATGGGCTGGGCTCGTAGCTTGAGAGCCCATTCGGTCCAAAGTCGTCTGTCTGTCATGACTCATGACGTATATGGGAGACCAGAGAGCGATAGATTAATTACCAAATTCAACAGATAATAATGATCCTCATGGATGATGACCATGTAGATTCAATGATCTCGATCATCGCTTTGGGTTTTCATCAGGTGGGTGGATCCCCCTTAATCTTGAATTCACATCTCCTCCGCACAAGAGGCTGCCCGACAATGTCCCACAGCACATCTTCCCCGTGTATTAAGAGCATCTCCTGATTTCCTTAATTAATTTTTGTGCCGTCAGGGGAGGAAAGCCTTAACCCTAAGGTGATCAGTTAGGCTTCGTTTGTTTGTGATGTTATTTATATTGATCCGAAAATATGGATATGCAAAATTGACTCTAGTTATCGTGTGCATCTCCCCATACAGCTCTAATAACTACAAAGACTTACCAAACAGCACCAGAGAAGAGGACGAATCATTCTTCACAACTAGGGGTGCAAGTTGGGTTGGTCAAAGTTAACAGTTTACACTATTTTTGGGTTAGGGCTTCGGGTTGGGCCCATTGAAAATTTGACAAAATCCCAACCCTAACCCACAAAAGTTGCACCTCTATTCACAACCAATCTCTTAATTTCCACTCCCATGCCATTTCTTCACTTTGCAATCTCCAATTCCCAAACCCAAAATGGTAATAATTTGACTCCCTTTCAAGTGTGGTCAGGATTTTGCAATTAGTCTTTGTTCTATTGTCTGTTTAAAGTGTGGAACATATTTTTAATGTAGATGGTTAACACTAGGAAAAATCTTTCAGCATGCTCTTACTGCAGTCTACCTTAGAGCTACAATCAAACCAAGCTTTAATTGAACACTAGCGGGGACCTATGTGGTGCATGAGATTTGTTAAGAAAAGTGAAATAATAGAAATAAATAATAGTAAACGTATGTAGCTATTTTACAAAAGTAATATGCTCTAATAATACATTGTCCATACAATTTATGGTATTTCCATTAATTTCTAAAAATTGTCATATTTTCAGAAATTTTGATAATATACTTTTGGTAATTAAATGTAATTTTCTACTAATTTATGATATTTTTGGTAATTTTTTACTAATTTGTGAAAATTTTGGTAATTAAATGTAATTTTCTAATTTAAATATAAATTCGGTAATTGTGAAAAATTAGTTAACTATTGATAATTTTGTGGTATTTCCATTAATTTTTGAAAATTGTCATATTTTCAGAAATATTGGTAATTAAATGTAATTTGAATACTAATTGTGACAATTTTTGTTAATATGTTACTGCTAAATACTGCTAAATGTGACAGTTGTGACATTTTGTTAAATTTTCTACTAATTGTGACAATTTTTGTTAATTTTTCTACTGATATAATCGTTGATAACCATTAATTTATTTATAACTTCAATTGTATTTAAATATATTTATCTGTATAGTTAATGCTAAATATAGTTTAAATATAATTACAATTAAATAAAATTTAATTGTTAAAATAAGTATAGAATAATTTAACAATAATTCGAAAATTAATGGTTATTTATGTTGAATTTTGGTAATCTATCATATATATTGGAAATAGTGTTAATTTATTTTTGGTAATTTTTTGGATACTTTTTGGTCTTACATGTAAGTTTCTGTTATTGATAGCTTA
This sequence comes from Nelumbo lutea, assembly GCF_056320005.1. Taxonomy (NCBI): domain Eukaryota; kingdom Viridiplantae; phylum Streptophyta; class Magnoliopsida; order Proteales; family Nelumbonaceae; genus Nelumbo; species Nelumbo lutea. The sequence continues at coordinate 26,402,111 of NC_142688.1, read as the reverse complement.
AATTATATTTAAATATATAATTCAAATTAAAAACTTAATTTAAATATAGATTACTGTCAGTTTAAAAATTGATTATATTAGTTACCGTACCAAATATAATATAAATGTAAAACCATAAATTATTTAAAATAATAATTATTTTGTCAATATAAATTAAGTACAATAGTATATGGTTATTTATTTTAATTACTATATTTTTAAATAATCGAACTTGATTAGGCCTGATTCAAGTTGAGATCACATCTCAGCCCCACAACACATCACCGCCGTGTATTGGAAATATCTCCCGATAATAATACCAATTCCGATGATATCATCATTGGGAGATGTTCTCAATACAAGGCGGGAATGTGCTGTGGGGCGGAAATGTGAATTCATTCAAGTCTCATTCTAGCCTTAAATCTAAAGATAAGTTCGATTAATTATTTCTTTGAGCTAAGCTTGAACTCATTCAATATTTAGCTAAACCGGGCCAAGAGATGCTGAAGTTCCATTTGGCTTGGTTTAATTATACCCTTACATTTTGTTTATTTGCAGTGCATGCAAAGTAAAATAAAACTTAAAGGCAGAAAAAAAAATAGAATAAACAAACAAAACCCGCCATGCATTTGTACCAATGCAAATGAAATTATAAAGAGAACAAACAGGGCTTTAGTAGAAAGTTGGAAAATGTTGAAACTGTCGAAATATATAATAGTGCTACGTGTCTCTCTCCCATCCCATGTCACCATGTGACACTGGAATATGCCTTTTCCCCATTTGTTTTATTATTTGTCTCTCTCAATGCAACTAAAGTTGGTGTCAACTAGAATGAACATAGGGACCGCACTCCATTCCACGTTTCATGATGTATCCTTGACGCAACAATATCTTAAAACTCATATTATATGGCAGCTTGTGGTCCTCCCTCTACAACTTGATCAAACCAGCCCTACGCATGAAAATAAACCCATTTTTTTATAGTATGGCCCTATCACTTCTATTATCTAAATTCGGATATGGATCCTAATGATAATATGGTTTTCTTGCACTTATCCATCATGTAAAAAGTCAATCAATGGAAAAAAGTTCATTTGTTTAAAATTATTTAGGCCGTTGAAAATTTTAAGTGAAAATGCATCATTAATCGAATCATTTATATTGATTAACGATATAAAAATCAATAGAGACATAGACTCACAGTTAAATTTTACATCCATTCACATTTAGACCTCACTCAATCAATATGTTCTTTGGACCACATATCACAGATAACAGCTTTAAAGTACGTACTTGTGAATTTGAAAAGGTTACTATACATGATCCTACGGAAGTGCACATGGTTCGTGGGGCCTACTGATTCTGATGACCCCAGTACTTACGTCTAATTAACGTACGATCAGTATATTGTAAACATTGCCCTGGAGACGATTGAGGTGTAAGTAATGAAGACGACGACAGCAAACTACTTTAATTCTACCATACAAAATAAATGAAAGTACTATTACAGTATTACCATCACGTTATTTTCGAGGGCAGGTATGCTACCCACAAAACGCAAAATAATTTAATTTTGAGCGCGGATATGCTACCCACAAAACGCTGACTACTTGTTTGTGCACATCACACTACAGTGTAGCACATTCAGTGAGAAGCTACTTTACCTATGTTTTCTTATTTATCAGGGTAAATAGATAATAACTCGTTTTCATAAAATGTCAATATTAAAAGGTAATACTTTTCTATGCAAGTGTTAAGCAATTTCTCCCAAGTGAAAGGTTATCCGTTTAGAAAACAGAAAAAAAAAGAAATTTTCATAAATTTTATATAAATATAAAACAAATAATATGAATATTTCGATCAATAAAAACTAAAATGACCAATTTTCCCTCATTTCAAAATCCAAAAAAGAAGGAAATAGATTGATCCTAAATAATAACGTGTGGCCGTAGATATATGCACATGTACTTTTTTTTTTTTTTGTAGTCGATGGATCCAGGAACCTTATAAAATATGGATATTCTGGTGATCAAACAAAAAAAAAAAAATCAGATTCTCTAGTATTTAGAATTTAAAACTAATGAACATTCTGCTGTAACATTGGTTGCATGCAACCCCAATGAAATAAGAATATATCATTGTTTAAATAAAAATTAATTGATGTAATGCCTTAAATTTATTTTAAAAACAGGTATTGTCCTATCTCATCAGCACCATTTGGGAGTGGTTGCGTAATCAGGTTAAAGGACAGTAATTTGGATTTGGATCTAGTGTTATTTTGATCCCTAAACTTTAAAATGCAATAATTCAGTATCTAAATTTTCAAAATATGACAATCTAGTACCTGCCTTAACTAGAAGTTAATCGGTTGTTAAGTGACACTTTAAAAAGATACAAATGCCCTTCGAGTGTCATCTAATTTTTTTTATCAATTATCCAAACATTGACAAAAAAAGTAATAGTCCCAAATCCTTGCTTCTTATATTCAAGAAAGTTGGGGGTCACCAAAATATCCACTCAAATGTAACCCCAACTTTCTTGAATAGAATAAGCAAGGATTTTGGACTGTTAATTTTTTATCAACGTTTTGATAGTTGATAAAGAAAACAAAATGACACTTGAAGGACATTTATGTCATTTTCAAATGGCACTTAATAGCAGATTAACCACTAATTAACGATAGGCACTGGATTGTCAAATTTTAAAAATTCGAATACTAAATTATCGTATTTTAAAGTTCAAGGACCAAAGTGGAACTAGGCACAAAATAGAGGGTACTAATTACTGGTCATGTTCATATAACTGCACATTGGACATCTTAATAATAATGTAAAGGATTACCGGTATTCCTGATGTGTGGCTAGATAAATCTGTACATCCATATTTTGTGGTCAGTAGATCCTAAATCATTCGATAAAGAGGCCAAAATTTTTCAAAGCAATGGTCATGTCAGTATTTTATGAAATTTACTTGGCTCCTGATTATGGTTGGAGAAAGCATCCAAGTTATATCATGCAGGTAAAAGCTCTATTTATATAGCACCGAATGGTACATTAGGAATATCTCCCGTATATTTATGTTTAATTTATAGGAAAATATTCCGATTGTATTGGATTCTCATCCTCAGAGTTTCTGCTGCATAACCCTTGGTCGGAAATTTTAAATCGTAAATCGTAAAATTAATAGATAAAAATGCATGTGGTCCTCTCACTGGGTAGGAGCCAAGTATTTCCCGTATTTTATTGGCCCTTGCAAAGCATTGGCTGTCAACATTGGACAGCCTGTGCTGTCTAAACACTCTCTTAATGGCACTCGCTAGTCCAATCAACCATGCCGTCAGCACTGTTTTACACGGAATTCACAATGGCTTGCGTGTGTAGAAAAAGAGAAATCACCAGCTGTGCAGCCAAAATTTCTGCCATTAACTTGTCCACGTACAAAATGTGTTATTTCAGGTGGAAGAAGCCAGGTAAGACAGTCCATCATAATAATAAGGCCCACGATTTTTATATAATAGCATGTTTGAATGGGAAGAAGGGCCCAAACTTACGTGGTTGTGATTCAAAAGAGCAGCTAGTGTGGTGGATCACTTTTCATGCTTGTACAAATACAAAAAAGTATAGACAAAGCACTTCCAATCAAACAATATATATTGGACTTGTTTGGATGCTTAGCCAAAATAAAAAAAAAAACCCTTGACTTTTTAACTTTTTCTTCCCCTTCATATTGGCATTATTGAGGGGGACGAAAAAGCATATGTTTATATTATCTTCATAAAAGCAAAGAGCCAAGAGGTTTGATTCTATGCATCCATTATTTTAGCTGTTGGGTTTTGGATATTTAAATTTGGTCCACCACCACGGTTATTACCACCTCCAATTTCTCTTTAAGGTTCTGTTCATTTTTTGAAAAGTATTTATTTAGGTTAATACATGTGTCAATATTTTTTTTATCTTTCAAGTAAATAAGACAATGATCGTTTTAGTCATAGAAAGCCATTATTAAAAGATGTAATTTTGTTTTATCTAAATATTGACAACTTTTCCTCAAATAAAAAAGCTATTTATTCATCTAGGAATGAGTATCAGGGAAGATAAATTTCTTTCAAATCTTACATAGATCTGAAAAAAGAATATAGATATCTTGATCAATGAAAACCAAAATCCCATTAACCAATTTTTCCTCTTTTAAAATCAATGGAGCCCTAAAAATTACTAATATTTAGGAGTATTAAGATGCACCTTAACCCCAAACCGATTTTGAGACAGAGTCCCGTTCATTCAACCCGGTTGAACCAAGATCCTTAAGGATTAATTAAGAATATTAGGTCCCAAAGAAAAAAGCTTGGTTGGAATTTTCCGCCACGAAATCAAGAAACATTTTGCCTTCAGCTCGCTGCATCCGCGTAGGCCATAAGGCCTCCAACTAGAGTATCTTTACCATTGTCACAAAGCCACCAAAAGAATATCTCCAGCCATCAAAGTCAGTGGTATGAGATGAGACTACCAGTTCTTGTTCTAATCATCTATCAAAAAGTTCTTGTTCTTCTGATCAATAACTTCGCCTTTTTTTCTTTCTCCATGTATACGCGTGGACCCCACTTAACTTTAGTATTGATTTCTTCATATTTTTAATTTATTCATTCGAAGAAGAATTAAGGGTCCGGGTTTATAGTTGAAATTAGAATCAGAATTGGAATCAAAATTTTTTAGAAACAGAATTAGAATGGTTTAGTCCTATATCATTTGTTTAGTTCAGATAGAAATTGGAATAAGGTGGAATGGGATTTGAAGGAATGATTATTTCTTCAAATGAGATACTGAAATGGCAATATGATTCTAATTCTATCCAACCAAACAGTTGGACCATTCCGATGGGCCCTAAGACTTAGAGTCGCAGGATAGAACATTAATTTGATAATAATTGTGGAATATTAATGGTTCTCCTAGCTAGTGCTTTCATTCTTCATTGCAAATTAATTCATCCAAACACATGCTTGCAGTTCCAGTCGGAGAGGGAGAGGGATTTATCCCGTCGATATACAGACAAGAATTGAGAAGTGAGAACAACATAAACCACCCATAATCTTTTTCTCTGAAGTTCTTGCTGCATTCTTAATTTGTGTAAGGTGAAGACAAACCGGCAAGACACCCGGCCCGTCCCATCTCTCTCTGTCTCACAGTCAATTTGGGCTGCTGCCTGGCAATGGACCTGAGTTTAAAAACGACCAGCCTGTCCCAATCAAGTGATATTGATGGGGCTGTGTGGAAAGGGAAGTACAAACTAATAAAGCCAGAGCAAACGACGCCAGAATCGTCTTAACAAATACAAAATACAAGCAGCTACTTAGTGCTGTTGATTCATCATTTCTCCAACTCCACAACTACTACTACTTCAAAAGCCTCAGCCGTCTATTAGTCTATAATACAGAATTAATTTGAAGGAATGAAGCAAGACCCACACGTTAATCAACTGTAGATTAAAAGAAATCAAGTGAAGATGCGATTCATTTAAGTTTTGTTTCTGAATTCTAAGTTTGTTTCCTGCACGTGTTTCCAACCCGAGTATTATTATATAAGGGAGGCCACACAACATTCCTCCGCACCCACCTACATTCACAGCTTTTGTAATAACAAATCAAGTTCATTAATTCGTTATGCCGACTCGTACTTTGCTTTTCTCCTTGCTTGTCTGGCTGCTGCTCTTCCTTGCAGCAACACCTCGACGGAGTCTGACCCTTGCTGCCGGACGAGGCAGCTGGGAACTCCTACAGAAAAGCATTGGTATATCCGCCATGCACATGCAACTGCTTTACAATGATCGTGTTGTCATATTCGATCGTACTGACTTCGGCAAGTCAGAGCTAGCTTTGCCCCAGGGCAAGTGTCGGACCGACCCCAGTGACACCGTTCTCACGGTCGACTGCACCGCTCATTCCGCCGAATACGATGTTTCGACCAACTCGTTTCGCCCTCTCATGGTCCAAACTGACGTCTGGTGCTCTTCCGGTGTGGTCGCACCCGACGGGCGTCTCATCCAGACTGGTGGATTCAACGACGGTGAACGTTCTGTTAGAATCTTCACACCGTGCAATGGTTGTGACTGGGAAGAGAATAGGTCAGGACTCCTTGCTCGGCGGTGGTACGCAACCAACCATATATTACCAGACGGCCGCTCTATCGTAATCGGTGGACGTCGGGAATTCAATTATGAATTCTACCCAAAATCCCCGTCGACTAACAAGCTCTTCTCTCTGCCGTTTCTGTGGGAAACTAATGATCCGAGGATAGAGAATAATCTCTACCCATTTGTTCATCTTAACGTTGACGGTAACTTATTCATCTTCTGCAACAACCGAGCGATTCTACTCGACTATAACAGGAACAAAGTTGTGAAAACGTTCCCGGAAATGCCTGGGGGTGATCCGAGGTGCTACCCCAGCACCGGTTCTTCAGTTCTTCTCCCTCTGAAGCACACACAGAGACCACACATTGAAGCTGAGGTTCTGGTATGCGGTGGCGCGCTAAAAGGCTCTTACGCTCAGGCGAAGAGAGGTAACTTCGTTAAAGCTCTCAACACATGTGGGAGAATCAAAATTACTGACCCGAAACCAGCTTGGTTCATGGAGACAATGCCCCTAGCAAGGGTCATGGGAGACATGATAATACTTCCCAATGGCCACATCTTGATAATCAATGGAGCTGCATCGGGGACTGCTGGGTGGGAAATGGGCCGGGACCCAGTGTACAGTCCGGTGCTTTACAAACCCGATTACCCATCTGGGTCGAGATTCGAGGTGCAAAACCCCACCAAGATACCGCGTATGTACCATTCCACTGCAATCTTAATCCGGGATGGTCGGGTTCTGGTTGGAGGAAACAATCCTCATGTATTCTACAATTTCACAGGCGTCCTTTATCCAACTGACTTAAGCTTAGAGGCGTTCTCACCGGGTTATTTGGATCCGGGCCTTTTGAATGTACGCCCAAGGATTATCTATCCGTTATCTCAAGTTAAGCTCAAGTATGGGCAACGACTGAGAGTTCGGATCTCTGTTCCGGGCGCATTTGATAGCAGCCGGGTCTCGATAACAATGGTGGCTCCATCATTCACAACCCATTCATTCTCCATGAATCAAAGGCTACTGGTTCTGGATGCCTCAAGGGTGACGCCGGTGTCGGGGCCAGTGTATGACGTCGAGACATTGATGCCCAAATCAGGTTTACTTGCACCTTCGGGCTATTATCTTCTGTTTGTGGTTCATCAGGAAGTTCCGAGCAAGGGAATTTGGATTCAAATTTTGTAAATGTAGATATATAATTAATCTCTGCATGGTTAAAAAGAAAAAAAAAATATATAGATGTATACTCTGTGGTCGATGATGTGAAAATGCTTAGTAATTAGGAAGCCGTTAGGAAGCATTCTAACTTGATTGCTCTTATTTTGGCTACTTGTTATTGGAATGTATCAATGTAAAGCATAATATGTATTTCTTTCTTTCTTTCTTTTCGTTTTCTTTTTTTTTTTAAGTAAAGCATAATATGTTGTGGGATTCCTTTCTTCCGCCGTCTATATATTTTGAAGTTCTTTTATATAGACTGTGTTTGGTTGCAGTGCAATTTTATTTGCACTAGTACAAATGTATGAGAGTGCAAATGTAAAAAATGCAAATTCTTGTTTAATTTTATTTTGGATTTTACTTTATTTTGTTTAATGTCTTAATTTACTTAATTTGTACTGCAATCAAACAAATTAAGCTAAAATTTGAAACAAAAGTATGCCAAAATTTACATTTAAATCATTTGCATTGCCATGGTTTTGCATCAGTATAAATTAATTTGCATTGCAACCAAACACAGCTATATGAAATTTCTTTGCAGAGAAAAAAATGGATGGTTTAGTCAGGTAAAGCCATATGTTGCAATTTAAAAGGATTAAAAGGGTTAATAATAGACAAAAAAAGGATATAGGTCAAATTGATAAAAAAATGATTAAGCACTTATAATTTAACAATTGATATGACACTTAAGAGAATTGAATGATGAAAAAGAGGATTCATGTAGTTGACGCCATATAATTAGAATAGGCATACCTAATCTGTTGCACCAAACTACATGGCCAATCATGAGTGAACATGTGGGCCTCCATGTGTATGGAACACTATCGTCCACTCATGATGGGTCAAGTAGCCTGATTCACACATTTGTGTTTGTAGTTGATAATAACGTGTGGGTGTTGGGATACAACTATGGTGTTTATTCACTTTTGACAACATTTCTCTTAGGCCTCATTCATTTATACTTGCCCAAGGAAATACATTTACCATAAAAGTTTCCCAAGTAAAATTTGTCCGGATAAGCAAGTTTCCAGTGTTTTTGTACCCTACTAATCATCTTGCTAAAGAAAGGTGAGAGGGAGATAGCGTTTATTGGCTTCAACAAGTGCACCGGTAAGTTGTTTAGCCTCATAAGAGGGTATCGGGTATGAATCAGTTACCTGGGCAACTGATATTCACAGGACATTCTATTTCTTGATTTTGAGAGGGGAAAATTGGTTAATGAGATTTTGATTAGAATCTTATGTTTTTTTTTTTCAGATTAATGTGAAGATCAGAAAAAGTTTATTTTCTTGGATAAATGCACTTATTCAGATAAATAATTTATCGGAAAGAGAATGAAGCCTAAAAAATATTCTTATTTACAATAGAACCCGATATAGAAGCAACCGAACACAGGTATTATGGTCAATTTACCAATTGACCAACTTACCCCCACCCCCCACATAAATACCGGCAAATGGTCAAAATTAGTTCTCTTCGTAAAAAAAAGAAAACGGCTTGGGTGGGGGAATTAACAAAGGATTTAAGCATTCATAATTTAATAATGGATATATCACTGAAAAGAAACAAACACAGGATTATGTAACCGACCATTTATAATTGGGATAAGAGTTTAGGTGATGATGAGTCTATCTTCATTTGCATGCATGGGGTCGTTTAACTCGTAAAATGATTAGTTTAGATTGGACGTGTTGAAATTTCTATTTGTCTATGCTTATAATATAATTGTTTCCTTGATATTCAGTTATACAATATGTACACGGTAATTGAAACACCAAGTAATATAATAGCTCACGCTATGGAAAGAGACAAAGTAGTCACTTTCCCAGTCATGCTCGCGACAGAACATCAGATGCATGAAAACAGAACTTTTAATTAAAGGAGAGGCGGCCCTGACTCCTGAGCACTAGGAACTACTGATTGGTCTCCTCTACTCCATTGAACTCAGTTCGTTACGCTTGATTTCACAGCTTACCTAATTAATGTCTTCTTTTATATTCCATCAATTCCATCTGAAATAACCCATATTTCGTGGGATTGCTTGCTGGGAGAAGCTAGCTAGTCTGGTGTTATGTCGTTGGAGGAAGTTTCAAACTTGAGTTAGTCCTTTCTACATGAAGTTAGAAACTAGGGATTGGGGCCCTATCACGTTTCTTCCTTATCATCAATAGACCCTTAAAAGTGACTCTTGTGGCAAATGAAGGACCAAATTAGAGGAGTGGTTGAAGCTCTACACCTATACAGGAGAGGAGGAGACGGGGGTGATAAAGAAGGGTATGTGGTTGCCATTGTACAGAGAAGATAAAGGGAATCGTGCTCTGAGTTGCTGCTTATAAAATGCATTTCATTTTATGATCAAATTTTAAGGGTCTATTTGGTTTTTAGTTGGAATCGGAATTGGAATGGTATATTCCCATAATTTGTTTGGTTTCGACAGGAATATGAACAGACAGAAATTGGAATAAGCAGGAATTATATTTCATTTCTAAAAAAGGTGCAAAAAATGATAAGGGAATGCCATTCCAGCAAGAATGGGAATGAGATTCTGATTTCATCCAATCAAATAATTGGAATTGGAATAGCCCATGGTGTATAAGTAATGTATAACTAAGAATGAAGTGGTTCACATTGGATTGGTCTCCCTTAAAATGATCAGTAAGATGTGTGGGAAATCAATCATCAAGATTAAAGCAGAGATTGGGAGTATTTATTTGAAAAACAAGTGTTTGTCATAATAAACTTTTATGAGCATTTTGTGAAAAAGCACTTGTTTCAAACAGGAATAGTATAGGTATTTTCAACAAGACAGGCCAAAAAGAAAATAAACGCTTAAGAATTTATTTTCATGCTTATTTTCCGAACACAAATAAGTACTTATTGATGCGGTTCCAACCAAAATAAGTGCTTATTTGAATGATCACTTATTTTTAACTTTTAATTAAGCACACTCAAACTTATCCTAAATAATAATTTATTTTAATATTACTCTGTCACCATTCATCCAAGAGTCTATATAATTGGCATCTTCTAATCATGCTTATCTCTAGTGTAGCAAATTTTTAATATGGGACCCCGGAAAAGTGGGTCCAGACCAATAATCTGTGGCGGTTCAGGACATAGAGTCCTAAATCTAAATTCTCTTTATTTTATATATTTTTTGGGTGGGAAAGAGTACCTAAATTCAACAATCGACAATTTTCTCGTAAAAAATAAAGCAATTGTTTAAATCTTTTATGTCCTCGTGTCTCCGACTTTTCGTTGATTCATTTCTTGCTTTCATCATGCACATATTTGTACGAACTCGGAACTTCCCTAATGTTTTTTTTTTTATTTTTTGGGCCCAAATTTAGTAGTTGGGACGCCCCCTCCTACCCTACGTGAGGACATACAACCCGAGTCATGAGACAAAAATCATTAGTATTTTGCATTATAATTTTAAATCAGACCCACCCTACAATAGTGCTGGTGTTCGCCGTTACATTTGCATCCATACGTAAAAGCGAAGCTTTATTGGGACGGTACCGTTCACTCAAGTGGATTAAAACATTTCCTAACATTTCCATGCGAGTTCGGATTGGATCAGTGAATGAAAATTTGTCTTATGCGATGCAAATACACCAGCGTTCAAAACAAATAAAATAAATTGATGTGATGCCTTGGAATTTATTATAAATGCTAATCGGTATGTTCATATTAAATGGATTTCGAGTTATCCTGCACAACAGCTAAGTAATGATTCAGTCATTCAGGTCAAATGAATTTATATAAGGGAAAATAGATAAATTTAAGAGTGGTTAAAAGTCGAGCTTTTTACAAGTTATTTGAGTTTGGCTTAGCTTGATTTCAATCGAGATTCGAGTTGAATTGAGTTTGAGCCCATACATGCATATATATATATAAAATTATAAAAAATAACATATAATAAAAATATTGTGTATATATAATATTTTTATTTGTATATATAATAATAACTAATTATTATAATTCTTAATTTTTAAATATCAAATAAAAAATATTATATATATACATATTATTTTTATAAAATATTTTTCTCAAATTGAACTTGAGTCGAGCCGAGTTTGAACTTACGGGTTTTTTACTCGAATTGAGCTCGAACCTTGTATTGCCTTGACGAGCCGAGTTTGAACTTACGAGTTTTTTACTCGAACTGAGCTTGAACCTTGTATTGCCTTGACGAGCCGAGTTTGAACTTACGAGTTTTTTACTCGAACTGAGCTCGAACCTTGTATTGCCTTGGCGAGTCGAGTTTGAACTTACAAGTTTTTGTATTGCCTTGGCAAGTCGAGTTTGAACTTACAAGTTTTTTACTTGAACTGAGCTCGAACCTTGTATTGTCTTGGCGAGCTGAGCTCGAATAACTAGCTATTCGGCTCGAATCCACTCCTAGGTAAACCATAGAATAAATATAAAAAAAATTAAAGAAATTATAGAAAAAATGAATATATCTTTATATATAAGTATGTAAGTACGCATATATGAATATATATTTTGTTACAGTGGTTGGCTGTTCCAACGAGCCAGTTTGGCTATGAGTTAAAAATGTTGATATAAACCGTTGGCAACTGCCAAGGGATCTACCTCTCAATTAATCCTGTCCTATTTTAGCCAGATATAAGGTCGATGCAGCCAATCCAGACACGGTTGGACAGTGATAATGCTCTGTTAGCTGGTTGTTAGTCCTTTCTGTTTTTCTTTATTTTGTTGTTGTTTCACTGTGCTTATTAAAAGTTTTTTTTCTTTCTGTCTTTTTAAGCTTTGTGGTGTTTGATTTGTCTTTGTTGGTGGCCATTTCCTTGTCTCTGTGTTTTTCAATGAATCTCAGTTTCTTCTTCGTCATATATAATAACCTCTAGATGCAGCCGTATATGCTCTGCAGTATTAACATTGTGCTTTCACTTTGACACAGTTGGGCGTTGATCTAGGTTAACTTATAAATGATGAATCTCAGGTGCTTAGGCCGTTCGACGTTTATCCACAAGTAGGGATGGCAGTAGTTTGGGTTATGGGGGTAAATCTGCATTGACCAAACCTTATCAGGTTAGGGTTCAATCAGTCTTAATCGGAGTTTCGTTGAGGCTAACCCACGGTAAACCTAATATGTGTTGACTGTTGATATTTGGACCGATTGGCCTCTTAACTTACTTACTAAGGTGGTGTTGGATAAATCTGAAATATGAAATTAAAATAATATTAAAAGTGTCTGAAATATGAAAAGAGACATAATGATTTCTATTTTATAGAGGCTTTGAATAGATAATGTTGTTTGTATTGGATCGAACCTTCGGGATCTGAAACTCTCTGATTTTACTATTTTACTCCTAAAACAAAATATTTAATAATTTTGAATTCAATTTGCACTATTTCATAAAAAGTAAAATTATTAAATTAAAAAAAGAATATAAAAAATATAAATAAATTATAAAAATAAAAAAAGAATTTATTAAAATAAGAATAAATTTGAAAAATATATATAAACTTATAAATTAAAAATAAATAATTAAAAGTTAAAATACTAATGAAAATAGTAATAAAGTCCATGAAACAATGAGAAAATATTTAATAATTAGCAAATTAATATCTTAAAACAACTAAAATATTTAATAATTAATAAAAAATATAAATAAAATTATTAAAATAAGAATAAAATTGGAAAGTATGTATAAATTTATAAATTAAAAATAAATGATTAAGAATTAAAATAATAATAATAATAAAATAGTAATAAAGTTCATGAAACAATTTAAAAAATATTTAATAATTAGAAAATTAATATCTTAAAAACTATTAAAATATTTATAAATAATTAAAATTAAAATAATTAATGATTAATTTTACATATTCTGTTTTACATTAGTTGCAGAGGAAGCAAATGGGGCAAAGACAACAATGGTCGAGAGTGGAAGAGAGAGAGAGAGAGTGTGTGTTAACTGCCACAGCTGAGGGTGGCAGGAATATAGGGGAGAGAGACCATGGCTTCGTTGCTTCAGGAGAGAGGCAACTCCATCAAGCAAACTTGAAGCCGAATTGGGTAATCTTGAGTCCACAATGAGGCCATCGGCATTGAATTTCTGCCAGAGATCGATGGCAGAGAACATGCCAATAGAGGCGGAGATCAATGATTTTTTCTCTGCATCAGAGAAACTTGAACAAAAACGATCGTGAAGGATGTTCCTTTGGAGGGTCATTATGATTGGATTTGCTTAAAACCATGAGATGAAAACAAGGGAAATGAAACAAGAAAAAAAAAAGCCATGGAAGAATGGGATTTGAATCGTGGCTTTGTAGATGTCGACGTCGAAGCTATTGGAAGGGTTTCTCCGAGTTCTCAGAAAGAGAGAGAGAGGGGGGGGGGTGTCTCTCCATCATAGGATTTCTTCAAGCTCTCCATCCTCATCTCCCAACAGATCGAATAGGCTTCTATTAAGAAATGAGGATATATTTTGTCATTATTAAAAATATCAAAGATATTTTAGACTTTCGATCAGGTCTGAAACGCATCTGGTCGTGTTCAGTGCCTAGCCTGGGTCTTAAAGTTTAAGATCTGAAAGTGGCATTCAGATCAACTTTTAAGACATGACCCCAAACGCCTATTACCTCTGAAAAACAAGTTTTTTAGAATAAGAGGTAGAATCAGCGTATCAACCGCCGCCTAAGTTAAATTCATTTACCTCAAGTAAGTGATATATAGGGAAAATAAAGTTTTCATGGATCTTATATAATTTTGAGAAAAAGAAAAACATGATGGAAACCAAAATCTTATTGACCAACTTTCCTCTCTCTCAAAATCCAAAAGACTAACAAACAGGCCCTTAATATTTTAGTTTTGAAATACTTTATAGGTAGAATTAAATTATGCACATTTGTACCATTCGTTAGCCAGATCACAGTATCCCATTTCATTTAACTATATCTGGTTGAAGTGCCCTTGGGTCAGGTTCGGGTTGAACCAAACCAACTAGTTTGAATCCAGTCAAGCCCTTTTTTAATATTGGGCTGGAATTGGACTTGGCCAATTAGCATGCATCATCAGGGCAATGTTATAGACTAACTTGAGTTTCCTTAGGCAGAGTTTGGAAACGGTATTAATACAAATATGTACAATACAAATATAAATACATACAAATTAAAATAAAAGGAAATATAGGATTTTACCCTCTACATATTTGTATTTGTACCCCCTTCCAAACTGAGCCTTAATTGCATATTTGACTCAGTCTGGGTTTTGCCGTTTTGGGGCTTTTATCCCAATCCTTAATCAGAATATTGAAATCTGGCTCTATTAGGCATGGGCTGAGTTAAACCCAGGTTGACGGTGAATCAGATCGTAACTGGGTGTTGCAGAGATGAGAGAGCCCTTCGTAAAAGTTCCCTTCATGTCCACCAACTCTACATTTGGAACCTTTGACCCCTTTATAGATCCAACCCTGACCAGAGAGGCTAGAAAGGAGTAATTGGTAGCTCTGAGCTAGTAAGATCTCCAATGAAGAATTTGCACTGAAGAAATTAAAGCCAAGAGACAATCCCTCCCCTTCAAGCTGTAAAACAACCGAACAAAGATGACCCCCCAATACATTGCGCAGTAGAAGGATAAGAGACGCAAACGACACCAAAAGATCCAAGAACCTTGATCAGGAGCTTTCTTGGCTACTCGATCGGACAATGAAATGGACAGTAAAAAAGTGGTGCATGGAGCACTAATAGTGACCTTTTAGTAGAGTATTACATACATGTGGCATTATGTGAAACGAAACCATGTGATATCCACCTCAGAAAAAAAAAAAAAAAAAAGAATGTAGGTTTTGTTTGCAGTACAATTAATTTCATTTGCATTGATGCAAATATATGGAATTGCAAATGATTTGTGTGTAATTAATGATTTATCTTTATTTCAGTTTTTGCCCAACTTTACTTGTTTGCACTGCATATGGAGTAACATAAAATCTAAAGCAATGTGCGAACCAATATTAACATTCTTTTCATTTGCAGTCTCCTGCATTTGTATTAATACATATGAAATTGCATTCCAAAATCCAAATAAACGGTTAAGGTTTGGAATGGCCAGAGCAATTTGCAGCAGATCGAATTGATGGGAATTACTAAAATAGCACCATGGAGTCTGGAGTTTTCTCTCGGTAGTTTGTCAGCGTGGAGGGATTTGATGTGGCTTATTTTGTGTTAGGTCTAAGATGTTCGAATAAATAAAGAATCGAATAAAGGATGGATTGGTTCTTTTAGAAATCACCCTCAGATGAGTGGATACGCCTAATAAAATGGAAATATTGATTAATGGAAATGTTTCAATCCAAACTTTTGCATGGTTTCCGATTCGGACCTTTGATTTTTATTATGCTGTAGATTGATACTAGGTTGACCTGATTTTCTGTCCAGGTAAAATTGAATGGGTCAGACCATTAAAAATACTAATTTATATTGGTCCTTAGCTTGGATGAGAATATTTAGGCCATATATATGAATATATCATTGTAGGATTTTTCCTGCCTTTGGTATTTTTAAACCTGTGCTTTGTATTGTATATATTTGTATTTGCATTCATTTCAAATTAAGGTTCAGTTTAGAAGAAATACAAATATAAATATATATAAAATAATAATACAAAATACAAGACTTTACACTTTATTAATTTATACTGTACTCTTTCCAAACTGAGCTTAAATGAATTAGAAGGGAGGTTTATGTTTTTCACCCAAAATAAAAAGAAGGGACTTACCTCCACCACCACCAATCACCATTGTCTCGCTCAATCTCATTGCCTGCCACTATTGTCAATTTGTCATCTCTCTCTCTAAGGGGTTTTCAGCTTGTGGTTATGTTTGCTTTCATCCATGATTCTAGAATTAGTAAATTAAAATAGGTTTTTTAATATAATTTTTTATAACTTTTTCAACCTGGAAAACACTGTTTTTTTTTTTTTAAATCATAATTGGTCCAAATGGTTGAACCGCTCAAATTGTCACCCATAGGTTAAGATGGTTCAGTTTTGCCCCTAACCGGTTAAATAGTAAAAAATAAAAAAAAAAACTGTTGAATTGATCGAAAAACATTCAACCAGAATGTTAACCCACTGAGCTGTTTGAAACCATTTTGGGATGATGATTCAAACCGCAATAATACAATACTAATTTTTTTAATGTTCAGTCATTTTAAATAAAAATAAAATAAAATAATGCAAAACTTAAAATGATTAAGTGAATGAGTGAGAGAGATCGTGATGGAAGATGAAAGGCGTTGGATCTAACACAGTAATGCCGGAATCCAGATCTGATCTTACCACCAATGAGTCTTTTCTTCCTCCATTGTTTTCAGCCTCCTTTCTCACTTCCTCCGTTGTATCATAAGGGAGGCTTTAGTGGGAAGAGAATATTTTTGTTAGAAAGTTGAAATGTGGGGAGGTGGGGGACCAAAAACAGGGGATGAATAGGTTAGAATATGATTGACCAAATATAATTTAAAGGGATCGGCTGACCAATCAGGTAGTATTCATCAAGATTTATATGATGCTTTGATTGGTCAAAACTTTTTTGCTATCATGTATTTCTGATGAAGTAAGATTTGGCCCGACCTCACAGTTATGTGATACGTGGCAAAAGCAACAGCTCGGCACAAAAGCAAGCCTAAGGAATTTTCACCAAGGGGAGAAACCAGTGGACCGAACTCCCTACTAGGAGCCCGAACTCACCCTTGGCCCCAAACCGGAAAGTAATCCAAACTGGCCTGCCTTACAACAGTTCGGGGCATACCTCACCGAACTGACTTGCCTTGCAACAGTACGGGACATACCTCGCCGAACTGACCTTGTAACAACTCGGGATACACCTCGTCGAACTGGCCTGCCTTGTAACAGCTCGGGATACCCCTCGCCGAACTGACCTGCCCTATACATACCTTTGAACTCAAGACTTCGCCTCGCTCACCACTCCACATCACCTTCAGGGCACCAAAACCAAACAAACCGTACTATGCCTGACACTGAGGAAGTCCGTTGCCGACGGCGCCGCACCAGACTGACTTGGGATCTGACGCTTGACGACCGCAATCTAAACGGCCACCTGACACTGCCATTTCCAGTTAGAGAGACGGTTAGGCAGTGACGGTTCTGTCCCATCAGAAAGGACGACGGCCGAATTGACAGACGTAAGGGTAATCATACCCGACCTGACAAGGGCCTCGGAGTGAGTGCGCGGAGTGATTATAAGAGCCCCCTGCCCCCAGCAAACAAGGTATGTGAACTTTGCGCTATCTGGTCTACACTTTGCCATTGAGAGATTACTGACTTGAGCTTCGGAGTTATCACACCGGGTTCCCCCCAGAGTTCCCTCATCTTTCCCGTTTCAGGCTCCCCGACGCTCTAGCTCAGAGGCGAGTTTGTTGATTGCTAAGACCGGCCGGATCGTGCTCCATCAATTGGCGCCGTCTGTGGGAAAGCTTCCAAAAGCCTCCCTCTAAATCTCTTTTACCTACCCTTCTTTCAAAAACTCCAACACCCACTCCAACACCGAAATGGCCTCCTCCAGCAGTGCCGGACGTGGAACCGAAACAGCCACTACCGGAGAACAACTTCATGTTCCGGCGGTGTGCATTGGGCAGTTCACCATCCCCCTTTCAGTGGATGGGATCCCAAGTCTGAATGTGCCACAGGCGGTGGCACCTCTGAACACTCCCTCGCTGAACACTCCCCTTCCACCCCCCATCGAAACGAACTTCGCGGAACCAACTGTTGTCCCGCTGGCAGCCCGCCAAAACCAGCTAGATGACCTCATGCAATGCATGCGGGCAATGCAGGCCCAAATGCAGCAATTCCAACAACACCAACTCCAGCAACACCAGGTGTTGCACCACCTCTCCCAACACCATTATCAACAATAGTTCCCTCAGCTACCCTTGAACCAACCACTGCTTCCACCCCGGCACCCCGTTTCAAAGTTGGCCAAGGCCTCCCCTCAAAGTGGACGACCTCACCAAGGAGAGGCTTCCCGACCACGGAACCCCTCTAATAGTCAGGCCTCATCCCTGGGCCAAAAGCAAAGAAAGATTACCCCCGCCTCACAACCCGCGGGTGGGTCAAGAACCTCGCCAACAAAGTCACCTCGACCCTCCAAGCCCGAGTTCCCACTCACAGAGAACCGCTTCAGCGCCTTAGCAGCAGGCCAACATTCCAGGCCCATCGAGCTCGGTAACACGGAGGCAAGTAGCACCAACACCAGGCCCACTAAAAGAAGGCGCCGACGAAGTCGCTGAACTGCTACCCGCGTGCTACCCAAGCTCAGAGGCAAGGAAGAAATGAGCTCGGGTGAGGTAAAAACCGTCCCCATTCTCTCAGTTCCTTCCCGCCTTTCAGCAGAACTTTTGGCAGTCCCCTTGCCTAGAGATTTCAAACTCCCTTCTCTGGACAAGTATGATGGGTCCTTTAACCCCAACCACCACGTCGACGCGTTTTAGTCGCAAATGCACCTCGTTAGGGCAAGCGAGTTGCGCATCTGCATGGCCTTCACCACCACCTTCAGAGGGGTGGTCCGCACCTGGTACCAGAACCTAGCTTCCGGGTCAATAAGAAGCTGGCCCCAGTTCATGCAGATCTTCACTGCGCACTTTGTTACCAACAAAAGGTGTCCTAGAACCGAGGAAAGTATCTTCGGGGTAATCCAAAGAGAGGGAGAACCCATCCGGAGCTACATCAAACGGTTCAATGAAGCATGTCTGCAGATCCCTCGGTTAGACCCCGCGGTACAGCTCCCCACGGCCAAAAGAGAGGTAACACACAAAGAGTTCAAATGGCACATGGTGGCCAGCCAGCCAGCAACCGTGGTCGACTTCCTCAAGCTCGCGGAAAAGTTTATGAGAACAGAGGAAGAGATAAACCAGAGAAACGAAGGCGGGGTTGAAAAAAGAAAAAGAGAAGGCGAGCAGCCCTCCAACCCCGGCGACAGAAGAGGCCAGAACCGAGAGGCGAAGCCAAGCCAGCCGTCCCGAGCTCCTTTAGCAGTTCGGACGGATTACACGCCATTGAACACAAGGCGGACTGAGATCCTGATGACGATCAAGGACGCCCCTTACGTAAAGTGGCCACCTCGCCTGAAGAGCAACCCCAACGAGAAGAACAAAAATTTATATTGTAATTTTCATAAAGATCATGGTCATAGCACCGAGCAATGTAATAATCTCCGCGACGAGATAGAAGGACTCATTCGTCGTGGGTACTTAAGAAATTTTGTACATTGTGGCAATAGTAATAAAGAAGGTCGGTAAGGGGAACACGAGAAGGATGTCCCCGAGCTGAGCAACAGACTGATCGAAGCCTTGCAGTGACCTCCCCCAGAAGAAAGGCCAGTCCGGGGAACCATCCATGTGATAGTGGGCGGTTCGGTGGTGGTATGATGCACTTTGGCGGCAGCAAGGACGTCAGTTCGCGAAGCAGCCCGAGAGGAGCAAAACCCTCCCAAGAGGCCGAAGAAGGAAGAACCGATCTTTTTTCTGGAAGACAACACGCGAGGTGTTCACTACCCCCACGACGATGCGCTCGTCATAAAGCTAAGGATCAGTGACTTCGAAGTTCGGCGCGTGCTGGTAGACTCAGGCAGTTCGGCGGACATACTATTCAAATCGGCGTTCGACCAATTGCAGTTGTAGAAAAGCAATTTGAAACCCGCTCACACTCCTCTGGTAGGCTTCAGCGGAGAGGAAGTCAGGCCCTTGGGAAAAATAATAGTACCTGTGGAACTCGGCACATGGCCGTGCGCAGTAAGACAACCAATTACGTACAATAGGGCGACCAATTACGCATATTCTGCGTGCAGTGGTCTCCACCTATTATCTGGCTATGAAGTTCCCCACGGACTTCGGTGTGGGGGTAGCGCAGGGCGACCAACTTGAGTGCCGCAAATGCTATGTTGCCGCCCTGAAGGGAAAAACCAAGGCAGCCGACGATCTCAAACAAGATCGACCTGCGGAGTAGGGCAAGGAGCGATCTTCGCCCACTGAAGAAGCAGTCGCAGTCCCGGACTCGGCTATAGATCCGTCGCGAACACTACAGATTGGTGCCTCTGTCAACGAGCCTTTGCGAACTGAACTGGTGAGTTTCTTACTCCAAAATTTAGACATTTTTGCATGGTTTGCGGCAGATATGCCCGGTATTGACCCCGGCCTTATAACTCACAAGCTTAACACTGACCCTGTAGTCAGACCCATTAGACAGAAGAAACGCAACTTAGCCCCGGAGCGCTGGAGGGCGGTCGATGAAGAAGTCAAAAAGCTCCTCGCAGCGGACTTCATAAGGGAAGTTCATTACCCGAGCTGGGTAGCCAACCCAGTGCTGGTGAAAAAAACCAACGGCAAGTGGTGCATGTGCGTCGACTACACCGACCTGAACCTAGCTTGCCCAAAAGACTGCTTCCCCCTGCCCCGAATTGACCGCCTGGTGGACGCGACCTCGGGACACGAGCTGCTAAGCTTCCTGGATGCTTACTCAGGCTACAACCAGATTAAGATGGACCAGTCCAACCAAGAAAAAACCAGCTTCATTACCGAGTTCAGCCTGTATTGTTACAAGGTCATGCCCTTCGGGCTAAAGAATGCTGGTGCGACCTTTCAAAGACTTGTAAATAAACTTTTTCGGCCTTTAATTGGCACGAAAATCGAATATTATGTAGACGACATGGTCGTCAAAACACAGTTTTTGCGAGAATTAATAAAAGACTTGGATTCTGTCTTCCAAATTTTGCGTTAGTATAACATGAGACTAAACCCAAATAAGTGTGTCTTCGGTGTCACCTCGGGTAAGTTTCTAGGGTACATTGTCAACCGGCGCGGTATTGAGGCCAACCCGGACAAAATAAAGGCCATCCTTGACATGAGACCACCTCGAAAAGTAAAAGAAGTTCAAAGGCTAAACGATCGCATAGCCGCTCTGAGCCGCTTCATGTCGAAGTCGGCAGACCGCTGCCTACCTTTCTTCAAGGTAATCAAAGGCAAAGGTTTCAAATGGACCCGAGATTGCCAGTTCGCGTTCGACGAGCTAAAGACTTACCTCGCCACCGTACCAACCTTAGCCAGACCTGAGGAGGGCGAGGTCTTAGAACTGTACCTCTCGGCGAGCGACGAAGTGGTCAGTTCGGTATTAGTAAAACAAGTAGATCGGGTCCAGCGGCCCGTCTATTATGTTAGTAAAATTCTGTAGGGAGCAGAAACAAGGTACCCGCAGATAGAAAAAATTGCCTACGCACTGGTGATATCAGTTCGGAAATTCTGCCCGTACTTCCATGCTCACACCGTCGTCGTCTTAACCGACAAACCCCTAAGACAAGTCTTGCTGAAGCCCGAGGTCTCCGGTAGGCTGACGAAGTGGGCCATCGAACTCAACGAGTATGATCTCCAGTACAAACCACGGACCGCAATTAGGGCCCAAGCTTTTGCAGATTTTATCGCCGAGTGCACTTTCAACCATGAAGCCCTACAGGTTGAGCCCGAGGTCCCCAGTTCAGGCGAACCCGGAGCTCCCGAGCCAATAGAGTCTGAACCCCGTGAAGTAGCAGCTAGTGTGGCATCTCTCCTGGTCAGGTGAAACGCGAACTGAGATGAGGAGCCCTAGATCCTTCACGTGGATGGTTCCTCGAACCAACAAGGCAGCGGGGCTGGAATACTCTTATGCGGCCCGGGAGGCACAAAATTAGAATACGCACTACGCTTTGAGTTCGTGGTATCCAACAACGAGGCAGAGTACGAAGCACTGATAGCCGGGCGGAACCTAGCGCGAAAGGTAAAGGCAAAGCACTTGGTCATCTGCTGTGATTCCCAGCTTGTGGTCAACCAAGTTACGGGCGAGTATGAAGCACGCAAGCTCTCCATGATCGCATATTTGGCGAAAGTAAAAGAGGCCCTGCTCAACTTCTAGTCACACTTCATCAGGCAAATCCCGAGGTCAGAGAACACTGAGACCAACGCTCTGTCCCGGTTATCCAGCACAAGTCACAACAACATGAGAACCGTGTACATAGAGGATTTACCTCGGCCTAGTATTCTCGGGGGGGCAGAGGAGGCCGCTCCCGTCCTCGAAGTAGAGCCGAGCTGGATCGACCCACTCGCGAGCTTCTTGATAGATGGAACCCTCCCTACAGAACGCAATGCGGCCAAGAGGGTGTAGCGCCAGACAGCCAAATACGTCATAATAGACGAACGGTTATACCGTCCTACACGCTCCCCTACTTGCGTTGCCTGCGACCTGCCGAAGCCGAGTTCGTACTCCGCGACACTCATGAAGGCCTGTGTGGCGGACACTTGGGGGGGCAGAGCACTCGCCCAAAAAGCACTTCAACAAGGATACTACTGGCCAACCATGAAGGCAGAAGCTGTCGAGCTCATCAGAAAATGCGACAAGTGTCAGAAACACGCCAATATCCACCATCAGCCTGCTTCCGACCTCAAATATCTCGCCAGCCCGTGGCCCTTTGCACAATGGGGCATCGACCTCCTGGGGCCATTCCCGCCAGCAACAGGTGGAAGAAAATTCCTAGTTGTTGCAGTAGGTTACTTCATGAAGTGGATAGAAGCCAAACCTCTGGCAACTGTTACGACCCGAAACATACAGAACTTCTTTTGGAAGAACATAATATGTTGTTTTGAGTTACCTCGGATACTAATTTCCAAAAACGACAAGCAGTTCGAGGATATCAAGTTCCAAGAGTGGTGCCAGAACATGGGGATTCAACAAAACTTCACATCACTCACGCACCCGTAGGCAAATGGTCAGACGAAAGTAATGAGCAGAGCCATCCTGTGTGGACTGAAAGCACGTATGGATCGTGCTAAGGGACTGTGGGCCGAAGTACAATAACCCAGACAAGAAAGTGGCATATTATCAGTTCAACAAGGAATCAGTTCGGGAAAAAGGAACACGGGCAAAAAGATTTATCTATTCTGTTGCAAGAAACAGGAGTACATTGGCCATTAGAAGGCACTTCAAAAAAAAAAAAGATTATCTTTACATGCCCGGAGCTACTTCTTCGCCATCAGAAGGCACTTCAACAACACCCAAAGGCCCTGCCTCTCCTTCAGAGTCTGGCTCGCTATCGGCAGCATTGGCCATCTCCTGAGTTATACGCGAAGTGGATATGACACTAACGTCGAGGTCGGGGTACGTGTTCCAGACCTCGGCATATGTTTGACGACTACCCCCATGGCCTTGGCATCACGCTAAGACATCGCTTGCCTAGCCATGGCAACGTGAGCAGCTTCTTCGGCAGCATAAGCGGCCGCCTCAGTGGCTCGGGTATTCACCTCGGCGGCACGGAAAGCCTCTTCAGCATCATGGGCGGCAGCCTCAGCAGCTCGCGCCTGTCGCGAGCTCCTCTCCATGGGCCGCTAAGGCGTGAATTGAAGAATTCACCTACCAAAATAAACAAGCGAGCAACAGCAGCAAAAGCGATAGAAAATGAAGGCAGACGAAATCTGACTTACCACCATAGCGTGTGTTATGGCGCGGCAGGCGACCTGATTCAAAGGAAGATCGGTCCACACCGTGATCTCCTTTGGGAAAGTAGCCTCTCTACTCTTCTGAAGAGCATAATTCGGCGTCAACACGCTCCTGAACTCCCCTTGAGCTCCCGAGCCCGAGGGCCCAGCTCGCGTATGAGCGGACCCAGAGTGAGCAGGAGCACCCGTATGAGTGGTCTGAGCGTAAGGCGCCCCGGTAGTTTCATACATCGGCGGAGTCACCTCGGACTCCCTCGGCAAATCCTCCAGCGTGTGGCTTGGAACTTGAGGCTCCTCATCCGAGGGCAGCTCGGTACGAGTTCGCTTGACGACCCTCTTCCTCCTCTTCATGCCCTGGAACAGGCGCCCCCCACGAGTTCTCTCCACATCCATCACAACTGTAGAAACGAGTTCGACATCAGAATAAATGAAGGAAAAAAGCAAGCAAGAAATCGTAGAACTAGAAATCTACTCGAACTCAGGCCGGCCGCAATAAGCTTGGCCTCCGTCAAGTACTCATGACACTTTATAACTTGTTGTGCCCATTGTCGGATGCCCTTCTCTGTTTCTTTGTCGAGAGTGACACCAG
Organism: Nelumbo lutea; assembly: GCF_056320005.1. Classification (NCBI taxonomy): domain Eukaryota; kingdom Viridiplantae; phylum Streptophyta; class Magnoliopsida; order Proteales; family Nelumbonaceae; genus Nelumbo; species Nelumbo lutea. Next base: position 26,377,701 of record NC_142688.1, on the reverse strand, counting down.
AATCAGGAGCGACCTCACCCCACCCGGTCTGAAAGGGCCATCCTTGTGCACTTCGCACGCCGAAGTAGTCTCGCTTCCATGCCGGGACCTTATTAGGAAGATCATGCAGAAGCTTAAAGCCTGGGCGAGGAGAAAGGTAATACGCCCGTCTTCCCCTAGGAAGAGAACCCGCTTGTCTCTTAAGCAACAAGATGGAGGAGAATATCTCCAAGTCTAAAGGGAAATTCTGCTCACAGAAAAGGGAGACTGTCCCCGCTAAGTTCCGAATAGAGTTTGGGTGAAGCTGACCAATGGTAACGCCAAAGTGGTTTATGACTTCGACTAAAAGGGGGTGGAAAGGTAGTCGCAGCCCAGCGGTGAGCTGCTCTCGAAAAATCACGATCTCGTCAGGACCGTGTTCCCAAGGAAAACAACCCGAGGGAATGAAATATGTATACCCCCCATGCAGATTGTAAGACATGAGTATAGATTGGAGCCCCTCAGGTGTCATGGTTGAGGGACCAAACCTATCTAGCATCCGACCTCGGCGAGAGGTAGATGCCAAACTGCCCGAAGCGGCTCAGACTATGGGTTCATAATCATCTTCAAGTTCCACCTCGGGATCACTAAGGCAGTCGGGGGATACGGCTCGGTTTGTAGAACCTATATCAGTCCTACTTGAGGAGTCGTCTGAGCTATCAAAGCTAGACATCGAGGAAAATAGGTGGATTCAGGAAGGTACTCACCGAAAGAAAAGTTGGACGCGAGCTGAAAAGTTGGACGCGAGCTCAATAGGCAAACCGCAAAAGTGACAAATCGACTGGGGTCCCCCACTATTTATAGCTACAGTAACCAAGAACCGACCGTGCAGATCAAAGAGGATTCGGCGGCCCACATTCGCGCTGACAACACATCCCCTGAGGTCGAGACGTGATTGGCGCATGTCTTTTCGAAAAGAGTGAAACATCAGCGCACGTCTTTTGAAACCGATGTCGCGCCGGCGCACGTGTTTTTGAAACTGACTGCGCCGCACGTCCCCCTGCAACTGACAAAAACCGCCAGCGCACGTCCCTTCAGAACGACAGAGGCGCGCTTTTTTCAAATTTAAATAACCCGCTATCACGTCCCAGCGGCGCGAATTTTTGAAATTTAAAACGCACGCTGTCACGACCATCAACATTTATGAGCAGTAGGCACGTTTCCCGCCTTCTCAGAACCAAAGAACCCTGGCAAAGGCAACTCGCGCAATCAAGATTCGAAGGACGGGACAAATCCACTTACCACCTCACAAAACTCCCCGAACCAGGGCAAGACCCTTGGCGCGAGGAGTGGGGGGCAATTGATGAAGGAAGATTTGGCCCGACCTCACAGTTATGCGACACGTGGCAAAAGCAATAGCTCGGCACAAAAGCAAGCCTAAGGCGTTTTCACCAAGGGGAGAAACCAGTGGACTGAACTCCCTACTAAGAGCCTGAACTCACCCTTGGCCCCAAACCGGAAAGTAATCCAGACTGGCCTTCCTTGCAACAGTTTGGGACATACCTCACCGAACTGACATGCCTTGCAACAGTTCGGGACATACCTCGCAGAACTGACCTGCCTTGCAACAGTTAAGGACATACCTCGCCGAACTGACCTTGTAACAGCTCGGGATACACCTCGTCGAACTGGCCTGCCTTGTAACAGCTCGGGATACCCCTCGTCGAACTGACCTGCCCTATACATACCTCCGAACTCAAGACTTCGCCTCGCTCACCACTCCACATCACCTTCAGGGCACCAAAACCAAACAAACCGTACTATGCCTAAGACTGAGGAAGTCCATTCCCGAGGGTGTCGCACCTGACTGACTTGGGATATGACGCTTGACGGCCGCACTCTAAACGGCCACTTGCCACCGCCACTTGACACCGCCATCTCCAGTTAGAGAGACGGTTAGGTAGTGACGGTTCTATCCCAGCAGAAAGGACGATGGCCGAATTGACAGACGTAAGGGTAATCATACCCGACCTGACAAGGGCCTCGGAGCGAGTGCGCGAAGTGATTATAAGAGCCCCCTGCCCTCAACAAACAAGGTATGTGAACTTTGCGTTATCTGGTCTACACTTTGCCTTTGAGAGATTACTGACTTGAGCTTCGGAGTTATCACACCGGGTTCCCCTCGGAGTTCCCTCATCTTTTCTGTTTCAGGCTCCCCGACGCTATAGCTCAGAGTTGAGTTCGTTGACAGCTAAGACCGGCCGGATCGCGCTCCATCAATTCCTGACACCGCCATTTGCAGTTAGAGAGACGGTTAGGCGGTGATGGTTCTGTCCCAGCAGAAAGGACGACGGCCGAATTGACAGACGTAAGGGTAATCATACCCGACCTGACAAGGGTCTCGGAGCGAGTGCGCGAAGTGATTATAGGAGCCCCTTACCCCCAACAAACAAGGTATGTGAACTTTGCTCTATCTGGTCTACACTTTGCCTTTGAGAGATTACTGACTTGAGCTTCGGAGTTATCACACTGGGTTCTCCCCAGAATTCCCTCATCTTTTTTGTTTCAGGCTCCCCGACGCTCTAGCTCAGAGGCGAGTTCATTGACTGTTAAGACCGACCGGATCACACTTCTTCAAGATTTATATGATGCTTTAATTGGTCAAAACTCTTTTGCTATCATGTATTTCCACTCTCATAGATTTTCCCTAATTCAAACTAATCAAACGCTTTGAACAATTATCTGGAAGCGGCTCGTGGTTGTGGCCGCTTGAATAGTTCACTAGTCTGACCTTTTGCGGTGTATAGATCAAAGGGCAATTTTAAAACCAAATAAGAATCCAATGTGAAACTCTAACGAGTACCCGTTTAATTTGCTAGTTACGAAATGGATGATACGATTGATACCTGCTAGGCAACACAGCCAGACCATATATAGATCAAAATGTTAAGTTTTAATTTTGTATATGGTTAATACCACTTTTTGTCTTGATATTTACAGGATTCGTTCATTTTTAAAATTTTTGTTTCTATTATACTTATATTCTTTTTTTTTTTTAATTTATGTAAGGTTTACGGAAAAATTGTTTTCATATATATCATTTTTTGTAAGTCAATAAATAACTTTTTCACTTGGGAGGAAAGTTGTAGATTTATGAGTAAATACACTTACTTGAGTAAGTAACTCCCAAAAAATAAATGGAGTCTATTTCTATGGACCTAATTTATGTATAAACCAAATAAATTTGCTCATGAAGCAAATATAATAATAGGATCGATTTCGAAGGAGCAAATACAAATTTGTAGAATACAAAACCTTGTATTTTATATTATTTTTTTATGTATTTGTACTGTACATATTTATATTTGTACTCTTTTCAAATTGAGCCTAAATAACGGTGACATTCTTTAGTATTAATTTTATTTGCCATACATATCCAAACCCAATTCAAAGTTTGCACCAGATTTCATTTTGCATGAGTTTGTTTTGGTACTATAATTTTTTCTTTTACCTGGCACAAAATTTGCATCTTTGTTGATTGATTGGTACTTGTATATGGTGCAAAATCTTCATCCCTGTCAATCTCACTGTCCCTCCCCATTTTCTCCAAACAAGGCTTGGCTGAAGGCTTTAACTGTGCTGTGGAACCAATTCCACACCAGTATTTAAATACATGGGCCTATGAATTTATTATAGATATAAAACTTTGTCATTGGTTTCACAGACGGCTGAACAGTTAAAGAGTTTAGCTAATCTGAATTCATTTTCTCCCATATAAATGCGGGACCAATTTCACAGCCGGCTACTTGCTGTCACATCCATTAATTTGCACTCCCATAAGTTAACGTCAATGCAAATTAATTTCACATGCACTACGAATAAATGATGCGATATTGTCAAATCAGTGAAAGAAAATATACTTTGTGGCTCCAAAAGAGAGAAGATATTTAGTTGCGGTCAATATAGACAAGACAAAAGAAAAGTAAGGTGATAATTGAAAACAATGCAACCGATCGAGGGTAACTGATAGAGTCATGAAATAACGTTGCTGCCAATATAGTTAAATCTGTATGGCCAATAAAGGTTTGGTGAATGGGTTGACATTGGAAGACTTGTGTAGGAAAAAGTGATAAAAGCAGATGAACAAAGTTGTATAATCAATACTCTGATGGTGATAGTAAGCTACCAATTTATACTACAAGGACCGAGTTCAATGCATGGCAGTTGTTTTTAGCCTAGCTTTTAGGTAGGAGAGAGAGAGAGTATCTTCTGATGAGGAGTCACGTCTGATTACCAAAGAAAACGAGTGACGCCAGATACACCCCCCAAGCCTGGTTTATATATTTTGGCACGTTGGAGGAACCTATAAAATAATTTATGGTTTTTAAAATCGAAGTGGTCAGGGGTTTGGTCACCGGTTCGATCCAAATGACCAGTTCGTTCTGATAAAAAATAAAAAAATTTAAAATTTTGAAAAATGGTCAAAATCATTCAAATGGTTTAAACAGTTAGAACGGTTCAATCGATTAATCAGACAATTCAACGATTTGTTGACCAAAATCAACAGTATTAGGAGAAAAACAGGTTTGGAAAAAACAAAACTGATCAGATGACTGATTCTCGATTTTTCTGGTCCTACCATCCGGTCCAGTCCGATTTTGAAAACCATGGGATAATCAACTGATGTCGTTTGAGATCCGAGACAACTGAGTTAATGAGACGACGTGGACCATGACTCGTGACTCGGCTATTCTGACCGATAGTACCTTAGGAAAAATCCATGCTGCCGGATAGGAATCCGGCCGGGAATTCCACTCACAGAATTGGTCTTTACATCCAAATCCATTAGAAATAAATGATATCGAAGGGTCTTTATATCAATAACCACTTGATTGGTTATTGATTCATTACAAGTTTTTCTCCGGCAACACTGTCTTTCCGATATCATAGTCATGCCCTTAATAGAGACCCCCCTGGTCCAGAGCTTTAGGGTTTAGTTTGGTGTGTGATCTAGGTAAGTCCTATTTATTGCTGGGGACAAAATTTAACGGGTACTGATTGGATTAGACTTGGCCACCTAGTAACCTATCACGAGTAAAAACATTTGTTTGATACAGAATTCCTTAGATAGTGTTTATTAGACCTAGTAAAAAATTGACCCAATTTACTAACTTGGATCCAACCTAACCCGAAAAAAATAGGGTTAGGGTCTCATATTGAACTATCTGAATTTGAGAATGACCCAACCCAGAAAAAAACTGTGTCGGGTTGGATTGGCTTATGGGTTAACCCGTTGATCCGATTGTTAAGTCTAATTGGGACTATTTGTGGATTGTTAGAAGTTTCCACTCCTTAATTTTTACTATTTAGTCTTTACTCTTTATTGTTTACTCTTTTAATTATTAAATGTTCAAGTTTTTTTTTTTTAATTTTATATTTGGAACTTTAAGGTTAATTCCTTTAATTTTAATATTTTTTATGTATTTATTCTTTATTTTTTAAATTTTAATTATTTTTTGGTATGATTTGAATTGACCCATGGACGAACCCTAACCCATACATTTAGAGTTAGGGTGTAGCAATTTGACAATCAAACCCGAAATTCAACCCAATTCAAAATTAACCAAAAGTGTTGACCCAATCCGAACCTGTTCTTTACTTTTTTTATCTTTTCCTTCAAACCAAATACAGCTGTAGTGTCTTATGCGTGGAGGTGGAGATGTGGGAAAAGTGAAATTTATTAAACAATACTGAATCAAATCGAAATTGGCGGTTTGGTCTGCCCTGAAAACAGTTTGATTTGCTTTGAGAATTCCTTATATTAAAATTTTCTTTTGTGATTATCTAAATTCTAGAAATCGGATCAAACCATAAACTGAATTATTAAGCATATGTATATGTATGTATGTATATATTCATTTAGGGAAAATTTATGATATAACAAAGACATGGTATGTAAGGAGTTTGGACCAATCAAAACCCACCCATGATTATTGAAAATAACACTTGATTGGTTACCACATTTATTATTCCAATTGATTCGTCAGACATTTTATGAATATCATATCTTTTTTATATCATACTCGAACCCCATTTATTTAATATTTTATATATTATTGTTGTTTATTTCCATTTTTAACTTATAATTTGATGTCCCATGAGCTATTTATGTTTGAAAAAATGTATATAAGTGGCACTTGTTAGCATTTTAATTTGATATTTGAATTTTATTTATATAGATATACATGTTATTTAGACTTTATGCCCAGCAGAATGGCCCAAATCATATTAATTGGCTTTATGTGCTAAAACGTCCTGATGTGATCTGAAAATTTCTTAAAGCATACTTTACTGATTTGGTCTGCAATCTTCTCCAAACCGACCAAACCTGCCCATAAACACCCCTGTATCGAAAGAATTAGTAGTAAATACACACGAACGACTTAGGGATCTCCATTAGGAATATCTCCCTATGCATAATACCATGGGAACACGCCTGCGGAATTGGAATCAATACACTAGGACAAATTTTCTTGTATAAACTTGAAAATATAACAAAAAAAATTGGTCTAATAAATGCTAATAGTGAAAGGTCGGCCAAATACTAATTCTTACATGTAAGCATAAACATGGTTCTGAAAATTAGATTGGATCAGACGGTTGGACTACTTGACTGGAGAACCAATTAGGTAATTGGTTTTGTTTCATCCTATAATCATTTCTGGGCTAAAAACCATTAATTTGGTCAGTGATTTATTAACTTGAGTGGTTAAATTATCGATCAGAACAATGTTTTTTTATTATTTTTTTAAACCATAAGAGATCATAACCGGACAATCAAACCATTCAACCCAAAAACCGATAACTAAAACGGTTTCATGTTCGATTAAATCCTTAAAATCTTACATTTAAATGCTAGAAACAAAAACATTCACACCCGACTGCACTATCTATCACGGTTGAACACAGATGAAGCCTACAGTAGCAGTATGATTTTGTTTCCGGTTCATCGAAATGGTAAGTATTTTGATTAAGGTTGGTTTCTTTTCTTTCTCTTTTTACATTATCCTTTACTTTTTCATAAACTGTATCAAAGGAAAAAAGTACAGTCTGATCAAAATCATACGGATACAGTGGATTAATTGCGTTGACATTGACATTGGTTACAACAACCACTCCAAATGGTTTACTTACTGAGTATTCACCTCCTCCATTCATTCTTGGGCGGATTTTTCATGTCCGTATTAGCAGTGGCAGAACCCTCCCTCATCAAATCATAAATTAAACCATTGAATCACGGGAGCTGTTCCTGTACCCCGTAATGTTATTCATTTACTTTTCTTTTGTCTCATATACCTTCACGACCTCATTGACTTTGTTTAATTTAATTGCGTGAAAGACCCCATTCCAATTAGGACTGGCTGGCATGCACGTCTGAATTCTCTATGGGAACTGGACATGATACGGGAGCCAATCACAGTATGCCACGTCAATCTGTAGGGTCTCTTTATTTATTTATTTGAAACTTTTCATAATTGATTTTACACTGTAACTTTGCGAGGGCAGAGTTTGATGGTCATTTTTCTCCCAAACCTTAGAATCTCAACTTATGTTAATGAATGATTAGAATCAGTGTTTGTTTTCGTCATGCATGTAACGTTTTGAATCTATAATAAAAAGAAATCTAATTGGACCCATGTAACTGGGGTCACGTCACTGAAATTTACTGCACATGACAATAGAGGCAGAAATGGGTAATCAAATCACTGAAATGCCCGACATATGTAGCTGGCCAAACCTCTTGTGTGTTGGGGTCCATTTTCTTTGTATTAATTATTACAATCCATTTAACAAAAACAGACAATAGACACAAATGAACACATCGAATACTAGGCCTGCTCCACACATGGAAAGTCCATCACCTTACCACGCATGCGCAATGTCATATCTCTTTCTATTGGGCTCAGTTTGGAAGAAGTATAAAAATTTGTAATTTCCATTATACGTATTTGTATTTATATTCTTTCTAAATTAAGCCTTGGGAATACTTTCTCCAGCTACAAAGGAGGAGGGGTTCAATTCATTCACCTTCCACCAAGGTTTAAAGTATCAACATGTATCAGCACGTATTAGTTGATATGTATCATTCTGGGATCTCTCCGGTACGTTCCTACAATGGATGTATCGGGATTCTGACCGATTCAGGGGGTGGAGGAGCCTTAAACTGATCCCCCTGAACTGATTTAAATATATATATAAATAAGTATCAATATCACCTGATATGCCCCTACCAGCATATCGATATTTTGAACCTTGCCCCTCATTATACGGGCGACTTTGTTTCTCCTCAGCCTCTTGCTTTCCATGATCTTTAGAACATTCTTTTCTGATCATTCCTATCCATTCCCTCTTAGCTGCAACAAAAGCACCTTTGCTTGATCTTAGAACCGGTACAAAAGCAACTGTGTTATTTGCTTTCCTTTTACCACCAGCATCTATCTTAGACTTATCTTCTCTAAAGGTCACTATCTCTACTACCAAAAATTGTTTCTATGGGGTATTACACTCTCTCTCTTTCTCTCTCTTGAATGAGATGAGAGGTACAATTAAAATTCTAACAGAATTAGGTATTGCACCATTAACAGTTAAGCACTCGTTGATTTCCGAATCAGCCAAGCAGTTTCACGAATGAGCAAAAGTGTACATCTTGTCATTCTTGTCAATGTTTGTATTGTGAAGCCACTTTACCTTTGTACTAGGATCTACTTCCTTTTTAACTCCCCTAACTAGCTGAGGGGACCAACACCGCACAATCCTTGAAAATTAGGCATTTAAGTGCAGGGCATAGGGATTAATATTTGTTTCTTATTACATAAAAAGATAAGTTGGACCATTCACTCTTTCACCCGCCGGTTAAATAATTTAGATCTAACTGCAACTGCAAGACAACGATAACGTGTCCTTTATAGAAACGACTTTTTTTCTTCAAGGACCATGAAAAAGGCTCTGTATGATTCTCTCTTGCTCATCATTCATTTCCAGATTTAACACTTAACGTCATAGGGGAGACCTTACACTCAGTTGCCTTAATTTTTCTACCTGCTGTGTCAAGAAATACAAATATTTTGTAACAACTGACTTGTCCACTTCCCATTCTCATGTACAAATGCAAATATTTACCGAGATTTGACAACCTTAAATTAGAGGGTGCAAAAGCAAAACCAATATTTTCTTTCATAAACCTTCAGTTTTCACGGTAAATATTTATATTCTTACTCTTTCCAAACTAAGCCATAAGGGGGCAAATACTAGCTTGTGAGCTTTTGCATTTGGTTTTGTACCCACAAGGTCAATTATTTGGTCTCGGTTTGGAAGGAGTACAAATACATATATATATATATATAGAGTGCAAATTAAACCTTCTATTGTATGTATTCATACTGCACATATTTGTATTTGTATAGGAGTGCAAATGAAAAAAAAATACAAATTTTGGTTTAATTTTGTTTTGAATTTAACTTTATTCTACTTTGGGTCTTACTTTACTTCATTTTTAATGCAACCAAACAATGTAAGGTAAAATTTGAAACAAAAATAAACAAAAACTTTTACCCAAATCATTTGCACTATCATAGTTTTGCATCAACGCAAATGAATTTGCACCGCCACCAAACATAGCCTTGTTTTCACCATTCATAGCCTACTTTTTAGTATGACTTCTCATCTACTAAATAGGATCCATAAACTGCAATGCTTTTTAAGTTGTTGAGACTGTGCTTGGTTGCAATGCAAATAAATTTGCACTGATACAAAAGTGTGGAAGTGTAAATAATTCGAGTGTAAATTCTGACTTATTTTTGTTTCAAGTTTTAACTTATTTTGTTTGATTGCAATACAAATGAAGTAAATTTAAGACAAAGTAGAATAAAGTAAAAATCCAAAACAGAATTAAACAAGAATTTGCGTTCTCTTCATTTGCACTCCCATGCATTTATTCTAGTTCAAATAAAATTGCACCGCAACCAAATACTGCCTAAATTTTAATTTAGATTAGAGCAAATTTTTTATTGGAGATATCTTGTAATGTTTTTTTTTTTTTTTTTTTCTTTTTGAACTAAGTACTTTCACTAGAAACATTATGATTGAGCCATATTGGTATGTATATAAGAGAAACCATATAATCGTCATGTTATGCTTACATCCGCAAACCATGTTTCTCGGTTGAAAAAACCATATAACAAGTTGTGGTCAATAAAAGACGATTTTGTTGCTTGTGTTCATGAGCCAAATGGATATGAAGACAACCACAAACTAAACACCACCTTTATTACCCTACCAAATTCTTCTTCAATGTTTTTTCATTTCCCTACATATTCGTATAGGGGTTAAAAATAAATCGGTGCATAAGCTAAATTAATTATAACCATAATTTTAGGACTGAATAGAAATGGCAACGGAGAGGGTGGGGCCATATCTATTATCTAGTCCTCAACCCTAAAACACATATGTGCCCCTTGTCCTAAAGGGGCTGCAAATTCCAGCCTCATCCCCTTTGGTCATTCCAAGCCATAGTTTCATCCTTTCATTTTAGGTTGGCTTTCTCTTATTTTTATTGATAAATTGTCATATTGAAACTTTGACCAAGTTGTTTTTTTTTTTTTTTAATTTATAAATTATTCTAAATGTCCTAATATCTTAATGCACTGTCTTAAAAGGTATGTCGGTAATTCGGTCTATCATGTAATTTTTGATATATCTATTTTCTCAATATATAATACACATATAACACCCCCGTTTCGTCCCTAGTCACTTGAATTTTGGATTTTCCCGAGGCCCGACCCAACCCCACTCAACAGTTGAGAAATTCGTCCCGATGGGGGTAGGGTAGTGTGGAGCCCTAACAGGGACAAGTCAAATTGCCACCATTAGGACTAAACTTCTTGTCAAGCTTGAATTTTTCTAGCCAAAATTGTTTTTTTTTTTCTTTTTTTTAGGGGCTGTCCAACTATAGGAAAAAAAGGTATATAAAAGCCTAAAACTACATTAATTACTTTTTGAGCAACAAAATCCTATGCTGGTGGAAAGACAAATTTGAAAGTCCATCAATCTGAACCTAGGGCTTTCTTAGGGCCATCTAACTGAAATGGAGCCTTCTAAACATCCTCCTCACTATAATCTCTTTTCAACCTTCACCTACATCTGAAATAGCAACCCTAATTAAGTTGATAAGCCTCCTTAATGCATACAAGATTTGAAATGTTAGAACAAATTTTCCAAAGAAAATTCAGGCACACTTCTAGTAGTAGTCTTTTTTCCTAGGACACCTTTTATATTCATTGCATGAAAGAATATTAGAACAAATGTGCACATGCTTTGTCCATGTGTTTTTAATTTTTTTTTTATTTAATTGGCTGATTCCTTTATTCAAATGGTTCCACCATTGACCTAGCACTTGGATGAAAGCATAATTTTGTTTTCAAGTTAGTTTTAATTTTTAATCCCATTTCATCAATAGAAAAAAAATATCTTATAGATATAAATGTGTCCAAATGTTATTTATACAAATTTCTTTTTTTTTTCTTTTTTATCTTTTTAAATTTTATTATTTAATTATGATATTATAGATTAACTCATTTGAATAAAATGATTGAACTAACATGCCGCCCAAACAAAGAAACAATGTTATTTTTAAGTCAAATTTAAAAACATAAATATTGTATTGCTGAAATTTTTGCATATAGATTTAGAGCCCGTTTAGCGCTTCTTTTTGGGGAAATCTTCTGGTAGCTCTGACATGCAAAAAACGCATTGAGATTTTGCATGAAGATCTGAGAAGCCCGAAGCACATTTGGCAGACGCATGTCTTTCTGTGCATCTTTCCTTGTCTTTCCGTGCGAGAATAAAATGCAAAAGACATAGAAAGCTTCATTTGAAGCTTCCCGAAATCAGTTTGAAATGGGCTCCTTGTGTCTTTTTGGTGCTCCGTCTTTTGGCGGCTAGATCTTCCATGAGCCAAACGGGAATAGACCGAAAATTGGTCTTCCCAACTTGTAAACAGCCGAAAGACCATGTAGAAAGACGCACCAAACGGGCCCTTAATTAGTCAAATTTACTTGTGAGAAACCAAGACATACCTTGAACATAGGATTCAATAACAAAGAATGAGAATTGACACCTTTAAAGTACGATTATCAATGGTAGTTCAAATTACATTTTTACCCCCACAATGAAAGATGAACCAAATTCAAAGTAGGGGTATTTTAGTTAAGAAAAAAAAGTTCACAAATATAACCTATTCAATAATCATTAAATACAGGGTTTGATGAGAGAGAATGAGTGTTAATGCCTCAAATATAGGGATTAATGGAATGAACGTAAAAATAGTCATTCAATTTGATGAAAGAGAATGAATGTTAATACCTTAAATATAAGAATTAGTGAAAGAGAATAGAATGAAATTAAAAGTAGCCCTTAGAATAAAGAGTGATGAAATACAAGTATGAGTGGGAATCTTGTTTTGTGAAATTCCACATTTTTTAATAATCACATTTATTCAAATCAAAAGGAGACACATATGCAAGTATGAGTGGGAATCTTGTTTTGTGAAAATAAGGAATATATCTTTCCATTGCTGACTGTCTTTAAATTAAACTATCAACATTTATTCAAATCAAAAGCTAGGGATCACTCATAAAGTGGGTGCAAAGGTTGTAGCGTTACACGAGGTAGGGGAAGACTGAAGAGGGGTGAGGGGTGGGGAAGTTTCAATTAAATCTATGGGCTTTTGAGGCGGTTGTGTCTTTCTGTACTGGCCCGGGTAGGAGAGCCCTAGCTAGGCGACCTTTTGGGAGGTTTTATCTTGTTGATTTTTCTTGCGGGTAGGGGGGATGTTGCTCTTCCGTGGCTCTTTGTCTTCTCATGTTAGGTCTGGTCCAGTCTTGGTTGTTATATGGTTATGGTGTTTGTTCTCTCTCTCTTTCTCAGTGTGTGTTTGTATTTGTTCTTCAGTTCTCCTTTTCTTTGATACCCACTTTACCTTTCTTAAAAAGGAAAAAAAAGAAAAGTTACCCTCATCTGTCCATAGATTCAATAATCAATAGCTCTTAAGAAGGAACCCAGCTATTACTTATTGGGTACCCAATAAGCATATAACTGCATGAATCTTGAATTGCATAAAAGCAAAATTACCTTTATTAATTTTTTTTTTTCCTTTTATTTTGAAAAGTAAGAAGCATAAGCAATGAACCCATGAATGTTAAAGGGTCGGGTCCGGGTCTTAATTACATGGCGGAGCGGGTGAACCCGAACCCCCATTGACAAAACTCATTGAATCGTGGACTTCCACTGCTTGTGACAAAAGAACAAGCAGTCGATTCACTGCATCCAAACTTCTATAACCATAAATTTTCTCCGTCTCTAAGAAAATTAAACTTTCTAAAACCATGCATACCCATCAACAAAGAGAAGAATAAGATACGACTTCACATGCGCTGTTTCTTCCCTGCCCTTCGCGCGGGCCCCAGGCAATACTGTAAACCCTAGCTGCTTTTGTATAGACTGTAGTTCTACTTTACAATCTACATACAGTTGATAGATTCGTGCCATCACTTAGTAATTAAATCGAGACAATATTAACGAATTTAGTAAGAGTGAATCTACTTAACTTGGTTTAGAAAGCCAAGATACGGCTTACCAATCAATCAACTCGATTGATTCGCTCGCTGTCACTGAATTCTTTGATCGAGTTACCGGAGCGGAGCGCATGGGTTTTACTTATTTAAAGGCACAAACTGAGCAGTCTTCAGCCACAGACACAGACCATTCAAGCTAAGTCATGGGGACTTCAACATCGCCTCTGTCCTGCTTCCCTGTCTTGCTGCTCCTCTTCCTTGCAGCAGCATTACCTTGGCCGAGACTGGCGCGTGCGGCCGGTGGCGGAGGAGGCAAGTGGGACCTCCTCAAGCACAGCATTGGTATATCCGCGATGCACATGCAATTACTTCACAATGATCGAGTTGTGATATTCGATCGAACAGATTTCGGCAGGTCGATGCTGGCTTTGCCACATGGCAAGTGCCGTCACGACCCCAAGGACTTTGTTCTGCAGGTCGACTGTACCGCTCACTCCGCCGAGTATGATGTTTCCTCCAATTCAATACGGCCTCTCATGGTCCAAACCGACGTTTGGTGCTCGTCCGGCTCTGTCTCCCCCGACGGGCGCCTCATCCAGACTGGGGGATCCAACGATGGTGAACGTTCGGTTAGAATTTTCGCTCCGTGCAATGGCTGTGACTGGGAGGAGAATAGCTCCGGGCTCCTCGTTCCGCGATGGTATGCGACCAACCAGATACTACCGGATGGCCGGTCTATCATCATTGGTGGGCGTAATCAATTCAGTTATGAGTTTTACCCAAAATCCTCGTCGACCGACACTCTATTTGATCTTCCGTTTCTGTCGCAAACCAATGATCCCAATGTGGAGAATAATCTCTACCCTTTTGTTCACCTCAACGTCGACGGCAACCTGTTCATTTTCGCCAACAACCGCGCAATTTTGCTCGACTATACAAGGAACGTTGTCGTTAAAAGGTTCCCGAAAATGCCCGACGGCCATGCAAGGTGCTACCCGAGCACGGGCTCTTCTGTTCTTCTCCCGCTGAAGAAGTTGAAGCGACCATCAGTCGAAGCCGAAGTTCTGATTTGCGGTGGCGCGCCAAAAGGGTCGTACTTTCAGGCCATAAGAGGGAGCTTCGTCGGAGCACTGAACACCTGTGGGAGAATCAAAATTACCGGCGAGTCGCCAGCTTGGTCCATGGAGACAATGCCGCTGGCGAGAGTGATGGGTGACATGATTTTGCTTCCAGACGGCCAAGTCCTGATGATCAATGGTGCAAAATCAGGGGTTGCTGGGTGGGAATTGGGCCGAAACCCAGAGCTTTACCCGGTTATCTATCGACCCAACAGCCCGTCTGGGTCAAGGTTCCATGTACAAAACCCGACTACAATTCCACGTATGTACCATTCCTCTGCACTTCTACTTCGTGATGGTCGAGTTCTTGTTGGAGGCAGCAATCCCCATGAGTTTTACAATTTCACCGGAGTACTTTATCCAACTGAGTTAAGCTTAGAGGCGTTCTCACCTGGTTATTTGGATCCGGGTGTCTCGCATCTACGGCCGGAGATCATGTCTCCCCCATCTCAAACTAAGTTAAAATATGGGCAGTCAATAACAGTTCGGTTCTCGCTCTCTGGCGAACTAAGCAGCAAAGGGGTGTCGGTAACAATGGTGGCTCCTTCGTTCACAACACATTCATTCGCCATGAATCAAAGGCTACTGGAACTGGACGGCCGACAGGTGAAGCCGGTGTCGAAGTCGGTGTACGACGTTCAGGTGACAATTCCTGAATCAGGTTTCCTTGCACCGTCTGGGTATTATCTTCTGTTTGTCGTTCACGCAGAAGTTCCTAGTGAGGGCATTTGGGTTCATATTAAGTGAGCTCCAATATAGCTAGATTAGTTTTATTGATCAAATAAGTTGTTTGATTTCTAAATTAAATTTGATTGGTTGTCTGATATCGTAATAAGATTCAGTTGAAATCGAAGGTTGTCCTTCGTTTAATTACTCATTTTTCTTTTCTGTGTTTCGAAGAATCTATCTTCTGTTCTTTGGGTCTGTATAATGTGATTATTAGGAGTTGGGAAAGTCATTACCAGACAGATCATCTGACAAAGACAAACTTTATTATGGTTCCGTCCATTATTTGTAGTTAATGATGCCCATTGAACAGAAATTGTGTAGGTGACAAATTTTACTGCTTGTCTCTAGTTATCTTTGTATTCAACGTTAAGCACAGTGAACTACTGAACCGTACTCTGGCATTTCTCATTGTACACCGGAACTGGTTCGAACTTGAGCGGTCCTTTGAATTCACAGAAGAAAAATGAGGTGGGTGGAAACTTCGTACTGGTCCTACCATTTTTATTTCTTCCTTATGATCTCTTGTTGCAACTGGCAAATTGTGACCCCTAATTAAAGCAGCACGAGAGAGAGAGAGAGTACACCCTTTGTATATATGCTGAGGAAAATCAAAAGATTTTAGCAAGTAGTACTATCGGTTATTGGCCAAGTGGGGCCGACACACAACCGGCACACACACACACAAAAAAAAAAAAAGTTAGGTTCTATTATGAACTATTAATGATTTTCACAATTTCACATCTACCTCGCACGAGGATCAAACTTTATTTTAGATGGAAAATTTCACATGTCTGAATCTATTGTATAAGCTATTCCAATTTCCAACCCAGGAAATTTGATCTTTGGCCGACAAAAACAAAGTTTCCAACCCAGGAAAAACAAAATACCGGCTGTTTGTGATGCTTGAGTTACTCGATGCAAATGTAGCCTTTTTGTTTTGGTTTAAAAAAAAACCACCTTAAGTGTAAAGGTAAGGAAAGGAAATCAAACACAGCCCAAGTGTAAAGGCCGTGTCAAGAGAAACTAAATGAGGAAATGGGAGAGGGGCACTAAGATTTTATTATTATTAATAATTTTTGGGTGAAAAAGAAAGGAACCATGCAAGACTAAGGAGGTTGGGGTTAGTTCTACTCCAGAAATTAGAAAAAAATTTCACTCAACTCACGCAAATCCACCAAAGTACCAAGGTGACCTAAATTGGCAATCCAGTATGCTACGCCTCTCTGTAAATGTGCTTCTAACCGGTATCAATATATCTGTCTTCTTCTACGATCTTGTAACAATCTCCAATCAAAGTACAAGGGGATATGGCAATTCCTACGCGAGTCATCTAGTGTGGACTTGACTTTTATTTCTGACACCACCACCACTACCATCTGAAAATAACACTTTTCCAAGGGACAAGTAAAAAATTTCACCCTCCAACTTTGTGGGACCCGGTGGGATCCACTATCATAACGGGAATACATGTCAATACAAGTAGGTTATGTGCATGGTGGTCAAAATTCATTCCCATATCTAGAGATTGCAATTTCTACGCAGTTTTTTTTTGAAGCAGGATTGGTTTTAGGGCAGGAACAGTTATTAGGATTTAACAACCTAGATGTTATTAGGCTAATTTTGATCCTCCCTAACTTTATGTAGTTGATGTTGAATTTAATAATATTTTGAATTTTATGTATAGGATAACTGATAGTTTATGTATTTTTTGCATGTCTTACTACAATGACACATTTATGGTGGACAATCCTTCTGCCTACCTTACTAAACATTAAAAGCCTTTTTTATTGGAATTTATCCTAAGAGTATATATTAGATTGAAGGGTAGGACCATAAATATCTTACTTGTTATGGTCTGTATGCAAGATTGTCTATGCTCTCTGATTTTGGAATTAGAATCCCAACACTGCTTTTAATTTCAATTATCCTAAACATTAAAAGCCTTTCACAGTTTCTTATCCTGTATTTGTTATAACTATTTCCATAATACTTTTGGATGGTAAGACTTAAATAAGAAATTTCTAATAAAGTAATAACTTGGGTAAAATTTGGTTTCATGAGCAGAAAGGAATTGCAGTTGCTACGGTAGATTGTATTTCTCAGTCTCACTGGCAGCCATGGTAGATTGAGTCTATATATTGCTATGCTTCAGTAATAGATCTCTGGTTTTTTGGATTGAGGCAGTTGCAGTTGCTAAAAATGCAGCAAAGGGCATTGCAGATGTACAAAAAAAGTTATCCTGACTCTGGATCTTCCAAGGAACAAGAAGAATTAGAGGAATCAACAAATAAAGGGGAACATGAGGAAGAGACTGACAAGATTTATCCTAAGAGAGTATATTAAATTGAAGGGTAGGACCATAAATATCTTACTTATAGGCAGAAGGATGGTCCACCATATAAACTAATGTAGGAAATGTGGTAATTCACTTGCAGTTGTTTACTCCCTTAAATTTATTACTGGAGTTCATTGCCGATAGGACGGAGAGAATTTGTTATTTCAATGTTGATATACATACATACATAAAAATTATGGAATTATTCTGACAATAAAAAATTACAAGCAAAAAATCATGGAATCATTCTAGTCATCAGTTTTCGAGTCGACAGTTCGATCGTCCAATTCGAACGGGCAACCCATTCTGAAAACAAAAATTATAAGCAAAAAATTGAGTATGTGAGGTCCATTAAGTAGTATCATACGTGTTATGTCATTCAAGCGTGTGACTCATACGAGTCAAAAATGGAATCGTTCTGGCTACTGGTTTTCAGGTTAACAGTTCGACCGTCTATTTCGAATAGACAGCCCATTCTAACAACAAAAATAAAAAAATAAAAAAATGGCCAAAAATCATTAAACGGGTCAATGGGTTAACAAGTCGACCACCAAGTCAATGGGTCGTTGACCGATTCAACGGTTTTTTTCCAAGGATGGGGATTGGGGTAAAATGGAACCGGTTGCCTAAACAGTTCCTAATTAAGAAAATAAAAAAAATGGATGACCCGTTCTGACAAAAAAAAAAGTACATGCAAAAAATTGAGTGTGTGAGGTCCATTAAGCAATACCATACACGCTATGTCATTCGAGCATGTGACTCATACGACCTAAAAATGGAACTGTTCTGGCCACTGGTTTTTAGGTCGATGGTTCGACTGTTTGGTCCGAACGAATGGCTCGTTCTGACAATAAAAATTAAAATAAAATGACCAAAAACCATTGAACGGGTCAACAGTTCAACCACTTGGGTTAATGGGTTGTTGAACGATTCAACGATTTTTGACCATGGACAGAGATTAGGATAAAACAGAACCGGTTGTTTCGATGGTTCCTGATGTAACTTTTTCTAGTCACGTACCAATTTTTTTTGTGATGTACCAATTATTAGCTAAGTACTTCGTCATTTGACCTGCTACCAGGTGGCCTGCGACTCAGAGGATGATGGAGCTCCCTGGTGGCGAACTGCCTGGTGGTGAGCTACTTGATGGCGAACTCCCTAGTGGTGAGCTACTTGGTGATGAGCTCCCTGGTGGTGAGCTACCTGGTGACAAGCTCCCTAGTGGTGAGATACTTGGTGACGAGCTCCCTGGTGGTGAGCTACTTGGAGACGAGCTACTTGGTGATGAGCTACTTGGTGACGAGCTCCCTGGTGGTGAGCTACATTGATGAGTTGTTGGTGCACTGCCCTCTGCAAGAGATGATCTACTCCTCTTTGTAGACGGCGGGAGCTGAAGGTCCCATCCTCCCTGTGAGAGATGATCTGCTCATCTTTGTGGGCGGCGGGAACTGAGGGACCTGCGAGAACTAAATCAGAGGACCCAGGGGTGTTTACCCAGCGGGGCCACTCCGATGGCTAAGTTATCACTCTGATAGTAGAGAGCTTGAAGATGATATTAGAGAAAATGAGAGAGCTAGAGAGCTAGGGTTACCTCCATTTTTTTTTTCTTCCTCCCCCTTTGGGGGGTCGGAGCTCTTATATAGTGGTGTCTTGACAGATCTGGCGTAACCGCCTTTGATTCTCTACCGCAACTGTTACTTGTCAGGGCTAAGTTGGTGGGCACAGGTAACCGTTGCAGGGTATGACCCTGTTAGACATGAGGCATTGTCAGAGTTGGTAGGCACGACGCCGCCTAGCCAGAGATGTAGGTGCGGTCTCCAGATCTGGTAGGTATGGTTGTCAGGTAGGAAATCTTCCTGCGATACGCCAAGCTGCTCTGCAATGAGCTACCTTGCACCGAGCTATTTTACATCGAGCTGCCGGTAATGTGCCAAGGTGCTTCTACCCGAGGCAAGTCTTCATGGCCTAATAGGAGGCGAGCTACCTGTAAGTGGCCAGCTGCATGTGGCAAGCTACCTGTGGCAAGCTACCTATGCCAAGCTGCCTGTAAGTGGCGAGCTGCCTATATGTGCCGAGCTGCCCCTAAGTGGTGAGCTACCTATGTTGAGCTACCTGTAAGTGGCAAGCTACATGTGGTGAGTTGCCTATAAGTGTCGAGCTGCCCCTAAGTGGCGAGCTACCTATGCCGAGCTACCTGTAAGTGGCGAGATGCCTGTGAGTGGCGAGCTGCTTATAGGTGACGAGCTGCCTGTAGCTAGCTTAAGTTGTCTAGTTGTCAAGAGGCTGCATTTAGTTGGCATGAGGTGCCAAGTGTCATAATTTCATTGGAGGGCCAAATCTTCCCTCATCATTTGCCCCCCACTTCCGACCAGAGAGTAACTCGGCGAAGGGAGTAGGTTTCTCCTTTTGGCCCGTAAGTCGACGAGCTAGTAAGTGTTGATCCAATTTCTTAGGCTCTGGAAACTACCTGTAAGGTGAGGAGATCTCCGCCAGTTCAGTACTGTAGCCCTTA
The DNA here is from genome assembly GCF_056320005.1 of Nelumbo lutea. Classification (NCBI taxonomy): domain Eukaryota; kingdom Viridiplantae; phylum Streptophyta; class Magnoliopsida; order Proteales; family Nelumbonaceae; genus Nelumbo; species Nelumbo lutea. Next base: position 26,357,418 of record NC_142688.1, on the reverse strand, counting down.
GGCTCTGGGGGCAACTTATAGTCCACTTTTGATGATTTTTCCCATGCTGAAGAAGTGACTAGGTCTTAAGCAGTAATGTGGCCCGTAGGCTTTGGGAATGACTCGTATTCCACTCTTCTTGACTTTGCCCATGCCGAAGAGGCGACTGGGTCTTAAGCAGTTGTGTTACCCATGACGTAGAGGCAACTGGGTTTCTCAGCAGTAATGTTGCCCGTAAGCTTTGGGAGCGACTCGTAGTCCACTCTTCTTGACTTTGCCCATGCCGAAGAGACGACTAGAACTTATGTGGTGTCGAGCTGCCTGTGAGGTGCCAAGATGACCAGGTGCTGAGCTACCTGTGAGGTGTCGGGATGACCAGGTGCCAAGCTACTTGTGATGTGCTGAGTTGACCGGGTGTCGAGCTACCTATGATGTGCCGAATTGATCAGGTGTCGAGCTACCTGTGAGGTGTCGGGCTGACCAGGTGCCGAGCTACCTATGAGGTGCTGGGCTGACTAGGTGCCAAACTACCTATGAGGTGTCTTAGAGCTATGATTGCGCTGCATCAGCCTCGTAATGCCGGTCACCCACTCCTACAAGAAGCTACTAGGAGCTCAAATTTCAGGGGCAGCACTACAAACTTTAGGTCACCAGCTCACACAGGAGCCTTGGAAGTCTTGACCAATAAGGGCACCCATGCAGTCTATTGGCTGCCAACTCCTGCAGAAGACACGAAGAGCTCATCTTAGTAGAGGGGACCTCACGAAGCGGACTGATGAGGTTTTGTCTAAATTGAAAGTAAAGTTGGTATAGCTACTTAGCCTGTTAGCTCCCTGCATAGTCTTTGAGTTCATACAAAATGGAAACTATAAAGCAAGAGATTCAATTTCTAAAAAGTGAGGACTTAGCTTTTTGGGAGGAGAGGACTTAGCTTTTTGTATGATGAGAACTTAGCATTTTGTCGCGTGTTCCCACAGACGGTGCCAATTGATGTAACCATTTCTGGTCACGTACCAATTTTTTTTGTGATGTACCAATTATTGGCTAAGTACTTCGTCATTTGACCTGCTCCTAGGTGGCCTGTGACTCAAAGGATGATGGAGCTCCCTGGTGGTGAACTGCCTTGTGGAGAGCTACTTGGTGGCGAACTCCCTGGTGGTGAGCTACTTGGCAACGAACTCCCTGGTGGTGAGCTACTTGGTGACGAGCTCCCTAGTGGTGAGATACTTGGTGATGAGCTCCCTAGAGATGAGCTACTTGGAGACGAGCTCCCTGGTGGTGAGTTACTTGGTGACAAGCTCCCTGGTGGTGAGCTACTTTGATGAGCTAATGGGTGCGCTGCCTTGGTGGCGAGCCTCCTAGTGTAGTGCAACCCGACTGCTCTCTCCATGAGATGATCTGCTCCTCTTTGTGGACGGCGGGAGCTGAAGGTCCCATCCTCCCTACGAGAAATGATCTACTCATCTTTGTGGACGGCGGGAACTGAGGGACCTACGAGAACTGAATCAGAGGACCTGGGGGTGTTTACCCGGTGGGGCCACTCCGATGGCTAAGTTAGCACTCTGATAGTAGAGAGCTTGAAGATGATATTAGAGAAAATGAGAGAGCTAGAGAGTAGGGGTTACCTCCATTTTTTTTCCTCCTCCCCCTCTGGGGGCTCGGAGCTCTTATGTAGCGGTGTCTTGGCAGATCTGGCGTAACCGCCACTGATTCTCTGTCACAACCGTTAATTTCCACGGCTGAGCTGGTGGGCACAGGTAACCATTGCAGGGTACGACCCTGTTAGACATGAGGCGTTGTCAGAGTTGGCAAGCACGACGCCGCCTGGACAGAGACGTGTGTGCAGTGATCTGGCAGGTACAGTTGTCATGTAGGAAATCTTCTTGTGATATGTCGAGCTGCTCTACAATGAGTTACCTTGCACCGAGCTGTCGGTAATGTGCCGAGGTGCTTCTACTCGAGGCATGTCTTCGTGGCCTAATAGGAGGGGACCTGCCTGTGAGTGGCCAGCTACCTATAAGTGGCGAGTTACTTGTGGCGAGTTGCCTATGCCGAGCTGCCTATAAGTGCCGAGCTACTTGTAAGTGGCGAGCTGCCTATAAGTGTCGAGCTGCCCCTAAGTGGTGAGCTACCTATCCCAAGCTGCCTGTAAGTGGCGAGCTACCTGTGGTGAGCTGCCCTATGTGGCGAGCTACCTATGTCGAGCTGCCTATATCAAACTACATGTAAGTGGCGAGCTGCCTATTAGTGGCGAGCTGCCTATGAGTGGCGAACTACCTGTTGGTGATGAGCTGCCTGTAACTAGCTCGAGCTGTCTAGTTGTCAAGAGGCTGCACTTATTTGGCATGAGGTGTCAGGTGTCATAATTTCACTGAAGGGCCAAATCTGCCCTCATCAATTCCCAATTATAAAAAATGACTCATCTTATTGCCTGTTCATCATTGAATATATCCATATATGCTATGTATATCATCTAGTTACCCATACTCTTTCAATATATCTGGTCTATTGACATTCTCATCTTCGTGTGGACTACTTGCCTCACAATGTGATTCATTGTGTAGGGTAGCAATAATGATGTGGACCATTAGTCATCATCATCATCAACACATTCTACAATCCATATCGTCACTGTTATAATGAAATATATCTTCTTCACCCCAACTGTCATTAAGTTGAGCATTACATCTACCATTAGGCATGATGAACTGGTTTTTTATTTGCATGCAAGGGCCTGCCTTCTCCCTTTCAACTTTGTACAAGTCAATATGGGCTTTTCCTTCTTGGACTACACACATCCCAAGAACATCTTCATCATTCGCTAACACAATTAAACAATGTTAAACGTTGTGCCCTATGAAATGTGGTCTCCATCAACATCAACATTAATCAGCAATGATGCCCTTGTGGTGATGAAAATTCTAAGCATGAAAGACAAATAAAAAATCTGAAACAAGTACACAAAGTTGAGCTAAGTAGAAGTTTCTTGGATATAATAAATTTTGGCAAAAATGTCACCCAAGTCAAACTGCCCAATGTTATTCTACAATATTATTACAATGAAATTCTACCGTGGGAGGGCACGGATTTTTTTTAACCATATACATTAAGAGAGTGGGAGGGTCCTGATCACTTTTGGCATCCATTTACATTAACAAATGTTAATAGGAGGACCCTTAGTTTGCAACACAAATACTTTCTGCCCTCCACCACTGCCACGTATAAGGAAATCTGCCATGCACATGGTGTAGGGATCCATTATGACCCATTTATTCAAGATAATAAAAGTTTAGGCCTCGTTTGGTTTGCATGAATATGTCTGAAATTGGTGGAATGGTCATTTCCTATTCTTCTCTTGGGAATGAAATCTTATTTATACTTTCCATTTGGTCATTTCCATTCCTATCTGAATCAAATAGATTATGGGAATAGATCATTCCAATTTTGATTCTAAAGGAATGGGTTCTGATTCCAATTAGACCCTTTTCTCATTTTATCAACAAAAGCACTAATTAGATTAGAATGTTGACAGAAATAAATCACTAAATAATATTAAACCCCAATTAATTACATATCATACAATAACAAACCTTGAACTAATCATACAATCTCTATAGCAGACAAAATATAAAGGATTTCAAACGATATTGGCCAACCAATAAACATAAAAAAATGCTCTGTTTTCACTAATATTAAACAAAAAACAAAAAAACAAAAACGACAAACGAAAAGCCAAAAAAGATGAGAAAATATATTGACAAATGAAGGGAAATTTTTTGAGAAAATATACGATTTTTCACCTTGCTTTGTTCCTCAATGATGGAACTATCCCTTCGTCTTCTCTAATGGCAACAATGTTCTCTAATCCCTTAATTAGACTAAGTTTGGAAAGAATACAAATATAAATATGTATAATATAATACAAAATATAAGATTTTTCACTTTATAAGCTCAAAATGAATACAAATACAAATATGTAGAATATAAAATCTTGTATTCTGTGTCATTTTGTATATATATACTCTTTCTAAACTGAACCTTATCTTCTCTTCTAGAGTGAATGAGTGCAAAAAGGACTAGGAATGGATCTGTGTGTCTTCGGCAGTAACGGTGTTTTTTGGTCCCTTATTCGACAATTAACGATATTTGGCTGAACTACACTAGCAGCAACCTTTGTGTCTTAAATGGTAGGATTTCTGTTCTTTAGGGCATGGAATGAACAATGATGCTAAAGCATATATGTAATTTTCATAGGGTTATTTTAATCATTTCAAAATTTTATTTCTCTTATTTAAAAATTGATGGATATTTTTGTCCTTTCACCTGTTTATTTCGGGAAGTTCAGATATTACAATAGTGCTTTAAACCTCTCACCAAAAAAAATATATACTAAAGTGAGACCACCCAAATACAGGATACTATACTAAAAAATAATTTAGAATTTAACACTGAGAATTAAAAATATAGATTCTACTACAGTGTAAAAAATAATTTAGAATTTAACACCGAGAATTAAAAATATAGATTCTACCAGATATTACAATAGCCCGGCCCTGCACCTGTCCAAAGCAGGGTTCTGAGCTTTCCAGGCCAGCCGACAAAATCCTGGATAGGCGCTGTGGCCCAGAAGAGTCCTGGCTAGGGCAGCTAAAGAATGATCAACGACACTCATAATCTTGTGATTTCACATTTCCGTAATGGACAAGGCCCGGATAAATATTAACAGGCCTAAAATTATCAACCCTTCTAGGCCCAATATGTTATAGGCCCTGGGTTCTAGCTCAACAGCCATGCATCATTCACTGTCATCTCTGTATAGGCAGGTTTCAGTTAGAGTCTGTAGATGAAATTTTAAATTACGTCACTTGTCCATCTGGGCTTCTTGGTATTCATGCATTTCGCTTGAAGCCCAGGTTGGAAATGCCTGCAACAATTTTCATTATATTAGCGTTCGTTTCTGGATCTAGAGGGGGCCTTCCTCTTCTCTATAGGTATGCAAACGGATTGGAATTATATTTGAATTTCATCTAATACTGTTAATATTAGATCTGATCTGATCAAAATCTGACAGGATTTAATTTGAATTTGAACTCTACCAGTAAATTGAATTTTTTTATCTGATTCGATTTGATTTATTTTCTTTAAAAATTAATAAATTATTAAAAAATAAAAAAATATTAATTTAAATAAATAAATAATATATTAATTTTTTTATCTGACAGGATTTATTTGTATCATATATATACATTTTTTATAAATAAATAAATAATATAATAAACTTATAAATAAATAAATAATATTGGATCGGATAAGGGTGATTCGAATTCGATCCGATTTCTGATAAGATCTTATTATCTGATTTGATCCAATCCAAATAGGGGTGATCCGAATTTAACCAAATAAGATCGGATCTCGAGCATGATCCACTTGCACCCCCTACTTCTCTGCCAGTTTGAATTATAACAACTAAATCCAACTTTTAAATCCAATCGGTACATTAGCTGAGTGACCCCAACATATATGTGGATTCGAGTCCAGCTATTACCACCTTCGAGAGTAATACTGTATTGTGTTAAATACCAAAAAAAAAAAAAAAAATCCAAGCTTTGGTCTCAAACTAGAGGCCTACACTAGAAAACCCAGGCATAACCTAACTTCGGGTTGGAGTTGGGGTTTGATTGAAATTTTCAATAGCCAGACCATGAATTGAACCTGGCCCAAACCCAAGCCTTCATGAACAAATATACATATATTATATATATAATTTATATAAATAAGTTCTTTGTTATACATATATAACACAGGAAATGCAAATGATACCAAGTTATATATGGTAAGGTTGGTCAAGTCAACATCTCAATTATTTGGATGCAGATTCTCGGTTCTGATGTTTGACTTTGACCATCTCAAAATTTCACAAAACTGGCATCAAACCCATACTGGGATGTGCCCAAAAAAATTATGCATTAGGCCAAGTATGAAAGTGCTTAAAAATAAGTGATAATTCAAATAAATATTTATTTTAGGCCAGGACAATATCAATAAGCACTTCTTTCGTATTTGAGAAATAAGTTTAAAGTGTTTATTTTGAGAATAAGTGCTCATCCAATAACCTAAAAACTTCAGTTTATTTGTAAGTGTTTATACAATAAGTTCTTATTTGAAATTTTACTTCCAAAGCACTTCCTGGATATATTTTGAAATACCAATGTTGCCCTTTACTCAAAGAACATGAGGTTTTCTCTATTTGGTGAAGGTTTCTTCAACCAAACAACCACTATATGTGGCCAGCCCTGTTAATCGTTTTTTCAGTGAATAGCAGCTTATTCTTCTTCGTAAACATTGGGGATTTTCCAAGACTGAACCAAACTCGTGCATCCAGTTTGGTGAACTTTCTTCTTTAATCTGTCTTTACGCTTTCTCATTTTCAACGAAACAATGAACATGGAATCTAGCCCTGTTACTCTTCTTTTTTTTTTTTTGCTGTGAATACCAATTTGTTCTTATTCCTAATTTGTCTTTTTAAATGATGAATAAGTGCTTATTGGAAAAAAAGACCACAAAACGTCCAATATGAAATAAGTGCTTTTTTTTTTCAAAATAAGCATTCGAAAAAGCTGGGTGTCAAATACAGATAAGTGCTTGTTTGAATAAACACTTTCAAATGTAGCCTAATATGATGTATTTTGAATATTTATTGTACATTAAATCAAAATGTCGAATAATCATGTTAAGAGATCACATGATTTATATATTTTTCATTGGTTTGGGTTATATAGGATCTAGCATCTAGGGAGGGATAGATTTTAGAGAACAATAATAATTTCATATTCTTATCAAAACCCACTAAAAGAGATAAATAAAGCATGGTGTGCTAGTGGATTTAAACTTTGTATTTTATTTCCATTCTTAATGAAAATAGTTTTTATTTATAATATTTTTTCTTTAATATGATAAACGTATAATATTTGAGATATGCACAAATTTGTTTGAAAAATTTCTGTATTTACTAAAATTTTTTATCTCCCTCTTTTTTTGAGTTTTTATTATATTATTATGACCTCATGTATTGACATATTTGACTTGAAAGAAAATACAAATACATTTTTGTTTAATACTAAAAATTTATAATATTTGAGATATGTCAAAATTTTTTATTTTTCGCTTATATAATTCTACCTATTTTTTATTATTTATTATTTAGTTATGACATCTTTGACTAACTAATTTTACCCAAATGATTGGACCGTTAGGGTAACTTGTGCAGATTAGGCCAAGTTTGTGTTCAACCTACGCTCAACCTTATGCATTGAGCCTAAGGCCTGAGCCCAAAATCAAGCTTAATTCTCCAACCAGGGCCCAACCTGTATTGAAATTCGATGCATTCAGGTTGGATTCGCGCTTGGATTGGTCAGTATCCCCTTGCTAAAATTTGACATAAAAGATGACATAAAAGCTGCCAAGCCTAAACTCAGCCAAGTTTAACTGGGTGTAATCTCGCGTTCAGCCTGAGTGGTAAACTCAGATATGACGTCAGATTGGACCAGGCATGGGCTGGAGGATTCGATCTTAGTGTTGGACTTGGGTTAACCCTCAACCCGACCCAATCCATCCGAGCTGCACCCCTAGCCAAGTCCCACGTTAAACATGATCCATCTAAAAGTGTGCTTACACACAAAAATAGAACAAAAGACACAATTATATATTTTTTTCATTAAAGTTCAGTTTGGAAAGAATACAAATATAAATATGTACAGTGGAAATATATACAAAATACAAGATTTTACACTCTACAATTTGTATTTATACTGCGTCCAAACTGAGCCTAACTGATTTCTGCATTATTTCTTAGTTTTTATAAAGTCATAACAAAGCCTTTTAACCACCATCTGAAACATATACGCTAAAAATGGAGTATTTACCTTGAAAGTGCAGGTTGATTTCTGGACCCATTTAGGAGGTATTGGCCAAAGTGTATGGTTTCTTTATTTTTTCTGAAAAACAAAACCAATTATATTGCTGAAACATTTTGGATTGATCAATACAAAACATTTTTTGAAACATTTACGTAACAACACATATTTAGAGGTGTAAAAAGACCAGGATGGTCAAAGGTTTATGGCCAGCCCAGCCCACAATTTTGGCATGGCCTGGCCCGGCCCAGCCCACATACATACATATATACCTTTTATAAAGAAGAATTTATTTTGTCATCTAAAAATAGTAACATAATGACTTAAACTGAGTGGAAAATGTTCAAAGGCATGGGTCTATGATTATTTATTCCAAAAGTAATTCTAATACTTTTTTATATAGAAAATAAAATTTACCAAATAGAACCAAATAGAATGATTGTTCATATCTTACTAGGTGACAAATATATTTTTGTCTATATTTTCTTTTAATTAAATTTGTTCAAATGAACATTATTATCAAAGCTTTCATCTTCCACTATCATCTAATGAAAAGTCAATTAAATAAATGATTACAATCTATGAAGAGTGAAATATAAATTACAAGATAAGTTTTAGTAAATCACACTAATAAATTAGTACCATGGATTGGTGGGGTGGTAAAACCTTGGACAGACAAGCGTGAGGAAAATGGTGAAAGTTATTATTGACGATAACCAGCATTCAGCATCGATTTAATTACATTTTGAAATTGGATTTGATCCTCACACATGACAAAACTGTACTCACGCCGTTCGCACAGTTCCTTGCTAGGTTAATATCAAGGTCGTTATCAAAATATTTTTAATGATATGATATTATGCCCATATTTTAGTAGTATCATATGTTATTATCAGAATGTATCATATGATGTCTAAGATATTTATAGATGTTGGTTGCCCCAATATTTTAATATTTAAGTACAATAAGTAATTTTCCAAAATGTCTTTTTCAACTTTTTGCAAATAATTGTTGTCCCGAAAGCCCGAAACCAAACCCAAGCCTGGACTTGTATTTCAGCCCTGTGGTCCAGCCGTCTAGGTCAAACAATAGGCACTAAGCCCGGCTTAGCCCATGATTGTGCTATCTAGATCTAGCGTCAGGACTAATGCTCTAAACCGATCGACCCAGACCAAAGGTGGATTTGGTATGGCTGAAAAACCTGGCCGGGTCTCGGGGGGATTGCATACATATTGCATGTGGGTTTGTGTTTGTCCTCAAACCTTGACAGAACCTACACTAGTTGCTACTTGCTGCACAGGAATGACAGGGCGGTGTAGATGTGTTCACATCTAGAATATGCACGCATAAAATTTAGCTACCCCAGAAATAATAAAATTATTGAAAGCAAAAAAGTAAAGAATGACAATTGATGAACAAACTTACTTTTGAAAGAGGCAATACAATTCATATATACAACATCACATCACAAGAGTTGCACACTCCAGGCAGGCATGAAGGTGAGGAATAAGAGAGGCATGTCTGTGTAACACAATAAGGAACAAACACTTAGAGCAAGCTAGTCAATTCCAAAAGCATCATATCCATCTATGTCAATTGGACCCCTCCACTGCAACAATTGAAAAGCTCTCATTAACACGAGGCAGAGAGCCAACGCATTCCCACGGCCATCATCCATGTGACAGGACGACCCTTTGCCTCACCTGCTGCATCTATTACCATTATGCCATCTGTTCCATTCTTTCCTTTCTCAATCAATCTCCTCTCTACTCATTTCCCATTGCCCAGAAGAGTTCTATACCCAACTGTGCCTCTCTGTGTGTCACTTACACATAATCAAACTAATCCCAAACTGTACCTCTCATTGCTTTGCTTTTATTCTCCCTTCTCCATCCTCAGCCCAGTCCTCCTCCTACATTATATTAAAGCTGTTCCATTTTCCCTTTTTTTTTTGTGTGTGTGTGTGGGGGGGGGGGGGGGGTGGATTTTGCTCTTGTAATGATACTAAATATCAAAACCCTAATTACTACAATATCCGACCCATTTGCCATTTGAGGAAGAAGAGTACAGTAACCATTAACCAATCAATCAATTAGCTTTCTAACTGGGGTTGTTCATCAATTAGCTACTGAAGGGTCACTGTTAATGAACATGATGAATAATCATCATCTCATGGAAAGACCACCAATTACTGGGATACATGCATCAAGGGGAAACTTTCTAGAATATGGGGTATTCGAAATTCTTCATTGAATGGTGTTCCATTAATTAAATTCAATTCCTCTTTTTCTTTTCTCTCCCTCCACAAATGTTTAGACTAGTTAATGGCTGAGTCTGCAATGATAGTTCATATCTCTAGAAAGGAAGCTTGGGGTTCACACCTTTGGTACAAAGGTGGTAGCAGGAAATGAAGTAGTGAGAGGAGTAAAATGGAAGAGTATGAGTTAAACCAATCGATTCCCTCAACTGTTATAGTCATTTCTCCCCCCCCCCCCCCCCACCAACCACCATCAACCATATATAAAATAGAAGAAAACCCTAACTAACATAAAATTATGAAGTGGTAAGAAGTGTTGTTATTGGATTAGGAGAGAGATATTTGGCAGACAGTCGATGTCAAAAGAGCTGAGATCCTGATAGGTCCCCCAAGGATCTCCCTTTTGCTGCTTACGCTAAGCTTTTCTTCACATTCTAGTTTTATTTTTCATTGGGACTGGGAGGACTGAGGAGAGGTGGGGAGTGGGGAGGGCCGTAGGGACGAGGGATATAAAAATTGTTGTTAAGGGGCACCGCTCAGCCTCACCGCCTCTACCTTGTGAGGAGGCGCTTTTTGGTGGGACCTACCTGAGTCGAATGATGCGGTCCGCCGCATGATTGGAGGTCACTGCCGACCCACACACCTTCTGACGTGGACGACACGTCGACATCACTCACCTCTGGCTCCTTGGCTTAGACTTGGAGCCCTCCAACTCCAATGACGTCCAATCTTCATCCCATTAATTTTAACGTGAAGCAGAGAGATGGGGTCCTTTGCTTTCCACAGAATTGCTTAGATACTCCCTTCCAATTCCATTACCATGAACATGAACCATGATGCAGTTCGACCATGGTGCCCTGACCCAGCTGAGATTTGAGATGGAATAAACGATCTTTACTCTTTACTCATGAACACGTGTACAAGATGATTGAACATGATCGATGGTGGGCTTTGGTTGGAACCCACCATCGGATTGCACTTCCATTGAGGGTACGGCCCACTTTCTCATGAATCTGGACCATTCAATCATTGGGCCACCTCTCAGGATTGGCATGATAGCCCAATGGTTAACACAGTGGGACCCTCGTTAAATCATTCATATAATTAACCATTGGCTTGTGGCCTTGTGCCTCTGCCTCGGCCATTTTATAAAAAATCCCATGATTTTATCTTCATTTGGCAGTTTTAGCAAGTTATTAGCTCATATGAAGCTATCGATGATTAGGTTAAATCTTATCCAACGAATTCCGTTGTGCAGGCTACTGCAGAGGACCAGAGGCTCTCTTCTGCTGCTGCCACTGTTCTATTTCTTTGGAATGAAACGCCTGAATGCTTTTGTTTGAATGCACATAACTAGCCGCTCCCCTTTTCATCAATGAAATATACAAAGAATGATATGCACCAAAAGCTTCCACCCATTAATGACCCACTATCTGCTGCTATTTCTCCTTTTTATTTTCCTTTTCTTTGAAGACTTACTTAAAAGACAATTCATTCACGACTAATGCTTAGATTACAGCCTATGATAATACAATCAGTTAAAAAGGCGGAACAAAACGACTAGATCTAAGAATAAGAAATAAGGAATAAATTAACAAAAGAGCAGACCAAGTAAGAGAAGTGTGTAATAGTAATACTGAGCATACCACCTGCACAAAGTAAATTAATAAGTATACACGGGGTAGTAAGTACAGTGCAAAGCATAGTATAATTAATATACACGGGGAGACGGGACAAAGTAAAATAACTGAGTTAGTTAGTGGTTTTGTTACACGTGTAAGATGGTTGAAAACGAAAAGCAAGGCCAAAGGCAAAGGAAACAATATTCCATTGGTTGATTGAGGAGATTGCTTTGGTTAACAAGTGTCAGTGCGTCTGGAAGGAAAATATCACAATCAAATGATGCATGGAAACACCGCCCAATTTCACTTGCATCCTTGCCAAACAACGCTTCGCAAATTGCTTTGCCTGTAATCATGTAATAAGGTTGAATTGAATGGCTGCAGCCCAGGAGGAAAGCTCTGGATTCATTTCGTCGACGTCAATGACCACCCTTCAGCCTTCCCTGTCCAGCCAACCGATCAACATCCGAGGCTTCGAGAGGGAGTCCTTCCTCCTAATTGGAATGGAGGGTCTCCGCGCAACCAATCGGGACTTGTGGCACTGATGCGCGCGTCACATCTGTGAATTCCACAAAGCGATCGAGTGCGCTTGTAACGACCCATCGCTGATTATGCATTTGCATTGCTCCTTGTTAGGCGACTTGGGACTTCAGTTGCTTGAACTCGTTCTCGTCTAGCTTATTGTCGTTGCTTGTAACGAGTAATTAATCTGGGCCACCAACATTTCTACTGGCCGGCCCTGGACCCCTGCTTCTTCAGTTATCGAGAGTCCGGGACCAATTTTAATTTTACTTGTGAAATAACAAAAGGATTTGGTGCCAAAAAAAGTTTGAAATTTGGGCTACTGAGGCATTTCGTCGATCAAGTGGGGGACCTATGACCTATCTTTTATTTATTTGTTCTTCTTGTCTCTTTGCGAAAATGGAAGGGTGGCATGGATATTATATATTGGATATTTCATATTTGGATTACTTACTGCTCTGCTCTTTGGGGCTTATAATGACGTATTTCCTTTGTTTATCTTGTACGTAAAGTACTATGCGTCTCCACCAACCACTTATCTACACGTGGCACTACCTCTACGCATTCCTCGCTTTCTTTCTACAGTTCCTTCCCTGAAATACTTGTCGACAAATCATTTTGGACCCCCTACAAATCCCGTTTTTAATTACGTATAAACCCCTTAAAATTGACCACAGAGCTCTCTCCCTTTCTCAATGTTCATGGAGTTAATATCGTCATTGCACATTTCATTGTGGGTGGGTGTTTCTACCTTCTTGTCGACTAGTTCATGGGTTTCCGTCAATTTGTTTTCACGTCCTGAGCTTTTCTGTAAATTCGCCTCCCAAACCGCAAAAGCGAAGCCGGACGACCAGCCATTTTGAGCCGACAGCAAATACGGAAAAGGCGGGGGCCGGGGGGACTCGGCATGGGCGGGCGATCGTTTGGCGGTGACACGTGTATTCATCAAAGACAAAGAGGTGTCCACTAACGTGGCAGCCCGATCTATCAGAGTGTCGGACGACGGAAAGTGAAGTCGGAACTCCTACCAAAGACATCCCTAGTCCCTACCGAGAAAAGTAGCATTTTCAAACAAGCGAGAATTTGACGAATAACGATACGAAAATCGAGGGCTTTCTATACAAATACAATGCAACGATATGACTTAGATCTCCCATTCAATCTACGGTGGGTAACGGAGCTACGTCGCCTATATTTCAAAGAAGCTTAAACTCCTCGGGCTACAAGTGGATCCGACCCACCCCGCCCGGCTAGGTCCTTAGGCCTTAGCCGTTAAAATACACGTTGTTGTGTAGTAAAGCGTATCCGGTTGTTATTCCCAGAAAAAAAATTACTATATTACCGTAGAGTTACAGTTATTATACACGTACAATCGAAAGGACCCACCGAGAAAGTCACATGATTACCTAATTAATCTTAACCGTCTGAGATATCATCAAGTGCGTCCAATGGTGGCAAAGAGAAGGAGATCATATTTCGTCTGGTTGATTACTAGGGTAATAGTGTAGATCACGAATCACGACGCACATTAGATGATCTGATCTTTTGGGTGATTTATCATGTGATGTGCAGGAAGGGAGGTATAGGAGATATTTTATGTTGAAGGATGTGAGAAATAAGAGGAAGAGAAATTGAAGAGAGAGAGAGAGAGAGAGCTATGGAGGAAGCTAATGAGGTGACGTCATCCACTGGGACAGTCCTTCATACCATCAACCCACGCGCAATCGAGCGGTCCTCACCTTCTTTTTATAGTCTTGGCACCTCTCTGTCTCGCTCTCTCCCTCTAACGGAATTTCTCGTTTCTCCCACCATTCCCTTCTCTACTTTTGCTTCCTTTGTCTTGTTCTTCTTTCTACTTGTTCCGCACCAGACAGACCAATTAGGCAACAGTTCCTCTCGCTCTCACTCTCAGGTAAGCTTTTTCCGTGCAACAATTTTCATGCACAATACTATACTCTATAGTAGTTTCTGCTCTATAGATATAGATAGACCCTTTCTCTCATTTCTTGCTGTTGATTTCCATTTCAACTCGGGTTTCCGTTGATCTCCTTCCATTTTTTCATTGTTTTTCTTCTCGATCGATCGATTCATCTGTTCTGAATTTAAAAAGTTTTGCAGGTATTTTTTTTCTTTTATATTTTCTCTGGCTTTTCTTCTTCATCTACTTTTTTCAACAAACACTACTGCAGCTTTACGAGGGCTTCATCTCTCTCCCTCTCCCTCTCTCTCTCTCTCTCTCTCTCTCTCTCTCTCTCTCTCACGCACACACGAGTATCAGCACATTATAAGGAAATAGTTGATATTCTCTCATTTGGCAGCCCAAGTAGGCAGTTCCTCTGATTTTGGGTAATGGGTAAACATGACTCCATTGAAAAACAACTATAGCTCCAGAAGATAGATGGAGAGAGCTTATCTTTTTTCATCAATGTATTAACAATGCTGATTTTTCCCAGTTATTGAGTGGACGATCTATAGCTATAGGTGCACCAAATCCATTAACAATAAAACTTGGAAGTGGCCAGAAGTTGACAATTTGGATGAACACAGACAACCTCTCTCCTTCTCTGCCTGTGAAAACTTTACAGAATAAGTTCATACAATCTAGACTCAATTCGGAGACTATTTAATGATTAAAGCATAGGTAATAGCAAAGGCCTTTCCATAAAATTTCTTTTCCTTAGGTCAGCATTTCTACAGTCAACCAAGCTCAGAGGTCAGATGTGCCAAGGAAATCCTAGACAAAGAGACAAAAGGGTCAGACTCCATTTCCTGCAATCAGACATCGGACCGTGCAGAGACCCTTGGAGTGCTCTCTCTTCTTTTTTTTTTCTCCTTCCTCTCCTGTGGCAGGCTTGATCAAAAAATAAATAAATGGCTACTTTCTTTTTGCCCCCTCCCCCTTTCTCCCCTTGAACCAACGCGTGCTAAATCTTGCTAACGTCAGCCACCTTCTTCATGGCTAGTCGGCTTTTCTACTCTCTCAACTTTTTGAGTTCTCTTGTTGGGGTTGTTTCTCTTCTCTGGCCTCATCTTTCAACTCTTCTGCCAATAAAGCTTTGTAGTCATGTAATTTGGGCCTTTCTAATAATGCTTTCGCTATTGCTAGGATGAACTGCTCGGTGCCCAAGAAAATTTCATTGATGAACTTGTATATTTGAAAAAAGAAGATTAAAATATTCCTGATTGAAACCTTTCTAATTTTTAATATTGAATTCATGCTTTGTTTGTTCTGTTTTCATCTTTTTTTTCTTTTTTTTTTTTTGGAAAAACAATAGTTGGGTTTTTACTAACTTGTATGGCTGCAGCGTAGTGCAGTGAGAACTGGGAAATATATCGATATCATTAGTGGTGTCAATTATACATTGTACTTAACACAGTAATACCTTCCTATAAAATGGTTTATTCTGTCCAGCAGACAACGAAAATTGGAAAGAACAAATGTATTGAATTTTTAATTTTTGGGTGTGCTCTATCCTAATATACTAAACCAAACCCAGTTCTTGCTGAATCATTCCCACCATTCACCTTCAGTAGACAACATCATTAGTAAGGACCGCTGCTTGTCTGTTTCTTCAGACCTGAAATACAGCCTGAGCTCTAACTTCTTCTTGGATTTTAACAAACCAAACATTCATGATTTAGGTTTTCTTCTCATTTTTCTCTTCCTCTTTTCTAACAAGAAATCATCATAAGAAAAATGGGCCTTTGTTAAAAATCGCCCTCATTTCCTCTTAGAGACAAATGGTAAGTCTCGGTCTACACCAAATGAATTGATGGTTATCTTTAACATATGTCCTCTACTGATGTGAAGGTTCGTGACTTCATGTTCAAATTTACTTCCTTTTCCTTTTTTTCTTTCTCCTTAGTTTTCTCTTCTGGTTGCGGGTTCTGGGTTTTCTCCCTGCTTTGCCTTTGTTATGATTTAAAGGTGATGGATTTAAAGCGTGGTGCCTGGTGGTGATGAATTTGATGCAGTGGTTTTGGCAGTAGTGGTGATGGAATCGATGGAGTCATGCGTTCCACCAGGTTTCAGGTTTCATCCCACGGACGAGGAACTGGTAGGATATTATCTGAAGAAGAAGGTCACCTCGCAGAAGATCGATCTTGATGTTATCAGGGACATCGACCTATACAGAATCGAACCATGGGACCTGCAAGGTACGGCATCTTAAACAGCTCAAAATCTATTCTTTTGTCATTAGGGTTTCCATTTCATCGAACCATGATGTAGCTAAAGTGAGATTCCATCCCATAACAAGAATGACAGCAGGATCTTGCACAAAAAGCAGCTAACTTGCACCGATTGGATCCTAACTGGAAGATTTGAACCTGTTTCTCTCTGAAGTTATCTTTGTGTTGAAGTTACAGTTTGCCCAGATCGCATGACTCCGGTCCAGCAAACAAATTCATGTTAGAACATTTATAGAAGAATGGATCGAAATATAACGCGTGATGTGTACAGCTCATGTTCATGGACTCTCACTGTGAGATCCACAATCAATCCATTGACCCCATTTAATCCATTTGGGTGCTGGGTCAAAAATAAATTCTGTATTCAAGAACCCAAAAAGGTTACCACCTTCTGGTGGCCTTAAATGGAAGCACTTTGCGTCTTCTGTTTTCATGCGCATGTTAACAGGAATCTGAATCAGTGCCAGCTAACTGACATCTAGAAGGAGAACAAAATCTCGATATAGGAGAACCTATGCTTTTTGTGACTGAATTATTGCAGAAAGCTATTTTTAAATTTATCTGTATTCTTCCGATTCTTGATTAACACAATGTAACTAATAACTGACAGAGCGGTGTCGGATCGGCTACGAGGAGCAGAACGAGTGGTATTTCTTCAGCCATAAGGACAAGAAATACCCAACGGGGACCAGGACAAACAGGGCCACCATGGCCGGGTTCTGGAAGGCTACCGGGAGAGACAAGGCAATCTACGACAAGATGCGACTTATCGGCATGAGGAAAACCCTAGTCTTTTACAAGGGTAGGGCACCCAATGGACAGAAAACTGACTGGATCATGCATGAGTACAGGCTCGAGTCCGATGAGAACGGACCTCCTCAGGCAAGAAACCGCCAAGTCCTCTCTCTCTCTCTCTCTGTATGTGTGTAGATTTGTCAGAATTCATATTATCACCTTTCTGCTGCTGCTAGCAGTGCTTCCACTGATACGCTAAGAATTCATATTATCATCTTTCCTGCTGCTGGAAAAATTAAAAAGTATAATTTTTGGTCTCCAGAGATTTATTGTTTTGGTAGTTTTGAACAATTGTCTCAAAATTTCCACTTTGAAAGATTTTATCCATGTCTCGATCTATGCATTGAGGCGGGATTGGAAAGAAGAGGTTGACAACTTCAGAAACGGCCCTAAAGCTTTGCTTGGAAGAACTGATTTCTTTCTTTGTTTCGGTTATTAGTTTTAGTTTTCTAAAGTTGAATATACTGAGAGCTTTATTATTCTTCCAAAATCGATTGTCATTAGATTCTGAAGAAATTTCACTTTCACTATCACTAAGTCAAAAATATCTCTCTTATTACCTTGAGTCCTTGACTGTACATGAATGAAGGGCTTTCTTCCAATTCCTTTGCTGCTATGTGAGCTTTATCCTAATTCAGTTTGTCAAAAGTAAACTTTTGCTTCTTCTACTACTCTTTATCAAACAGAAAATTTTCAAAGGGGAAAGTTTAGGAAATCCTTTTCAGCCTTTCCTTGGAAACTTTTATGTGCTTCTCAAGCATCTTTCTACTACAGAAAGAAGAACTAAAAATAACAGAGAAAGAATTGTTCGTTTCTTTTGCAGGAAGAGGGATGGGTCGTCTGTCGAGCATTCAAGAAACGAACGAGCTGTCAAACTAGAAGCAACGAAGGGTGGGATTCGAGTTACTTCTATGATGAACCAAGTGGGGTTAGCTCCATTATCGATCCAATCGATTATATCCCAAGGCAGAATCAGAATTTTGTATGTAAGCAGGAGATCGAAGCCGAGAATCTCAATTTCCTGCACTCTGATCATTTTGTACAGCTTCCTCAGCTAGAGAGCCCATCACTACCACTAATAAAGAGGCCGATCGTACCATCAATGGTGCCATCAGTGAATAATGAGGAGGAAGAGACAATAAGAGGGTGTAAAAATTACACCGAGAAAGTGACCGACTGGAGGGCCCTTGACAAGTTTGTTGCTTCTCAATTGAGTCAGGAAAATAGATATGATAGTGAAGGGATCTCAAACTTTGGAGCTCATCCTAGTTCGGATATGGCTTTGCTTTTATTACAGAGTAGTAGGGAGGAAGGAAACAAGTTGATGAATGGGTTCTTTAATTCGAGCTCGGACTGTGACATTGGTATTTGCATATTTGATAAATGAATGGATGAGTGGAGAGAGAGAGAGAGAGAGAGAGAGAAAGAGAGAGAGGAGAGTTCTTATCACTTGCTTATTTTTCAACTTTTTGAGTTGGTGTAACTTTGGAACTTATAGTTTGTAAAAATATGATGAACCCTATGTATGGTTATGGTTGTGTGAAGAAAAAGAGAGAATAATCTCTCTCTCTCTCCGCAATATGTCATCTCCACCTTTTAATACTAGAAGTTGGGAAAAGAAATGAGGAAGGCTCCATACCTAGATATATATTGTCATCAGAGGATTTTGCTGTTACGTCGCTTATTTTGGACTGAGCGCGTTCAGCAACCTGGGATTCATTGAATATTTGTCCTAGATACTGCACCATGTACGTTGAAAACAAAAATAGCTGAAAGCGGGTTGTACTGTTTAGATATCACTGACCCGGACTCAAGCAAGCAAATATTGACTCGTTTGGCAATGTGCGTACTGCGTAAAACAAATCCTGTATGCAGTACAATTTTGGCAAAAGAGTACCATAGAAAGGTTATACGGTAAGCCAACTATGCTACCAAACTTGTCGTAATACAGAATTAAGTTGTATTAATAAAAGTAATTATTGTTGAATCTTTATTCAACAAAAATACTCATCATAAAGCTGCATTGACCATTGTCTTATCTCATTAACGACCAATTCAGTGGTTATACTTTAAATTTTAATTATCGTTCAATTAATAAATAATGTCTATTAATTTATGCTGCTTTTATCTAATCATGCATGGGTCCCATATAATGTATATAATCACTTAGGGTCTGTTTGGTTTACAGTCGGAATTCTTTAAAATTGGAATCGGAATAGTCTACTATTAAGTGTTTGATTCAGATGGGAATAAAAATGAGAATTAGAATCAGCAGAAATGAGATTTTATTCCAAGGAATGGCCATTCCCTCAAATTAGGAAATATCATTTCAGTAGGAATGGGAATAGGATTCCAATTGCGCCCAATCAAACGGTTGGAATCAAATATCTCATTCCAATTCTGGACCCCTATTCCTACGAACCAAATGGAGTCTTAATCAGTTTGTTTATTCATTCAATGCATTTATTAGAGTATGACTTAGAATGTACTAGAGGAATGCTGTTCTCTCTAATTAATTATATATTGTTCTCTTCTAAACTTATGCAATCCTATTTCGGTTGCAATTTATAATGCACTAATAATATCTCTTCTTGTTTATGTTATTTAGTATTGTTTTATCTATTTTTTGCTATTTTTTTTCTAATTTTGTTCTTATACATGTTTCTTTAAACAAGTAGTGACATCATTATAAGGCTCATCTTACATCATACCTTTATTTATAGTGGTTATAGATACTTTAATATTATTTTTATCATATTTAATTACTATATTTTAATTAAAATTTTAAATGTATATTGTGATACAAAATATTGAAGGGTTGGAATGATAAGAATCATTACAATGGCAATTATAATAATTACAATATTAAAGCTTGCACTAATTTTTCACAAGATGATATGTTAGAATAAGAAGCGTTGGCTTTTCTTTTCTTTTTTTTTTTTTTTTTTTGCTATTTGACACCACCATTATCTCTACCATGGTCCATTTCATAGTTGTTGTTGCAACCACAACCACATGAGGGGGGGAGTGAAGGGATCCTTGGTTAGTTCATCAGGGCATGAACCTAGAATCACTGACAACATTTCCTTTTTGTTTTTTTCTTTTTTGAAATAGGAACACATGATTCTATGATAGCCTCCAGCAGCAGGATCACACTTGACCTAGCTAGCATTTGACACTACAAACACCTAATATCTATATCATAAAGTGAACCTCCATATACATCAAGAAGTGTTCACTGATCAACTTTTATTAGATGTACATATTGATATAAACTTCCATGAAAGAAACAATAATCTTGGAATGAGAGAGAGAGAGACTATAAAGCTTTGTGTAATTTGATCCATTTTCCAAATTATAGTCAAATAACATCCATACAAGAATTATCATAACAACTTCCAATCTGAAAGATAGATCTTTAATCAATCAATCAAAACTTTGTGCAGTTAGATGCTGGTGTGTACCATCCATATTAACTTTCTTTACAGTAGAGGTACAGTTTTTAACTAGTTTGGGAGTGTAGATCCTGTAAATACTTAGAACATAAATTTCTTTGGTCCAGCCAAAATGTCCCCAACTATCCCTTTTATGAGCAAGCTTGGACAAGAGTAATTACTCTCATCTGTGGTCCAACCAAAATGATCAAGACTCGTGCATTTTCTAGTGTGAGGATTAATTAGAGAACCCTGACCAGTCCCCAGCTAACTTACACTATTCCCAATCCGGATTCTTCTTCAAACAAACTGGTCCAGAACAAAAGGAATAAATTCGGCTGCTGCAGGTCATTGCACTATATTATATACACCAAAAATAAAATCCTATGCTATATTAAGTAGCACCTTTTGCCGTTAATTAAGCTGCAACTTCTATGTGCATACTCCGGATCTCCTGCCCACAATAATTCTATCCATGTCTACCTATAAAATAATACCTTCGTGCATTGGAAACATCTCTCTGTACATATATGTAAGAGGATAAGATGTTCTTCATGTGTAGTTATGATGTTATGTAGGTAAAGTTGCCGTGGGCAGGAAATCCAAACTCCTATGTGCATAGGTGCAAAACTGAGAAAAAAAGGCACAACAATGCAGAGAGCAATTGATAATGGCTGTATTTTCAACCCGTCATTGATGCAGGAGTGGTGATATGGTCATAGTCCTGGTTCAGGTCATCCTTCAACACATTATATTACAAAAAACTGTTTGACTCGTCAATGATCAAATGGTTTAACCATTGATCCATCTGGTCTGTTCAAATGGGTTAGCTATTTCTCTGTATTATTTTAATTTTATTTTTTTTATAGTAATACCGTTACAGGTTGACTTAATGAAGTAAAAATACTGGTTCAACCTCTAAGCAAGATTTTAAAAAACCAGACAATAACACTTAGCCGACAAGTATTGTAATGATAGTTCAAAGAAATTTCGTTAATAATAATAGAGTGGAATAGTTATCCAAGGAGCACTAATATGTAGGTAAAACATGAGACATCAAGACATGTTGATTAGATTGCGGGCTAAGAATGGGGCAGCTTATTGTGTGTCGTGGGCCCCATGGTGGTCTAGCGTGCGCTATGCGCCTGCGTTGTAAATGCTTTTTTGGTCATTGGAGTGCATGCTTTCATGGACAATTGATCAATTGTTATTGTTATGCATTTTCACGTTCCTCTCCAGTCTCCACAAATAAAATGTATTTCTTTTTTTATTTTATTTTATTTTATTTCATTTCATTGGGTTCATTTCATATTTCACAACTTTCTCCCACTAAATGATTAGTCATCTATTATCCACTTTTATTAGATCCATTTAGTGGTCTACAGTCCTCATCAGTCACCTATCTACAATAAAAGAGTTAATATAATCCCCCAAATAAGACTTTCCTGTATAGCTTTTAAGTTTGAAGCTTGTAGTGAGTTTGGCCCATATATGCTCCCTTGCTTTCATGTGCTTTGTCTTCCTAATTCCCAGTTTCCCACTTCTCTCGTTTTTTTTTTTTTTCTTTTTTTGTTAGATTGGTGGGTTTTAATTTATGGGTTCGGGTCGGATCAATTGAACCCGGCCGGTTCTAGATTTGGGTAGGGAACTAAAAAGATGAACCATGAGTCCGTGATATGATTGGCCTATATATTTATGCTAGGTTGCTGATACCTTAAATTCTTGCACAAAAAAAATAAAAAGAAACATATATCATCAGGGCCAAGAAATTGATTGGGCCCATTACTTGCTGCTCTTTTCAATTGGAGATAGGAGCAGTTGGCATATATAATATCAAGTAGATAATAACAAGATAACATATAACAAATACCCAAACTCCTGGATCGAATATATCTAAACTAATATATATATATAATATATATATATATATATATATATCAAGTAAAAGTAGTGCCTTAGTTCATATTAATTACCAGGAGGTAGGCTCCTGGCTTGGTGGGAATTGGGATAGAGATATTTAGCATTTGGGGGCCAGCTAATAAAGTTGGGGTTGCTAGCATTAAGTAGTATGAATTTAAATACTTTTAAAGCAAATGATGTGGTGATAAAAAGAGTGATTTTGGTGGAGTGAGAGGTGGAGTATGTGGGAACATTGAATAGAGAGTTAAGGAGGAGGAGGGGTGGAGCGATGGTGAGGCAATGAGCACCATAGTTGACCAAAACTCTCTTTCTTTTGGTAAAACAATCATTCCTATGATGGCACGCAAAAACTAGAAACCCCTCTTAATGTCATGCCCTTTTCATGCAAGATAATGGACTACACAAATCTCTCTCTCGTGAGGAGCTACTTCTTCTCTACTAAACACTTTGATTTCTTCTCATTAAAAAGGTATAAAAAAGGGGAGAAAGGGCATTTTCTACTTGTCATTAGTACAAACTCCACCACCCCCCTATTCATTTTGTTTTCCCAATTCAGAAGTGTGAAGGTTGGAACGCCCTCTCTCTCTCCCATACAAAGGTCTTGGACGATTCCACCACCACCTCATCATCAATACCAATACTGTTACAGATTCTTCGTTGCCATCATTCTAATAATTTCTCATCTTCTTTGGCTTTTGGCAATCTACAACCCATAGAGATGAAGTCGATTTCAAGAGGCAAACAATGGGTACCCATAAAATAAAACTCTGAAAAGACAAACATATAATTAATGCAATAAAGTCATAAATCAAATATTCTGCATCTAGTACTTAAAGTTGTGTTTGGAATTGGTATAAATAAAGAACGATGTAAAAGTTTATATCGATTCAATTTTTTTGACATTTGAAATGAGTGTAAATGAAGATTGATGTAAAACTCTACTCCGACTTAAATTTATTAACGTTTAGGTAGAGTAGAGTTTTATATCATGGATTGATGTAAAACCTCATCAAGTATAAAGTTTTACATCCATTATCAATGTAAATACTATATTGATTTTATCGATGTATAACTTTACACTTTTTATCACGGTTTTCAAAATATAACGGTCACCTATCAAAAGGTTCAATGTAAAAAGTCATCAGCGTAATTTTACACTGGATCCAAATGAAGCTTCAAGTTAAAATTAATAGTATCCTAGCACCAACCAGTAACATTCCTTCTTCAATTTAACACAAATATAGATATATGTTGTCAAAAAATTTTGGCATGTGGCAAATGAGGTGGCGAGACCAGTGGAGTCTATATTTGTAATATTTAATTAGCAAATCTTGACGTCACAATTTCAAACCAATAATGCCTCTGAACAGAAATAAGATTCAGTCCTCACTCTGTGTTCACATCTACTAGCAGCAAAAGATTGTATCCGGTCTCCTCTAAACAAGTATTTATACATGGAGTTGCGCAATGAAGGCCATGCCCACATGGTAAACTAGGAACAGTCGTCTTACCAAAAAAAACACTAGAACAGTCGGATTATCCACGTTTTTACTGGAAATTTTCACATGAAGAGTAAATTAACCGAGTTAATCTGCTAATGGCCGTTTTATTGGTTGGACTAGGCATTAAAAACAAAAAATTAAGAAGCCCACCCTTTTTAAAGATTAAAATGAACAAAAATCCCCTATCCAGATCATATTACCGATGCCCGACGAAATTATTCCAGCGAAAAACGAACAGGTGGCCGGCGGCAGCAACATTCATTTGATAAACTTTCGCGTCCAGCAGCCAACAGGAACAGAAAACCAGATAGTCTACTGCGAGGGCTGGTTTCATGATTCCCTGAGACCAAGAAGTGCTCCTCTGTGAGTCTATCTAGGTGTGTTAATAGACCGGTTTTGGATTGGATTCCATCCAAATTAAAATTTATTTAAATGGATTGGACGGACCAATAAGATATATTGAATTTGACGGATTAATATGACATATTGGATTGAGTCAATATCTGATCCATTAATAAAAGATAAATATTAGACTGAATTGAACCAAATCCATTTGTAATAGATTCACATTGGACTGGATGGAACGGATTGGACCAAATCCATTCCAAGTGACACCCCTAGGTCTACCAACAAGGCAACAACTGAGCAGTAAATTCCCACTATATGCCATTAAATGCCCCCGTCTATTTGTCATCTTGAGTCGTACATGTGCCTTCGCGCTGGATTGGATTAACTTAGCAATTTAAAGCCTAAATGTGAGCATGAATTTACTGATCGAAGGAACTAAAAACAGCATGCAGCGAGACTTTTAAAACTATACAACCCTACAATCGGCCTAGGTAGGATTGGCTTCACCAAAGAGAACATGTCTTCGATTGATTTAGAGTGTCAGTCGTTTCAGAGTGAAGGCTCCTTCCGATTTAATGCTTCGGTTACTTCAGAGTGGAGGTAGGGTA
Organism: Nelumbo lutea; assembly: GCF_056320005.1. Lineage (NCBI taxonomy): Eukaryota > Viridiplantae > Streptophyta > Magnoliopsida > Proteales > Nelumbonaceae > Nelumbo > Nelumbo lutea. The sequence goes on along the minus strand of NC_142688.1, from coordinate 26,332,327 downwards.
CCTCAAGTTCAGAAGAAGAAGGGGAGTTCATTTTTTTCCGGAATAACAACGTCGGATGTCGGTTGCCCCACACATCACCGGTGATTTGGTCTGGCCAGGGTTTAGATGAGAGAGGAAAAGGAGAGTTCGTTTTTCTCCGGAATGACATCGTAGGACTTTGGTTGCCCCACACATCACCAGCGATCTAATCTGGCCAAGGTTTAGATGAGATCGGATCTACTCTTCACAAATAGAGTCTCACACGCGCATCCTACCATGCATTAGGAATATCTTTCTACTTATAAGTTATTGTTTATAGGAGATGTTCCCCATACACGATGGATTCCAACCCATAAAAAACTGTTAACAGAATAACTCCGTTACTTACCGTTAGTTTGTCTGTTAATGCATTATTGATAACGTGTTATTGGTGGATTCACGCTTCCTATGAACCTGTGTTCACAGGATGAGAACTCTCAATACTCTTTCAAATTTCAATATGATATGACATTGCATTATCTCGCCATGAAATTGGAGTTCTTCGCTCCTTCAATGAAGGATGAATATGTCTTCCGCGCCTCTTTACTGGTCCAAGTCAAAGAATTTGCCACATCGACGATTTATAATTAACGGAGATGGAATACGGTTCCCATCCGTTATCTATGCGATGGTCTTCTTCCCAACTTGTAAAAAGAAGTCTTCTTGTCAAACCAACAAAGCCCTAGAACATAATTCATCGGTGTTTATGACATTTCACCTATAGCCCTACATGGCCCCTTCTTTCACCATTTATTATGCCTTCCATAGTTCCTAATTTTATAGTTATTGTTAATGCAGAGGAATCAACTAAGGAGTTGGTAACCCAAGACTCACAAGAAGCCTTACTTCATGGTTCTTGTTCGTTGATTATAATAAGTTAATAACAAATGCAGAGAAATCAATCCAATAGTAATTTTATAAGGGTCTAAGCAACTCAATGGTTTAGAGGCAATTAGTGGTGATGAGGGCAGATTTGGCCCTCCAGTGGAATTGTGACGCGTGACACCTCATGCCAATTAAGTATGGTCTCTTGGCAGCTTGCCACAGGCAGTTCGCCACAGGCAGCTCGCCATAGGAAGCTCGCCACAGGCAACTCGCCATAAGCAGCTAGCCACAGGCAGCTCGCCACAGGCAGCTTGCCACAGTTTGCCATAAGCAGCTTGCCACTTGTAGAGAAGCTCGGTACAGTAGTATCGCAGGAAGATCTGTTGCCTGAAGATCCGGCCTAGACACCGACCTGCCGACTGACACGAACGTTGACCTGACGACCTGGCCCAGACCCTGACCCGCCGACTTGACATAGGCACCGACCTAACAACCTGGCCCAGACACCGACTGACGCAGGCGCCGCCCTGACAACCTGGCCCAGGCGCCGACTTGGCGCCTGACACAAGCGCCAGCCTAACTACCTCGAGGAGTTCACCACCGTACCCCGGTTCTGACGGGATGCGACGAGTCTTACCGTTTGGAGGCTTTTCACCCACCTAACCCTCGAGGACTCCGGTATATAAAGACCTCACCCCCCAAAGGGGAGAAAGAGGGAAAAATGTGGAGGTAATCCCTGCTCTCTAGTTCTCTCGTTTCTCCAATATTATTTTCAAAGCTCTCTACAATTAGAGTGTTAACTTAAGCGTTGGAGAGCCCCCGCCGGGAAAATACCCCCGGGTCCTCTGATTCAGCTCTCGCAGGTCCCTCAGCTCCCGCCGCCTACAAAGAGGAGGAAAAGATGGAGTTCCCACAAGTCCCTCAGCTCTCGCCGCCTACAAAGAGGAGGAAAAGATGTAGTTCCCACAGGTCCCTCAGCTCCCGCCGCCTACAAAGAGGAGGAAAAGATAGAGTTCTCACAGGTCCCTCAACTTTCACTACCTACAAAGGAAAGAAGACCACCTCGTGCAGAGGGCAATCGGGTTGCGCTGCACCAGGGAGCTCCACAAATCTCTAAGTCGCAGGCTGCCTAGTAGGGAGTTCGCCACCAAGTAGCCCTCCGCCAGGCAGTTCGCCACCAGGGAGCTCACCACCAGGCAGTTCGCCACCAAGCAGTTCGCCACCAGGGAGCTCGCCACCAGGCAATTCGCCACCCGGCAGTTCACCCCCAGGAAGTTCTCCACCAAGTAGCTCATCACCAAGGCACATCACCACCGGTTACATCAATTGGCGCCGTCTATGGGAAACACTACAAAAAGCTAAGTTCTCATCTTACAAAAGCTAAGTCCTCTTCTCCCTGAAAGCTAAATCCTCACTTTTTAGAAATCGAAGCTATTGCTTTATAGTTTACATCTTTTATGATCTCAAAGACTATGTAGGGAGCTAACAGACTAAGTAGCTCTACCAACCTTACTTTCAATTCAGATAATGCCTCATCAGTCCTCTCTGCAAGGTCCCCCCTACAAAGATGACCTCTTCGTGGCTTCCGCGGGAGTTGGTGGCCAACCGACTACATAGGTGTCCTTACCAGTCGAGCCTTCCAAGGCTCCCGTGTGAGCTAGCGACCTACAGTTGGTAGTGCTGCCCCTGAAGGTCGAGCTCCTAGTAGCTTCTTGTAGGAGTGGGTAACCGGCATTATGAAGCTGATACAGCACAATCATAGCTCGACACCTCACAAGCAAAGCCTATGGGCCACATTACTACTTAAGACCCAGTCGCCTCTCCGGCACGGGCAAAGTCAAAAAAGAGTAGACTACGAGTCACTCCCAAAGCCTACAGGCCACATTACTGCTTAAGACCCAGTTGCCTCTCCGGCACGGGCAAAGTCAAACAAGAGTAGACTACGAGTCACTCCTAAAGCCTATGGGCCACGTTACTGCTTAAGACCCGGTCGCCTCTCCGGCACAGGCAAAAGTCAAAGAAGAGTAGACTATGAGTCACTCCCAAAGCCTACGGGCCACACTAGGAATTAGATCAGCACTTACTAGCTCGCCGACTTACGGGCCAAAAGAAATCTACTCCCTTCGCTGAGTTACTCTCAGCTCGAGAGTGGGGGGGCAATTGATGAGGGCAGATTTGGCCCTCTAGTGGAACTGTGTCGCGTGGCACCTCATGCCAACTAAGTATGGCCTCTTGGCAGCTTGCCACAGGCAGCTTGCCACAGGCAGCTCGCCACAGGCAGCTTGCCATAGGTAGCTTGCCACAGGCAACTCGCCACAGGCAGCTTGCCATAGGTAGCTTGCCACAGGCAGCTCACCATAGGCAACTCGCCTGAAGCAGCTCGCCATAGGCAACTCGCCACAGGCAGCTCGCCATAGGAAGCTCGCCACAAGCAGCTGCCACAGGCAGCTTGCCTTAGGCAACTTGCCACAGGCAGCTCGCCATAAGCAGCTAGCCACAGGAAGCTTGCCACAACTCGCCATAAGCAGCTCGCCATAGGCAGCTCGTCACTTGTAGAAAAGCTCGGTACAATAGTATCGCAGGAAGATCTGCTGCTTGACGACCCGGCCTAGACACCGACCCGCCGACTGACACGGATGCTGACCTGACGACCTGGCCCAGACACTGACCCGCCGACTTGACACAGGCGCCAACCTGACAACCTGGCCCAGACACCGACTGACGTAGGCGCCGACTTGGCCGCCTGACACAAGCGCCAGCCTGACGACCTTGAGGAGTTCACCACCGTACCCTGGTTCTGACAGGATGTGACGAGTCTTACCGTTTGAAGGCTTTTCACCCACCTAACTCGCGAGGACTCCGGTATATAAAGACCTCACCCCCCAAAGGGGAGGAAGAGGGAAAAATCCCTACTCTCTAGCTCTCTCGTTTCTCCAATATTATCTTCAAAGCTCTCTACAATCAGAGTGCTAACTTAAGCGTCGAAGAGCCCTCGCCGGGAAAATACCCCCGGGTCCTCTGATTCAGCTCTCATAGGTCCCTCAGCTCCCGCCGCCTACAAAGAGGAGGAAAAGATGGAGTTCTCGCAAGTCCCTCAACTTTCACTGCCTACAAAGGAAAGAAGACCACCTCGTGCAGAGGGAAGTCGGGTTGCGCTGCACCAGGGAGCTCCACCATTCTCTAAGTCACAAGCCACCTAGTAGGGAGTTCGCCACCGGGTAGCCCTCCGCCAGGCAGTTCACCACCAGGCAGTTCGCCACCAAGCAATTCACCACCAAGGAGCTCGCCACCAGGCAATTCGCCCCCAGGCAGTTCACCACCAAGTAGCTCATCACCAAGGCGCGTCACCACCGGGTCAAATAATGAGGTACTTAGCCAAAAAAATTTTACATCAAAAAACATTGGTACATGGCCAGAAACGGTTACATCAAGTGGTTATTAGATATGTTAATGGCCGGACTTTGCCTCTTTATCAGTAGAAAATGTGCAAGCTTGAGACCGAGCCTAAACCTAATCCTTATATAAAGTCCGAAGTCCGATCTATATACAAAAATGTCTTATTTTCAGTGTATTTTTATAAATTAATATTATATTAATTTAGTAATAAATTAATAAATTAATTTGTATTTTCTAATAATAAATTAATATTTATTAATAATTTAATAAACAAATATATTATATATATTTATTATATATATTTATTATATATAACATAAGTACTTTTTTTATTATATGTAATAGTGTTGGAGGCTTGGGCCCAAGCCGGACTTATTTGAAAAAGCTTGAACTCGGTCCAAAAAATGATCGGCCCTAGTATTTAAAGCCTGAGCCCAAGCCCACGGGCCTAAAATTTTGTCCAAGCCTAGAAATAACGGGTCCATTGAGCTACTTGACGCATGAACAGGTCTAGTGGTTATGACTTCTATGTATACAGATGCATATCAATAATCACATTGATACACGCTGCATCAAATCAATAATTCTCCATAAAAATGTGATTGAGGTGAATCGAAGTTAGGTCACAAACACATTTAAAAGTCACTGCATTTCCAAACCAATAAGTCAAACTTCATTTTGTAATATAAAGTAAAATAAAATAAATTTTATTATCTTTTTTCTATTCACATGCAATTTAAATAAAAAACACATATTTATATTTAACAATTCTAACTAAAAATTAAAAAAAAAATAATAACAATAGTACTTAAAAATAGTATTTTATAAACTAATAGATAAATAATGTATCAAATCCACATTTATATAAAAAACATGATTTTTAATATCAAGAAATTTATATAAATAGAATATTGATAATATAATAATTATTTTAATACTTAAATTTTATAAATTTGAACATGATATAAATTTTAAAATTTTTATATACTTTTATTAGTTATTAACTAATATTTTAATTTATATTAATAAGTAATAATAACATACTTATTATTTACAAATAAAATAAAAATATTATATACAAAATATTGAAGAATATAATATTAAATTGAATCTTTCAAATCCACTAATCTATATTTATTTCAAAAATTAATTTTTTTATTTCATTAATTTTATATAAATAAAAATACTAATGATGGAATAATTATTTTAGTAATTAAAAACTATGAATTTGTATATGATATGCATCTTAGAAATTTTAACAAATTTGATATACTGTAAGTTAAGATTATATTTTTATAAATTATTAATTGATATTTTGATTTGCACTTGAAAATTTAATATTTACTTGACTTTTTCTTAATGTTAAAAATTAAAATAGTAAAATAAAAAAATAATCGATATGATAATTAAAATATAATAGGTGCATATGTTTAGTGTCTTGGACTCTTGATCGATGCATTATAAATAAAATTATGCACCATGGTTCATTAATCATAATATATTTCTTCATATATATCCTTAATCTTTTCATTTTTATGTATTTATATATTATTTTGTGATCATTTTGATCTTAAATTTAGTGTTATTAATATATTTATGAAATTTGTATAAATTTCCCTAGCGTATCCATGTGTTTTCATCTTTTTCGTCATTATCCATGTGTTTCCAAAGCGTATCCATATCCGTATCCGTATCCAAATTGACCAGTACGATACCCGATACCAATACTTTAATCATTGCTCAAGAATAAATCTACTAGATAGATTTTAATGAAATCTAAACAAAACAGAAATCCCCTTCATAGCACTCTAGTTGAAGCCTAAATGGGAGCTTATTGGTTGTCTATGTAGAGCCCACCTCAAAAAGTAAAGTTGTACTTCAGCCCCTCCTCGCCCACGTTGTTTAGACTAGAAATGGCAACAAGACGGATTCAGAGTGGGGAAGCCCCTCCTCGCCCTTGCCTCATAGACAAAATCCCCATCCCATCCCCAATGGTAGGGCAGGGCACCCACTCACAATCAGGGCCAAGAAATCATCAAATTTTCCCTACCTCGTGGAAACTACATAAAAACAAATCAAAACTAGAGATATTTTTTAATAGGATCATGAGAATTTGGGGTATTATAGAAACAAGATTATAGAATCCTAGGATTTTAGGAATTTAAGGAAAATCTAATAACATTTTAGAAGTTAATAATAAACATAAAGGTATTTTAATAATTTACCACTAGGTTCGGGGTAGGATCAAGATATTATATGTGAACCCTATCCCTGCCCTGTCCTCATTTCGGGACAAAAATGTTTCCCCACCCCTGCCTCATCCCTATTTAAGATTAAGGAAAACTCACCCCATTCAAGGTGGGGCAAACTGAGGCCCAGGTTTAATGGGAAAATTTGCAATTCCTACTATTGACTTCCCTTGAAAAACCTTGCTCAACTCAAAATATCAATACTCTTCATATGTAAAAGTTGCATGTCAAAAATTTCATTCAATAATTCAATCCATGAATAAATTGTAAATAACTCATTAATAGAACTATAAGTCCAATTCATTGATTCAAGTTTCACAAGGTGTACTTATTAATCATTTATTAATCATGTTAAAGACTTTGGCAACAATGAAAATGTTACCTATAATCTATCACAAGTTCACCTTTTTCCCTTCATGGTGCAGCTCCACGCTACATATTCTGAATCTAAGTTGATCCGAATCCAATTCCCCGCATATTAGGAATATTTCTCGTACATGTGTGTTAAATTCATGAGAAGATATTCTCACTATGCGGGTGAATGCCATTGCTTTTAAGGTGCATGTAGATTTTTGTGGGGAGGGTATATGGGTTCATCTAATTGTACTTAAAATGGCAAAAATTAAAACAAAAGAGTTCTAGAAAAAAGTAATTACTTTTAACTTATGCATATATAACAAATATATATATATATATATATATATATATATATATATATATATATATATATATAATATAAGATGTTAAATTTATTAATTATAAACTTTATATAATCATTTATTATATTTACATAAACAAAATTATATTACATATATATAAACTATTTTTTTAGTCGTACTTTGATTTTAATTAATCACATGGGGTTAAATCCGCATTAATCTAATTATTAATCAAATACAAGTAACATCCAAATGTTAATGTCAACTAGACCTGTTCATATATCATACTTCGATGTTGATTCATCTATCATGCTCTCGGAGTCCATTAGTAGTCCTATGTAAAATGTTAATGTTAACTAGACCTGTTCATGGGTCGGGTCGGGCTTTATCTCTGTATTAACAGAACTCAAGCCCAAGCCTAGCCCGGCTCGACCATCAGGCCTAGGTCTTGAAGAGCCTAGCTAGAAAATTGGAAAAATATTTCTCTTTTTTTATTCAATAAAAACTATTTTAATTATATTAAAATACTTCAAAACCTAAAAAATAATGAAAGATCTCACTATTACTTGAAAAAAAAAATAATAAAGAAAAAATATTATATATATATATATATATATATATATATATATATATATATATGTGTGTGTGTGTGTGTGTGTGTGTATTATTTTTATTATATAAAATATATCTTTATTATATAATACATTATCAAGTCAGGCTCGGGTCCGAGGTTTTAGGTCCAAGCCCGATCCCACGGGCCTGAAATCTTGTCCAAGCCCGACTTAGATCAGGCCGAGCATGGGTTGGCCCATGATCAGGTCTGGTGTCAATGTCCTACTCCCCATTCCTTGACCCATATTAGATCAGGTTTTTGTATGGTTCCTGATGGTCCGCAATCTGATGGCTCTCACTTGGCAGGTGACTCGGACGTCGAATTGGAGGTTTCCCTTGGCAGAGGCCGAGCTAAGCTTGGCCAAGCTAAGTTTGGTTGAGCTGAGTAGTTCTACAAAGGAGCAATATTAGAGTGTTCAGGCTGTTTTACCTAGGGAGGGCACCCTGGTGCTTAAGTCAACAAATAGTTTCTTGGGAAATTAGAGAGTATTAGAGTGCTTGGAAGCTTAAATAGTGCGAGAGCCGAATCGTGCGTACCTCTTGAAGTGGAAATGAGACCTTTATATAGGTGTGAGGGATTAGAGACCCTCTATAACAGGTTCAAGATTCCCAAAGGGCCATTTCCGCTAGGTTGGGAGAGAATATCTCCATCAATTACGTAATCTACACAGAGAGCTAAGGTTCGTCCCATTGATGTTGATGCAGATGATGCAAGTTGGCCGGTTTAATGGTCGAGTGTTATCATTTCAAAGATCTCAGTCTTGGTAACAGATCTATGTAATAAGTCGGCGAACACACCTTGTAGGTCACCACTTATACCCTACTTAGCTCGGTTGGCCGGCCAGGTCAGGGTGATATGATTACTCAGTGCCGAAGTGTCACTTTGATGCCATGTATCGTGATGTTATTCGGAGGACCAAATTACCCCTCATCAGTTCCGTTTATAAATTATCAACCCATCTCGTTTTCAAGTTAAGTTTAGGTTCTACATTCTAGTGTATATTATTTTTATATCTTACAATTATTAGGTATTTATATAAACATATGATATTTTTTATTTTTTTGGATTCTATTATTCTAATCTATAGTACTTTTATTAATACATTTGATCTTGTTACATCTCACATTCTCACTCCACCTGGCCTGATTTCATGTCCCGAGCCCAATACTGCACAAACGGGATTTCCTACCCACATTTCCTATCCACTCTCTACTCGTCGTGAATTGCAGCCATACATCTCTATTATGAATTGAGAGATGTGTGGTTGCAATTCACCATAGGAAATCGGGGTTCGATACTGCCCCAGCCCCAAAGGTAGACTCAAAGGAATTAAAAGTTGTCTACAGTTCTATTCATATTAATACCAGAATGTCAGATCCAAGGAAAAAGATATGAAGACACATTGACGCACCGAAACATAGAGGGCCGGTGGTTTTGAAGCAATTGCAAATTGAAGGGAGACAAATATTGAAAAGATATACCTTCAACTGTTCATTATACCTTGAGTTTCAATCTGTGATTGAGAAGGGAGACAAAGTGGTTGCAGATTGAAGCAATTGCAGACCCGACAAGAGCAACTTCATTTGGCTGAGTTTGGAAGGAGTACAAACGCAAATATGTAGAGTGCAAATTTTTATTATTTATATTATTTTGTATGTATTTATGCTATACATATTTGTAAAATAATATAAATTATAAAATTTTACACTCTACATATTGGCATTTGTACTATTTCCAAACTGTGAGCCTGGGAATGAGCTTGAAATATCAAATATACAAATCCTATGAAATGAAGCGTATGGAAAACTAAAACTTAAGTATCTTCATGATTTCGTAAATTAAAAAAAAAAAAAAAAGAAAGAAAAAGAATATAGAGGATTCTACAAAGCCTACATACTCACCATTGCCATAGTGCCAATGCCTTTCTTAAATGGTTCAGTCTAAGAGACTCAAAATCGTCGTTGTCGGCACTGCTACTGATGCCACTGCCATTACATGGCATAGATTTTACGACTTGGGTGAAGATCAAAGAAACGTAAAATTCACTTAGAAAAGCAAAAGAGAAGACACAAGAGTTAGGCCTAGCTACTATTAGGGGTGAGCAAATGGATAGGTTCTACCTGGAATAGAATGGAATTTATCTTAAACCGTTCCTACCCAATTTGTTACAGGGTAGGGTCTGGTTCTAAATTCTTGGAATTGACCCCCACTCAGGCCGATTCCAGGGTCTAAGAGTTTATCCTATCCAAACTGAGCCAATGAATCTGCCTTGGTGGAACCGGCCTTGGAATCAAATTTGTCTTGAAATAAACCCCCAGGCTCAGTTTGGAAGCAGTAAAAATGCAAATATATACAGCGTGAATACATACAAAATATAAGGTTTTGTACTCTACATATTTGAATTTGTACTCCTTCCAAATTCAGCCAAAAAAACTTTTGAGGATATAAAGATTTAAACCTAAGCACTCATGGTTACAAAGGCCATGATCTCACTTTACCATTGAGTTAAGTGATTTGATCATTTGTTTCCATTTTAATATTTGAATGTGTATAAAAAAAGTAATGTAAAAGTTAATTGATGAAGGGTGATTTGACCCGATCTATGAAACAGCGACACATGGACACTGACCCAACGTAAGTGACAGATCAGCATCGTCGTCCGGTATAGCTAAGTAAACCGGCCCTAAAAGCAGCTCGCCACGACGCGAGCTCCCGGTTCCCTGAGCTAACCCCAAAGGAATATTCCGAGGCAACTTCAGCTCGCAAGCTAAGAAAACCAACTTGCCCGAACTCCCAAGCGGACAAGAAGTCCCGAAGAATAGTTTACTAATGGCACTCCTGAAGCATTCCTAGCTCGTTACAAAGTAGCTCGCGAATGGATCGCACGAGCATTCCGCAGGCAGCTTCTATCTGACAGGCCGTACCGGTCAGACTGCGCCATATCACCTACTGACGGCGTAGTCCCTGTCCTTTTGGCAGTCTGCACCCACGTCTCTTAGTAAGTGGAGGCGTGCTTGTCACCTTGGAGACGAGTCACTCGCCCAGGTAAGGAGTACGCCCCAACGGCCACCTGCGCAGCCCTGGCAGATAACGGTTGCAATAGGAGATCTGGTGGCGGTTACGCCCAATCCCCTAAGGAGCGCCCCTATAAAAGCCCTCAGGGCAGAGGAGAAACTTCTTCTACAGAATATAGACTAGAAAATCTCTTGAGTACAAGAACACTGCACAACCTACACTCTTAGCCCTCGTCTTTCCTTTCATTTCCCCTACACAGTATTAGCTTAAGCATCGGAGTATTCCCACCAAGAAAACCTCCGGGAATCCTTCCTTTCCTCTTCTCAGGTCTCGCCCGTTGCCAGCAAGGAGCCAGTCAGCATCAGCTATGAGTGCCAGGATCATGCTACATCATTAAGTGTGCCTCTCACAATGGCACCTATCATCGCCCCACTTCCTGCTACAGTCGGGACAACCTTCACTGAACCTTCGGTCGTGCCCCCAATGGCCAGCCCGAACCAGCTGGAGGACCTGGTGCAGTGCATGAGGGCCATGCAGGCTCAAATGCAACAGTTTCAACAACTTCAACTCTACCAACAACACGTACTGCATCAGGTCTCCCAGTACGAGTACCAGCAGCAGTTCCCCCAGCTGCCCCTGCCTCAGCTTCAGCAGCCTCGGCTCTCGCCTCAGCGCCTGGCTTCACAGCAAGCCAGATCTCGCCACCAGAACGAGCACTCTGGCCGAGGAGAGGCCCCCCAAAACCTCCCAAAAAACCAGGCCTCCTCACATGGCAGACGGGAGAGACCAGCCACCCCGATCTCGCCGTAGGCGGACAGGTTGGGAGGACCCTGGTCAGGCAAGTCTACGTCGCCCCGGCAATCGAAGTTTGGAACCCCAATCCTGGAGAACCGTTCGAAATCCTAGCAGCAGACTCCATGCAAGCTCCTTTTGTCCGCAGCCATCTTCAGCGGACCAAGCTACCCCCGGCGCAAACAGTCCTAGATAACACGGAAGTGAGCAGCACAAATGTCGAGCCCGTCAGGAAGCAGAAGCGCCGACGCCGAGCTCGTTGGTCTATCACCCGCGACTTGCCCGAGCTCATGGGCAAAGAAGAGGTACGTTCAGCCGAAGCCAAAGCTCCCCTTCTCTCAGTCCCGTCCCCCCTGTCCTCCAAACTTTTGGCAGCCTCGATGCCCAAAGACTTCAAACTCCCTCCTCTTGATAAGTATGATGGGTCGTTCGACCCAAATGATCACGTAGACGCCTTTCAGTCACAGATACACCTAGCGCGAGCCAACGAGTCATGCATGTGCATGGCCTTCTCCACTACTTTTAGGGGAGCAGCCCGCACATGGTACCGAAACTTGGCGCCCGGGTCAATCAGAAGTTGGGCGCAGTTCGCACAAGCCTTCACGTCGCACTTCATCACCAGCAAGCGGTGCCCGTGAACTGAAGAAAGCATCTTTAATATAGCACAAAGGGAGGGAGAGTCCATCAGGAGTTATATCAAGCGGTTTAACGATGCTTGTATGCAGATACCGCGCCTGGACCCTGCTGTACGCCTGGTAGCGGCCAAGAAAGGCATGAAGCATAAGGAGTTCAAGTGGTACATGGTCGTCAACCAACCCGCGACCATAACCGAGTTTCTAAAACTTGCTGATAAATTCATAGCCACTGAAGAAGAGATCAACCAGAAGGGAGAGGGCGCATCAGAAAAAAGGAAAAGAGAAGAGCCACCCATTCAAGCAGACACCCGAAGAAAGAAGGAAACAGCTCGAAGTGCGAAGCCGGGTCAATTGTTCCGAGCTCCGACACCAAACCGAGCTGATTACACCCCACTGAACGCGAAGCAGGCCGAAATCCTGATGGCAATCAAGGATGCCCCATACGTGAAGTGGCCACCCCGTCTGAAGGGGAACCCCAATGAAAAAAATAAGAGTTTGTATTGTAGTTTTCACAAAGACCACGGTCACAGCACCGAAAGCTGTAAAAACCTTCGCGATGAGATAGAGGAGCTCATCCGTCGCAGATATTTGAGAAACTTTGTACAAAATAATAATAATAATAATAATAATAATAATAATAATAATAATAATAATAATAATAATAGTAGAGCAGGTCGGCAAGCGGAGCACGGTAGAGACGCTCCGGAATCCAGCAGCAGGCTAGTCGAACAACCGCAATGGCAGCCTCCGGAGGAGAGGCCAGTTCAAGGGAACCATCCACATGATAGTGGGAGGTCCGATCGTTGCGGGTTGCACCTCAGTAGCTGAAGACGGGAGACCCCATTTTCTTCACGGAAGATGACGCGCGAGGGGTCCACTACCCCTATGATGACGCACTCATGATAAAGCTAAGGATCAACGACTTCGAGGTCGGGCGTGTACTCGTGGACTTAGGTAGCTCGGCCGACATCCTCTTTAAAGCCGCGTTCGACCAGCTTCAGTTGCAAAGAAGTAATCTGAGGCATATGGACACCCCCTTAGTGGGCTTCAACGGAGAGGAAGTCCGCCCCCTTGGGAAGATAACAGTACCTGTAGAGATCGGCACGTGGCCTTGCGTGGTCAGATTCGAACATAACTTCCTGGTGGTAGCGACCCCCTCTTCCTACAATGCCATAATAGGTCGACCGATCACCCATGTCCTACGGGCGGTGGTCTCTACTTACCACTTGGCTATGAAATTCCCAACAGATTTCAGTGTAGGAGTGGCGTGGGGCGACCAGCTCGAGTCCCGCAAGTGCTACTTTGCCGCCCTAAAGGGAAAAACCAAGGTGGCCGACGGCCTCGAACTGGAACGACCCACAGAGCAAGGCGAAGAGCGAGCCGCGCCCACGGAAGAAACAGTCACGATCCCGACCTCAACAGCAGACCCAGCTCAGACGCTTCAGATCGGCGCTTTCGTCCAAGAGCCCCTACGATCCGAACTGGTAAGTTTTTTACTTTGAAATTTAGATATTTTTGCATGGTTCGCGCCAGAAATGTCCGGTATAGACCCCAAACTCATAACTCACAAGCTGAACATTGATCCTGTAGTTAGGCCCGTTAGACAAAAGAAATGCAACTTAGCCCCGGAATGGTGGAAAGCGGTCGACGAGGAAGTCGAGAAGCTCCTCGCAACGGACTTCATAAGAGAAGTCCAATACCCGAGCTGGGTAGCCAACCCCGTCCTGGTAAAGAAGGCCAACGGCAAGTGGCGCATGTGCGTCGACTACACCGACCTGAACTAGGTTTGCCCAAAAGACTACTTCCCACTACCCCGAATCGACCGTCTGGTGGACGCGACCTCAGGGCATGAGTTGCTCAGTTTCTTGGATGCCTATTCGGGCAATAACCAGATCAAGATGGACCCGGCAGACGAAGAAAAAATTGCCTTCATCACAGAGTTCGGCCTCTACTATTACAAGGTTATGCCCTTCGGGTTGAAAAACGCAGGGGCAACCTTTCAGAGACTTGTAAATAAATTGTTTGCACCGTTAATCGGCAAAAAAGTAGAATGCTATGTAGACGACATGGTCGTCAAAACCCAATTCTCATATGAATTAATACAAGACTTGCATTCTGTTTTTGAAATTTTGCGTAAGTTTAACATGAGATTAAATCCGAACAAGTGTGTGTTCGGCGTGACCTCAGGTAAATTCCTGGGATATATCGTTAACCGGCATGGCATTGAAGCCAACCCGGATAAGATTAAGCCATCTTAGACATGAAACCACCCCGTAAGTTGAAGGGGGTTCAGAGGCTGAATGGCTGCATAGCCGCCCTGAGCCGCTTCATGTCCAAATCGGCGGACCGCTGTCTGTCGTTCTTCAAGGCAATCAAGAGCAAAGGGTTCGAGTGGACCCAAGACTAAAAGCACAGCTGGACCGAGCTAAAGGATTGTGGGCAGACGAACTACCGAGTGTCTTATGGACCTACCGAACCACGAAAAAGACCGCCACGGGAGAAACACCCTTCAACCTCACCTGTGGCACTAAAGCAGTGATTCCTGCATAGATTGAAGTACCTACGTTGCACCTGGAAGCGTACAACGATCAAACAAACGAAGATGAGCTACGCACCAACCTCGACCTACTCGATGAAGTGAGGGACCTCGCGTACATTAGGACCGCAACCTACCAACAGAGAGTAGCTCGGTACTATAACGCCAGGGTCAAGAGGCGAAACCTCCGTGTTGGCGACTTGGCCCTTCGAAAAGTTATGGTGCCTGAGCCCGATGTTGGCAAGCTTGGGTCCAACTGGGAAGGTCCTTACCGAGTGAAACGAGTGCTCAGAGAAGGAACATATGAACTTGAGACCCTCGAAGGGAAACAAGTACCTCGGGCATGGAATATTGTCAACCTGAGGCAATTTTACCCGTAAAAATCCAGGAGCGGACCATGAGTCCCTCCCAAAGCCTAAGGGCCAAAATACCGAGCTAACATGACCTCGACACAAGAAGACCCCAGTTGCCACTTCGGCTTGGGAGAAATCCAGGAGCGAACCATGAGTCCCTCCCAAAGCCTAAGGGCCAGAATACCGAGCTAACATGACCTCGGCACAAGAAGACCCCAGTTGCCACTTTGGCCTGGGAGAAATTCAGGAGCGGACCACAGTCCCTCCCAAAGCCTAAGGGCCAGAACACCGAGCTGACAAAGACCTCGGCATGAAACGACAATGGCAAAGGCATGAAAACATTAAAAGCGTAAGTAGTTCGAGTATAAACCCCAACGAAACACAGTTCGTCCTGATACGTTGGTCGACCTGAGAAAAATCCAACCGATGCTTAGTTCGGGCATACGTTGCAATCACTCCGTGATATAGCACGCGGGCCTTAAACGTGACAAATCGGGATAACACCTACCAAAGAGCCCTACTTCAGGTATGTAACTTCAACAGTTCAAGTGATGAGATTGCTTTAGTAATAAGTAAAGTCCATCATACTCAGAAGGAAGAATTCATTCATTCATTCAAAAAAAATGATGATGAAAAATGAATGACAAGTGCAATAACCGAGCTAAACGAGCTCGGGCAAGGTTCCATCGCCATAGGGCACAACCACCCAACTGAAAAACTTGTGAAAGATCGGGTTTATGGCACCCGGAAGCCACGGAAGCCCAGAGAAACACCACCTCAAGAATATGCCTCCTCTTCCTCTAGAGAATCGGGCTCCTCTTCATCTGCCCGGTCCGCTGTCTCAGGAGACAGACCCTTCATAGTAATGTCATCAAGGTTGAGCCCGGAAAACTTCTTCTGAACCAGTCACAGGCAGAGCTTAAACCCCGAGCGGTATGAACCCGAACCGTACTTCGCCTAGAGGTCGTGAAATTCCTGGGAGTCTTTAAAATCCCAAACCGCTCTCTCTTGCTCAGCCTCCACCATTTGATCGAAGTTTCGGGTCCGATTCAGAAGAGTGGACTCCAATTCCCGCACCTGTTGCCTGACAAGCTCCCTCTCCCGTGCCATCCTCGACGACTCCTCCATGTAACGTGCGCTCTCTTCAGTAAGCCGAGCGATTTGAGCTTCTTGGTCATGAATGAGCAGCTCCTAAGACTCGCTCCCCTTCTCGCCCTGGAGCCTCTAGTTGGTGGCACACTGGTCGAGAGCGTCGACGCGATGGATGTGCGTCTGGAGAGCCATGGCATGAATGACAGAATTCACCTATCGGCAAGAAAGATCAGAAGACAGCGGGAAAGGGTAAAACAAGGGAAGAAGAAAGGTCACTTACCACCATGCAGTGAGCAAAGGCGAACGCGGATAAATCCCCGGGCTCCATGTTCCCCCACTGAGTGATTTCCTCATTGGTAACCGCTTTTGGGCTACTCCGACAGGCCACCAGATAGTCATTTACCCCTTCCCAATTCCCCACTGGGAATCGGGGGTAAGGACGGGGCTGAAGGGGATTGCCGGATGCCTCACCCGCCTGAGGGAGTTCGCTCCCCCCAGGGTTAGCCC
Organism: Nelumbo lutea; assembly: GCF_056320005.1. Taxonomy (NCBI): domain Eukaryota; kingdom Viridiplantae; phylum Streptophyta; class Magnoliopsida; order Proteales; family Nelumbonaceae; genus Nelumbo; species Nelumbo lutea. Next base: position 26,315,637 of record NC_142688.1, on the reverse strand, counting down.
CACTAGTCCCCTCAGGGGGGGGGGCATCGGAACCTCAGGCAAAGGAGAGGGAAGGACCGATTCGGCGGACCTGAACTCAGTGCTCCCCGAAGGCGGGGTTCGGTCACGGCGCGTCCTCTTCGCTTGGCGTCTCTGGCTGCTCGAGAGAAGACGGCGCGAATCAGCACTAGACATGATGGCTGCCACAAGACCACAAGGTATTAGTCTGATAATAAACAATGCATGTGTACACAAGTCATAAGGCACCACGCGACCTAAAAGACCGACCTACCCGGGCTCAAGCCTGCCTACACTAGGTTCTCCTCGGCTAAGTAGTCTGAGCAATGGAAGCCTACCGACGCCCAGGACAGCATCGTTTTCCAAGTCTCAGGGTCCAGCTCGGCCCCAGGGTCCTGCACAATGCCCCTCCAAGCAGTAGGAAAGGGCCACCCCTCGGGGTTACGGACCACAAAATAGTCCCGCTTCCAGGCAGGAATCTTATTCGGCAGCTCGTATAAGAGCTTATAGCCGCAACGGGGGGAGAGGTAATAAAAACGCCTCTCCGGAGGAACCCCAAGAGCAGCATTCTTTATACAAGATGCAAAAATATCAAGATCTAAAGGGAGACAGTACTCGTAACACAAAGATATAGTCCCAACCATATTCTGAATGGCGTTGGGATGAAGTTGGTCAATAGTGACGTTAAAGTGATTTAGCACCTCCATTATCAAGGGGTGCATGGAGAGACGCAAACCGGCCTAGAGCTGTTCTTGAAAAATTACTATGTCATTGGGACCATGCTCCCAAGGGAAGTTGTCGATAGGGAGGCTATAAACCAGGTCCCCAGGGAGACGAAAAATAGCGGATCAGAGACATGAGTCTCTCCGCCATCATTAAGGAATGGCCAAAGGTATCAGGCTCCCTTCCCCTGGAAGTAGATGCAGTATCGCCAGAGGCTTCCCGAGCCTCCAGAACATGCTCCTAGTCTCCCCCCGAGCTCGAGGGAGTGTCGTCATCCTGGCTATCTCCCCTACGATGAGAATGACCTGGGTACCCGGACATGGCTGACGGTGATTGGGACTCACCAGAGTAAGATGGAACGAAGCTAACTAAAGAACTTGAGAAAGCTAGGCGAAAGTATGCGACCTCAGAATTCAAAGGACGGCGTGGAAGAAGGTAGGGCCTGAGGGGGGCCCCTACTTATAGCCTCCGCCCTTTCAAACTAACGGCCCGAATCAAAGCAGATCCAACGGTCCGCAGATTTCCTGACCACATGCCTCCTGAAAACCGAAGGCAATTGGCGGTACGTCTTCCACGATCGAGGTAGTCGCAGCCACACGACATTTGGAATTAAAAGCCACCTCAGCACGTTTTTGGAATCCGAAAAGTCAGGGAAGACAGAAGATCTTTTGATTCCCGCGAACGCATTTAATGGGGGGTAGTCAATCAAGTTTGAATTTTGGTCAAATCAGTCCATCGCGCTTCATGAACTCCCCACGCTAAGGCAATACTCTTAGCCCGAGGAGTGGGGGGCAATTGATGAAGGGTGATTTGACCCGATTTATGAAACAACGACACGTTGACATTGACCCAACGTAAGCGACAACTTAGCATCATGGTCCGGTATAGCTAAGTAAACTGGCCCCAAAAGTAGCTCGCCACGGCGCGAGCTCCCGGTTCCCCGAGCTACCCCCAAAGGAATATTCTGAGGCAACTTCAGCTCGCAAGCTGAGAAAACCAACTCGCCTAAACTCCCAAGCGAACAAGAAGTCCCGAAGAATAGTTTACTAATGGCACTCCTGAAGCATTCCTAGCTCGCTACAAAGTAGCTCACGAATGGATCGCACGAGCATTCCGCAGGCAGCTTCTATCTAACAAACCCTACCGGTCAGACTGGGCCATATCACCTACCGACGGCGTAGTCCCTGTCCTTTCGGCAGTCTGCACCCACGTCTCTTAGTAAGTGGAGGTGTGCCTGTCACCTTGGAGATGTGTCACTCGCCCAGGTAAGGAGTACGCCCCAACGGCCACCTGCGCAGCCCTGGCAGATAACGGCTGTAGCAGGAGATCCGGTGGCGGTTATGCTCAATCCCCCAAGGAGCCCCCCTATAAAAGCCCTCAGGGCAGAGGAGAAACTTCTTCTGGACAATATAGGCTAAAAAAATCTCTTGAGTACAAGAACATTGCGCGACCTACACTCTTAGCCCTCATCTTTCCTTTCATTTCCCCTAAACAGTACTAACTTAAGTATCGGAGTATTCCCACCGGGAAAACCCCCAGGAATCCTTCCTTTCCTCTTCTCATGTCTCGTCCGTTGCCAGCAAGGAGCCAGTGAGCGTCAGCTAGGAGTGCCCGGATCGCGCTACATCATTAATATTTATGTTTTTAACAATACATTAATATATCATGATAATCTACACATTAAATTACTCAATTTTATCAATAAATATAATATAAGTTTTAAATTGTATATTATATTTATTGAAAGTCAAGTTTTTAAAAGAATATGCTTTATCTTCTTTTTTGAAAGGAAATGATAAATAGGTTCCACAGGTAGACCAAGTAACCAATCCTAGATTTGCCAAGGCTAGAGCCAACCTTCCCAAGGTAGGTTCCGGTTCCAAAAACTTGAAACTGACCCCTACAATACAGAGTAGGCTCCAGGTTTTATCATGAAACCGAACTGAACTGGCCCATGCTCATCCATAGCTACTATTACAGTAACGAAAAGGTTAGAGGAAGAGGGAAAAGCTAAAAACAATATGATTTTTTTTTTAATTGAATTAATGGCAGGTTACCAAAATTACCCTTTTGAACATATGTAATCTTTAGTGTTACATATAAAACCACATATGTTTTGAGCTTATCTTATCAATATTTTGATCCTTAGTGAACTCCGAATACAACACTCCCAAGCTAAATGTAAAGTTGATGTGTCGTACCATTATTGACCTAGCAACCTCTGCTTTTACAAAGTGGGATTCATGAAACGAGTATGAAAGGCAAAGTCAAGCTGAAACGAGTATTAAAGGTAAAGTCAGGCGAGTTGGATGAAGCCCGAGTCCGAACTAACCCCAAGTGAGCTTGCTAGGCTTAGGTGTTAAGAAAGGATTAAAATATGCCACCGTATTTTGTTGGTTGTGTATATCGGTCTAATATTTCATTATATCAATGCGTATTATATAGTATCAACCGATATGCATTGATATAAAAGTATATCAATCCTGATTTCACAACAAATGATTCAACGACTTATTATAAAAACGAGGAATAGCATAATTTGAACATAGATTGGTCAATGCGCAAGTACCCTTACAAAGCCACTTCTTACTTCACGTCAACAACTGTAATAAATTAATGGTTCATTTGGTTTGCAATCCGAATCAAAATCAAAATCTTTTAGAATCGAAATCACCTATTCCTATAGTTTATTTGGTTCAGATAGGAATGGGAATGGGAGTTGGAATCAACAGGAATGAGATTTCATTCCCAAGGGAGAAGTAGAGAATGGTCATTCCCTTAAATGGAGGAATGCCATTCTAGCAGGAATGGAAATGAGATTCCGATTCTGCCCAACCAAACAGTTAGAATCGGAATGGTCGGAATAGCCCGTTCCGATTCTGATTCTAGACCCCTATTCCTATGAACCAAATAGGCCTAAGTTTTATTAAAATTAATGGCTACATGCAAACCAAAAAAAAAAGCATACATTTATTTCTAACTACTCTAACTACAAATTAAAAGGAACAATATTCAAAATTAGTATTTTATAAATCAACAAAATAAATAATTTATAGAATCCACATGTATATAAAAAATGAATTTTTATTTCAAAACTTTATACAAATAAAATATTAATAATAGAATAATTACTTTTTGAGAGTAATAATAGAATAATTATTTTAATACTTAAAATTGATAAATTTTCACATGATATATATCTCAATTTTTTATAAATTATAAATTATTATTTTAATTTACATAAAAAGCAATGTATTTATTATTTACAAAATTAAAATATTAAAAAATATAATATAAATTGAATCTATCAAATCCATTAATCTACATTTTATATAAAAATAATTTTTAAATTTATAAATTTTATAAAAATAAAATATTAATAATGGAATAATTATTTTAGTAATTAAAAATTATGATTTTTCATATGATATGCATCTTCAAATTTTTAATAGATTTGATATATTTTAAGTTAAGAGTATATATTTTTATAAATTATTAATTGATATTTTAATTTACATTTTATAATACTTCACCAAAAAAAATTACATTTTATAATAACATGTTTATTGTTTACAAAAATAAAAATATTGTTTACCTAACATTTGAGAATTAATTTTTTAGTTAAATTTTTTGTTAATGTTAAAAAATAAAAATATAAAAGATGATATAATAATTCAAATATAATAGTCGCATATGCTTTATGCCTTGTACTTTAATATATAATAAAATAATATTGGCTTTTTTTATATATTAATTTGTAAAAATCTATATAATATGTGCCTTAGACTCTTAATTGATGCATTATTAATAAAATTGTATAATATCAGCGTGTCCCACTATCTTAATTATAATATACTTCTTCATATATATCATTTAAATATACAATTTCTATGTATTTATGTATTATTTATAGTTATTTTGACATTAAACTTAATATTATTAATGTATTTATGAAATGTGTATACATTTCCTTATTGTATTCAAATGTTTTCATATTTTTTGTCTGTATCCATGCGTTTCCCAAGTGTATCCATATCTATATCCAAATTGTTCAATACGATACTCAATAACGATACTTTAATCCTTTGTGCTAAGAAATTGCATAAATCTGTTTAGTATCATTAATTTTAAACCTTTAAATAGTAATTTAATGTATTTTGCAAATAATTATGCATGGATATGTATATATGTATATGCATAAATATATGTATTATATATACTTATGAATGTGTGCAGTTGTGCTGGGTTTGGGTTGAGCTACAAGGTCGGGTTGGGCTTGAGCCATGCTCCGGTTACCTAGGGGCTAGCCGGTGAGGATCGGTTTAGGCCCGCCCAAGAATCCCTAGTAGCTACCGGTTATCACTTATCACCTATCAGGTCAGGTATGGACCGTATGGTCAAGCCCTGTTCACGTTAAGCACACTCTTGTGCCAAACCCGACCCATTTTAGGGCATCCGCATCCGTTTGGGTCGTGACTCGTGACCCGTGATGGCATTGATAGAACATTAAATTGTCATTAACCATATGGGATCTGATTTCTGAATCGCGTTTTTCGACTGCTTTCCCTGGCTGAGTAGCACAAATGGAATGTAAGAAGACCGGTGGTTATGCATTTGCTGTTTCAGCGGGATTCAACGCAGCTCTAGCTGCCATTGCTGCAAAGCTTTTCTCTGCTCAGGTATCTATGTTCTGAACTTTTGAACTGATTCTTTGATTAAAACCCTTGTATGCCACTGAGATGCACGGATCTCTACCGATTTTCTGTTTTGGTAAGAATATAAGATTATTATGTTTGTCGTCTCATTTTCCTTCTGAATTACTTGGCAATTTCAGATTTAGTTTGCAGTGGAAATTCTAGAATTTATATCTTTCATTTAGGGGAGTATATAGCGGTTCTACACTTCCCGGTCCTAGATTATCTTTCTGTATAATCACGTGGTCTGGACCAAACTTGTACGACTATATGTTGATTATATTTACCAAGAAGAAGTATGTTGATCTTCTTCTTTAGGTCCGATACTTGTTTAGCAACCAGCGGCCTTTCCTTTTTTTCTTGGCCAAATTGATTTCTGTGGTAAATTCCATTTATTTGTTTTTTTCTCTTACAAAAAAATAATTTGATCTTTCCAACAGCATTACAAAATATAAGGTGAAATTCTAGAATTTATATCTTTCATTTAGGGGAGTATATAGAAGCAATCAAGTATTTAAGCCAGCAATTCTGGTGTATTGGGCTGAAAGGAAATTTTCCATTGCGTGTTTCAAAGTATCACGAGAGTAACCTGGGATATATAGTATGACTAGCAATCTAGTAATATGTTGAAAGCTTGACAGAAGAGGTATATTATTGAGATAAAATGACCCATTGTAACAAAGTGAAGAATATGGTTTACCATAAAAGACTATGTTTTGCCCTAAACAAATAACTAAAATCCAAGCTATGCAACCGGCATTACCCATTGAACAATTGAATGAAGTGTTTGACCAGGACCACCACAGGATGTTCGATTCAGATATTGCCTAGCTTATTACAAGGGTTAGTTTACACTTTACAGAGGTCCCATAGAAAGGGTTTTGGTTCCATACCAATATAGTTGAGCTTTTATAATCTTGTTTTGGTATATGTAGTTCAAGAGAATTGGGGAAATCTTATCTCACATGAATAATGAAACAGCTCATATCAGTGTTAGATCCAACCAAGTGGAGTATTATGACTGAGACTGAGATATCAAACCCTGGCAAATGATGCTATAAGTTTATCAAATTGCTCTGAGCTGAGATTTTGCTGCTTCTGAGTTATGAACTTTTAGGCCCAATGAAATATTTGTGAATAATGTTATCACTTGATCCATATTATCAATCCACTTCAAGAATCAAGATGAACAAAATTATGGCGCACCAGTTTCCAACACTTCAAATTGTATGCTAGGTTCTATAACCATGTCACCAAGATGCATGTTTGCCATTCCCATGTAACATAGCTTTTACTAGCTTTTTTTCATAAGTGCTTTTACTAGCTTTTTAAAGGTTTACATGTGAACAATTGAAGTCTTAAAAATCTCTAGTTTGTTCTTTCAAATGAGTTATGCAGCAACCTTAGATCATCAACAACTGCATATTTTTGTAATTTCTTCACATCTTTATCTTTTGGAAATTTGTATGCATATTGTGAAATCTTCAGATGTGTTCCCTGAGATTTTACCTGAAAATTAATTATACCGTGTAAACATTTGAAACCACACGGTAAAGCATAAGCGTCTATAGACTTATTGTTTACACATGACATGTTTGACATCAAATTTTTTGTCTGTTTCGCAGTTAATTAAATATGGCCTTGTTATACTATTCAATGTGGCAATGTGGGGATGTTATGTAAACAGCCTGAAATCTCTCTCGTCTCTTCAAGCTACAGTCACAAACTTCGCCACCAATTTTCTCTCGTCTGGTCTAGCAGGATTCTTCCTTTTTGGAGAAGCATTATCCTCTCAGGTATAATACAAATGATGTACTCCTGGTGACTCATCTTCATCTTAGTTCTGACTACCTAGAAAACTATTGACATATAAAGTAAAACCCTTGGAGTATTTTTTTATTGGCAGTGGAGTCCTTAGCTGTCACCTCAGAAGACTGACCAGTAACCAATTTTGCCCTTCAAATGAATGCCAACGTATGTGCATTCAGTCACGCTCCCAAGATACTTATTAAAAAAAAATCATGCTTCCAAGACCAAAGAATTTCGAATTAGAAATTTTAGTTGTGCTTGTACTCAAATTTTGAGTGTTTTTTATTGCAAAGAATTTACATATTGATTTAATATAGAACTCGGAAGATGACCAGTTAAACTAACTCATAGGCATGCATCATGCCATCTAGGGGTCTACAAAAGGGAAAGAGTAAATCTGCATTACTTATCATTTTCTGGAATGTCGTCTTTTGGGTTTTGAGGCATCCAGTCAATGAATCCATTTGTTGACTTTGGACATGAACGTGGGAATAAATTTTAGTCAACAATAATGTGGTAAAAAATTTTGTATCAGCTTTTGGGATGCAAAATTTGCACTGCCCATCAGATAGGGCTGCAAACAATAGTTACAAAAAAAAATGCATGCAAATCCGAACCAGGTGCAAACTTGGCATCCAGTTTAATTTGCACTGCCGACTAAGATAACCTATGTGACAATCATCTAACGAGGATACTTACCAACTGCATACATTAGTGTATGCAAATTTGCATTATTAATAAAAAGACTCAATTTGGAAAGAGTACAAACACAAATGTGTAGAGTACAAATGCATACAAAATACAGGGCTTTGCACTCTACATATTTGTATTTGTACTCCTTCCAAATTGGGAAGGGTGCAAATGCAAATATGTACATTGCAAAACCTTGTATTTTGTATTTCTAATCCTTGTATTTGCACTTTACATATTTGTATTTGTTCTCTTCCCAAATTGACTGGCCATATTTGCAGACAAAGGATTTGATATGGCACCTTACCATCCAGAAGATAAAAGAAAATTCAAAATGTATTTACTGTGTGTAATGTATGTAATGTATTTAAAAAAAATCAAAATGCATTTGTTTCTATAAAACAAAAGCTTTCATTACTTTACATATCTAGTAGCAAAATGGTCGTTCAAATATCTAATTTTTCTTTATCCAACTAACATAGTCTAATTCCAATTGCTAGGTTGATACAAAAACATTTTGATAACAGAACAAGAACTAGTGATTGAATTGTTCGGGCAATCGTTCAATCTCAAAAACAGTTCAGGTCACCTTAATTTTTCCTTGGTAAACCCTTGTTTAGACTCCCATTTTCCATTACGAGTAGTTATGATGGAAAAATATATATATATATATCTCATGAATATCTAGTTTTATCCGCTTTGTGTTCTTTGTTAGTGTGTATGTGTATGCATGCTTCTTGTTTGTAGTGTGTGTAACTGTTCAATATAGGCAGTCAAACTGCTAGACCATGAACCGCTAGACCAAGCATTTTGGCAATGGGTATCTAGTTCAGTTTTAAAACATTGTTAGACAGCTGTTGCCTAGACATCAACTTCCCCTGAGAATTTCAAACACTTGTATTATCAATTAGAGTACCCTTGATTAGAGTGGTTTTGATCTGGAGGTTGCATTAAGTGGTTGTCATTGTGCATCTGAAACATCAAATAAAAAGAAATCACCAAGATACCCGTAGGGATCTATATATCTCTTGTGCAGATGATTAGATCTTTATAGGCATCACATTTTTAGCCTTACGTTTATCATGGTCTGGTGATACAGAATTTTCTAATTGCTTGCCCACATAAAATGAGGCTGTTTTTCTCCATGATTCTTCCAATCCCCTGTCCTGACTTTATTTCTTCTCCAAACTATTATGACAATGCTTTTGGAAATGAAAGTTAAACACCCATTTTCATTCAATATCCAGTTACGAATGTCTGGCAAAATTTCTTCTGCATTGACGTGATATTATAGTAATTTCAAGCTTGGACATGAAAACTAAGTATAGACCTATTTTCAGAGGATTCCTAGGCTAGCTATTAATGTTTTGATAATTTTCTTTTGCATTGACGTAATCTTATACCTCTTGCAGTGGTTTGTAGGTGCACTCTTCATTGTACTCGGTGTTTTCATACTTAGCAAATCAAGTATTGAAAAGAAAGCTAGCTCAGACTAGAGATTTTCTGTTGAGATCTCTTATCGATCCAGGACCACAATACAAGCTTGAAATTTAAAGGAAGAATGGAGAAAGATTTGGCATGGAACTAAACTGCTATAGAAGTTTTGAAAACTAAAGGAGCTACAAATAAAATCCAATTGACAACAAAGATAAGGAATGTTATCTGGTGAAGGGAAAGTGTCTTGATGGGGTTTCGTGTTTTGTATTTTCATAATTGATTCTGTATTGTAGGGGGAAGTAGATTTTGGGTGCCCATTGGGCATTCGTCTGTCTCGGCCCGATTCTATCTTTTCCTGTTTTCCTTCTGATTTTTTTTATTTATTATATGAAAACAATGCAAGGTAAAGTATCTTGAATGTATCCAACTCTTGTTAATATAGGAATCCTGAAATTATCTGATCTTTCTCCACACCCCTATCCAGATCTAATAGTTAAAGAGTGCAAATGGTTTTATTCCACTCAACCAAAGCAACAAATCATAAAATATTTCGATTCCTCTTTTCTTACATATGTATCCAAAATATTTAGATTCCTCAAGCAGTGGATTATTTGTTTTGTACTGCTGATTGCAGGGATCCTGATCCTTGCCATGAAAAGAAATTCAAGCGGATCTGATTCAGTAAGTCTGTGATTGAACAGTTGAGTTGGAAAAGGAAAACAAATCCGCTATAGTTGGGTTCTGCTGAGTGCTGGCAGCTAGAGTCGTTGTCATCCCGCTTTACAAGCTTGGGAAGTTTTTCAACAAAAAACGTTTCCACAGCACACATCTCATACATGGCGGATTCCACTTTTGTTATGATTAGTCCCAGTCTCATGATGAGATGTGCGGTGTTAGATCAAGTTGATAGATGGCGGATTCCACTTCTGTTGGTAGAAGATCCCAATTCGTGTCATGTTCGAATGTTTTTAGTTCATGAGATGCATCTCCTTAGTCCAGCCCATGTAAAATCTGTACATTTGTTACACGCTGATTGTTTAGTGTACAAATGCAGGGGCTAGTCTAGCCCAACCCTTAATCCCAAGTCCCTAGCTATAATCCTAAACCCAATCTCACTTTTAATTCGATGTATTAACCCTGCACCAACCTATACTGAATTGGGGTATTTTATATTCTTTTTGCTAGGAAAGAACAGGGTGGTACATCGGATTTTGTGTTGCACACAAAAAAAACCTTGCTTTTATACTCAGAAAGAATATTTGGTGTATATTTTTTGTTTTTTTATTTATTTGGAAGAAATCAATGGAACATAAACCGCTTGAGAGAGCTTTTCTCAGAGGCAGAGATATGAAGCTGTCATCGGAGTGGGAATTAATACAGTGAAATCTGGATATACCCCTTAGCCGAATCGATCCGGCCCATCCGCAGCCAACGATGTTAAAGAATATATGGAGCTTAAGAGGACCTCCTAACCGAGTAAGATGTGTAATTTCCGGTGGCGTTATTGCTCCAATGCCTTGGTAACAGCCAACAAGGAAAGCTAAGGCATTAACAAAGACCCCACTTGTGAGTTGTGGCTGGGCAGCCCTCTTTCACCGTGTTCATTCAGTTCAGGCCCCTAACGTATATGATATATAGTTACAGTATATACAGACATAGCCAATGATCCAGTAATTCATTTGGTCACTCGACATCTCTCCTTTGAGGCTCAAAGTTTCTCCATGTGGTAAATGCCACTGTTCTCCACACATGCATGTAATTTGCCACCACTAGCCTGCTATGCTAAGGGACTGCTCAACTGTTTATTTTCTTTCTGGCCTATCTTGGCGTGCCATGTCATTTTGAAAATACCTATATTACCCCTGTCTGAAATAAGTGTTTTTCCATCAAACACTCATAAACGCCTATTAGGATAAGCACTTATTTATCAAATAAGAACTCCCAAACATGGACTAACCATTCTAAACCTTCTAATTGGATTTAGGGGCTGTTTCATAACAACTGAAAATGCTAACCTAAAAGCTTGTTGCTTTACAGGGGCGGAGCCAAATATATTGAGGGCCCCTCTCCCCCCCCCCCCCCCCTCAAAAAAAAAAAAAAACTTTTTTCTTAAAACTGATATTTATATATGGTTACTAAGAGGGGGCTGGGTCAAAACATAATAAAGTGGGTCTTTGGCCCCACCAAAACTGAACTAAAATGTAAATATAAATATATATATATATATATATATATATATATATATATATATATATATATATATATATATATATATTTTTTTTTTTTTTTTTTTTTTTTTTTTTTTCTTTAAAAATATGTAATTGACTCTAACCTTCTTACTCCATTTTTCCCCAAACCCTACTTCTTCTACCCGGCTACTCCCTATCTCATTTTCTAGTTTAACTTGCCCCCTCCCCCCCCCAAAAAAAATACTCCTGACTCCGTCTGGCATGCCCCCACCCCCTATCTACCTATGTTTACTACCATTCCGTCCCCCCTATCCATGCTTGCTAGCTTTTGGCCCCCCTTAATAAGAATCATAGGTCCACCCCTGTTGCTTTATCGTTTAACGAATAGGTTTTTAAGGAGGTTGTGGGCTCCTTAATAGCTGAATCTGAAGGTTGGATAGATCATTGAAAATTTTATTACTTATTTATTTTAACAACTAAAAGACAAAGCAATAAGCATTTTTGTTCAACAGCTTTAACCATTATTAAATGCCCCTTAACATATTAGCATCATAATCAATGGGGGCCAAAGATGCATCACATCTACCAACAAAAAAAGGGATATTATCTAAAAACTCGCCATGACCTTTTCACATTTCTCTTAGACTCGGACCTTTTCACATTTTTCTTAAACTCACAATGACTTTTCATAACCTCCTAAGAACCCCTGTCAGTAAGCTTTATTGTCTAAAATTCACCTTTTGTTGAGATTTCGATTGGATCAGTGATCATTAATAGAAATTGTTCGCATATGCATTTAAGTAATTTACATGACCAAACTACCCTTGAATGATCAATCAACCTTATTAAATATTTTTGTGACAAAATTACCCCCAACTATAGGCTTAGTGTGGGCCAAGACTCATGTCAGACGATAATTTTGTCATGAAAAACATTTAATAAGTTTGATTGGCCATTCTGGAGTAATTTGGTCATGTAAAATACTCAAATGCTTATGTGGACAAATTCTATTAAATATTGTTAATAGAAATCTAATGGAAGCTGAGTTTTAAACAACAAAACTCCTTGATAAGGGGCTCTCTCGAGGTTTCAAAAAAGCCATGATGAGTTTAAGAGAAATGCAGAAAAGTCAAATAATATCCTAAAAAGGAAAAAACATCCAAAGTTCAATATGTACAATTAACTTGATTATATGAGTTTTCTTTTTCTAAAAAAGGGAAATTTCCCGATTAGTACCTTTTAGTTTGGGCCTAGTGCCATTTTGGTTCCCAAACTTTAAAATGTGACAATTCAGTACCTGAACTTTCAAAACGTGTCAATCTAATACTTGTCGTTAATCAGTTGTTTATCAACTATTAAGTGGCATTTGAAAAAGGTACAAATGCCCTTCGAGTATCATCTAATTTTCTTGATCAACCATCCAAGTGTTGACAAAAATTAACAGTCCCAAATCCTTGCATCTTCTATTCAAGAAAGTTGGGGTCTACTAATTTTTTGTCAACATTCAAAGGCAAGGATTTGGGACTGTTAATTTTTTGTCAACGTTTGGATGGTTGATAAAGAAAATTAGATGACACTTGAAGAGCATTTGTGTCTTTTTAAAATTCCACTTAATGGTTGATTAACAGTTGATTAATGACATGTACTAGATTGACACATCTTGAAAGTTCGGATACTAAATTGTCGCATTTTAAAGTTTAGGGACTAAAGTGGCACTAGGCCCAAAGTATAGGGTACTAATCAGGAATTTTCCCTAAAAAAAGAATGATAGAGAAAAATATTTATATTTTTATCTTTTTTGGGTAGGGTTGTTCACGGGTCGGGTTGGGTTGGTTTATTGATGTTTTTCCAACCGACCTAACCTGGTCGGGTTACCTAAAATTGAAACCAAAACCGACCCTATGTTAAGCAAAACCGACCTGATCGGTTTGAGTCGGTTTGGGTCGGTTTCGGCTCTACTTAGTGGTGACTTAGACAACCTAACTTAAAGTTAGTTTTTAAATAGGATAGAGACAACTTAGTTAAGTAGGAAATAAGAAGCTTATAACTACTAACTATGAACTAACTACTAAGTTGGTTCGGTTTGGATTAGATCGGCCCGGGTTGGTCGGGTTAGGTCTTCTTATGAACAGCCCTATTTTTGGCTAATGGGTATTACATTATACTATGGGGATTTGGAGGAAGGGAAAACTAGGGGGTGCAATTCAGGTGGGATGGGTCGAGTTTAAACCCCTTGGTTGATCCCGAGGTCAAGCTCAATTTGTTAAACATGAGCCCAGCCCGCATTGAAATTTGATGCACTTAGGTTGGGCTTGAGTTGACCAATTAGCCCATACTAAAATTTAATACCAATGTATATGTCTATGTATGCATATGTGCAAATATCTATGTATGCTTGCAAATATATGGCTATATATGGATATACATAGCTAGGCCAAGCTCCGGTAAGAGTACGGTTGGGCCAGGTTCAGGCCACCAACGACTAAGAATGGACCTAGCTTGAAAAAGAAAAAAAAGCCCAAACTTTTGACTCCAGAACTAGCCCAAGTGACAAAAATCCAAATACAATCCATAGGCTGCATAAGTCCATGGTCGAGTTAAACCCACCAAACTTCATCCATATGGATAGCAGGTTCCACAAAGAGCAAGCAGAACGTGCGGATTTGATCCCACGCCTCCATTGTGGGAGAAATGACTTGCGACCAATTTAACTATGGGTATTTGGCATTAATTGTTTTTATTTTGAGCTTCAAATATGTTTTCTTTTATTAATTCTAAATATCATGTTGATAGGAACTTGATGCACATCAACCCTGATACAATTTATATATTAAACATCCATAGCTTAGAGCTTAGTACGTAGATTGGATTAGTGTTTTTGTTGAAGAACAGGGGATTAAAAAGGCAAAATTCTTAAGGTTTGTTAAGGATGATTAGAAAAGGAGTCCAATAAAGAACGTGAGAAGCCTTGAGGAAGATGAAAGATGCAACGGAATTAAATGATAAAGGCGAATTTTTGTCTTTGCAATGTGGAAGGCACACTTGTAAACAGGAAAACTGTAACAATTGTCTTCTTTTTAATGCTTAACAATTCAGAATTTCAGATATATGGGTTGACCCGATTGACAGTGACATGTGACATTAGATCGTATCCTCTTACCTATCTAATAGTCCAAAAGTGCAACTTTTTAATTTGGTCCAGTTTTGGATACATGGGCTTACCCACATACCAGCAATGCGATTGCACCTATAATTATAAAGCATTATTTTTCTTCACATTTAAAGAGTTAACCCGATTCTCCGATGACATTTACTAACCTAACAACGACCCATTTACCTTTTTATATAGACTATAGAGTAAGATATTTAAATAAGTTAAGTGGGTGGGTTGGGTTAGTTGTGGGTTAGGTGGATTGCAACCCATAAATAATGGGTTATTAATGAGTCTGTGTGGGTGGTTAGTGGTGGGTTGGTTTTCAACCCGCACCAAACCCAACCCAGCTCAGCCCACCTAACCACCAGCCCCCACCGGCCTGCCACCATTTTCCATAGACAACGAACACGAGGTAATCATCCAAGCATGATGTGATGATGCGCTGGTCTATTTTCTATCACAACCACTAATTTATTGACACGTCACCAACCCCGATTCATTAGGAAAACGCTGATGACTGATGTTGTGCGATGTGGCTTCTACGCGAGAACGCATCGTGGGCCCCACTACTCAGATCCCACCAGTATGGCTGGATTCGTGCTTTTCAGGAACCAACGAGTCGCTGAACAGAACGCTCGATTGAAGTGGCTTGAGCGTGAACAGAGACAGAGGTGTTAACCATTTCCTTCCTAATACCAGACCCGGCGCTGCTCTAGCTGCCATTGTTGCAAGGCTTTCTCTCTTCTTAGGTATGTCACTCTCTCCATCGCTCAAGTCATTCTTTGATCAGAACCCTAGATGATTGTTGAGTTTGATGCTTATGTTCTTGTTAAACTGCTCCCAGATTTAGGTTGGAGTTGGACCTCTTTAAGGCAACAGTTAGATTGTTCTCTCTGCAATCGCTTGCTCTGAACCAGATTTTCTTTTCTAATTATTTCTATATGTTCTTTTAACTCTGTTACCTCGTCAGAACTGAATCACCATAAAAATGGTTTCGTCGCTTCGGATGATTTGAGTTTAAAATGAAATTGTAATTTTTCAGATGCATTTAAATGTTAAAAGCAAGCAAAAAATTTACTTGTTGATCGAAAAGATATATAGAATGAGGTGCCCTGTGAATATATACGGTGATAGTAGACTGTGGTGAACTTCAAAAGAATGGGACAATACAAAACAGTGATGAACATTACCCTCTGAGCGTTTGAACGAAGTCCATGCCTGACCAATTTGACATTTTATTTGGTCACTGAAAAAGGTATCAAATTCATGCCAATATTTTTCAATCTTCCCAATCTTATTTCTTATATTTGCGTATGGAGTTCTCGTGGCATTGAGAAGGCCACTTGATGAACTTATAATTATATAAATACTGAAGCCTTCCTCTGATGTCAGATCCAACCAAGCACTGGCACTAAAACGCTTAGCCTTGGCCTGGTGGCTGGTGCTACAAACGTGCCTTTTATCAACGGCAACATTGAACAGATTCACTAATAATGATTTAGAAGAAACCAAAAGGACTGACAACTCACCAAGTGCCTCTAAGCTCAGATTCTGGTTCTCTTTAAATTGTAGGTGTTTTAAGCCCGATACATGTATAAGGGATGTTATCTGTTAACCTTCGTTACTGATCTACTTCAGGTAGATAACATCATGTCATATCATTGTCTGATGCTCCAAAATGTACCTAAAATTCCATGTCCATTTTGAATATGGTCTCATATTATCTAAACATCACAAGATTCTTTTTATCCTCAACCAATACCTTTCATGCTTCAGCATAGGGCTGCAAATGGATCAAACCAAAGCTGATATACCTAGACCGTATATTTGACTTGTCAACTTTTGAATTCAAATTGAATATTATTCATCAGATTCAATTTGAAGTTGGATTAGATTTGGATGATGAATAGGACTTTTTAGTAAACATGCTACATTCAAACCCAACTTTTACTAATAGATAGTTAGATACATATCTATTTTATGTAGGTATAATCATATATATTTGAAGATTATTGGATTGGATCAAATTAGGATGAATCTGTATTCAATGTAATTATAAACAAATCAAATCTGAATTGCCTTGATTAGATTGGATTCAAATTTGAATTCAGACAAATGAATATTGTTTGCAAATCTTCCCTAGCAAGCTACAGACACAATTTCCCAACTTTCTCTCCTTAGATCTTTTAGGATTCGGCCTGTTTGGGAAAGCATAAAATTTTCAGGTTCTTGTATTCTAACAAGGTTACAAACTTACAATAAACTTGAATGTCAAGTGGCAATGGTCCTAGAGTTATATTACAATTTACATGGTTCTACAACTTATGATTTCTTTTATTGTATATTTATATGCCAGTGAGATTAATCAGTGGATTCTTTTCCACTTCAAAGGTGTTTGCAGTGGCTTACTATTGCACAGTCAAAAAGATTACCTCTGGTTTTGTTGACCAATCAACGCACAGACATGTAAGCCTGTTGTTATCTGAATTGTCAATACAAGTTTCTCTTTGGTCTTTTCCACTTCTAGATGTTTGATGTCATTTCCCTTCACTGAATGGCACAGTGCATTTTATTTTAATTGTCTCTTCATTTTATGTAGCATCTTTTGGGGTTTTTATTCTTTTTTCTGGATACACGCTTTTGTCACAACAGAATGGAAAGGTAAAGATTCTGTATATATGTTGTCAACAAGTTTGGATCTTAATTGAAAAAATAAAATAAAATCTTCTTTGGTTTTAAATGCAACTATGTAGGAAAAACCCTGTTAGTATCAAGCCTTAAAAGCTGCCATTAGTTTTAACTATGAGAAGACTGCAGTGATAATGAATTGAGGGAGAAATTAATATTAGATAAATAGGGTGGTTAAAAAAATGTGTACACAGCAAAATGCAGCAATGTTCATGAGTCTGATGTTCCCCCTCCTCCCCAAAGAGAAGAAGAAAAAAGAATATTTCATGCGGCTCAGAGAGAAGTCGGATGAAATCACTTTCTTCTTCCCTTTCACCTACTTTGACACACAAGGGCAGTCCAGTGCACAAGGTTCCCACCAATGCGGAGTCTAGGGAGGGAAAGATGTATACAGCCAGGCCCTACCCCTGCAGATACACAGAGAGGCTGTTTCCAAAGATTTGAACCCTGGTCACCTAGGTCACAATGGAGAATCCCAACCATTGTTCCGGCCCACCCTCATTTTGATTTTTGACACATGGGATAGGGAGAATTGAATAGTTGGATTAGTTCAAGGAAACCAACTCCCTATTAACTCATTATGGATCCAACCACTATTGTAAGACTCTCAACCCATATAACTTATTCATCTTATTTTTTCACATTACAAGAAAACTCCCTAATTACACTAACCCCATGGACCCACTAACATCTCACTTATTAGTACACAATCATTGCCCTGAAGTCTCCAAGCTTGTTATAACCATGATGACAGAGGGAAGGAGAGAGAAAAGCCTCTAATCTCGCAGGCACAGGAACAATTTCATAACTAGGCATGATTTTCAAGAAAAACATATTACACATAGTGTGGTTCAAAAAAAAAATGCATGCCTGATAATGGCATCCCAAGAACAGTCCATCTAATAAATTTTTTCCAAGTTACCTTCAGCAATGAGGAAACTAGACAAGCTGATCTCAGATATAGTTGCACCTCCTTAAGAAGGTTGAGCTTCCACCTCATCAAAATCCTTAATTTGTATTGGTTATACATACCATGTTATTTCCATCACTTAACAAATTCACCAAGGTATTGGCAATCTTACAAGTCAACCCACTATCAAGTTTAGTTTGAGTCCTTCACTGGCATTTCAAGTGTTCAAGGAGCTTGGGAAAGTCATTAGCATAATCCCTTATTGGATCATCAACCTTTAATTTAAAATATCCTTTGATGACAGTAGCAGGATAATTTTCTTATATAAATTAAGAAACCTGTATTTTGGGGGAAGGAAAAACCCCAAGTACAAGTGATCAGTACAGTGTATTGTCTTGTATTGAGAATAAAATTCCAATAGGGCAAAAGATGAAGTGTGTTGATGCCCTGATCCCAATAAAATCCTAGAACCTGCCATCTGTGAAGTGTACAAGACAGTGACAATACAAAATCATGAACAATGGAAGATATTACTTTTGGAATAGTATGTACTGCCATAATTGAAGCTTTTCAACTGCCCAGATTCTATTTGTCACCAAAAGACCCAAAATCATTGACAACATCGTATCCACAAAATTCCACACCTGAATAAGGTAACAATAAATTTATAAGCAATGGTACAGATATCCCTGTTAGCATTAAAAATGTCAGGAAAGAAGCTTTCAACACCTTGAGTAAATACAAAAGAAGGTTACATTTAGCCATTTATTTACACCACAGTCACTGGAATAACAGATTCCCTTTGTCTTATCAATGTGAGACCAATCCACTATCTAAGTCTTGCAATAGTTGATAAAATAAATTACTGAATGCCTAAATGATCCTATACCTTCAACTATTCCGTCTCCATGGCATAAACTCCAAAGAGCATGTGATTACCATCAATCTATTTTAGAAACCAAAGCCCAAAATTTCTTCTTTTAATCTTTGTATTCACCTCAACTCTTTGTTTATAGAGCTTCTCTCCCCTGTTATAACTATCTTGATTTATGTTTATAGAGTTTTTTTGTATGTTACACGACTTTCTCTTGTACATATGAAATGAATGGTTGGAATGAAGTTAGATTCTCCTTTTATAGTTTCAGACTTCACTGTATCTTGACCAATTTTGATTGCTTCATATATTTCTTCTTTTTCTGTTCAGTGAATATTTCTTACTTCGTTAGTGAGAAAAGGATAGAATGTCTCTGAGTCAAGATGCATCTCAAGTTCGACCAAAGGCAGAGTGGACACCATCACGTGATGCGTATTTGGTTCAACTTTTTATCGAGCAATATAATAGTGGAAAAACATCTCTGAATGGATTGAAACCTGAGGTTTTTAAAGATGTTGCAAGGGATTTTAATGAAAAGTTTGGCCTGAATTTTGAAGATAGACAGATAAAAAACCGGTATAATGTATTGAAGAAAGATTATGGCATTGTTAAAACCCTGCTTAGCACTAGTGGATTTAGCTGGGATGAAACTCGACAAGTGGTTGTTGCTCAAGATGATGTTTGGGAGCGTTACACTGTGGTATGTGATTTCCTTCTTTCAATCTCTATAGTTAAGCTGTAAAAGCATCAAGAGCTCACACTATATGCATGCAGGTACATAACGAGGCAAAGGCCTTTCGACGCAAGGGATTTCCATTGTATAATCAATTGTCCATAATTTTTGGAGGCAGGTTTCATTTTATTTAGAAGAAAAATAGGAATAAAAAGTTTTCAAAGCAATTAATAACCCCTGGTTAATGTAGGTGCAAGAGCCAATGGAAAGTGTCAAATTTCAAGCGGGGCACAAACAACACCAGAAGAGGGAAATAGCAACACTGAAACACTCCAAGCCTCTGAACCCACCGCCCAACCAGCTCGAGAAGCTAATGCTAACCTGGAAAAATCCAGTTCAAGTTTTGATTCAATTTTTAACGTAGAGGAAACACAACCCAAGAAACGTGGGTCTGATGTTCCAACAAGTTCACATCGCAGTAAAAGAGTGCGTAGAAAAGCTGAAGACAAAATAGCGGATGCACTTCATGAAATAGCAATGGCATCCAAACTCAGAGCAACTCAAAAGGCCGAATTAAATGAGAAAACATTATATCAGAAATGTATAGAAGAGTTGCAAGAAATACAGGAGTTAGATGACTCGGAGTTCGCAAAAGCGGTAAATGTTCTCAAGGAAGATAAGAATGCTATTGCTTTTATTACAATAAAAGGCCCTCGCCGTTTGACCTGGTTGAGGTCATTATGGTCAGCACACCCTGTTACATGTAATACCACTCTTTCATAATTTTCATGTCATGATTTTTTTAAGGCTCTTTTGTCATATTCTAAATGGTAGGTAATCTATCTTAACATGTTTAGGATGTGGGAAATGCGATGTATGACTTTGTAGCTTGATTTTTTTTTTTTTTTCTTTTCTATTCTGACCAGTAGGGGTGGTTAAAGACTTTGTAACTTGATTTGCTTTCTTACAGAAAAAGGTTCTGATGTGCTTTAGATATGCATATTTTGGTAAACAAGCTTCGAAATTATAATGTTTAAGGAATTTTGGAGAATTTTGAGAAACAAAAATACACCCCTCGAAGTGTTCGTTTTTGACATCTGAAATAGGTCAATGCTTCCTTCATGTCATTTAGGCTGTGTTTGGTTTGAAGGAAAAAAAGTAGGGAAAGCCGGAAAGGAAGGGAAATGCAGAGAAACCTATACAAGGTTTGTAAAGGTTTCCCTACCTTTTCCTTCAATCCAAACATGTAAAATATTTTGAGGGGGGCTGCAGCTGCATTGGAAAAATGTCTTACTACTGATAATCTAATCATCAAGAAAGGTATGATGATTGATCATACATACGCAACTTGAATCTGTCAATCACATTCTTCTGCGTTGCCAATGGTAACTATGTGGAAAATGCTGCCATTACAAGTGTTTTAGAAATACCTGTGTTGCACCAAAAATTTCTTGTATTTTAGGATCTTTAGTGCATATGAGTTTATACTTATTAAACTAATCCTAGCCTGACCTTTCCACCCGATCTAACAAAATTTTTTAGGGTTGAATTTGGACCAACCCAGGTCAAGTTACACTCCCATAGCACAGCACTATGACCCTTTTTCTATCCCAGAACACCTTAGCACAGTCGGAACCCATCCAAAAAAATCAATATGAAAACCAATTTGACTTTGATTTGATATGAATTATGACTCATTTAACCATTTCTTTCTTTTTTAAAATGATCATTATTATTAACTAATTTATGGTCAGTTTTGAGTTTTGACTTTTGATGCAAGTAAAGGTGAAGAGTGCTGGAGTTGAGACATTTCCACAAGGCTGCAGTGGCTAGTTGGAAAATGTTTTCAATGCATGGCTAGTTGGAACAAGTCGGGAGGTCTTGTTCGTCGTGCGGGACGAAGTCCCACACTTCCACCAGCAGCAGCAAGTCTCCCAGTTGTCTGGATGTAGCGGACCTACATCATGTGGGGCAGGTAAATTAGTTCGTATACCTCACAGTTCACATTAATGCAAATTACAATTCCTCCCTCCTTTTGGGGGGGCCTCAATCATCAACAAAGACAAAGCCCACATCACCTCAAATATTCCTGTAATGGTGTTACCGAAAGCCACCCGCTGTGGACGTCACGGTCTGATTTGGCTTATCTTAGGTAATGTGGTCCGAATTAGGTTTGGTTATTTCTGTTTGGCTCTCTGCCGCTGGTTTCCGTCGTGGTTACTGTTTTTCTGTTTTTGTCTGCATCCACTGGAGTCTGGATAGCAATGAATCTTGACTACCCCAACAATATACTCCGGTTTTATCTGTGCTCTCAAGCTAAGGCCACAAGCAAAATATTCGTGTTTTAGTTGGTCCAGTCGTCTTTTGTGCCAAGAGTAACACCAACAACAATTGATGCAGCAATTTTGGAGGGACCGAGGGGACACCTCTTACCTGGTTTCTAACCAAGCCGAACCAGGTAACAGACACCACAAATCCAGAGTCTTCACTCACCCCTAACATCGGCATAAAGAACCCTCTCAAATTTATTTCTCAGCCTAGTGAGACCAAAGCTTTCGAAATGAAAAAGGAAAGTACAGAAAACGTTGGAAATTTATATTCAGTACTACTAATTAATTTCCATTGCAGAATACAAGCTATTGTGTTCAAAACTCTGCAAGCAAACCGAACCCACCAGACCTCCATCAAAAAGAGAGATTTTTTTGCTACTTATCCATTTCTGTACATAACTAAGAAGAGAATAGGAGTATTGTTTTCTATCTTGTCCATTCAAGCAGTGGCCTTCCTAGCTTTCTTTGCGGCAGGAGACTTGATGGATTTGGGTTGCTTAGGCTTTGCCGGAGTTGCTTTCTTTGCCTTCTTGGGTCCAACCTTCTTTACGGTTTTGGTTGCCTTCTTGGGAGTTGCAGGCTTCTTGGGTTTTCCCTTGCGAGCGGCATAGGCGGCTTTGGGTTGTGCGGGTTTCTTTCCAGTGGCAACTTTCGCACCCTTTACGGCCTTCTGAGCATTTTCCTTCTTGCCAGATTCAGAAAGCTTGAACGAGGCCTTGATTTTGATCAGTTTCCCCTTGGCGACACAATTCTTCAATTGCAGCGCCAATATTTTCCTAAAGTTCGCAGGCAGAACAGCTTTGTGTTTCTCCTCCATGTGTTTGGCAATAGCGTAAGGACTCGAACCACTCTTTTCGTGCAGAGCCAACAATGCTTCCTTGATCATCTGCACCATACCCCCAACCATTTAGACTCAAAAACATACCATCTTTCCCGATTGAAACCCTAATAGATTTACTGAAGTAATGTAAAATTTTTCAAACTAAAAACAATAAAGCGAAGTTCCCAATCCCGGATAATCGAAAAACATAAAAAACAAAGCAAAAAACCTGGGAACTGGAAACAGGGAGAGGTAAGTTAAAGACATGGAAATGGAGAATCTTGTTACCTGGAAGTAAGGAGGATGAGCGGGATGAGAAGGCTTGGTGACCTTCGGTTTCTTCTCCTTCGGAGCCTTCGCAGGTTTCCCAGGCTGCTCGGACTTCGCTACCTGAGCCTCAGCCGGCGGCTGCTCAACCGCAACGGTCGCGGCCTCACCTTCAACGGTCGACGACATAGCTAGTGGAGCTAGAGAATAACAAGGAGAGAATTTAACGCTGGGAACAACTATAAGAAATTACACTGACGAAATTCAAACCAGGATCAGCACTATTTATAACTGACTCTAGGTCTACTCCTTGTTACGAAGGAGAGCTCTGATTGGTTGGATTCAGGTTATACGGATCGCCAACTTTTCGTATTGCCGATCTCAACCGTCCATGTGGGTTCTTATCTAAACGCTGTTTTTATGAGCTCTTACTGCGTA
Organism: Nelumbo lutea; assembly: GCF_056320005.1. Lineage (NCBI taxonomy): Eukaryota > Viridiplantae > Streptophyta > Magnoliopsida > Proteales > Nelumbonaceae > Nelumbo > Nelumbo lutea. Next base: position 26,291,944 of record NC_142688.1, on the reverse strand, counting down.
AATGGGAAGGAATTAGGCACAAGGGTTCCATTATTGTTCCTTTTTGTGTGTTAGATTGTGCTTCCTTCACATCATTTTGGTCAATTATCTTTGCATCTGATCAGCTTATCTCGGTGTTCTTTTAAATGGGTTTGGAGAGGAGAAACCATGGATTCTAATGAAATCTTAATGGGTTAAAACAGTTGCCATTTGGCACAATTTGGGCCCCGAAAATTAAACCAGTTTTTTTCTACTGGTTTTGTAACATTTTACACGCCCATTGGTTTTCTTGTTCTTCTTTTGCAAAATGGTAATGCCACTGCCATTTGAATCTAATTTGTACTGTTCTTCTTTTTGCTCTTTGTTTACTTTTTACTTCTCATCTTTCTTTATTTCTTTACTCTCTTTGTTTTCTTTTGGGTAATATTTGGAACCAATGCCATTTACTTATAAGGTGTTTGGTTCAGTTTATATTTATTGGTTGTCGTTTATTTGTATTTTTTCATTTTAAATATTTATTTATTTGTGTTTTTTTCACTTTAAATTTTATTTATATTTTTTCGTTTTAAACATTTTCTACTTTAAATGTTTCATTTTTTTGTTCTTTGGTTGGCTTCACTTTAAATGTTTTTTATTTTCCACCTCAGATTAATACCCATTAAAGTGTGGCACATTAGCATTTCATTTCAAAAAACGTTAGAGTGTTGGAGAAAACAAGAATTTGGAGTTTCTCCAAATGATTCATGCACAAAAATCAAAACGTTTCAGTTTTTTACCATTTATTTAATAAATGATGAAATCAAACGTTTGCTTCATTTTGCTTCATATGCAATAAACGCCAATGCTTATATGGCACTGATGTGGCGGTGTTTTTTCAATAAATACCAATAGAACCAAATACATACTTAGAGGTGTTTTTTTAGAAAATGGTGCTGCATTGGCATACCATTTTCTCGAGAAAAAATAAAATCCGTTTGAGGCCATTGTTGTTATTGCCAGATATGCATTTTCAATGCCATGTCATCATGCATAGTTTAGAAAAATGTTTTTTTTTTAAACACATAACCAAACATAGGTATGGTATGAAAAAACGGGTTTCAAACATGTTTTTTCAAAAAAAAAAAAAAAAGTGGCATGATTCCAAACGCTGACATAATTGATCACAATGTTCATAACGATGATTAACACTTATCAACTTTTTACGAATAGACGTGGCTCTTGGATATGTGTAAATTGAAGTGTGGGTAGCAATTTCTGGTCCAAATACACGAACCCCGCCTATCCTTATTGGTTGGCAACCCATTTAGTTTGAGTTTAGTAGAGATGTTCACGAGTCAGGTTGGGTTGGTACCTGACTAAACCGAAACCAACTGGTTATAAGGGAAAACCGGTCCAAATATGAAGGGTTGGTTTGGGTCTAGTCATTTTGGTGATGGTCAATTGGTCATCCTGGGTGATTTATTGATTTACAATCTCTTTTTCCTAATTTGTATATGGCTCTTATTGGCTGATTTGTTTCATTGTCTATTTGAGCCAAATACCATCTTTTTCCATGTCATATAACATCACTTTAAAAGGAATACAAATACAAATATGTACATGCCAATATACACAAAATAGTGCAAAAAATAAGATTTTGTAATTTGCACAAACTGAGCCTTATATACATGTAAGCCATACCAAAAAGTTCACAATGTATTGAGTCCAGAAAACAAACCAAGAAAGCCATGGTTGTGATTCAATGTGACTTTAAACATAACCCCAATCATTCATAACATATTATAATACTTTTAATGTATTATATGTTAGTGTTAGTACATACTTAACAATTAAAGTTGAGCGTTGATAACTGAATTGTTTAAACTCACTTTGAAAAGAGTACAAATACAAATACATACAGTGTAAATATATATAAAATAATACAAAATATAAGATTTTATATTCAACCATACAAAAAAAAGTTCAAAATGCAATGAATCCAAAAAAAACAAACCATGATGAATGCCATGGTTGTGGTTCAATGTGATTCTGAACATAACCACGACCATACATGACAGAATGACTTCACAGCCAATATTTTTAATTTCAAAGAAAACGTAGTATGGTTTTGAAATACAACTACATTGTTTTTAAAACTACAAATTGAACACCACCTAAATTATAGCCACATGGATAGATGCCCACTTTGAATTGGATTGGAATCGAAGATCTTGAATCAAATCACTATTAAATTGTTAGACGGAATCCGATCCATTGATTGGGCTAAATGGCCAAACAATCATGCCATCTAAGTCAACAACGGGTTATTTCTCTTGCATTTCAATTGTTGTGTAGTTGTGTTTGAAATTTACTTTTTCTTGAGATAAATAAAAAAGGATTCTATCTATAAAGAAGGGCAATTTTTTTAAACTATTCCTACTATTTAGCTAATTGACAAATTGTACCTTTGTTGTTAAGGCTGCAACTTGAGCTGGATTGGCCCAAACCAAACCCGAAAAAGCAGGATTAGAGCTGAAATTTATGAATCTGACTTTACTTCAAATTGTATGTCCCCCACCACATACTATCTTTTATTTCTTTTAAGCTAATCACTTACTTAATCATAATTAGAAATACTAAAACTTTAATAACATATTTTATGTTTTTGAATATTTTATTCTTTATCTCTTTTATATTGTTTTACCACCCATAACTTGCTGCCCATAAAATATCTACTATAAGTCATAATTCATAATAAATTATAGTCATTTCAAACACTTTTTTTTTCTAAGTTTTATACGTAAAGAACCATCAAAAACATCAACAAACAAATACTAATAAAACATAGGATTAATGTATGTAGTGAAAGTTGAGTTAAAATATAATATTAAGAGGTTCTACAAGATTATGTGGGATGGAAAGAAGGTTGGGTTGGGTCCAACCCGAAGTTGACTTTGGGTTGGTTTAGGGTTGAAAGAATTTAATTAGGGTTAGGGTTAAGGTAGGGTAGGTCAGGTTGGGGGTTTAGAACTTAGAGTTGGGCTAGGGTTGGCCTCAACTTGACCTAACTCAGCCCGACTTGTAGCCCTAATTATTGTGTATATATTGTCTTAAAGTACCCCTACTATTTCTGACAATTGATATCGCCATTAAGTACTAACAAGAAAAAATGAGATCTCGAATTTACCCTATTCCTCAAAAATTCAAAATAAAACCCAACTGGTGAAAAATTTTAGGAACCAGAGCTCAGCACACCAGGACCGAATTTGCCTCATTCCAAGCATTCATCTTTCCTTCACTCTAATTTGTCCTTGATAACACAAACTTTCTCCGCTTGTTTTTTTTTTTTCTTTTGTTTTTGCTCTATTTTGTGTTGGAGATCCTGTTTTCTAAGGACTTCCACCTTTTGGGTTTTTTCCTGTTTCAATTTAGATATGAATTTTTACAGCCCAAACTGTGGGGGTTGATAAATTTGTTGCCATAAAAGCAGGGCGGAGCCAGGGGGACTCAGGGGAGCCATGGCCCCCCCTATGGTTCAGAAAATCTTTATAATATATAGTTTTTTTATGTATAATTTCCCCTTTCCCCACTCTCTACTTCAATGGTTGCCCCCCCCCCCTCCACCGAAGTAGGACCTTAGAGTTGCCATGCTTCTTTCTTTTCTTTCTATTACCTTTAATACCCATGAGGCCGCAGAACACATCAGGGGAGGAACACACAAACCTCCACTCTGAATGGACTATCACCTAAAAAACATACTAGTAGATCAGTAAGTAAACTCCTACCTATGAAATAAAAAAAAAAAAAAAGCACCCTCAGTAACTTAGTAGAGAAAAGCAATGGTGAGAAGGAAATAAGAAGAAAAGAAATTAAAAAAAAAAAAATGCAAAGGAAGATTGAGATGAAAAATCCCCGAATGGAATTTGAAAGAGGAACTTTCTCGTGCTTCATGGCGAATGGAGATGACCTTGTCGAAACCTTTCTTCCATGGCCAACTCACAAGCCTAGGTTGTTTAATTGCTTTGAAGAAGCCAAGCCACTGTGAGAGGGCTAAATAACTAGAACTTGATAAAAAAAACAAGTTGCGTAGATCTTGGGGAGTTGCAGTCCTGGGAACCAATTTAGTGATCCAACATCTAGCGATGTCAAGCTAACCCTGAGAATCTCATTTTTCTATTCGCTCTCATTGGGGTTGGACCTCAGAAAGTTCAACCCCCCAAAATGATGGTGGTGGGCGGGCCATGGCAATCCACTTCGCTTGTTGAAACAACACCTTGGGGTGTGTGCAATATCTTAGCTAACCCCAATCTCCAAGAATGGATTTAGCGTTACCATGATTGTTCATTGTCAGATCCTTGTTGCCCATAGTCGATCTTTCGCTACCAAGCTCTCTGATCGGTGGTCAAGGCAGTAGAGGTCGTTGGATCCTTCTATTCCAAACTTTCTTTGCTCGCTCCCCACCATAGTAATCTTTTATGCTCTAGGTTCCAGCTACGATCTCGTTTGATGCTAGGGTTCCATGGGCTGAAGACGAAAAGGAGAAGGTGGCTTTGCTCTTGTCACAGCTTCATCTAGAGGGAGCTGGTGTAGGGGAAGTTCTGAAAATGGGTATCACCGGGGGGTTATAGGGCAGAAATCGGGGCTTCCGTCCACGGGGGTAAGGGTGTCAATCGACCAATTTTGGATTGGACCCTGTCCAGTCCAAAATCAATTTGGATGGATTGGATGGACCAACAAGACATATTGGATTGGACCTGTTCAGTCCAAAAAAATTTATTAGATTGAACTGGACTTTGTCGTTAGTAATAAATTTATATTGGATTGTGTTGGATTAAGCTAAAATCTGGTCCATTGATGCAAAGTAAGAATATAGGTGTCAATGGACCGGGTTTGGGTTGTAACCAATATAAATTAAAACGAATTTGAACAGATTGGATGATATAGACATTGAACTGGACCAGTCCAAAATATTCATTAGATTGGATTGGACCTGGTCCATTTGTAATGGACTCACACGGAACTAAATCGGATTTGACCAAATCCAGTTCAATTGACACCCCTACATCGAGGACGTACGGTGGCCATCTCAATCACCATACACCCAAGAGCTTAGACGTTGGTAGGGAATCCCTATTCATCCCTACAACCGTCTCGACAATAGATACTTGATTTACAGAAGATGGACGAAGGGTAATATTTGGTGTTAAAAAAAAAGGTATACATCACGTGGTGTCACATGTGTATGGATTTTGACAGAACATTAACGAATGCCAACGATAGGGGTAGAATTAGTCAATTGCCATAAACAATAGGGGTGGTTTAAGATAATAGTTACATTAAGGGTACAATTTGTCAATTAACTAAACAATAAGAATAGTTTAAGAAATTTACCCATAAAAAAAGAATAAAATGATTCTAAAATAAAGAGATCAACTACAGTATATTCACTAATATTGTTTATATGTTAAATTCAAATCTCAATAATCAATTTAATATTTATTTACTTTTCATTGGTTTGGGATTTCAGAAAATATACTTTAATGTTTAATAAGATGCACTTACCACCACATGCAATCAATCATATCTTTTATTGCAAAAGTAAAAAAGATAAATCATAAATTTTGTCTAAAAATAAAACAAATTCGAATTTCAGATTACATTTAAATGGATATATCCTCTGCATGGGTCGGGATTTTGTTATGAATCATATTCCAGCCTACTCAAAATCTAATATGGGCCCAATTTCACACTGTTCATTCTCCTAGCTAACTTCCGTAGGAAATATATACCAATTTAAAACAAGTAAAAAAAAAGGATTTAATTGTTTGGGATCAACGGTTATCAATGGTTCTCAATCTTAAAAATTCGTATAAAAATTATTTACAAGTAAAGAAATTCAAACTTATGATTAAAATGTCTAGAATAAATAATGTGGACCTATGATTACAAGTGACTTGACCATGAGAAAAATCACACGTGTATTGGCTTAGGCCTATTTACATGGAGTTCGGATCAACTCCTCACCCCGACCTCACACCATGTTCCAGCCACACGAGAAGCACCAATTGTGAGGACATGTTATTTGTTCTCATGGTGAATAAATAATGAACCCTTACATGGTGAGCAATCACAATTCATTCCCAAGTGGTGAATAAATTAATGAACTCTTACATGCATGTCTTTGAAATCATACACAGTTGCTATTGAATCTGCAAAACAATATTCTCTAATAATTACATTCATCAATAATGTCAGTTGGAAGGCCGGAAGTTGTAGGCTACTATTAGAAATCGAAAAATCGTTTGAAACACTATATGCAAAAAAATATATACTACTCCAACAATTTGATTTTTATGTACGGATTCCATTCCTTAACTTACCATTCATTATGAAGGTATGGTTCGACCCAATGACTGACTCATTATGAATAGATTCACATTTTGTATTAAAATTGATGAGGGGTAATTTGATTTGACCTATTTATGCACGGACACGTGGAAGTAAATAGTTGATTGGATGATAATTCGGCATTTCCTGCCACCTCATTGAGTTAGGTCAAATCAGGTATTTCGAGCATCTTATCCAAGACTGAGGTCCAAATAGCTCGCAATGGCCCAACATGCCAAGGTGACATGTGGCCAACTTCTAGAAGAAAACTAGTTGTCTCTGACCTCTTGGGATCACACCACATGTATGTGAGCCTTATCCTCATCTCACTCGGATCGGACGGAATCGATAAATCCCATCGGTTAGCACAAAGTCCACCTCTTGGTGCGGAGCAAACTCTTAGCAGTACGGGCCGGGGATCTCAAAGGCGTTTCGTAAGACATACAACATCTCACTTATATAAGGGCATCAGCCCCAACGATACAAAGTACACACGATTAATTACTCACTAGCCTACTTACTATTAAGCTTTCAACTTACATACTAAAAGTACTGACTTAAACATCGGAGTGCCCACACCAGGTAAACCACCTTGTATCCTCTGAACATTATTTCCTTACAATTTGACTAGTCAATTAAGCGCTCAACATCCAAACTGCCCTCCAGCTAAGAACATCCAAATCGTGCATCATCAATAATATTAATAATATTTTAATGTATTTCCCTATTCAAACACTTTATAGCTGTTCCAAGATTGTCATCGAAAATCCGAATAGTCAAGGTAGGCTTTTATCCAATATTGAACAATTCCTACCAACACTAGATAAAGAAATATACTTGAAATAAAATGTATATAAAAAACTCTATAACTTTAACCGTTTCCTCTACCTCTCCATATACAATTCTTGAACTTACCCTAAGTCTAATCTCCTTTCAATAAGCCCTTCATGTAATAAATACTTATCAACATATGTATATACCATTTTCTATTAGACATTTTGCCTAAGCAATATTTCTTTTCTTGTAGGTTGTAAAAAAAATATGCTACTTGGAGAAGGCAATTCATCAACAAGCCAAATTGAATACTCATCACTGACCCGTTGATTCATTTTTTCACTTGTTGGACTACATATGTTTTTCAACTCTTTTAATTTACATTTAATTTACATTATCACTTCTTTTGTTTTATCATTATTTTTGTGAGGTCTAATGTCATATTTGACCATTATTTTTATTTAAAATTAAATATGACCTTCTACATTACACTTTTTCTTACCATTAGCCCTTGCAATGCAACACTTTTTCTTACCATTAACCCTTGTAGTGGTAGAGGAAAAGAAAAAGGGTAAATTTTTTAAATTACCGTATGGTTTAATTAATTGACTAACTTTATTTTTACTATTTACATATTGTCTTAGAGTATCCCCTAAATTTTCTGACATTTTACTAAGTCTTCATTGTCATTAATGTTTATTAACGGTTACAAGAAAAATACTATTTTACCCATTATTTTTTTTTCAATTTTTCAAAATAAAACATTAAAATCAGTGAACTAAAACCAATATGGTTCGACAACATCAACCGACGGAATCGTTATTGTAGCTGCCGCTGAATACGTCCAATGTCCATTGAGCAAAGAACTAAAACACCATCCATGAATATGAGCGGATCGACATACCTTTAATCCATCGGCTTCACCCTCATCATATGCATGTTTAAGTGTGGGTCATCTCATTTGGAGTGGCAGGTAGCTAGCGGGGCCGAGGTGGGATTTATGATAATGGTAGTAGTTGTGGTCCCTCACAATAAATATTCAAGTTCCACCATCAAAGGAGAGGATTTGGTAGCGTTCGGCAAGGGGGGAGTTGAATTTTTCGACATGTTAGTATCGGATATCGTATCAGATAAGTCGGATACGAAATATACTTTGAAAATGCATGGATTTGAACGAAAGATATAGAAACACTTGGATATGCTAATAAAGAGTTTACATCTCTGCCCCAGAGTACATCCCTGCCATGTATTGAGAGTATCTCCCAATGATGACATCATCGGTTCTGGTACCATCGTAGGGAGATGTACCCAATACACGGCGAGGATGTACTGTGGGGCAGAGATGTGGTCTCACTAGTAAAATGCATACAAATCAAATAAATACATTAATCATACTAAACTAAAAGCTGAATTATCTATGAATAAGATATAAATACATGAGAAATGCATACTTTAATAAGTTACATGAAGAGAAATATTACAATAAACAATACTGGGACTCTAGAACATTCAAACATTGTACAATAATTATCACTCTTTCAATTTTATAATTATAATTTTCAATTTTTATTAATTTTTGGGTATATTTATTAATTTAGTATTTTATTTAAATAACAACTATTTTTTTAAATAATAAAAATGTTTTCATTTTTAACATATAATGTTTTTATTTTACACATATTTGTAAAATAAAACAAATAAATCATATTAAGGTAGATAAAATAAATTATATTTAATTTTTAGTTTTTATTAAATTTTTTTGGGAAAATTAAATCTTAAATTATTCATTTCAGTTTTTATAATTATAATTTTTTGTTATTCATTAATTTTGTTGGGAACATTTATTTATTTAGTATTTTTATATAATAACTCTATGTTTTCAAATAATAACTATGTTTTCATTTTTAACATATAATTATGTGTAAAATAAAATATATAAATAATCTAAGGTAGATGAAATATATTATTTTTATAATTTTTAGTTTTTATAAAATTTTTTGAAAAAATTAAATCTTAAATTATTTATTTCAGTTTTCACAATACTATTTTTTAACTTGTATTAAAGATGAAAAACAATCAAAAAGTACTCAATGTACAATTTTGTCAAACTAGACACGGATACACCTCTGTATAGGACCATATCCACCGACATAATGCGATACGGCTCGATATAAAGGTGTCATACCGATTCGCACAATTCATAGAATACGTAACCAGTCATAGCGTATCCTATATCCATGATCATGGATACGAATAAGATACACCCTATATCGAGAGTATCATATCGATACCTTAATCCTTGCATGTTCTCTCTCAGACACCAGTGTTTCAGCTTGTAATCAGCTGATTCCCCAAACCAAAAAAGTGAAAAACCCACCAACAAAAGAGAGAGAGAGAGAGGGAGAGGGAGAGAGAGAGAGAGAGAGAGAGAGAGAGAGAGAGAGAGAACTTTATTTCTCTCCCCCTCTTTCCCTCATTCTGTAATGGCCTCTCACTGATTGGATATCAACGGAAAAATCTAGCCAAAGGCGTCCACGATGAAGATGTGAAGGCGTTGTGCCTAGACCTGGCAATCGGGTTGGGTGGGTCGGGCTTGGATTGGGTCAAGGTATTTCGGGTTGATTTCGGGTTGGGTTGTCAAATGCTAGACCCTAACCCTAAATGTTAAGGTTAGGGTTGACCCATGGGTCAATTCGGGTCATCCCAAAAAATAATTAAAATGTAAAAAAATAAAGAACAATTACATGAAAATGTCAAAATTAAAAGAATTAACCTTAAAATTCCAAATATAAAATAAAAACTTAAAACATTTTACAATTTAAAGAGTAAACAATAAAAAGTAAAGACAAAATAAAAAAAATTAAAGAATAGAAACTTCTAACAATGCATAAATAATCCCAATTAGAATTGACAATCAGGTCAGTGGATTGACCCATGATGCAACCCAATCCAACCCAGTTTTTTTCAGGTTGGGTCAAGTCGGATCATTTTTACATTCGAATTGCTAAACATGAGACCCTAACCTTTTTTTTTTGGATTGGATTGGGTCGGGTTCGCGGGTTGATTCAACATTTTGCCAAGTCTAATTGTGCCACTGTTGCGTTGTGTCTTGTCAGTTCCATCCCATTGTGTCTTGTCGATTCCATCTCGTGAACAGATCGATGGGGAAGGGTGTGATGTCAATGCTTTGTTGACGATAACCTACTGAATGGAGAGACAGGTGAAGTGCTGTGTCAACACTTTGCATTACATAATACCTGCCACGAGGGGAAGGAAGTCTGCTTCTACCGGAATTCCACAACAGAGAAAATGGATCAAAATACCCACATGCCACATGGCACTGACACGACTGGTATTAGTGTGTTTATCGAGAAAACGATCACACTCCCATACCAATTCTGGAGGATATTTACGACTCTGACAAGCGTACCGCGTTACATTTTAATCTCGTAGCTTGCGGAATACAGAATCTTGGTTTTAAATTCCAAAATTTTAGGCATCGATGGGGCTAGTTTACTTCAAGCTATTTATTAGAAGAAAACGAGGAAAAGCCATAGCAGAAGTGAGGAGTGAGGAGTGAGGAGAGAGGAGATGGATAAAAAAAGTAGAAGAAAATCCAACGACACCTTCGTGGAATACAGAATCTTAGCCAAGTGTGGAAGCGACTGAAATTATCTGTAGTATTTTCTCTCGTCTCCAAGCTTCTGAGGCAAGGTTCCATTTCTCTGCAACTCTCAATCTGTCAATGTCAACAACTCTCTATAAATACTTTCCCTTGTTTTTTGTTTTTGTTTTAATGAAAACCCTAGCATCAACCATCGTTGGGCATTGGTTTCTAAGTTCCTTGTTGCCGGCTTCTTTGTTGTATCTGCTGTTTCCTTCTGATTCTATCAATAATTGATGAAGGAATGTATTCTTCTTGCATTAAGCTCGACCTTTTTATCTCTATCTGCTTCTATATTTCTTTTTTTTTTTGTGGAATTCGGCTTGGATTATTGCCTTGATCATTGTAGAGAAATGTCATTCTGCTGCAATCCGCTTTGTGTCTGTATTGCTTAAGCTATAACAGACCACTAGAAGCTGTGATGTTTGATCGGTGTATTAGAAATATGAATGTTAATAAGGAATGTAATTATGTCTCGAACCCTAATTCTTGGGGTTTAGTATAGCGGTCGTTAGACTTTGATTCTAAGCATCCAGAGACATTTACTTCAAACCCCCCAGTTACTTCGGGGTGTTTGAATTTGTCCCTCAAATATCCTCTTTACTTATGAGGAATTATTTCTTCCTCATAAGTTTTTCAACACTGCTAAAAAATCCATTGCGTCTAGGGCAGTTATTTTGCAATGCCGGATTATTCTGTTCATTGTTATTCAGGAGACCACCTGATTTGTAAGCAAGTCTTCTATTGATGGTGCACTGCAAGTCAAAGATGGTTATGGTCATAAAATGTCTATAAAAAACCTGAAAAAAACTACATGGTCATGGCTTTTGTTAGTTATTATCAGTGTTTTAAAAGCGTAAGGTGCAAAAAAAAAAGCCCAAGGTGAGGCGCACGCCTTTTTAAGCAAGGCGCAAAATTACAAAAAAAAAACTAAAAATAAAAAGTCAGAAAATTCAATAAAATGCCAAAAAATTAAAAAAATGCAAAGAATTCAAAAAATATTAAACATAATGTTAATAAAAAAATATAAACTTAAATTTTAAAATAAATGTTCTAAAAAACCTATTATCTAAAATTAAAATACATAAACATAACATATAAGGCGTATTCAAATGAAAATTTAAAAGTAAAAGAAAACATATAAAGCATTTTCAAGCATGTAAAACCCACAATCTCTTTTTTTCCTTAATTGCATTGTTTCAAGTAGCTAATGTGATGTAAAACATATTGCATTCTTGATTCTATGAGTCGCCTTTGTACCACGCCCCTCGAGGCAAGCCCCAACAAGTCTATGTTAGGGTCTGAAATTCTTATTTCTCACATAAGAAATAATGATTTTATAACTTTCATTGCCTTTTAAGAAGATATTTTGTTGCAATGAATGAATGAATAACATTAGCAAATAGGGTGTTCTCGGAGCTTCGGTGAAATAAGAATTTCAGACCCTAACATAGACTTGTTCGGGCTTGCCTCGAGGGGCGTGGTCGGGGGTCCGCCCCGGCCTAGCCATTAGACTAAATAAAAGCAAAAAATGCATAAGTTTAAAACGACACATGCCTAGGCTAAGGTGCATCAGGCGTGCACCTTTTGAAAGGGGTGCACCTAGGACCTGGGCGAGGCGCATACCCCAAAATGCGCCTCGCGTATGCTCCTAGGCACACCTTTTAAATCACTGGTTATAATACCCTTGAATTCTATTGGTCTGTCATTACAATGGATGATGCAAGGATAGATTTGCATGTGCGCCTACTGAGAGTCACTAACCATTCCTCCTGATATATCTCCCTATAGGTTCAGAGAATGGGTGAAAAATTCTTAAATGTGATAACTAATGAGGTTGAAAATCATTGGTTGCTACTTGCTACGAGTTTCTTGTCAATTTTGGCGGAGTTTGGAATCGTCGGCGTTTATTGAATAAACGCTGCCACATAGGCACCACTTCAGCATTTCCCTCATTATGCGAATCCATATGCATAGAGACTTGCAAAAGCAAGCATGATTTATGTGCGCACCTACCGTTTGGGGAAGCTTCACTTTAGCGCTTCCCCTAACGGGTAGATGTTTATTCACTGTTTTGCTGATGTGGTGCCTAATGGTGCCTGGTGGTGCCTAAGTGTCAATAAACGGATTCATTATTGCTTTTCTCGGTTTTGCAAACAAATCAAGTACAAACATTTAGTGAATAAATGTCCACAGTTCCAAACACATACTTTGTTTCCTAGTGAAGTTGGATTTTGTATTATTTCATATTTGTCCCCTCCCCCTTTCTTATTCTCCTTTGTTGTGGCCTCAGTACTGTGGATTGGCAAAACACTCAATTTACTAGGCAACTTCCAAAGAGGCCTCCAGCATGGGGCGTACCGACTAGGATGGTTTACACCATTATGTGCCATCAGGAGATCAACTAATCTTTGACTGCGAATTGGCAGCTAAACGAGGGCATTACCTGTAATTTATAAATTTGAACCTGGGACCTCCCAAAGGGGTGAAGGTGCCATCTACCACTGCATCAATAGGTAACTGGTTGGCCTGTCTGTTCTGGAACTTTCATTTAGTTAATTTGGAACTAATGTATTATTTTTGTGAAAGCTTATTCAAGAGTATCAGTACATATGGCAAAAAAATGTGTTATGAAGCTATAATATTACTTGGTTCAATTTTCCACTCCAGGTGAAGGAGGAAATCTGGGAAAGTTGGACATGAATCTTCTTATAGGAAGCATTGACGTTGTTGGAGATGAATGATGTGATATATATGGTAAATTCTCTGATGAAAAAAAATCAGCCTGCTTGCTTCTCCATAGTGTAAATCAAGTTTTTGATGGTTCTTTTCAAGAATGTAGTGATCTAAAAACTTTAGAAGAAGCATTGCAGTAGATCATGGGTCTTTTTAAAGGTGTGAGGTTCACCAAGATATAGGATCAACAACTCTAGTACTAAACTGATACAAAAATCAGAATAGGCCTGCAAAAAAAAAAATAATAATAATAATTAACACCTAGGCTTTTATAGGCATCATCACCTAGAACTATAAGAGTTATTCAGAATCAATAGCTAAAAGCTTCTTGAGGGAATCAAGACCATTAAGAAAATCTGGCGTCACATTAAAGAAAACTAAGGCAACAGTAAAGTTTTATTTCAATTATTTTCCTCATTTGCAGCAACAATATGGACCTTATTTAAGCTTATTCCCTATTTTCATGACTCATAATCAGTAGTAATGTCTAAATAAAGTTGGATTGACTTACAAAGACTTCCCAAAAATTGGCATTTTGACTAACTACTACTTTGACATAAGCCTCTATTAGGGAACCAACTTCTAAATCAATTACCTACCAAAGTAAATCTTAAAACTATTAGAAATCTAGCTCAAAATAACAAAAAATAGAAATATCAACATAAATTCTTCAGTTTTGATGAATTGGCCATAAAATGATGAATTCGTGTACAAATTGCATGATCTTGGACTTGTAGCATAGATGACTGAATAAGCTTTCTAAATGGCACCAAAATCATACCAATTGTGCAAGTTTTGGCACTCCAAGGTTTGGTTGCAAGTAGAATTACTAACTAAAGATATTTTCTTCTGTGTTTTCTTTTACTTGAAAGTTGAAACTCAAGTAATTCCACTATGATTTTGAATTTAAGATCCTTTGCATTCCACATAATCAAGGGATATTATATGTGAATTCATTCAACTTTCTTCCTTCCTTTCTTTCTTTATGTTCCTCTTTACTTGGTTTTCTCTTTTCAAGCTATATATGACCATGCTTATGTCTTGCACTCTTGCTAAATTTTGAAAATGGGCAATTTTCCATTTTGAAGGAGACAATTTTATGGTGTCAAGGGTATAGACTCAGTATGGTTGGGCCCCTTTTAATTCAATAGATACCCATAGGGAATCATGATTTAAACCCTGTTTAGGAAAACTCAAAGATGAATCTTATATTTGAGATAAAAAAAATTGGAACAAAGTGTCTTCTTATATGTTTTCTCATGTGGAAGTGCCATTATGTTCCTTATTAGTTTTTTTGTGGTTATTTATTTTTCTATTTCTACTTCACCAAATTATTCTCATGCTTTGGAACTTCTATGCCATCTGGAATTTATTCTCACAAGAGTTGGGAGGGGGTTTGCTGATGAAGAGGTAACTAGCTTGACAATTTGGTAGAGATCGGCAAAATCTTTTCCCTTTAGTATGGAAAGTGGGTTAGGCAAGATTGAAATATATTACTGGGAAATTGAACACTATTAGCCAAGTTAAAATGCAACCCAACCCATAGGCCTCTAACAATCATACCCATAAATCCAGGCCTGTGACATTTTAAATTGAATGGTGCCCACTCTAGTATGACCAAACCTTGCAAAGGGAGTAGTCAAGGACAGCTAGCATGGCCACAGAGATTAGGTGTGATCTTTGGTTGGGCTTTCTGGGCCTATGACTTTAAATATATTATATTAAATGTATATAATATTTTGTATTATATGACATAATATATGTATACATATATGCCTTGTGGGCTGTGCCAGGCCAGGCCAGGCCAGAAATGATAACCACTAACAGAGATCCCTTTAACAAGATATTTTGCCTTTTCATATAAAAGGTTGTTTATTAGATAATTAGGGTCTAAAGGGCACCAAATTTTATCTACAAAACAAAAGGTTGTGCATTTTCTTCCATTTCAATTAAAGAAGTCAAGAAAATGTTAAAATCTTGAGCTGACAATCATGAGAATGCAGGTTCAAGTCTGAGAGCAGCCACTTCATGCAAGAAGTGCCAAAGGTTAGGTCTTTATCCTGTTGACCCCTCCCAATTATAGCTAGGGCCAAAATTGGGTGATGGGCCATGGCCTTTTTTAAATCAAGAATAGATTTGGCATCTTTTTTTTTTTTTTTTCGCTTCTAAAGTGTCATTCCTAACATAGTGGAGATGCTTCATCATCTCCCTCTTTGGGGTGGTGAGACCACCACCTATTTGTTACATAGTACAGGCTTTTATCCTTTTCATTATCTCAACCTTTTTTGTCCTTTCCTCTCTCCTTTCTCTCCTTTTGTGGAAGATTCTTTATTAAAGCTTCTTCAAACTTATTTATAAAATAGGGAAAAGGCTTCTTCAAGTTTGTACAAGTGAAATCCTCTTCTTCTACCAGTATTGTCCTGAATGGTGAACCATGGCATGTGGCCTCTGAAGTAAATAGGCAGAACTAGAGGATTAAAGTCTATTTCCCTGATGCATAACAGTCCACATTAACAAATAGGAAATAGGAATAAAGCTTCACTGTGATGATTTGTTTACAAATTAATTGTAGAAATTTTTATGGTGTAGACCTTTTTGTGTGCGTATATCAGAAAGTAACATGTTCACAGGTTAGTGGACTTTATATGTCCTTTTATAGAGGAAGGCAACTTATTGTGTATTTGTGTACGAGATGGTTAGTAGACCTGCATCTCCTTACTCATCACATAAAGGTAGGGGGAGAGGAATTTGGGACTTATATGAAAAGAAACAACATTATTACACTGGAAATCTTGTCATTTTTCCTTATCATTTACAGTGTTTCCAACCTGTCACTGACCTTGCTGGATGGACCATTTGACCCGTCACCCAAACATAATACTGGCTTGGGTTAACCCTTAATCCACCTTCAGTCAAAAAGAACTGACTTGGTTAGAGACCTAGCGACCTGGGCAGTTGAACCGTCAACCTGGTTGACCTAGAGAGCGAGTGATGGGCTAGAAATTACAATATTTTTTCTTTTTTTAGGTTTAATATTTTAAAATTTACTGGTTACATATATCTATGTATATTATATATGTATGTGAAGCATACACGAATGCATCCATGAATGTATTGTTTTCTGCATATATAATTGTATATATTTTCTTGTATTTTACTATTTTTTTTACTTATTCATGACATCACTGGCTGACCCATTAGACCCAGACACTTGAACCCCTGACCTGTCACCCAGAGGGAAAAATGGGTCAGTCTCAATAACACTGATCTTATGCCACTGTTGACAGTCCTACCATTACATGATCAATGCAGTGGATGATTCCCCAACATCAGATGAAGGAGCACCATGCCTTGACAGTGAAGCAGCAGATAATGGCCATTGCAGCCGAGAGGGATGCTGCAATTCAAGAACGGAATATGGCCTTTTCAGAGAAAAAGGTGGCCTTGGCTGAGCGAGACATGGCATTCCTGCAACGAGATGCAGCCATTGCCGAGCGGAATAATGCTATAATAGAAAGGGACAATGCTATTGCGGCCCTAGAGTACAGGGAAAGTGCCATGAATGGCAGTGGTTCACCAACATGCCCACCAGGGTGTGAAGTGCCACGTGGGATGAAGCACATTCATAATCCAAAGCATGGGTACCATCCACCTCATCTGGGAGAAGCTCCTCACCATTCCAGGAATATGCATATAAGTGAAGCCTTTCCTATATCAGCAGCAGCAGCAGCAGCCCCAGTAGAGGCCTTCAACTTCAATCCCCACAGAGTAAAGGCACCAACCAAAGAGAGTAAGGCAGTGTTGTTTAAAAAGTCATCCAAGTGGACCACCAAGTCCTCAAAGAAGGGAAAGAAAGGGGGGGAGGACTTGAACAAGCATGCTAGTGTGGCTGTGGCCAAGTCACATGACTGGAAGAGTGGGCCAGAGTCTGAGTGGAAGGGGCAAGAGCTGGGCCTGAACCAGGTCAGTTTTGATGAATCGACGATGCCACCGCCAGTTTGCTCGTGCACAGGAGTCCAGAAACAATGCTACAAGTGGGGGAATGGAGGGTGGCAGTCGGCCTGTTGCACCACCACCTTGTCAATGTATCCGCTACCTGTGATGCCCAACAAGCGCCATGTCCGCGTTGGAGGCAGAAAGATGAGTGGCAGTGCGTTTAATAAATTGCTTAGCCGGCTAGCTGCACAAGGCCATGATTTGTCTACCCCAATTGACCTCAAGGACCACTGGGCAAAACATGGGACAAATCAGTATATTACCATTAAGTAGCTGTCGCCTGTGCCTGTCAGGTGAGAGGAATGTAATTGTGATTTATATCCGTTGACACTGGACTGGATGACGTTATTACTTATTTGGATGTACCAACAAAAGTACAAAACTTAAAAACTGTAAATGAAAGGGACAATATATGTGATTCCAAAATCTAAACATTGTGCTTTATGATTCGGTGACTGCGAGTGAGTCATGGGTGGGCTTCTGGAATCCAACTACTTTTAATTTAATTAGAATTATTTTATATTTTCTCTTGATTTTTCCCGAATGTAATTGGGCCTACTGTGGCCCAACCCGGTTGCAGATGGCCTACTTTAACTTTGCCATGGAATGAATTTCATCACACAAGCAGGTTAAAACATTTTT
The DNA here is from genome assembly GCF_056320005.1 of Nelumbo lutea. Lineage (NCBI taxonomy): Eukaryota > Viridiplantae > Streptophyta > Magnoliopsida > Proteales > Nelumbonaceae > Nelumbo > Nelumbo lutea. The sequence goes on along the minus strand of NC_142688.1, from coordinate 26,273,787 downwards.
AAACTTCCCATGTAACCCAACTTCCCAAGGCCCCCCAGGCCCAACCCTCTTTTCAGTCTAGCTAATGAAAAGATGGCCAACGTCTCAACGCTGGCAAATTGAATCAATCTCTGGTGAATCTCTTAATGCGAGGCTACTAATCGTTTCTTAACGTCAGTTGACTTTAATCTTTCTTAACTCTGCTCTTAAGTTCTTAACTTTTATCGCCAGTGAACTGCAATGCTATTAAATTTGTTTAAATTCATCTTAAGTGTTATTATTTTTATTAAAATTTTATTAACTTAATTACTTAACTAGCTTATTAACATAGCAAGCAATTATTAAGTTTTTAACTCAATTAAACACGACATCACTCCAAGCACCGAGGTGCAGTAAGCTCTTTGTGGTAAACATAATACCAAAAAAAAAAAAAGTTTAGCTCATCAGCCTCATCTATATCTATATATATACTAAGTAGAGCTTGCCATGTTACCAGTCCTCTCCTTGCTCCATTACTTAAATCGAGCAATGCTATACTAAGTAGAGCTTGCCATGTTAGCAGTCCTCTCCTTGCCACCTAGCCTGTTTTATCTCATTTTTTTCCTCTCATTTTTATTAGGAAGCTAATTATCCCTCACTTTCTCCTAAATTATATCTATCTCTCCCTAATCCCTATTTATGTCCTAAATTATTCCTAATCCCTATTTATCCTCCCCCACTTCTCAACTATATCTATCTAGAAAGTTTCAATTAAAACATTTAACAATTATTTAAATATTATAATGAAATTATGTTAATAACTTTGAAATCCTTATTAAAAACACAAAAAATAATTATAATAGGTTTAATAATATTCATATTAGTAATAATTTTATATTTTTGTGAAATTCATGATGAAATTATGTAATAACAATATAAATTATAATTTTATGGACTATTCAATTTAATAACTAAATAATATTTTAAAAACATAAAAAAATAAATAACAAAACATTAAAAATAGATAAATAATTATGTAACAAAATATTTAAAATTACATAATAACTTTAAAGAAATAAAATTTAAATAACAAAAAAGGTTAAATATTTTAAATATTATTTAAATATTTAGATATTGAAATATTTAACATAACTAAATTTGAAATAGTTAAAATAACGAAATTATGTAATAACTTTTAAAAATTTTCTTAAGAGTATAATAATTATTATAATAGATTTCATAACTTATGTAATAATAGTATAAATTATAATTCCATGGATTATTAAATTGAATAAATAATTAAAATTTTAAATAATGGTATTATTTAAATAATTAAATAATATTAATAACTAAATTATATTGGATATATTATTTCGGAAACAAAAATAGATTAAATAACAAAATTATGTTACTAACTTTAAAAATTTATCAAAAGCACAAAAGTAATTATAACTAACAGACCCATGTGATGTACGGGACGTGGCACCCCTCCATTTCCCTCGCCCCCGTAGTCAAGACACTCTACCCCATCTTTGCCCTATCCTGGTGGCAGGGCAAGTTGGAGGCAAGGCGCCCATTCCCCATCGAAGGTGGGCAATCCCCAAATTTTCCCTACCCCGAGGCAACCACCTAAATATAATCTAATTTGTGGATATTTTATAAATAGGGTCATGGGAATTTGGGGTATTTTAGGAATTGGATTATGACAAATTGGGGAATCCTAGGATTATAAGAATAGGAGGAAAAACTTAGAGATATTTTAAAATTAAATACTAAGGTGGCACTCGGTAGCGTGTATATATTATGGACGGGACCACTTTGGTCATGTCCATGGTAAGATATGGCGTTCTGCTATGTGTGGACAGTCCCCGTCCACAAAATAGCGTGGACAAGGACAAGCCACATCCCAATTTATCCTCCACATTATTTTCTCGTAGATGGTGTACACTATGGTGTGGACAGTTTGTGGTCTTAATGTAATGCATAGTCCAATTACACTCATTTTATTTAATTTTTTAATAATTTTTAAATTTTAATATTTTATCAATAAAATAATAGTTTTTAATGTTAATTCTATTACAAGTCCAATGCTTCTCATTCTCAACTCTATTTTCATTATTTAAATCTTAATTTTTAATATTTTTATCAATAAAATTATATTTAGAATATTATTTTTTATTTTTTTAATATTTAAAATAATATTTTTATTATTATTTAAAAATTCAATTATTGTCTACATATTGATGCCTTTTTTTCAATTTATTTACTATATAAAATACAAAAATTAGACATTTATAATTGATTGTATAGATCTCCCATAAAATATATATGAGATACATCTATATCAATACTACTAATAAAAGAAAGAATAGCCCCTTTTTCTGTACTTTTCAGTGGACTAATTCTACCCCCACGTGTTGATGTATACAAAGGGCATATATGTAATTTATTTTGACTTAATAGAAACCGAAAAAAACGGCTATCTCCCACGATCTCTTCCCCATCTCCCACTCCCGCGAACATTTTGAGGAGACTGGAGAGTGAGAGTGCCTTTGGATCAGTTGGAGACTTGAGCCCTCGCAGATACACAATGAGATGAGGTAACTAGGGGATGCAAAAGGATGGATCGAATTCAGAAAAGATATTTTGGGTTCTTACTCGGCTTGCGTTATCCGTAGCGGCGTTCTGATTTGAAACGAAAAATCGAAAACAAAAGTTGAATAGAGAGAAAACAAGATATAAAACTAAGCAGCTCGACGCAAATTTGAAATATGTAACAGAAAGCGCCAATTGTTACAGAGAGGAACAGAATGGCGGTTGATGAAGGAAGATTTGGCTCGACCTCTCTATTATGTGACACGTGGCAAAAACAACAGCTCGGCAAAAGGGGCCAAGCCTAGGCGGGAACAAGGGGACAAACTTCGCCGAACTGACCCTTGTAACAGCTCGGGATATACTTCGCCGAACTGACCCACTTTGTAACAGCTCGGGATACACTTCGCCGAACTGACCCACTTTGTAACAGCTCGGGATACACTTCGCCGAACTGACCCACCTTGTAAAAGCTCGGGATACACTTTGCCGAACTGACCCACCTTGTAACAGTTCGGGATACACCGCCGAACTGACTTGCCCTATAGATACCTCCGAGCTCAAGACCACCTCGCTCAGCACTTCGCATCACCTTCTGGGCACCAAAACCAAACAAGTTGTACCATGCCTGACACAAGGGAATTCCGTGCCCGAGGGCGCCACGCCTGATTGACTTGGGATCTGACGTTTGGCGGCAACACTCTAAACGGCCACCTACCACCGCCACTGACACCGCCATCTCCAGTTAGACAGTTAGGCGGTGACGGTTCTGTCTCAGTAGAAAGGACGACGGCCGAATTGACAAGCACAAGGGTAATCATACCCAACCTGACAAGGGCCTCGGGACGAGTACACGAAGTGACTATAAGAGCCCCCTGCCCCCCGACAACGGAGGTATGAAAACTTTGCGCTATCTGGTGTTACCTTGCTTTTGAAGGATTCTAACTTGAGCTTCGGAGCCTCTACACCGGGTTCCCCCCGGAGCTTCCCCATCTCCTCCGTTTCAGGTTCCCTGCTACCCCGTTCGGAAGCAAGGCAGCGGACAGCTAAGACCGGCCGGATCGCGCTCCATCAATTGGCACAGTCTGTGGGAAACGCTCCAAAAAGCCTCCCTCCAAACTTCGATAACCCCTTTTCTTCAAAAAACCAAACACTCATGGCCTCCTCCAGCAACACCGGACGTGGCACGGAGATAAACACCACTGGGGAGCAACTTCAAGTCCCCGTAGTGTGCGTTGGACAGTTCACCATCCGCCGAATGCCGTCTGTGGGAAACGCTCCAAAAAGCCTCCCTCCAAACTTCGATAACCCCTTTTCTTCAAAAAACCAAACACTCATGGCCTCCTCCAGCAACACCGGACGTGGCACGGAGACAAATGCCACCGGGGAGCAACTTCAAGTCCCCGTGGTGTGCGTTGGACAGTTCGCCATCCCCCTTTCGGTGGATGGGATCCCCAGCCTGAACGCGCCACAAGCAGTGGCACCCGTAAACCCTCATACCACAAGCATCCCCTTTCCTCCCCCCATTGAGACAACCTTCACTGAACCAACTGTCGTCCCCCTGGCAGCTAGCCAAAACCGGTTGGAGGACCTGATGCAGTGCATGCGGGCAATGCAAGCCCAAATGCAACAGTTCCAGCAACACCAACTTCACCAACACCAAGTGCTGCACAACATCTCCCAGTATCACTATCAACAGCAGTTCCCCCAACTGCCACTGAACCAACCACTACTTCCGCCTCGCCACCCCGCTCCGAGGCCGGTCAAGGCCTCCCCGCAGGATGGGCGCCCCCGCCAGGCGAAGACCTCTCGGCCCCAGAACCACCCCAATAGCCAGGCCTCGTCCCCAGGCCGAAGAGAGAAAAGTGTCATCCCCACCTCGCAACCCGCAGGCGGGTCAGGAACCTCGCTCGCAAGGTCGGCACCCCGGCGCTCCAAGCCCGAGCTCCCACTCACCGAAAACCGATTCAACGCCCTGGCGGCAGACTACCAGCATTCCGGGCCCATCGAGCTCGGTAACACGGAGGCCAGCAGCGCCAGCACAAGGCCCGCTCAACGGCGAAGGCACCGGCGAAGTCGCCGAACCGCCACCCGCGCCTTGTCGGAATCCAGAGGCAAAGACACGAGCTCGGACGAGGTAGGGGCTGCCCCGGTTCTCTTGGTTCCTTCCCCCCTCGCATCGAAACTCCTGGCGGTCCCCTTACCCAAAGACTTCATACTCCCACCTCTGGACAAGTACGACGGGTCCTTCGACCCCAACGACCACGTTGACGCCTTTTAGTCCCAAATGCACCTCGCCAGGGCCAGCAAATCGTGCATGTGCGTGGCCTTTACCACCACCCTCAGGGGGGTAGCTCGCACTTGGTACAGGAACCTAGCCCCCGGGTCGATAAAGTACTGGGCCCAGTTCGTGCTGGTCTTCACCGCACACTTTGTCACCAGCCAACGGTGCCCCAGAACAGAGGAAAGCATCTTTGGAGTAGTCCAAAGAGAAGGAGAATCCATTCGGGGCTACATCAAGCGATTCAACGAGGCATGCCTGCAGATACCGCGGTTGGACCCCGCAGTGTAGCTCGCGGTGGCCAAAAGAGGGGTGATGCACAAAGAATTCAAATGGCACATGGTGGCCAACCAGCCCGCGACCGTGGCCGAATTCCTCAAACTCGCGGATAAGTTCATGAGGACAGAGGAAGAAATCAACCAACGAACCGAAGGCGGGAACGAGAAATGAAAGAGAGAAGGCGAGCTCTCCAACCCGGTGAATAGAAAAAACCCGACTCGGGAGCCGAAGCCGAACCAGTCCTTCCGGGCCCCCCTAGCAGTTCGGACGGACTACACCCCGTTAAACACGAGGCGGACAGAGATCTTAATGACGATCAAAGACGCTCCGTACGTTAAGTGGCCACCTCGCCTAAAGGGAAATCCGAACGGGAGAAACAAGATTTTGTATTGTAGTTTCCATAGAAACCATGGTCATAGCACCGAACAGTGTAATAACCTCCGGGACGAGATAGAGGGACTCATCCGTCGCGGATACTTGAGAAACTTTGTACAGCACAACAATAACAATAAAGCAGGTCGGCAAGGGGAGCACGAAAAGGATGCCCTCGAGTCTAGCAACAGACCTGCCGAACCGTTGCAGAAGCAGCCTCCGGAAGAGAGGCCAGTTCGGAGAACCATCCATGTAATAGTGGGAGGTTCGGTGGTAGCGGGGTGTACCTCGGCAGCAGCCCGGACTTCAGTTCGCGAAGCGGCCCTCGAAGAACGGAACCCCCCAAAGAGACCAAAGACCGAAGAACCAATCTTTTTCACGGAGGACGACGCGCGAGGAGTCCACTACCCCCATGATGACGCGCTTGTCATTAAGCTAAGGATCAGCAACTTCGAGGTCAGGCGCGTACTCGTAGATTCGGGCAACTCAGCGGACATCCTCTTCAAATCAGCATTTGACCAGCTGCAGTTACAGAGGAGCGAGCTGAAGCCCGCGAACACTCCCCTGGTAGGTTTCAGCGGAGAGGAAGTCAGGCCCCTCGGAAAAGTAACTGTCCCTGTGGAAGTCGGCACATGGCCTTGTGCGGTCAGACTCAACCATGATTTCCTGGTAGTCGCGACCCCCTCCCCATACAATGCCATAATAGGGCGGCCGATCACGCATATCCTACGGGCGGCGGTCTCCACCTACTATTTGGCCATGAAGTTCCCTACGGACTTCGATATAGGGGTAGCGCGGGGCGACCAGCTCGAGTACCGCAAGTGCTACGTTGCCGCCCTGAAGGGAAAAACCAAGGCGGCCGACGATCTCGAACTGGAGCGGCCTGCGGAGCAAGGTGAGGAGCGAGCTTCGCCCACGGAGGAAATAGTCGCAATCCCGACTTCAGCTACGGACCCAGCTCGCACACTAAGCATTGGAGCTTCCATCGAAGACCCCCTACGAGCCGAACTAGTGAGTTTTTTACTTCAAAATTTAGATATTTTTGCCTGGTCTACGGCCGACATGCCCGGCATTAGTCCCAGACTGATAACTCACAAACTTAATACTGACCCTGTAGTCAGACCTGTTAGACAGAAGAAACGCAACTTAGCCCCAGAACGCTGGAGAGCGGTCGACGAGGAGGTCGAGAAGCTCCTCGCAGCAAACTTCATAAGGGAAGTCCATTACCCGAGCTGGGTGGCCAACCCGGTGTTGGTAAAAAAGGCAAGCGGCAAGTGGCGCATGTGCGTTGACTATACCGACCTGAACCGAGCTTGCCCGAAAGATTGCTTCCCCCTCCCCAGAATTGACCGCCTAGTGGACGCGACCTTGGGAAACGAGTTGCTAAGCTTCCTGGATGCCTACTCGGGCTACAACCAAGTTAGGATGGACCCATCCGATGAGGAAAAAACCAGCTTCATAATCGAGTTCGGTCTGTATTGCTACAAAGTCATGCCATTCAGACTAAAAAATGCCGGAGCGACTTTCCAAAGACTTGTAAATAGGCTATTTCGGCCCCAGATTGGTACGAAGATAGAGTGCTATGTAGACGACATGGTCGTCAAGACTCAGTTTTCACAAGAATTAATACAAGACTTAGATTCTGTTTTCTCGGTGAGCGATGAGGCGGTCAGTTCGGTACTGATAAAAGAAACTGACCGGGTCCAACGACCCATCTATTATGTTAGTAAAATTTTGCAGGGAGCAGAGGCAAGGTACCCGGAGATAGAAAAACTAGCATACGCCCTAGTAATAGTAGCTCGGAAACTCCGCCCATACTTCCAGGCTCACACCGTCATCATCCTAACTGACAAACCTCTTAGACAAGTTTTACTCAAACCCGAGGTCTCCGGTCGACTGACGAAATGGGCCATCGAACTCAGCGAGTATGACCTCCAGTACAAACCGAGAACCGCTATCAAGGCCCAAGCTTTGGCAGATTTTATCGCCGAGTGCACTTTCAGCCACGAAGCCCCATAGGTCGAGCCCGAGGTCCCCAGTTCGGGCGAACCCGGAGGCCCTGAGCCCATAGAGTTCGAACCCCGTGAAGTAGCAGCCAGTGTGGCATCTCTCCTAGTCAGGCGAAGCGCGAACTGGGATGAGGAGCCCAGGATCCTTCACGTGGATGGCTCCTCGAACCGGCAAGGCAGCGGAGCTGGAATAGTCTTGTGCGGCCCGGGCGGCACAAAATTAGAATACGCACTACGCTTTGAGTTCGCGGCATCCAACAACGAGGCAAAGTATGAAGCGTTGATCGCCGGGCTAGACCTAGTGCGAAAGGTAAAGGCAAAACACTTGGTCATCTGCAGCGATTCTCAGCTCGTGGTAAACCAAGTTACCGGCGAATACAAAGCACGCGATCTCTCCATGATCGCATATTTGGCCAAAGTAAAAGAAGCCCTGCTCAACTTCCGGTCACACATCATCAGGCAAATCCCGAGGTCAGAAAACACTGAGGCCGACGCCCTATCCCGGTTAGCCAGTACGAGTCACAACAATATGAGAACTATGTACATAGAGGACTTACCTCGGCCTAGTATTCTCGGAGGGACAGAGGAGGCCGCTCCCGTCTTAGAAGCAGAGCCGAGCTGGATCGATCCACTCACGAGCTTCCTGATAGACGGAACCCTCCCTGCAGAACGCCATGCGGCCAAGAGGGTGCAGCGCCAGGCGGCCAAATACGTCATAATAGACGAAAGGTTATACCGACGGTCGTACACGCTCCCCTATTTGCGTTGTCTGCGACCTACCGAAGCCGAGTTCGTACTCTGCGACACTCATGAAGGCCTGTGCGGCGGACACTTGGGGGGCAGAGCACTCGCCCAAAAGGCACTTCGACAAGGATACTACTGGCCAACGATGAAGGCAGAAACTGTCGAGCTCATCAGAAAATGCGACAAGTGTCAAAAGCACGCTAACATCCACCATCAACCCGCCTCCGACCTCAAATACCTCGCCAGCCCGTGGCCCTTTGCACAATGGGGCATCGACCTCCTAGGGCCATTTCTACCAGCAACAGGCGGAAGAAAATTCTTAGTTGTGGCAGTAGATTACTTTACGAAGTGGATAGAAGCCGAACCTCTGGCAACTGTTACGACTCGAAACATACAGAACTTCTTCTGAAAGAACATAGTATGTCGGTTCGGGTTACCTCGGGTACTAATCTCCGACAACGGCAAACAGTTCGAGGATATCAAGTTCCAAGAGTGGTGCCAGAACATGGGGATTCGGCAAAATTTCACGTCAGTCGCGCACCCGCAGGTAAACGGTCAGACGGAAGTAATGAACAGAGCCATCTTGCGCGGACTGAAAGCACGTCTGGATCGAGCTAAGGGATTGTGGGCCGAAGAGCTACCAAGTGTCTTATGGGCTCACCGAACTACCGAAAAAGCAGCCACGGGAGAAACCCCCTTCAACCTCACCTACGGCACTAAAGCAGTGATCCCGACCGAAATCAAAATACCAACATTGCGATTAGAAACATACGACGATCGGACGAACGGAGATGAGCTACGTACCAATCTCGACCTACTGGACGAGGTAAGGGACCTCGCGCACATCCGAACAGCGGCATACCAGCAGCAGGTAGCTCGCTACTACAATAGCAGAGTTAAGCAACAAAGCTTCCGAGTCGGCGACCTGGTCCTTCGTAAGATTATGGTGCCCGAACCCGGCATGGGCAAGCTTGGACCTAATTGGAAAGGGCCCTATAAAGTAAAAAGAGCGTTCGGGGGCACATACGAACTCGAAACTTTGGAAGGCAAACGAGTACCTCGAACGTGGAACATCATGAACTTGAGGCGATACTACCTATAAACCACCAAGCGAAGTGGACGAAATCAGGCCCTATGTGCCACAAGGCAAGCCAAGAGGAACTTTGGCGTAGACAAACAAAGAGCACATTATCAGCTCGGCAAAAAATCAGTTCGCGGCATAAAAGACCGCGGAAATTTAATAACCCGGCAAAGAAACAGTTCGGGGAAGATGAGCAAGGGAAAAAGACACTCCATTGCAAGAAATAGTACATTGGCAAAAAAAAAATTACATGCCCAGAGCCACTTCTTCGCCATCGGAAGTTACTTCAACAACACCCGAAGGCCCTGCCTCTCCTTCAGAGTCCGGCTCGCCATCGGCAGCATTGGCCATTTCCTGAGTTATACGCGAAGTGGTTATGGCACTTACATCGAGGTTGGGGTGCGTATTCCGGATCATCCACCGGCTCAACTTGAACCCCCTCCTGTAAGAGTCCACCATCAGATCATCAAACCGCGGAGAGGCAATGTAATCTTCAACTGCCTTCTTCTTGGCGTCTTCAATGCCTTGGGAAAAAATCTGTGTTCTCTCCCTGATGTCCTCCTGAAGATATTCGACTTGATGTTGCAAATCCAACTTCAAGTCCGCCATATGCTTGACAACTAACCCCATGGCCTCGGCGTCATGCTGAGACCTCGCCTGTCTGGCCATCACGACGCGAGCAGCCTCTTCAGCAGCATAAGCAGCCGCCTCAGCAGCCCGCGTGTTTGCCTCGGAAGGCTTCTTCAGCAGCATGAGCGGCAGCCTCAGCAGCTCGCGCCTGTCGCGATCTTCTCTCCACTTGGGCCGCCAAGGCATGAATCGAAGAATTCACCTACCAAAAGAAACAAGTGAGCAAATGACAGCAGAAGCAACAGAATAAAAAAGGAAGACAGAATCTAACTTACCACCATGGCATGTGTTACGGCACTGCAAGCGACCTGATTCAAGGGAAAATCGGTCCACGCTGCGACCTCCTCAGGGAAAGTAGCGTCCCTACTCTTCTGAAGAGCGTAGTTCGGCGTCAACACGCTCCTAAACTCCCCTTGAGCTCCCGAGCCTGAGGGCCCATCCCACGTATGAGCAGACCCGGAGTGAGCAGGAGCACTTGAGTACGCAGGAGCGCCCGTATGAGTGGTTTCAGCGTAAGGCGCCCTGGCAGTCTCGTGCACCGGTGGAGTCACTTCGGGCTCCCTGGGTAGATCCTCTGGCGTATGGTCTGGGGCTTGGGGCTCCTCATCCAGGGGAAGCTCGGTACGAGTTCGCTTGGCGACCCGCTTCCTCATCTTCATACCTTGGAACAAACGCCCCCCACGAGTTCTCTTCGCGTCCATCACACCTACAGAAACGAGTTCGACATCAGAAAAAAATGAAAGAACAAAGCAAGTAAGAAACCGCATATCTAGAAACCTACCCGAACTCAGGCCGGCTGCAATAAGCTTGGCCCCCGTTAAGTAGTGGTGGCACTTTAAGCCTTGCCGTGCCCATTGCCGGAGACCCTTCACCGTCTCTTTATCAAGAGTTACGCCCAAATCGGGAGCGGCCTCACCCCACCCGGTCTGAAAGGGCCATCCTTGTGCACTTTGCACGCCGAAGTAGTCCCGCTTCCAAGTCGGGACCTTATTAGGAAGGTCGTGCAGAAGCTTAAAACCCTGGCGAGGAGAAAGGTAATACGCCCATCTCCCCCCAGGAAGAGAACCTGCCTGTCTCTTGAGCATCAAGATAGAGGAGAATATCTCTAAGTCTAAGGGGAAGTTCTGCTCGCAAAAAAGGGAAACTGTCCCCACCAGGTTCCGAATAGAGTTCGGATGAAGCTGGCCAATGGTGACACCGAAGTGGTTTATGACTTCGACGAAAAGGGGATGGAAAGGAAGTCACAACCTTGCAGCGAGCTGCTCTCAAAAAATCACGATCTCGTCATGACCGTGTTCCCAAGGAAAGCTACCCGAAGGAATAAAATATGTGTACCCCCCAGGAAGATTGTAAGACAGAAGTATGGATTGAAGCCCCTCAGGCGTCATGGTCGAAGGGCCAAACCGGTCTAGCATCCGACCTCGGCGGGAGGTAGACGCCAAACTGCCCGAAGCGACTCGACCTACTGGTTCGTAGTCCTCAAACACTACCTCAGGATCACTGAGGCAGTCTGGGGACACGGCTCGGTTGGTGGAACCTACGTCGGCCCTACTCGAAGAATCGTCTGAGCTATCAAAGCTAGACATTGGGGAAAAGATGAATTCAAGAAAGTACTCACCGAAAAGTTTGAAGAAAAACCAAAGAACCGTGAAGACTGTATAACCAGCCTTGACGCGAGCTGGAAAAGACTTGGACGCGAGCTGAAAGGTTGGACGCGAACTCAGTAGACAAACCGCAGAAGTGACAAAACAACCGGGGTCCCCCACTATTTATAGCTATAGTAACCAAGAATCGACCGTGCAGACCGAAGACGATCCGACGGCCCACGTTCTTACCGACCGCACAACCCCTAAGGTCGAGACGTGATTGGCGCACGTCTTTCCGTAAAAAGCGAAATGTCAGCACACGTCTTTTTGAAACCGGCGTCGCTTCGACACGCGTCTTTCCAAAACTGACGCGCCGCACGTCTCCCTGACAGTCGCCCGCGCACGTACAGCAGTGGCGCGCCTTTTTGAAATGACCCGCTGTCACGTCCCAGCGGCGCGAATTGGTTTGAAATTTAAAACGCGCGGTCACAACCACCAGCGTTCTTGAGTAAGCACGTTTCCAGCCTTCTCGAAAACCGAAAGAACCCTAGCAAAAGCGTCTCGTGCAGTGAAGGTTCGAAGGACGGGACAAATCCACTTGCTACCTCACGAAAACTCCCCGCACCATGGCAAGACCCCCGGCGCAAGGAGTGGGGGGCAATTGATGAAGGAAGATTTGGCCCGACCTCTCTATTATGTGACACATGGCAAAAACAACAGCTCGGCAAAAGGGGCCAAGCCTAGGCGGGAACAAGGGGACACACTTCGCCGAACTGACCCTTGTAACAGCTCGGGATACACTTCGCCGAACTGACCCACTTTGTAACAGCTCGGGATACACTTCGCCGAACTGACCCACTTTGTAACAACTCGGGATACACTTCGCCGAACTGACCCACCTTGTAACAGCTCGGGATACACTTCGCCGAATTGACCCACCTTATAACAGTTCGAGATACACCGCTGAACTGACCTGCCCTATAGATACCTCCGAGCTCAAGACCGCCTCGCTCAGCACTTCGCATCACCTTCTGGGCACCAAAACCAAACAAGTCATACCATGCCTGACACTAGGGAAGTCCGTGCCCGAGGGCGCCACGCTTGACTGACTTGGGATCTGACATTTGGCGGCAGCACTCTAAACGGCCACCTGCCACCGCCACTGACACCGCCATCTCCAGTTAGACGGTTAGGCGGTGACGGTTCTGTCTCAGCAAAAAGGACGACGGCCGAATTGACAAGCACAAGGGTAATCATACCCGACCTGACAAGGGCCTCGGGACGAGTACACGAAGTGACTATAAGAGCCCCCTGCCCCCCGACAACGGAGGTATGAAAACTTTGCGCTATCTGGTGTTACCTTGCTTTTGAAGGATTCTAGCTTGAGCTTCAGAGCCTCTACATTGGGTTCCCCCCGGAGCTTCCCCATCTCCTCCGTTTCAGGTTCCCTGCTACCCCGTTCGGAAGCAAGGCAGCGGACAGCTAAGACCGGCCTGATCGCGCTCCATCAGTTGGCGCCGTCTGTGGGAAACGCTCCAAAAAGCCTCCCTCCAAACTTCGATAACCCCTTTCTTCAAAAAACCAAACACTCATGGCCTCCTCCAGCAACACCGGACGTGGCACGGAGACAAACGCCACCGGGGAGCAACTTCAAGTCCCCGTAGTGTGCGTTGGACAGTTCACCATCCCCCTTTCGGCGGATAGGATCCCCAGCCTGAACGCGCCACAAGCAGTGGCACCCGTAAACCCTCATACCACAAGCATCCCCTTTCCTCCCCCCATTGAGACAACCTTCACTGAACCAACTGCCGTCCCCCTGGTAGCTAGCCAAAACCGGTTGGAGGACCTGATGCAGTGCATGCGGGCAATGCAAGCCCAATTGCAACAGTTCCAACAACACCAGCTTCACCAGCACCAAGTGCTGCACAACATCTCCTAGTATCACTATCAACAGGAGTTCCCCCAACTGCCACTGAACCAACCACTACTTCCGCCTCGCCACCCTGCTCTGAGGCCGGTCAAGGCCTCCCCGCAGGATGGGCGCCCCCGCCAGGCGAAGGCCTCCCGGCCCCAGAACCACCCCAATAGCCAGGCCTCGTCCCCAGGCCGAAGAGAGAAAAGTGTCATCCCCGCCTCGCAACCCGCAGGCGGGTCGGGAACCTCGCCCGCGAGGTTGGCACCCCGGCGCTCCAAGCCCGAGCTCCCGCTCACCGAAAACCGATTCAACGCCCTGGCGGCAGACTACTAGCATTCCGGGCCCATCGAGCTCGGTAACACGGAGGCCAGCAATGCCAGCACAAGGCCCGCTCAACGGCGAAGGCGCCGGCGAAGTCGCCGAACCGCCACCCGCGCCTTGTCGGAATTCAAAGGCAAAGACACGAGCTCGGACGAGGTAGGGGCTGCCCCGGTTCTCTCGGTTCCTTCCCCCCTCGCATCGAAACTCCTGGCGGTCCCCTTACCCAGAGACTTCAAACTCCCACCTGTGGAAGAAAGCGTCAATTGTAAAATTAGGCCATTTTAAGAGTTTAATTTACTAGAGAGATTGAATGTCATGCTTATATAGAATCTGGGCATATTTTATATTTTTAAACATTATCATATTTACACAATTCTTCTTAGGGAAGGTTACAGTGGTTTAGAGTTGATCAATAAGGATCCACTTGTTGTCAAGGAGAAATTTGGGAAACTCATTTTAGGTGGGGCTTCATGAATACAATCAGAGATGGCATGCATTGAATTTGGAGAAGAAAAGGCAGAAAGGTGCAATTTTGATTAGACCAGAGAACAGGAAGAACAGAAGAATCACTGAAACATTGGAACAAGATGATCATAGGGGCCAACAAGGAACTTTATATTGACCCTGAAGAGAGAAAGCGGTTCTATAAAGTTCTTTTTGATGATGGTGCCCGGTATATTCACAGATGTGTGCTTTATCTTGTAATGTGGTTGCAATTATATTCTGTAGTGAAGCTAAAGGGTTCTTTATTGCCTCACATTAGTTAGGGCTACCTGGGCTTGTGAAACAATATCAAGTATCCCCATTGGAAGTGTTTTAATTAGAACATTGAGCTTGAAATCTTAGTACAAATCTGGTGTAATTTTTTGGCTAAGCAAGATTATATAGACCAGGAGTAGGATCAGGAACAGGTGATCTTACCGTTGGCCTAGGCCATCAACAGTTAATGGTTCTTGTTGGCGACCATGTCTAATGCTAACTGTTTTAAAAGGATAAGTGGCTGTTATAAAAAAAAAAAAAAAAGTTTTTAGCTTTTGCTTTTTATTTGAACTCATTTGCGATTACAAGAACTGATCTCACAATATAACCGATAACTGGTAAATAGATAAGATGTAGTATCAACAACTCTTTGTCTTCTATCCCTTAAATGTTTTTGTCTCTTCTTTTAGTTTCTTCTGCCCCTCAGCAGAGGATTCATGCTCCCACGGTTTCTTAATTCTGCATCTCATAGCTGATTTGACCTCTCTTAAACATGGGCGTCGTGTTTCGTTATCCTATGTCCAAAGGAGCCTTGTCTCCTACGCCAAGCAGAGAACGAAGAGAGTGAGTGAGAAAGAGAGAAGAGAGAAGAGAGATGGGAAGTTATGGGCATCAGCTTCTATTGTACGTACTCTGGGTAATTGCTGGTATTTGTCCATAGAGCGAGTAATGTGCCAGGAGGAGATGGGCGTGGATTGGACTGTTTGGAGCCAACTCTGGTTCAGTTTTTATTGGGTGTTCATTCAGTCTCGTCGATGGAACCACGTCAATCCCCAAATACTGTCTCCTACGCCAGAGATACAAGAATGAATTACCGGATGTGGATGTTTTCGTATGGCGGATTCCACGATAGAGCCACCAACAATGGTGATCAACAGTGTGTTATCGGTCATGGCCTACAACTATCCAGCAGAGAAAGAAATTAAGTGCATATCTGTCTGACAACGTTGGATAAAAATTGACATTCTACGATATGTTGGAATTGTCCCGTTTTTCAAAGCATTGGCTCCCATTTTGCAAAGAACTTCAGAGTGGAGCCGAGATCGCCAACTACTTATTTTAACACGACACTCGAACCACTTGATGCCATCCAGGCCAAGGAGTCCATATTCATTAAAGGTAAGCTTTATTTAGAATTTAGATTGATGGTTTTTGATTGAGACATTTAACGTATCATTGTCAGCGAGGGACAAATATACAATCACATTGTTGAAATGCGAAAAGGTTCATAGAGTGAAGATTCCAATACAAACTAGAATCCCCGTCTAAATAATGAGCAAGTCCTCCATCCATGTATGCAAAGAAAGGAGAGAACCAACCACCAACCCAATCCATGGTTGCAAGACCGAGAGATGTGTGATTGTGTGTTTCTATGATTCTGTGCATGATTTTGTTTCCTTGCGCTTATGCATTTTTGAGTTAAGATATTTTGTCCCATTTAATAAAAATAAACAAGACCGGTGATTGTGATTCCCATACAGGAAAACTTAAATCTTATTACTTGTTGGTGAATTCCTTAATTTGAAAACTTGTTCTTGTTTGTTACAAAACATTATTCAAGATCTCTCTCTTACTTGAACAGTTCAATGTTCATTGGAGCCTCTTTTTAATTTTTTATACTTTAACCATTATCATGACAACCTTCCACGTGCATACTTACAAGTGGAATCAAAAAGTGTGACACACCTATAAAATGCCACCATCAGGTGCAGAGTTAGGAAATTTTTATAAGGGAGGCCAAAACCTAAAGTAGTGGATTAGGGAGGGGATAAATGTAAATGGGCCCATAGGGGGGCCAACCATTGGATTGGGGAGTGGGGGAAGGGAGAATTTATATGAATTTTGTATTAATACTGGGGGATTTCTGGACCATAGGGGGGTGCATGGCTCCGCCCCTAGCCACTGTGGGTGTGGACTGGTCTGGTCCCCACAGTTTAAAATATTGTAGATTATGGTGTGGTGTGGATTAGTACCTACCATAGGGTGTGGTGTGGATCAGTCCACACTCACCAATTTCTCATCAACACTATAAAATGCCCCTTAAATCTACTTATATTTTACTAATTTATCATCGAGTTTGAGAAATTCACAGCATGCTTCAAATACAAAGAAAGGAATTCACAGGGTTTGTGACGAGTAATTGAGACTTAGGGTTTCTTTCATCCAATGGCTAGGATTAGATGACGTCAGGACGGTGACTTGGGAATGTCGATTGGGCTGGGATTTCACATTGATATTTGATGCTCGACTGAATACTGATCGTTATAACAACTCTCTTGGGCCCAACAATCCAACAATCGATTCAATGTCGTCAGGTTTGTCTAACGCAAAACAAAGGGTAGTCAAAGCCCAGCCCATTCTCCAGGCCAACAATTTCTAGGCTTTCCTACTCGCCTAAGCAGTCGTTTGATAACGGCTGAAGTTGCTGAACTTAAAAATAAAATTTTCAATGGTTCAGTGATCTATCAAACTTAGTTTCAGCCACAGAGGAGTCCACAACCTCCTTAAAACACTTATTCACTAAAAAGCAAAAAGATAATCTTTTCGGTTCAGCATCTTCAGCTGTTATCAAACGGCTTATGATTTTTGCTACATCTTGATGATTTCTTTTGCGACATGTTCATGAACCGTGTTCTTTGATTGATGGGCTTAAATGCTTAATAATATTAGCAATTGGTTCTGGAAACTATCCAACAATTAGGGAGGGATTCGATAACATGGTTGATTTTGTTTTGACTTGTTTTCAGAATTGCCACATCAGCAAGAAAACAAAATCATGTTGGTAAATTTGTTTTCAAATGTGAAAGCAAGATGGTTTTATTTCCAAAAACAAGCCATGTTTTTGAAACCAATAAAATAATGTTTTCGAAAAAAAATACAAATCGTTGGTCTCAAACCTCTTGATACGGATACAATGGAGTTCTCGGATTTGGTGTTGTGTGATGGTAACAGAGGAACTAAGAACCAGTGAAAAAGACATAAAGCAGCTCTCACTGATCTGAAAAAGAGGATTTAGATCGGAGACGGAAGATCTCACCAATCTGGTTTCAAAGAAACATCCAACAACAAAGCAATTCTCACCAATCTGATTCAAAACTTTGAGATGATCTTCAGTGTCTGGTTTTAGAAGTTTAAGTCTTTCAGAACGTTCTATCTAAAGCTAGGTTGCCTTTATACCTGCAAAAAGAGCGTAAAAAACATTTGTGGGCTTTGGCCCAAGGAATGTAAGGGGTTGGATAAGTTTATAGATAATACCTTATAAATATGGGTTAGATTAGGCATAAGCCCATTTGAAAAAAAAAAAAAACAAATGTAAAGGAAAAAATGTGCCATTGGATTAGAATCTATGAGTACATATTATATGAATTATAAAGCATAATATCAAATCATTAATGGAAAACATGTCTTTGAAAATAACATGTTTTTGGTTTAGTTTTGAAAACTAAAAAAAGGCAAATTCACAACCAATAACATGTTTTCTTTGTTTTTGTTTTCCAAAACAATCTATTTCCAAACCAACTGGTTTTGATTTGTTTCGGGGAAATGCAAACCAAAAAAATCATGTAGTAGAATGCCTCCTAAGGGGGGTGTTTTGACAATATATGGTTGGTTTGTTTTTGAAAACAAAAACAACAGACATGTCAGCAAAACAAAAAAAATCATGTAGTAAAATGCCTCCTAAGGGGGGTGTTTTGACAACATATGGTTGGTTTGTTTTTGAAAACAAAAACAACTGACATGTCAGCAAAACAAAAAGAAAAAAAATCATGTAGTAGAATGCCTCCTAATGGGGGTGTTTTGACAACATATGGTTGGTTTGTTTTTGAAAACAAAAACAACAGACATGTCAGCAAAACAAAAAAAAAAAAAAAATCATGTAGTAGAATGCCTCCTAAGGGGGGTGTTTTGACAACATATGGTTGGTTTGTTTTTGAAAACAAAAACAACTGACATGTCAGCAAACCAACCATGTTTTCAAAAACATGTAAATGGTAATGTTTTCAAAAACAAACCAAATTACTTGTATCAACACATGGTGCCAACAATGTCCCAACCATCCATTGCAGCCGTACATCGGGAACATCTCCCAATGTGCGAGATGTTCCGAATGTGAGGCTGCAGTGGCTTGTTGGGACATGGTTGGTAGTGTTTTGTTGGTAACAGATTCCTATCCTGACCGGGCTCAAATCTGCTGCCCACAAGTTGTTCAAACATCCCTACCCACAGAACATTAGAGCTACATGTATTGAAAACATCTCCCTTGTCATTCATGGAGAGATGTTCCCAATACAAGACATGATGTTCTGTGGGTAGAGATGTGGGAACAATTTATAGATGACAGATCCAGAGTGCTGTTTGTAAGTGTAGAAGTAGAATACATGAGAGGCATGGGATTGATTAGGATGAAAGGGCTATACAAAGTTACACAGGGACAAGTGGATGGATGGAATCTCATGCCATGTGGCCCATGTCCAACAAGAGAGAGTGAGGCCCTGTTTGGTTTGTAAGAATAGGGGTTTGGAATCGGAATCAGAATAGGCTATTTGGATTTTAACTGTTTAATTAGATGGAATCGAAATTCTATTTTCATTCTTGTTGGAATGACATTCCCCCATTTGAAAGATAGTCATTCCCTATCCCTCTCTTGGGAATGAAATCTCATGCCTGTTGATTTGAATTTTCATTTCCGTTGCTATGAGAATTGAACATTCTGATTCAAAAGAATTTTGATTCTTCTTCCATTCCAATTCCTACTGCGAACCAAACGACCAATGTGTTCCACATGCCACTATACAGCTAGCTATTGCATTCGGCTAAATCCATCGTGCTCTAAACGTGTGTGCTACGCTGCTGATGAGATTTAATATGGTGACATGGGCCTCTCGCTTCAACGTGGATGTCCTTTTCCTAGCAAATAATTTCTAGGCCGGCCCAAGTACGGTCTTATCATTTGTAATTGGACCTTAGCTCCCAACCCTCTTAGGAATTATCCTGCTACCGTACCCCATTTTTTTAACATGGAAATATTCAATTTAAATAAAAAGATGGGGCGCGTTTCCTCTCTTTAACCTTGGTCTTTAAATTTAGGTCGCGTTTGGATAAGAGTCAGGATTTATGATTTTAAGACCCAACCCTAGTGCCAAATTTAAGAGAACTTTCCCTTGGCAGCTTTTGGCTTTATAAGGTGGGTCTATATTTGTTAAACTATGTTCTGCCAAAAAACAGCCACAGATATGGTATTTGGTGAATCATTTTTAGTACCCGTTCGGAACGATTTCAAGTAAAGCTGCGTTGTTAAGTCAAGAAACCCAAAAAGTCATGAAACTCTATTTGATAAAATTATTAAAAGCCAAAACAAATCATTGTTATTTTTAATATAGATTTGCCTATGAAATTTTTCCTACTTAAAATGTTTTGGGTTGATTAATACATATTGTTATTTCTAATTCAAACATCAATTTAACATTTTAATCAAAAACATCAATGATCAGTCTTATACATATATTTTTCTAATTAAAACCATTCTCATATGTGATCATCCAAAATTTTCAAGGTAGAAACCATAACAATACCAAACCAAATACAACATTAGGCTTTATGCTTTAGGGAATGAGGTATTTTGGATTTAAATTTTAAAGCATCTATTATTGTTAGCTGATTTTTGTTTTACACGGCCCAAAGCTCAGAAGTAAAATCTTATCCACCGGAAATTTTAGCTTTTACTAAGCTTTTGTCGATAAGCATAGCTTTTGCTGGTTTAGCTTTATTAAATTAAGAATGGAGCGATGGACCAAACGACAATGATCGGTGAGGTGCATGCAATTACAATAGTATACGTACACACATGACACATCATCTACTGTTCACACGGCACACTTGATATTTGTTTGATCCTAACCATTCAAAGGGTGGACAAAGAGTCCCTTTCCAATTTCTATCGCAATAAAACTAATGAGAATTTGGACCTTAATAGGACAAATAGTTATTTGACCCGGGAACAGCGGCACCGAAAAGGCGAAAACGTCAGTCGTGCTCGTGTAAGAATGTACTTAAGAAGAAAGAAAAAAAAAACAGAAATCTCATTTCAGTATTTCACATTTAGTCAATTTGGATTAATGTAATCACGGTTGGAGATATCCACGTTCGTGCAGTTTGGTTCTACACTCCTCAATCTACTCCACCGATAATCAGATATGACCATTGACCATCACCATATATATCTACATCACCTGGATGAGATGGTGAGATGGAATAATCCGGCCGGCTAAGAGTCAAATCAAATGATAATTCCGTGCGACTCGGTTCCACGTGGTAAATGGACTAGGTCTGACTACTGGAAGTCGGAAGAGAATTACTAGTGACAACGAAATTCTTAGAATCATCCAAAGATGATAGATGATCATGAGCCGGACGATGGCCTCAGAATGCAGGCTTCAGTCGGAGGAACTCGGAAGACGGAGAAGCAAATGTTGCATGAGAATGAGAATAATGAAAGTAAACAAAACCCAGATAATAAAATTAGGTGTATGACCGACCCATTAAAATATAATTAAAATGGAGATGACGACAAGGCTGATGACCCGTTCTTCAGAGTTCAGAGCTCTCTCCGTTATGGTTTTTAAAACCGATTCGGAGACTGAACGGGTCAGAGATCCAGTTACTGACCCAAATAATCAGCCCATTCTGATAAAAAATAAAAAATAAATGAAAATCAGTCAAAATTATTTGAACGATTAACTGCTCGAATTGGCAATTTATTAACAAAAATCAACTATTTTTATGAAAATTTTGATTTTGAGAATCCAAACTGATCGCCTGACCGATTTTCAGTTTTGAAAACCATGCTCTCCAAATCTCCATATCTTAATATAGATTGCCTAAGGAGTTTTTAATTAATTAAGTATTTACGATGATTTCACTCATTTATTTATTTGTGTATGTATTTTATCACCCTAATGATGGTGCTGAAGATAAAAGACAATGACATGATAAAGATGTTATAGAGATTCATGCACGTGACCTGCAACTAGTAATCTTTTAATTAAAAACAGATGTTAATCGAACTATTATGTGGAATTATCATCAAATCGTATAAGCATAAGCCACGTGATATCATTTCCATTTAAAGTTAGTGTGTTTTGGCCTAAAATATTACATATTGAAGAGCACCTCCCCCGCTCCGCCCTTCCATAAATTGGTAGTGATTTCGTGACCGGATTGACCCGAGACAAAAACATCGGCTTGCCTATATAACGACTCAACATGTAGACAAATTGGTTTTTAGATTATTTATGCAAAGAAATTATTTAGGAGTTAGGAGGGCTTTTAGCGGTGATTGAGCTGTGTTGATAGATTAGTCTTCGGGTGGCACAGGGTGCCCACGTGGCTGATTTTGTAGCTTTCCTTTCAGGACCATGTAGGCATTGTCACACGTAATTGTGCGAAGGACCGGCATGGCCAAGGAGTGTATCGCATGAACAAAAAAGCGGATTCCGCTCGGGAAGAGGGAATTCCCCTGAAGATTTTGATGGACAATTCATCCCGACAATTCTGAAAGTTCTATCCGATCAGAATACGGTCATCCAATTATAAATAGGTATGTCACGCTCAAGGTAAAGGAAATTTTGGATTAAAAATTCAATTAAGCACCTTTCTTGCATTCACCTCGGTTTAGACCAATTCAAATACCTCCATTCATCTTGATCGATCCTTTTATTACTCACTAATTTGAGCATCAGAGTGTCTATCCGGGAAATAACTTTTTGGACATCTTATTCTTCCTGTGATTACATAATTCGGTGTATGACTTTATTATTCTACCGTAACTTCGTCTAGTTGACAGGACTATTTGACTACAGCCTCTTTTCAAAACACCTCAAATTGGACATATGAGTTAGATTATCTATATGTGACGGAAAGTTGATATGTTTGGGCCCCTACAAATCTATTTTCAACTTTCTGGATTTTTATGAAATAGGGGCTTCACAATTTGTTGATTTCTTGGCACAAACAACACTAGAAGACAATGCATTAAAGTCCTCTCAAATGGGCACAAAGATTTTTTGGACAGTTGAAAAAATCTAACCCATATTCCAATTATAGCTTCATCAATATTGTTTAGCCAATTCATTTGCTGAGTACCATGTTCATTGTCAAATTATGGGTGCTTGAATCACAATATATCATAACTCAATGCATCGATAATTGAATGATCAACAAGGCAAAATATAAATTATTTCTTCTCTTGTATACAGTTTTCTCAAATAAAATTTGAGATTTCACATAAAGGTTTGCACCCACCAATAGTGCAAAGTATGTAGTCTTTTTAGTTGAATCTAATAAGCGTTAAAACATGATTATTTAAATCTGGACATATAAAATGTTAGATTAATGTTTTTTTCCAATTGATTATGACTCTACTACCACAAGAATGATAAAAAAACTATATAGGATATGTTTAGAGATGATCAGCCAGGGCACTCTAGATTTATTGTTAAGAATGATAACGGGGCGGGGTAGTGTGGGGCCAGGTTTTGCTCACTTTTACATGTCCCATCCTTGACCCCAAATTCAAATACCCCCGCCCCGTATCTCAAGCTATAAATCTCATCCCATTCCTATTTGGGGAACACGAAAACTCAAAACCCACCCCAAACAGACTCTGGATTTTCTGCCCACGAGAATTTTGTCTACATCTATTCACAATACATTATTCTTGTAAATTGAGAATATCCCCCCCCCCCTATAATATTATGCAAAGGATGAAATGTTCTCCATGTGTAACTGCCATAAACATGAATAGAATTCTCGTGAATAGAAGATCTGAACTCACCCCAAACTCGATCAACAGTCAAAAAACCCACCCGACCAAAGAGGCGCAGTTTAGAGCCCCCACAGTAACAAGTTAAATTGCCATCTCAATTTACTGCTACACTTCAAAAGTTTATAAAAGCAAATGACTTGTATTCCTTCCCTGCAAATGATAAAATTGTTAAGGAATCCAAATTTAATGCTATATTATTTGCCTTGCTTCTCTTCAAATTCCATTTAATTCATATAAAAGAACACAAATAATCTATACATGCCTCCATGTGTAAAGATAAAAAGCAAATTTCCCATCATATTCATAAGAATGATCAACAGTTACTGTTAACACTTGACAAATAATGGATAAAACATCAAGGTCTGTCACATTAGATGTTTATTTCCACATGGAGAGTTGATAGAGTAGATGTAGACTATCCAACTTTGGAGTGAGTTTTGCAACAGATTTATCCAATTCCTTGTCTATGTTAACTTTTTTTTTTGTACAGTATGCTAGATTCACATTACAGCATTTATTGATTTCTTTATATTGACAATAGTCATTTAAATTTTCTTGATTAATTGATTTTTTCACAGCTAGCCCAGGGTGGATTATCACAAAGCGATAATTAACACGTGGAGGAAACTTAAACTTATTTATTCAAGTATTTGACTCTTTTTTTCTTTTGATTAAAAAGCAACAACAGAACAAAGAAACAAACTTAAACACAGAAATTAAGGTCTAACCAAGTCTTGGTTAGCTAAAAGTCAGATCCACTCAGGCGGATCATTTAAGAATAACCCAGACTTCGTCAGACCTCTTGTAGCCAACTATTTTCACATCTGCCTATGCACAAAGTGAGTAGAAAGTCCAATTGTACACATGAGAATGTCTATGCACAAAAAACTTGCCTTCAAAGCCAGGTCAATCTTCTTGGCATTCAACGCTTGGATTAAGGCATCTGATTCCACAAGAATGGAATTGTCCTTGTATCTATTCAACACTCCCAAGTTCCTTACAAAGGCTAGAGCTTCTGCTTGTATCGGAAATGCCGCATTATACTTTTCAAAAACAACTGCTAGCACAGCCCCAGTTGAATCCCTCAGGACAGCCCCAAAACCTAAGTGTCCTGGGCACAAAAAGCTACCATCAATATTCATTTTTAAAAATTCTGGCTTTGGCGCTTTCCAAAATACAACTGCCTTGCTTCAATGCCGTGTTATTGACGAGAAAAATCTTGCAATCCAACTGGGGAAATCCTCTGTCTCTCTCCATATCCTATATAAAACAGAAAGATTGGAGTTTGGGTTTGAGTCAATATTTTCAAAAACTTTCAAATTCCTACTTTTCCAAATAATCTACATAGTCAAAAAAGAGAAAGCAATCATATCATTCTTAACAATTTTATCAGTTGAACACTTGGTAAACCAAAAAGAAAGTCACTGTTTAAAGGAGCTCAAGTTACTCCCGAGTGACTACCAAACCACACAATTTTAACATGAGAACATTCAAATAAGCAATGCATAATTGTTTCTGAACTGTTGGAACAAACAGGACAAGTAGCATCAGATGCCAATTTTCTTTTAACTAAATTCTCCTTAGCAACAATTGCATTTACATAGCATAATTGGCTCAAATTTGCTTTCATAACAAAATGATTTAATAATGAATTTTTTCTTAAATTAAGGGATTGTTTGGCATCATTGACATTTCAAGTAAAAATGTTCCAATATCAGCACCACATAGGTATTTTGAGTTTAATGGTCAATTTTCTGGTTAGAGAATACTTTGCATGAAAACCGGTGCCAGGGGTGCTTCAAGCAACCTCCGCTCAGTGTTTCCAATCTTGGAAGCACTATCTCAAAACCCCTGACTGATGTGGTGCTGACATGAATGAAAAATACATGTTTTTTCTCACCAAAAGGACTCAAGTACAAACAGTGGTGTTTGCATTTCAAATATAAACAGTGTTTCAATTCAAAACATTGAAAGTTGAAACACTAATAGTACTAAAATAACTTAGGGTCCGTTTGATTCGTAGTCAGAATCGGAATGGTCCATTCCCAGTCAGTTTGATTCAAACAGAAATGAGAATGAGAATTAAAATCAGTAGGAATGGGATTTCATTCCCAAGAGAGGGACAGGAAATGGGGGAATGCCATTCCAGCAGGAATGAGAATGGGATTCTGATTCCGCCCAACCAAATAGTTAGAATTGAAATAGCCCATTCCGATTCCAATTCCAAACCCCTATTCCTACAAACCAAATGGACCCTTAATCCACTTAGAATATTTAGATAATTGCATTAAAATAAAAATTAATTCCTAGGGTTCATAGCTCAGTTAGTCAATATCTTCCAAAAAAAAACGGATGAGGCTATGTGGAACTAGAAGGTCCAAACAAATTTTGTTTGAAAAGTTCACTTGGCAGTTGTCATCAGCTGCCAATATATTCAACTTAAATCTAATTGATCCCATTTCAGTTCCATACTTGGTTGTAGCAGAAGTTGTACAAGTGAAAAAAAAAAAATCTGTACATACCAAGGAGGAAAGAGAGGGGCAAAAATAGAAAAAAAAAATCTGTACATACCAAGGAGGAAAGAGAGGGGCAAAAATAGAAAATAGTTAACACTTAACACTATCATTACCTACTTATCTATGCAAAATTTGCTTTACTTGTATTACTTATTTTCTTGTGGGCTTAGAAATTTGAATATATCTAACTCTAAGAGGCAAAATGAATTTCTTAGAGTGTTGGAATGGCTGAATTGAATAAGATATTGTTTTTTGAGTGAACATGTAAGTTTTTAAGGAGGTATTGTAATCTTAACACATGAATAGGAATGTAAATGAATCGGATCATGATTTGATCTTATTTTGTCGAATTCAAATATTTGGATCGGATCAGATAATATGATCTGATCTGAAATCGGATTGAATTCGACTATGAATTTGATTATTTATATTGCATTTTTGTAAATTTGTTATTTTATTTATTTTTTATAAAAATATGTTTATATATGATAAAAATAATTGAAAAGATATATACTTATATTTTTTTTTGTTTTTCTTTATTTAAATTGTTATATTTTATTTTCTTTTAATAATTTATTAACTCTTTTAAAAAATTAAATTGGATTGGATCAAATCTGAATATCTGACTTCCTTATCTGATTCGAATTCAATTCAATATTTATGAGATCTGATCAAATCAAATCTAATATTCATAGTATTGAATCAGATTCAGATATACCCTAATTTGAATCCAATTTGATCCCTTTGCATCCCTACACCTACAACTGGAGTTGGATTGATAACTATATACTTGATATTGTCTTATTGAATTACTTTTATGCAACAAGATGAGCTAAATTCATAATACTCTCTCCAATGTTTTAACTAGAAATTTGAGTCGTGGAGCAAACATCTTGCTATTTTCAATTACTTTGGCTGATTTAGAGGTAATTCCACTAGGGTGGAGAGATGACCTTTAAGAATGACCGAAGAAATGAGAGGAAAAGGTGGCTAACTGGCTACAACCTATGACACAAATACTCTAAAAATAGACCAAACAACTAGAAGTGTATGGACGATAGGGTTTAGATTTGGATTTTATTTCATGATAAATTTTCCGGCATTAAATAGATATTTCCCATTTCCCTCGTGTCATTTTGAATTAAACCAAACATGCAATATAAAAGGATAAAGTTTTGCTTTTTACTCAAGAGCCGTCTATATACAGGCCTAATTGTGCATTTGGCAAGAGTTAAATTACGATGTATTTGATAAATAAGGTATATTTATCAAGGTTTTTAAAACCGATCCAGAGAACGAACCCGGTCAGGGGTCCAGTTCTCAGGTTGAACGGTCCGACCGTTTGAATCGAGTGATCGGCTCGTTCTAGCAAAAAAAAAATAAAAATAATAAAAATGGTCAAAATCGTTGAATGTTCGAATGGTTCAACCGCTCGGGTCATTGATTTACTGACCAAATCAATGTTTTTTTTGACAAAAATCCGATTTTAGGAAAAAACGAAACTGATCACCTGGCCGGTTCGCGATTTTTCTGGTCAAACCGTCCAATCCGATCCAGTTTTGAAAACAATAATATTTATCATTACATTTCAATCGCATCTTTTGCTGCATGATGTAGTAAATATATCATAATGTTGCCATATGGCAGTTTCAACTCTCGCATATAAGCCCAAATTCATCCAAACACAATAAAGCTAGTTAAATTGGTATCGAATTTGTGGGTGGTCTGTTTCAGGCAGGCCGAGAGCTTGATAGAATTAATCATAGGATTATACAACCCATTAAATTAAACAGTTTAATGAATTAGGTTGGTTGGTTTGGATCGTGAGTGGATTTGGATTTAAATATTCCAATCACCTCATTTAAATTGGTTTTAGGGGGCCTTTAGTTCACAGGTTTCATATTGTTTTCTCATATTTTTAATAAGTGAAGAGGAAAAAAAATATTTTTTTCTTTCTGATTATTGAACCGCAAACAAATGTCTCTTAAGAAAAAAACTAAAAAAATAAATAATTTGAAACAGAACGATGGTTAATTTCTGCTTTTGAGGAGAAGATGCTAACGTGCAGCCATCCATTGTCCGAAGAAACTTTCTGTTAAAGACCTTATCAACTGAGCTAGATTTTTTATTGGTAAAAATCAACTGAGCTATATGATACCTCCAACTAGCTCGTGTATCGCAGAGATCCTATTAGTAATAAATATTTTTCAGTATTTTATTAATCCATCACACCCCGATTGAGCTAGTTGGTACTTTCAAAAAAAGAAAAATATTATGGTTACCAACGCTCCAGTGTTCCATCCAGCCCTTATGGAGAGTACAGTCTTATTCCCTATGCAATAGTAATTAAGGTTGTGTTTGGATAAGCATAGCACTTATGCTTTTAAAGTCCATGAGCTAAAGTCTTAATTTCAAGTTTTATGTTTTGGGGTTGGGGATTAAAAGTGTTTTCAACTTTACACTATATTTTTAAAGCAATTCACACCAAAAGCTCAAGGCACTTTTTGGCTTACGCATAATTCACATATCCAAAGTTCAGAAGCAAAAGCTTATCCCAACATGGTCCTAGTCATTCAATTCAGCTACAATTGCCAATGAATCGAACCTGGTTGAATATAGGGTATATCAATTCGAAGCCAATTATTAAATATGACAAAATCATAAACTCAGAACCATTTTGATTATTTTTTATTATTCGAAAATTAGGATAATAAGTCAAATCCAATTGTACCAGCATTTATAATTATCTATGTTAATAATAACTTAAAATTTTAATTTTAATAATATAATGGGTCATTTATTTAGACACCCCTTATATTTTCACATAATTACTGAGACACCCCTATAGTTTGTGTGTTACTATCACATCCTTCAAGTTTGTATGGTCATTTGACCTTAAGGGTATTATCTATAATTTTTATATCAAAAATACCCCTAGGCCCTAGCAATTCAAAAATTAGTTTTTTTTTTTTTGTTGTAGAATACCGGTGTTATGTTGTTCAGCTCAAAAGTGTCCCACAGAAACAAATCTCCTAAATAACTCTATTTCCCTGATATCATGGCCGTTGTTAATTCGGTGGCTGGGATCATCCGAGGATTTTATTTATTTATTTAAATTAAAATGAAAGCATTGACATTTCAATTGTTCAATTCGAACGGATGGTTCATTTTGACAAACAATTAAAAATAAAAAATGACCAAAAATTATTGAACAGGTCAATAGGTCGATGATTCGACTATCTAAGCTAATAGATTATTGACTGATTCAACAGTTTTTGGTAAAAAATCAGGTTTGGAATAAAATAAAACTGATTGCTTGAACGATTCTTCAACTGAATGGTCCAACCATCCGTATCACCAGCGGTTCGAGAACCATGATAATGGCCTATAGAGGCTGTACTCAACCTCAGAATACAATGACGAAGATAGAAAGCCTTGCATTTTTTGAGACTCGCCTCCTAAGTTCTTGCACTCGGGAACTCCAAAAAAAAAAAAAGCATAAGCATTGCCTATAAATACATCACTTTTCTATGCAAAAAAAAAAAAAAAGAAAAAAGCATAAAAGAAAATAAGATAGAACTTATTTAGATCGTTTTTTTTTTCATCCCCTAAACACAATGGAATGGCGAGCAAAAAATTAGAATAAACAAAATGGCTTTAGCTATTCACACCATTCTAGTTGAAAAACCAAAGAGTAGCAAAATCATAGAAGGTTCGTTAAGGAGAAAATATCCTTTAGTCTATTGAGAAATCAGAATTTTGAATCACACATCTTTAGTGTAGAGAGGCAAAGTTCAAAATATCAATCCACTCTATAAGAATTTCTCTTAGAGCCCTTAGGCTGTTTTTAGTTGCAATGCAAATAAATATGCACTGATGCAAAACTATGGCAGCGCAAATGATTTGAATATAAATTCTGGCCTGTTTTTATTTCAGGTTTTAATTTATTTTGTTTGATTGCAGTACCAGTGAAGTAAATTAAGAAATGAAGTAGATTAATATAAAACCCAAAATAAAATTAAACAAGAACTTGCATTTTTTTTTATTTGCACTCCCATGCCTTTGTATTAGTGCAAATAAAACTGCACTGCAACCAAACACAGCCTTAAGTTCATCAAAGTAAATTGGCCTTTTGCAAATGGAGTTTCTCTCAAAGGAGGCTTGTTAGAGGTTGAAGATGATAGACCCAAACCTTAGTATATCTTCCTGCAAGGTCCTTTAGTCATGTGATCAGTGATCATGTGAGGTTGGGCCAAACCAACCTACCATGTCTCAGCTGCTAGATTATGGCTGCCCGATTTTTATAACGGCAAAATTGATATTTAAGTTTTGACAGACAAAGCATTTAGTAAAACCGGAGCAAACTAGAAGGGGTGCTCTGGGTATTTTTGTTAATATGGTATAATATAAGGGTGTCTTAGTAAATGACCCAATAATAATTGTTATAAAAAACTAAAAAACCTTTATATATTATTAACTCAATAACCGTTTCGGGTATTAATCAATTTGGAACAAAATAACAATCAGAACCGATCGGATTAACAAAAATACAAAATCATCCGATTATAAAATCGGTTCTACCCGGTAAAACGGATCTTTTGACAGCCGGAGTTATCACGGTTCACGGGCCACAACATGTTCTCTAAGACATATATGTCAATTTTATAAATGAGAATGGCATATAAGACATAACATTAATTCGCCTGTATTAAATCATGTATGGAAAATCTAGCCTATAATCCTAGATAACCTGCGGAAATAATGGCGACGATTAGATTGAATTTTGAATAGGAGGCGAAAAATCGGAAACGAGAAAGCAGTCGGAATGAAATTCAAATTCATCTCAAATGCAAATCGAAATTGGGATCAAATGAAATTCTACTTAAATCAACGCGGAGTTTAGAGAGGAAGGCGAGGAGTCGAGTACTGAGGTGGGGGCTTCAGAGGGAAAGAAAATATTGTGTAGACTCGTCCTACCAAGCTTTTATGTGGGCGAGCGCCGGTGACTTCGGCTTTTCCGCCCGAGAAGCCTCTTTTTTCGTCTTAGGACAACCTTTCTAGATTTAAAGACGAAAATCCTTGGCATCACGCAGTCGCAGAGAATTTCTCGTTAGCTTGCGCTGATCGGTCGGCATTGCCCTGCTTCAGCTTGAAATGCTGGGCTCACGGCGAGGTACGGTCTTCCTGTAATCCCCACCAGTTCACTTTTGTCTGATACTGATAATCTAGGGTTCATAATCCGGTAATGAACCTTAAATAGTACGGTTTTATCTATTTGTTTGTAGATTCTGGTGCTCAGATCTTCAGCATTTTAGGGTTTAGTCTTCGGGTTCCCTGAAACGGAGCTTTGGTTCTGGTCTTCAACCAGTCTTTAAGCCTTTATTATTCCCCCCTCCCCCTTTTTTTTTCGTTTTACTTTGAAAACGAACAAAATGGAGGATACAGAAGAAGCTCGTAATGATATGATGCAGCGGCTTCAATCGTCATTCGGTACTTCGTCGTCTTCTATTCCGAAACAGCATTCATCGACCAGTCGGCCTGATGTTCCTCAGTTCAATGCTTCGCAAATCCGTGCTCCCATGAGACCATTTTTCCAGAATTTCAGCCCGGATAACAACAAGCGGCCGGGTATACCTCCGTCTCACCCGCATATTCCTCCCGCCTCACCATATTCGCAGATCCCAGTGTCCCGACCGAATGCTCAGGCACTGGGTTCTCAGAGTTTCAGTCCCGGGCCTTCTCATTCTAGATCTCTGTCACAGCCCACATTTTTCTCACTTGATTCTTTGCCCCCACTGAGTCCTTCACCGTATCGTGACTCCCCATCTACTTCGCTCCCCGACCCAATTTCCGCAGATGTTACTATGGAAGATCGTGATGGGAGCTCGCATACCCAACTGCCTCCCTCACCTTTCACGAGAGGCAATTCTATCCGCCTGGGCGAGATCCTCCCTCCTCGCAAAGCGCATAGGCGCTCTAACAGTGATATTCCATTTGGATTCTCAACCATCATGCAATCTTCTCCACCCCTCGTCCCGCTCAAGAGCCCTGGTGTTTTGGAGCGGTCGGTATCTGTGAGAGAGAATTCGGTTTCAACTAAGCCAATTCAGTTGGTGAAACGGGAATCAGAGTGGGATAGAGATGGGGATATCAATGCAGAAGGGATGGGTGAGAGGAAATCTGAAGGGGAGGTGGTGGATGATTTGTTCTCCGCTTATATGAATTTAGACAATATGGATACATTGAATTCTTCTGGAACTGAGGAGAGGAACTGTAATGAGAACCGTGAGGATTTGGATAGCAGAGCAAGTGGCACAAAGACAAATGGAGCGGATAGTAGTGAGAATGAAGCAGAAAGCAGTATGAATGAAAGTGGCAACAGCATGAATCTAGCTAACCTAAGTTCCTCAACTGAAAAGAAGGAAGGGATCAAAAGGACTGCAGGAGGAGATATTGCTCCAACCACTCGTCACTATAGAAGTGTTTCTATGGATAGTTTTATGGGCAAGATGAATTTTGGTGACGAGTCACCAAAATTGCCTCCTACAGGAACTCGGGCAGGTCAACATTCTCACAGCAATTCAATGGATGGGAACTCAGCTACATTTAGCTTGGATTTTGGAAATGGGGAGTTCAGTGGATCTGAGCTTAAGAAGATTATGGCTAATGAAAAACTTGCTGAGATTGCAGTGACAGACCCCAAACGTGCCAAAAGGTAATTTACCTGTAATAATTGTGTTATTTTTGTAGTTACCGCTAAGATGTATTTATTATTTCAAGAAATCTCCTAAATGGCCATCTTATCCATGTTTGGCATGCATTTGAATCAGACTCTCCACAAATTCTTGAGGATGCTTTTACATAACATTTTTTTAATCTCCAGATAAAGTACAAGATGAATGAACAGCTAATGTACAAGATGAATGTCATTTTCATGTCAAACATTACTTGGTAAAAAAAGCAACATTTTAGACCTACTTTGCATAATGTTGGAATTCAAAAATTCATATTGTTGGAACTTGGAACTACTTTAATGGTATATACTTTTCCATAGATATCTGTGAGTCCATGTTTTCCCCTCCTACCAAGTCAGGCTCTTGGACACTTATCAGATTTTGAATCCTATGTTCTTGTCCATGCAACTCTGGATACACTCTAATGCATGATCTCTTTTTAGGATTTTAGCAAATCGACAGTCAGCTGCTCGGTCCAAGGAGCGGAAGATGAAGTACATCTCAGAATTGGAACACAAAGTACAGACACTGCAGACAGAAGCTACCACATTGTCTGCTCAGCTGACACTCTTACAGGTGCATATTTGTAGTAATGTATTCTTTTTTTGCTTTCTGTTACTGCTGCTTAAATTTTTTTATTCCTCCTTTGGTTCAGAGAGATTCTTCAGGGCTCACTAGTCATAATAATGAGTTGAAATTCCGTCTTCAGGCCATGGAGCAGCAGGCACAACTTAGAGATGGTATATGGTTCCATCCTTTCTTTTATTACATATGATATATGTCTTTTTTGTGGTTTGTCAAGTATTCCATGAACAAACTTTAATTTTATATGCATGCCTTTTATTTCTATTAATTTTACATGCATATTAATGCACCAAATGCTTCATTGGTTGATAAAGGAAAATTTGCTGCTGCAAATGTATCGACTTTGCAAGGTTGAAAATGTCTGTATTGCTTGCCAATGCAGTCTATTTATTAAACAAGAGACTCAATATTTCAAGGTGAAATTATTTTTTTTTCTGGATTAGACCTCCTAATTTAATGCCATTGAGTAGTGTGTCTTTACTGACAGGTTTTTCCTCTAGCATGCTAAACCAATTTGGCATTTTCTAATTTCCATTGACCTAGGCCTGGAGCCTCCTTTACAGTCTAGTTAAGAGCTTCAAACAAGTTAAGTACAGCAAGATTCCACCTGGCAGGCACATTGATCAAATAGTGCTTCTATTTAATGTTTGATTGCAGTCTTTCATCTCTTTTTATTCATTTGACGTATTCAATCTTTCATCAGTCATCACCTGCAAATGATTTATGCTGCCTTATATATGCTACAGAACTGCATTGAACAACTTCTGAGCTACAATATCCCATCCCATTTTTTAGTACTCGTTATATGGGAGAAGTGAAATTACTAGAAGATTGAGGCTTGTTGGATATACCTCCCAATTGTTATGTTCTATCAACTCCTGAAAGTAAGAGAGCTCCAGAGATGGCTAAGATATGAGATTATGAATCCAAAGGGAAAACTGCTGTAGAAGAATTTTATCCTTCTGTGTGGAAAAGATTCAGTAAAAGAATAGCAGCTTAAAGGAATAGCCATGCCTTCTTATGGTTCATGTAGTAATCCATTGTTGTCTTCTCTAAGGGGCAGGAAGTGTTAATCTAACTGATTATATATGGCTGATGGTGAAAGAAACACCATTGTTGATCTAAATGACCTAAATGGCAGTTGCATTGTTGATACTTGATATTTGTGGTTGCCTGTGCACATGAAAATTTCATATTTTCAATTACAATAAACAGGACCTAATTGTTCTGTGTAGTAGTCTAATAGGTTCATACTCTCAACACTATGGTTAAGTAACTTCAATCATTGGATCCGGCAAGGAATGCCCAACTGGAAATTCCAACATGTTGAAGTTATCTCCGGTTAATCTAATGTTGAACAATAATAACCAATCAAAAAAGCTATATTACAATAATGTAATTAATTACATGGGTTGCTTTTAAATATTGATAAAAGAGACATTGCTTTGGTGTACTGAATCCCCCCCCCCCCCCAAAAAAAAACGGAAAAAAGGCTGACATTTTTGGCAAAGAAAGCTATGATTTCCTCAAGCTGTATCAAATTGTGTCTATCTGCATGTCTAGTATGTTGTTTGCCATTTGGACGGAACTTTTTATGCACGTGATGGATGGCATATTTTGCGATTCTTGGTTTACAGAATCTGTATTCTTTCCATTATTATAATAAGCTAAAACAGAAATGGAATTGCCATTGCATTTTTCCTTAAATTATCTTTTTGTTCTGGTTTGTAACATCACTATGCTACTACCTACGCTTGCTTATGATGCATGTCTAAATTTATTATGTATGGCCATCATACTCAGAAAGAACATTCAGTTTAATTTGGACAAACATGGCAGCTTTGAATGAGGCACTAACTGCCGAAGTACAGCGATTGAAGTTGGCCACCCAAGAGTTGAGTGCAAATGCGCATGCGTCAAGCTGCTTGGCTCAACAATTATCCATGAATCCTCAGATGTTTCAGTTGCAACACCAGCAGCCTCCCCAGCTCAACATGTATCAGGCACAGCAGCAGACTCAGCCACAACCACGGCAGCAAAACCAGTCACCACAGCCACAACCTCCGCAACAGTCCCGGCCACCACCACAGACACAGCAGCAACAGACCAGTACAGGGGCAAAGCACGAGCTGAACCAATAGATTGTGGCGGGTGTGGTACAAGTAGTTAACAAGTCACCACTTATGCGCTGGGCCGCTGGGGTGCCGTCAGATTGTTGTGCAACCAATCAGTACCTGGTCTTGTTGTGAAGGAAAGGCTCCACAGCATTCAACTTTACATTGTGCATCCATGCCCAAATTCTGGGTTGTGGAAAGTATAGGTTTCTATTTTATTTCTTTAATTTATATATATATATATATACACAAATTTCTTTTAGTAGGCCATATTTATTCTGGATTCTGGAATGTAAGCATTTGTTTTATCAATAACATTTATTGATTCCTTTTTTTTTCTCCCCGTCACAAAAAGTAGTCAAAACTCAAAACTAATCTTTTCTTTTTTGGAAGAAATGAATTTACATTTAAATGATATTTGGTTTTGTTGCCTTGTTTGTTACCTTGGCTTTATATTTAAATTGTTGTTATAAGATCAAACTATCATGCAAAGACGATCTTTCTTAAACCAACAAGAAATGAGTATGTTGATTGTTGACTTTTATCTGTCTGATAAAAAATGTGGATGTACGAGTTCATTCGCATAGTGTGGGTTAAATATTTATTCGGCAATCTGGAGCGACGGGTCCTGCATTGGCCAAGTGCAGCAATGGTTTTGAGACTCTTGGAGTATTTTCACCTCAGGCTCCGTTTGGACTTTGTTAGGAGTATAAATGCAATTGAGTGTAGAACCTTATATTTTGTATTATTTTATATGTATTTGTATTTTTACTTTTTCCAGATAAGCTCAGTTTTAGAGTACAAATGCAAATATTGTGGAATGCAAAACCTTGTATCTTGTATCATTTTGTATGTATGTAGTTGTGCTCCTTCCAAAACATAGCCTCAGTTGCAATTAAGTGCCACCTTCAACTTGGAACTTGGAAGTAGGGCAGGAGACATACTTAACACTTGAATCGGTATTTTTTTTTATTTTTTACTTAAAAAAAAAAACTGGTTCAGGGGGCTGGTTTAAGGAACCTCTAGAACCCTGATACAATACGTATCAATTGATACGGGTCGATACGTGTTGATTTTTTGAACTTTGAGATAATGCTTTATGGGTTAGCTTTGAGTCTGTTCATTTTGTCTCAACTCTTATTTCTTAAGAGAAATCTTTTAATTTTAAGAGGAAAATGTTTGTTTATTTTCCCTAATCTGTTATTTTTCGAAGTGCAATCATGTAATTTTTTGTTTTTCAATGATACCCCCAATTCTCCGAAAAGACTAAAAAACTCTCATATATAGGGTCAAAATAGATATTTGGTAATTTTTAAAATTCAGAATTTAAAACAACATTCTTCGCATTTAGAGTTAAGAGGAAAAACTTACAAATACCAATATACTTCTTAATGTAATTATTACACTTTTATATGTTAGAATTCAGAACACACAAACAGGCTTTTAGATTACCTTCTACATCACCTTAATAGACTCTAGAATTCATTAAAAAAGGTGATTATTCCACATGCCTCAAATAAGAAAACTTAGTTGATATCTATCAATATGAATGATTCCTTTTGAAGTTGTGAACAAGTTATTTGAAATGCAAAATAATTACAAGGTTGAATCATTTCATTATGTAGACTATCAAAGTATCAAAACAGGTTACAAATTGAGTTTTCTATTTTTTGGGGGCTAAATTGCTCTAACCTCCCCTGAAGTTTGGCAATTGTACTCACCTCCCCTGAACTTTTTGACATAGTTTTAAATAGACCCCTTAAAATCTTTTAAAATGAAGCATGAAGATACACAAAATATCCATGCACATCTCACCATACATTGGGAACATCTCCCAAAGTTGTCAGTGGGAGATGTTCCCAATTGTGGGGTGCAAATGTGAATTCACTTCAAACCATACATACATACATATATCATGCATGCATAAACACCACATGGCTAAACAAGGTTTTAAAAGGCTAAAGGCATTGTGAGGCATAAGCCTCAAAAATTAAGAAAAAAAAAGTAATTAAAATTTATAAATGATAAAAATCGCATATAATATATCAATTTAAAATGATGGAAGGTACAAATATCCATAAAATAGAAGTTTACAAGAAATAAGCTTTAACTTTTAAGCATTAAATAAAATAATAATTAATCATCTAACAATTATGTTAGATTTTATGTTTCAAAATAAAATAGAAGTGTTTTACATTTTATGTTTCAAAATGCAATCTTACAAAATTATTCATATGAATAACCATCTATATAATGAGCATTAGATTTATAGTCATCCTATGGTTGGGAAGAAAAGAAACAAGGTAGTTGATTTGATCTATGCAAAAAAAAAAATCAATAAAATTAGGAAAATAAATGTGAAAAACAACAAAGTTGGGGTGTTAAATTAGAATATTAAGAAAAAAAAATCTATTTGATTTATCCAAGAGAAACTAATAATTTGTTTGGCCCTTTTTTTTTTTTTTTTTTGCATTGAACTCTTAGGCTAAAATACTGATATAA
This sequence comes from Nelumbo lutea, assembly GCF_056320005.1. Lineage (NCBI taxonomy): Eukaryota > Viridiplantae > Streptophyta > Magnoliopsida > Proteales > Nelumbonaceae > Nelumbo > Nelumbo lutea. The sequence goes on along the minus strand of NC_142688.1, from coordinate 26,235,985 downwards.
ACTAATAGAATTTGATTTTCCCTATTAGTTTCTTGTTTTTATTCTTTTTATTTGGCCCAAAATTATTAAAATGCTTTTTCTATATCTTTTGAACTATAAAAAATACATAAAAATATGTATCCTTTTGCATGGAATCACTAAGTAACGTTGATATTTGGTTTGAGGCTTATGAGGCTTAACCCTTGAGGTGTACCCCTGCATCTATTTGGTATAGGAGTCTATATGCGTAAGTGATAAAAATTTAGCATGCATCTCGCCATCTCCTTATAGTGATGAACCTATACAAATATACAGCAATTTGGTACTACAACTAACATAAATTTCACTTGTAATGCAATTAGCAACCAAAAATCAAATTTATTTATCATGAGTCCTATATACCTCTCCTTCACAAACCAAATTTTACAACTGCATGGAAGCAAATAGCAAAAGTAGACGGTTCACAGCGATTAGAAACAAACTCCTAGGATACCACCAAGAATGCCTCCTTCCAGAAGTGAAGCTCCGTGTTTATTAAAATGTCGATGTCATTCACCATTTCAATCTCCAACAGAGAAAAAGGAACCCATTAAAATTCTTCAGCATAAGTCAAATTTACGTCAAAACAAGCCGTATGACCTTAAGGCTCCATTTGGGAAAAATGCAAATACAAATATGTACATTGCAAAACCTGGTATATGGTTTGCTCTGTACATATTACTCTCTTCCCAAACTGAGCACAAACTTTTTCATAGACTAAGAAGAGTGCACACTCCGAGGAAAACAATAGTGATTAGGATGTCAATGCACTTTACTGATCTATCATGAAAAAATTTAATACCTAAAACAGTAAACAGAGACAGGCCATGGATCCTCCAATTAAGTAAATTCAAAACATCAGCTTTAGGATCTAATCCCAGTCCACGATGTATCGTATCAAAACAAACAAATAGCAGGAATACCACATGACATTGACATTGGCTCCACGAAATTGTTTGATACAATATATACACAATCATGCCGATCAATTGTAGAAATCCCGACAGAACTCCAGGACATGACCATCAAATCCACTTTATACCTCGAAGGGCATCCAAACTATCATCAGATTAAAAGCTTGATTTATTTGGATTAGAATTGAGGACACCATAACGTGGACACTCAGCTAGCCACATTACTGCTTTCCTTCCTTTACAAGAACCCCAGTTAGGATTGCATCATCTCTGAAAGCAATTAACTTTACAAATTCTGGAAAGCTGTCTCTGCATAACAGATGAATCCAATAACTGCCAATGACATCAGAACTAACATCCTCATAGAAACAGAACTGCCATAGGAGCATGGCTATCATGTACACATGTACCAAGCACAATAATGGACTCAAATGATCACGTATAATCCATATAAGCATTAAAAGCAAATAATGTTTGACATGTAATCAAATGTGCTTTCTGGAATAGAAGAATCCAAAATACTACCCACTAAAACACTGCTACAATCCAGATAAGATGCTCAAGTGAGATGATTTGTTTTTCAAAAAGCATGGGTGACATGAAAAGTTAGTGTTCCTTGTTTTTCCTTAATCTGTCAAGTGGATAGACCATCAAACTCTAGATTATGCTCCAAAAAAATATCATATTCAAGATTTAAGCATTAACAAGAGATAATTTTCTCTGTGGCATTCTATTGCAGTAAAATTAGAAGCTTGATTTATCCTGTCAGGACTCAGAAGCAGACATTTCTGCATCTCCCCAGGAAACAATAGCCATGACCTAAAATTTATTTCAACATCCAAGATGGAAAAAAGGTAACCCAAATTAATTTGCTTCAGCTCCCAAATAAATGATCATTATCAAATGCCCTCGAATTGGTAAACACTACATAACTTATGAACTCAGGGAATGCAAAACCTCCACTCAAACCTTCATGCTGTACAACAAAAGCAAAATAAACCAGACTCCATTATCAAATGTCCCAAATAAATGGTCATTATCAATGCCTTCAATCCCATACTCCTTCAGATTTTGTTTGATCTATACGCCCACACAGTATCAACAAAAGCAAAATAAACCAGACAAGCAATCATGTAGTTGTGCATGTTAAGAGTCTTACTACTTCCTTTGTCCATGTATTGCAAATGTTGCCCAGAAAAGGTGCATCTGCTAACAAGTAATTAGAAGCCCGGGACGCATGCTCCTTATCAAGTTATCCGCAAACTTCGCAAATGCAACCCCCTTGTGTTTGTTAGTTGATGAGCTCCTATGCATCCCAACTTCAACAATCTCTCCGATAGTTTCAAAAGCATTTCTTACATCTTCCTACACAGCATCCCTATTCATCCCACCTACAAATATCTCCTGCTCTTTCTTCATCTTCCGCTCCTTAGCCACAGCAGATATTTCCATAAGTTCTTCCAATCCACCGGCTTCATCAGCCGACCCTGCCTCGTCTTCTTCCACTCTCTCGTCATCCCCGGGTTCTTCAAAACCCTCTTGCTCACAGTACTCCTCCATTGTGTCCACTGCAGCTTCTAGCACCTGCTCCTCCTACTTGAGTTCTTCCTTCGCCTGTTTTTCGTCCATCGGAACACCCTATTCCTCCTTTATCGTAGATTCTTGAACATTTCCAACAGCAGATTCTTCTTCTTATGATTCATTTGAAGTTCTTCAACCGCAAAACGGCCAGTCCTTCTTTCGTTGTCGATTCCCCAATATTAGCAATCACCTATTTTTCCTTGTATGCAGATTTCCTCAACCATCGCATTTACAGCTTCAGCCGCCTTAAGGGTTTGTTTGGAAGAACCCGGTGCTCTCTTAGCCGGAGTCGCCTTTGTCTCCGACGTCGCCTGAGCAGTATCAACCGGTGCACTCAAATCTTTTGCTATAAATTAACACGCATCGTGAAATTAGGAAATCAATGGAAGTTAAAAAAAAAACAGGGGAGAGAGAAAAGTAGGGGTGAGCAAACGGTTTGTTCGGTTTAAAACCGAATCGAACAAACCGAATTTTCAGAAACCGAACAATGAAATGTGGCAACCGAATCGAAACCGAATAAACCGAACCGATTTTTTTTCCGTTAATTCGGTTTTTTCGATTAAAACCGAAAATCGTAAAAACTGACAGAAAATTGCAAAAGCTGCTCATGTTAAGTTTGATAAAGTTTTTATTTTATTCCCTATCCTCGGTAGAAAAATAAAGGAAAAAAAAAAATCAGACTCTTAACAAAGTTTTTAAGAGGATTTCAATGGTTTAATCTCTTCAAGGTGAGGAAGATAATAGTGCTTATCTTTGTGAGGTAGCACATCGATGGCAGGGAAATGATACAATAGAGATGAAACAGGAGAGAGAGAGAGAGCAAGTCTCAGTTTATCAAAAGAAAAAGAAAGATCAAGTCCCCGACCTTGGAGGATGTTCTGACGGAGAAGAGTCTCTGTACTCTGTAACTGTAAGAAAATAAAAACGGAGAAGAGTCTCTGTTCTGACGGAGAAGATTTTTGATGTAGAAAATAAAAACGGATGCTTTAACCGATAGCAGTCGAGACTCAACGAAGAAGAAGAAGAAGAAGAGGAAGAAGTTTTAGAGTTATCTAGCGACGGTGAGCCGATGAAGAAGAACTGAACTGGCGAACTGCGAACTGCCGAAGAGTCTCTGTACTTTGTAACTGTGAACACCGAAGTCCGAATTGCCGATTGCCGAAGGCCCGAAGCGGCGAAGTCGACTCTGTGTGGACTGTGGTCTGTGCACGTCAGGAGACTCAGGACGTGGAGTGTGGAAGAAGACGAAGGGTCAGAGTACTCTTTCCTGTTTTGTTTTCCACTGTTTTCGTGAGTCATAACAAAATTTGATTCTTTTACGTTATATCTTAATCAGGAAATTTGGGATATAGCCAAATTCGATTTCGAAGTTCGATGTATACTGTATATTTGTAAATAATATTAATAATAATATAATAAAATTAATTCGATTAACCGATTAAGCAAACATAGTAACCGAAATCGAAAACCGATAAATCGAATAAAAAATCGAACTCGACCGAACAATCGAATAAATCAAACCGATTGAACCGAAACCGAAATTTCGATTCAGTTTTTCGATTTTAACTAAATTGTGCTCACCTCTAGAGAAAAGACAATTCAACTAATGAATGAAAAAAAAAGGGGTTTTATGATTCAGTCCACCCTTATGAAATCCTGTAGGCTGTAGCAATTATGCAAATGAGTTGACGTTATTCCTAGTCGTCAAATTGAACCCTAAAAATCCCCCAAGAAGACGGTTTTTATTTACTATGCTATAAATATGTAATATGTTGACTTACTGTGTCGACGTCAGGATGGCCGAGTGGTCTAAGGCGCCAGACTCAAGTTCTGGTCTTCGAAAGGAGGCGTGGGTTCAAATCCCACTTCTGACATACCATTTTACAATCGATAAGCCATATGATTGATCAATCGTTACATCTGGGTGTCACGTGCACATCTCCCCATGGAAACATCTTTGTTGATTCATATAGGTTTCTCCTATATCATATTTTTAGCATCAAACCCATCTATTTCAAAGTAAACTAAAAATGCAATTGAGCATATATCACCTTTTTTCTGTTCTTAAAATAAGGGGAAATCTATTTATATATATGGGAAAAATCCCGATTAATACCTTGTATTTTGGGCTTAGTGTCACTTTGGTCCCTAAACTTTAAAATGTGACAACTCAATATCCAAACTTTTAAAATATACCAATCCAATACTTCTTTATTAGTTCATTAACCAGTCGTTTGAGTGGCATTTGAAAAGATACAAATGCCCTTCAAGTGTTATATAATTCTCTTTATCAACTATCCAAATGTTGATAAAAGAAAAATGAACAGCCCTAAATCCTTGCCTCTTCTTCTATTCAAGAAAATTGGGGTCACGTCTCTGCGGACATTTTGGTGACCCCAACTTTCTTAAATAGAAGAGGCAAGAATTTGGTACTGTTCATTTTTTATCAACATTTGGATGATTGATAAAGATGATTAGATGACACTCAAAGGGCATGTGTTTTTTCAAATGCCACTTAACCACTATTTGATAAACCGGTTAATGGCAAGTAATAAATTGGCACGTTTTGAAAATTTGAATATTGAATTGTTGTTTTTTAAAGTTCGAGGGCCAAAATGGCACTAAGCCCAAATTACATGACACTCGAAGTGCTATCTTGACTCTTGACAGTCCATCATCTCAATCAATCTCCCTCTAAAAACTCTTTAAAGATCAGCCATTGATCTCCATTGTCTCCTATATCAGATCTCCATTCCTTTCTCAAGTCCCATGACCTTGAGAATTATACACCCATTAGCCTAGAAAATACCCCCCTTCAGGTCCTATGACCTTGTCCACTCACTCTCCAATGTCCCTAGAGTCCCCCATACATGTTTGAAGTCTAAGAACCCCCCTAGGTCGAGATATATTGAAGAAGAAAGATGAAGCTTTTTTGAAATCTAAAGTTATTGCATAAATCTTGAAGACTTAGCATATTTTCTACATTTATTGGGCCACATTTCTAACCATGTGAACACCCATTGATCCCACCATAGCATCAACTACACGAACACCAAAGTGAGGATTGGTTGATAATACTTCCATGCGTTCTTTGAGGTATCACATTTTTTTCTTCTTTCTTATTTACTTCTGCCTTTATAGTCCATTATTCGTAATTTAACTCATATTATATTTATTAATATCCATTTCATTCTAAGTAATCGAGTACAATTCTTCTATTATTTTGAATGAATAGTAGTTGCATCATTAATGTATTTCTCTCTCTCTCTCTCTTTTTTTTGCACATTTTGATCATTAATGTATTAAGAGATAGTTTGCATTCCTTTTTTTAGCATATGTCAACCATTTAATTTATTTTAAGACTAATTTCTTCATTTTCCTTTCCTTTTAGTCTTAATATATGGTCGATAGCAAGTTTATTGCTAGTTAAAAATTCTTAATTAATCTATAACTGATTTCCTTCTTTTCGTATTTTCTTACCCATTTTAATTAGTCTATAGCATCCCTTTTTTAGTGCCATTTAGAGGTGTGTTTTCAAACAACCTGAGCCTACAATTAACAATCAATTTACTTGTAGTATGTGCATGACTCTACTCTCGTAGCCATTTTGGCATATCAAGTTCCTTCACATTCAGCACTTATTAGCTAGTGCTACCTTTGTCTTTTTTTTTTTTCAACTAATTTCTTTAGTTAAGAAGACACCTATTTCAGGTTAGTGTAAGATCTAGTATTAGTTTGCATCGTTCCCATGGGTCTCTTAATCCAATTCTATAGCCACTTATTGCTTCACCAGACCTGCATTAGAAATAAAGTGTTACCTGCATAAATTTCCTAGGCATTTCTAGATTCTCGCTTTGGACCTCGTCATTTACTGATCATTTAGTTGTTCAATCAATATACTTTGCGTGTGCATAGCCATATTGTGATGTCCGTCTTTAGCATGTTTAATTGTTTCACTCATCATTCTTTGTTGCTTAAGTTTATTTCATTTGCTTACTTTGATCATTTTGTTAGCTTTCTTTTAGGTAATTTTCATATTTCATTCATTGTGTTTTGATAAGCGTGTGTGTTACTTTTCTTAAGCCCAAAGATTAAATTTTCCTTGAAACATTGTTGAAGTAGTGGTCGGTTTAACCAGGTGGGATGCCTAACACATTCCCTCATCGTACCCCGGTCCCTGAACCCTAAAAATCTCTTTCTCATTGGACAATGAGTCACCAAAAAAATAAAATTGTTTTTTTTTCTTGAAAAATCTCAGGTTTTTTTAAATTCCCAATTTCCAAAAATTTAGGTGGTAACACCAACTCCATTCCAATCCATATTCCTTTTTCCATTCCCCTCCAGGTCAGGTTACCATAGTGGGACCTCAATGAAGCATTGATGACTTATTCCTTCCAGGATTTAATCTTGACATGTGATGGTCATTTGTTTCACATGAGGAGGGGTGTTTCACAAGACTCATGTGCACTCTTATGGGATGGTCATAGTATCATGCATGATGGTCATGGGATTATGGAATGGATGAATTATTGATGACTTATTCTTTCTATTATTTAATGTTGATTTGGAATTTGTATTTGTGTGTAATCATGGGGCATAATGTGTGATGGGTCATGGGATAAATTCTAGAGGGGATTGTTTCATAACTCATATGGGGTAAATATGTTTTTCATATATTTTGGTGTCAACCCCAATTCTGTTTACAACATATGAATGTTGTCTACCTTAGTTTAGGCAATGGTTTTTGATGGTGTGCAATCCGGTCGGTTTCCTCACTTCTGACGAGATCGGAGGTGCCTGAAACAAGGAAGAAAATGGAGACTTCCGGGGAGGAACCCGGTTGGAACACTCCGAAGCCCAAGTTAGTGTTCTTTCAGAAGGCAAGGGAAATGAGGAATTCTAAGACCATAAAGCGCAAGAATCACATACACTCTGTTTTGTGAGATGGGGGCCTTTTATAATAACCCTGTACACTTACTCCCATGCCTCTGCCAGTTCGTGCATCATTACCTCTACCAGATCGGGTCACCTCCTCTGCTAGGTCGGGTGCATTTTCTCTGCCAATCACTAGTTCGGGTGTCATAACCTCCACTGCCAGTTGCTAGGGCTGCCTCTGCCCATCTGAGATGGCGGTGGCAGGTGGCCATTGGATGGTGGCTGTCATGTGTCGGATTTTTAATCAGTCAGGTGCGCCGCCTCCGCGTACGGGTCTCCTGGTCATCAGGTACGGTTGTTCATTTAGGACACTTGGAGCTAAAGTTGTGTGTGAGGTGAAGTCTTGAGCTCGGGTAGAAATGTGGCTATAAATAGTGGGGGGGGGGTGTCACTTTCCACCGTCATCTTTCAGCATTTGCTCCTTGAGCTCGCGTCCAAGCCTGTCAGCTCGCGTTGCTTGTTCATAGTCCGATAGCTTTTTTCTAGTGAGTCCTCGGCTCTTTGTTTCGATGTCTAGTTTGGGTAGCTTACGTAGTCTCCTGGGGGGTCCAATGCTGGTTCTACGAACCGAGTTGCTGCCTCCGACAGCCTCAGTGAGTCCGAGGCAGGGCCCGAGGTAGAGCTCGAGGAAGAGCTCGAGTTCGAGCCTGTAGGCCGAGTCACCTCGGGTAGTTTGGCATTCACCTCCCATCGAGGTCGGGTGCTAGATAAGTTCGGACCCTCCACTATGATGTCCGAAAGGCTTTGGTCCCTTATCGTCCAGTATAACCTGCCCGGGGAGTATACTTACTTTGTACCCTTAGGCGACTTTCCTTGGGAGCACGGTCCAGATGAGATCGTGATATTCCGGGAGCAGCTTGTTGCCGGGCTGTGCCTTCTCTTCCATCCCCTAATCATCGAGGTCATGAACCACTTCGGCGTCATTGTATGTCAGCTTCACCCGAACTCTATCCGCAACCTTGTCGGGACCATCTCCCTTTGCTGTGAGCACTACCTTCCTTTGGACTTGGAAATTTTTTCTACTATTCTCATGCTTAAGAAACAAGTGGCTCTCCTGCACAGGCATAGAAGGGCGTACTACTTGTCACCTCGCCCAAACTTCAAGCTCTTACAAGATCTCACAAATAAGGTCCTGACATGGAAGCGGGACTACTTCGTGGTTCGAAGTGCTATGGGGTGGCCGTTTCCTACTGAGTGGGGTTTGGCTGCTTCAGACCCCGGTGTCGCTTTAGATGAAGATACTGTGAAGGGCCTCTTGGACTGGGCCCGGCAAGGGCTCAAATGCGAAGTCTACCTGACGGAGGACAAGCTTATTCAGGCTGGTCTGAGTTCGGGTAGGTTTCTTGCTCAGACGAAGACACTCTTGCTTTTGCTTTTATTCCCGTCTTCTGACGCCGAGCTCCTTTTTGCAGGTGTTGTGGAGGAAGAGAAGACCCGATGTGTGAACCTGTTCGCTGGCATGAAAAGGAGGAAGCAGGCTCCTAAGCGGGTCCGCGCCGAACCTTCCCGAGTTGCGGAGTCCGAGGCACCGAGAATGGAGCCTCCGGGGGAGCCCGAGGTGGCCTCCTAAGTTCAGGAAGCAGCCGGGGCTCCCTATGCCGATACTACCAATACCCGGGCTGTGCCTTTGGGCTCGGAAAGTCACGAGGAGGTTAGGAGCGTGCTGACGCCGAGCTATGCTCTCCGAAAAAGCAAGAATGCCATTTGTACTGAGGAGGTTGCGCAGTGGGCCGATCTTCCTACAAACCTCATAGGCACTCGTGTTGCAACTCACGCCATGGTGGTAAGTCGGGGTGGTGTTTTTTTTTTCTTTTTATTTTTACCGAGCTGATTTGTCCTCATTCTGGGCCACAAGATACCCATAGATATGGTCTCCCATCTTTCAGATGACAGATCTTCTATTATGACTGCCTACTTGTAGAAACTATGCTACTTGGATATGGATGTTGATTATCACTGTGATTGCAAAGAAAATAAGGAGGAATGAGAGTGCAAGATAAAGGAAACTAAGGATTTTTTGTTGTTTGCTTATTCATAGACAATCAAAAAGAAAGTTGCAAAAAAGATAAAAAAGAAAATCATTTCCTTTCTGATCCAATTTTGGAAACAAAACATTAAGATGTTTCATTCACTTGTTTGTTAATTTAGATTATGATATTCTAGTTTACATTACCTTTTGCAGTAATGTATGGTACACCTCAACAAACTTGCTGAGGGCTTTGGTTTTTTTTTTTTTTTTTTTGTCAAATTCTCTGAATCACCAACTCTTGAAGGTTGAATCTTTTCTCAGCAAGCTGCTTTGTCCATCCTGCTGGTTGAACCAGAAGCAAGCTTTGCATTCCTTTTCACTTGTCCAGTTGGGCCACAAGATACCCATAGATATGGTCTCCCATCTTTCAGATGACAGATCTATTATGACTGCCTACTTTTGTTGTGTCTGATTGCATTCCTCTTTTCAACTAGGAGATAAGATTATTTCAGACAATTCAATTCTTCTTTTTCTCTTCATTATTCGTAACTGGGTTATGCTCTTCTTTTTTTTTTCTATTCAATTCAATTAGATTGGGCAATGTTTACTGTTTAGCAATTCCCAAAGTGGTAACTTTGAGCCCGATAAAGAGAGACATGCAAGACTCTGTTTTGTGGACAGGAACCTAGAGGAGGGATTGAACGGTTCCTTGCACAGAACAAAGCATTGATTTGTTTGTTTGCCAATAAGAAAATATTACTTTGGACCATAAATGTTTAATTTCTAATCATAAAAGGAATTTATCCATAATAGCTTAGATGCATTCCTTTATTCATAGGTACAAAAGGAGAAGTAAAATTGTAATAATATACATAAGTCTACTTTGCATGATGTTAAAGGAGCATTATTGTCGCTTTTGAATTGCATACATTCCCCTCTCAGCCACTGCCCACTGGTTGCCATGTTTTTTTTTATTGTTGTTCGCAAGTCCATTTAAGATAATACATGCTCATTTAAGATAATACTGCCCACTGGCTTTCACCTTTAGGAAGATATTAGGGAGAAGACTCAGATCTTTTCTCAGGCCGTCGAGGAGGTGAAGGTGAAAGCTGTCGAGGATTACATCGCTTCGCCGCATTTCGACGATATGATGGTGAGCTCGTACAGACGAGGTTTCAAGTTGAGACGATGGATGATAGGGAACACGTACCCCGAGCCCAACGTTAGTGCCATAACCACTTCGCGCATCACTCAGGAGATGGCTGCCGTAGCTGATGATGATGCGGATTCCTAAGACGAAGCGGGTCCTTCGGGTGTTGTTGAAGTCCCTTCTAAAGGCGAGGAAGATTGACCTCTAGGCTTGTGAGCTCTTTTGTGTTTTTTGTGTGTTGTTTTGCTTTTTTTTTTCAACACTGTAAAGCAAACATTTAGCAATGAAGTGCATTTTCTATTCAAAAGTATTGTGCAAATATTCTCCTTTTGCCGAAGTGACTTTATGCCTGAGAAACTAGACTTAAGCCCCGAGGCGAGTTAACATAGTAAGGCTATGTGTCCGGTCTGTTCTCCGCCCGGGTTAGTTAACAGGCTTAATTGGGCCTTGGGCTATGCACCTCAAGATCCATACTTGTGCAGATTGCTTTCGTTAATGATGTGTCGAGGTCTTTGTTAACTTGGCACTCTGGGCCTTAGGGTGCCGAGGTCTTTGCTAGCTTGACATTCTGGCCCTTATGCTCTGGTAGTGGCTCATGGCCTGCTTAGTTTGATAATTTATAGGTAAAATCGTCTTAAGTTGATGATGTTCCATGCCCAGGGTACCTGTCTACCTTCCAGGGTCTCGAGCTCGTATACTCCCTCGAGTACTCTCTTTACTCGGTAGGGTCCTTCCCAGTTCGGCCCGAGTTTGCCAATGCCGGGCTCAGGTACCATGATTTTGCGGAGGACCAGGTCGTCGATGCGAAAGTTTTGTTTCTTAACTCTGGCGTTGTAGTACCGAGCTACCCTTTGCTGATATGCTGCGGTTCTGATGTATGCGAGGTCACTCACCTCGTCAAGTAGGTTGAGGTTGGTATGTAGCTCGTCGTTATTATTTTTGTCGCTGTATGCTTCCAACCGAAGTGAGGGGATTTCGATTTCGGCTGGGATGACTGCCTCCGTACCATAGGTGAGGTTGACGGGAATTTCTCCGGTGGCGGTCTTCTCTGTAGTTCGGTATGCCCATAGGACGATGGGCAGCTCGTCTGCCCATAACCCTTTATCTCGGTCTAGCCTGGCTTTTAGTCCGCAGAGGATAGCTCTATTTGTGACTTCTGCCTGACCGTTTGCTTGTGGGTGCGCAACCGACGTGAAGTTTTGTCGGATCCACATGCCTTGGCACCACTCTTGGAATTTGATGTCTTCGAACTGCTTGCCGTTGTTGGAGATCAGCACCCGAGGTAGCCCGAAGCGGCACACTATGTTCTTCCAGAAGAAGTTCTGGACATTTTGAGCTGTGATGGGTATGAGAGTTTCGGCTTCAACCCACTTGGTGAAGTAGTCCACCGCCACTACTAGGAATTTCCTTCCTCTTGTTGTTGGCAGGAATGGCTCGAGTCGGTCAATACCCCATTGTGTGAAGGGCCATGGGCTGGTGAGGTACTTGAGGTCGGTGGCAGGCTGATGGTGAATATTGGCGTGCTTTTGGCACTTCTCGCACTTCCTGATTAGCCCGACGGCGTCTGCTTTCATTGTTGGCCAATAGTACCCCTGTCGTAGTGCCTTCAGAGTGACAGCCATGCCCCCCGAGTGTTTGCCACATAGGCCTTCTTGAATGTCGCAGAGTACGAGCTCGGCTTCGGGAGGTCGCAAGCAGCGCAGGTAGGGGAGCCTATAGGATCTTCGATACAGCCATCCTTTTATCATGACGTACTTGGTTGTTTGACGCTCGTTGCATTCTGCTTGGGCGACAGAAGTGACATCCTTTGCCCCCCGGAGAATGCTAGGCCGAGGTAACTCCTCTATGTACACAGTTCTCATGGTGTTGTCGCTGGTGCTGACTAGCAGGGCCAGGGTGTCGGCCTTAGTGTCCTCTGACCTCAGGATTTGATTGATGAAGTGTGACTAGAAGCTAAGCAGTGCCTCTCTTACCTTTGCCAAGTAGGCGATCATAGCCTGCTCGCGGGCTTCGTATTCCCCTGTAACTTGGTTGACCATGAGCTGGGAATCGCTGTAGATAATTATGTGTTTTGCCTTTACCTCTTGCGCCAGAGCTAGCCCTGCTATCAACGCCTCGTACTCTGCCTCATTGTTGGATGCCACGAACTCGAAGCGTAGTGCGTACTCCAGTTTCATGCCACTTGGTCCGCGAAGAACTACATCGGCTCCGCTGCCCTGCTGATTTGAGGAGCCATCTACGTGAAGAATCCAAGCTCTTCATCCCAGTTCGCGCTCGGCCTAACCAGGAGAGATACCGAACTGGGTGCGATCTCACGGGGCTCGGACTCAACCGGACGGGAGCATCGAGCTCACCCGAACTGGGAGCACCGTGCTCAACGGGATTGAGGACCTCGGAGTTGAACATGAATTCTACAACAAAATCCGCCAAGGCTTGAGCTTTGATAGTGGTTTGGGGCTTGTACTGAAGATCATACTCACTGAGTTCGATGGCCCACTTCGCCAATCGTCCAGAGACCTCGGGCCTGAGTAATACTTGCCTCAATGGTTTGTCGGTGAGGACGATGATGGTATGAGCTTGGAAATACGGGTGGAGTTTGCAGGCCGCAATGACCAGTGCATATGCTAGCTTTTCTATCTCTGGATATCTTGTTTCTACTCCCTGCTATATCTTACTAACATAGTAGATGGGTCATTGAACCCGATCTGCTTCCTTTAGCAGTACCGAACTGACCACTTCATTGTTTGCCGAGAGGTATAGTTCTAAAACATCGCCCTCTTTGGGCCGGGTCAACACCGAGATGTTGGCGAGGTGTTTCTTGAGCTCGTCAAATGCGAGCTGGCAGTTCGGGTTCCACTCGAACCCTTTGCCTTTTATTGCCTTGAAGAAGGGCAGGCAACGGTCTGCTGACTTAGACATGAAACGACTCAGAGCGGCTATCCTGCCGTTTAGCCTCTGAACCTCTTTTACTTTTTGGGGTGGTCTCATATCTAGGATAGCCTTTATTTTGTCCGGGTTGGCCTCAATACCACGCTGGTTGATGATGTACCCTAGGAACTTACCCGAGGTGACACCGAAGACACACTTGTTTGGGTTTAGTTTCATGCTAAATCGTCGTAGAATTTGAAAGACGGAATGCAAGTCTTGTATTAATTCATGCGAAAACTATGTCTTGATGACCATGTCGTCTACATAAAATTCTATTTTCGTGCCAATCAAGGGTTGAAACAGCTTGTTCACGAGCCTTTGGAAGGTCGCCCCAACATTTTTCAGTCTGAAGGGCATTACCTTGTACCAGTACAGGCCAAACTCGGTTATGAAGGTGGTTTTTTCCTCATCGAACGGGTCCATCTTGATTTGGTTGTAGCCCGAGTAGGCATCCAAGAAGCTTAGCAACTCGTGTCCCGAGGTCGCGTCCACTAGGCGGTCGATCCTGGGGAGGGGGAAGTAATCTTTCGGGCAAGCTCGATTCAGGTCGGTGTAGTCGACGCACATGTGCCACTTATCATTTGCCTTTTTTACTAGAACTCGGTTGGCCACCCAGCTCGGGTAATGAATTTCCCTTATGAAGTCTACTGCGAGGAGCTTCTCGACCTCCTCATCGATAACCCTTCAGCATTCTGGGGCTAAGTTGCGTTTCTTCTGTCTAATGGGTCTGACTACAGGGTCAGTATTGAGCTTGTGAGTTATGAGCATAGGGTATATGCCGGGCATTTCTACCGTGGAACAATTTCCTCTATTGGTGTAGCTCGCTCCACATTTTGTTCCGTAGGTCACTCCAGTTCGAGGTCGTTGGTCACCTTGGCCTTTCCCTTGAGGGTGGCAACGTAGCACTTGCGGGACTCGAGTTGGTCGCCCTGCACTACCCCGATGCCGAAGTCTATTGGGAACTTCATGGCCAAATAGTAAGTGGACAGCACAACTCTTAACGCATGGGTGATCGGCCGACCTACTATGGCATTGTAGGGGGAGGGGGTCACGACCACCAAGAAATCGTGACTGAGTCTTATCGTGCTAGGCCACGTGCCGATTTCCACAGGTACTGTGACCTTTCCCAGGGGTCTGACCTCTTCTCTGCTGAAGCCGACCAGTAGGGGGTTTGCGGGCTTCACGTCGCTCTCTCGGAACTAGAGCTTGTCGAAGGCCGCTTTAAAGAGGATGTCTGCTGAACTACCGAAGTCAATGAGTACCCGTCAGACTTCAAAGTCGTTGATCTTCATCTTTATGACAAGTGCGCCATCGTGGGGGTAGTGGACCCCGCACAAATCGTCTTTGGTGAAGAATAAGGGGTCTTTCATCCTAGGCCGCTTTGGGGGATTTCATTCTTCTCTGGTGGCCTCCCGGGTTGATGCGCATGCTGCTGCCGAGGTGCACCCTACCACGATCGATCCTCCAACGATCACATGGATTGTTCCCCGAACTAGTCTTTCCTCTGGGGGCTGCTTCTGTGGTTCTGCTGGCCGGCTGCTGGACTCGGGAGAGTCTTTGTTGTGCTCTCCCTGCCAACCTGACTTATTACTATTGTTATTATTATTGTGCTATACATAACTTCGTAGATATCTGCAACGGATAAGTTCCTCTATCTCATCGCGAAGATTATTACAATGTTCGGTGCTATGACCGTGATCCCTATGGAAACTTTAGTACAAGTTTTTATTCCTCTCGTTCGGGTTTCCCTTCAGACGAGGTGGCCACTTCACATACGAGGCACCTTTGATCGTCATTAAGATCTCGGCCCGCTTCGCTTTTAAGGGTGTGTAGTCCGTTCGAGCTGCTAAGGGAGCTCGGAATGGCTGGCTTGGCTTCGTCTCCTGAGCTGGGTCTTTCCTTCTTCTGTCATCTGGGTTGGAGGGCTTGCCTTCCCTCTTCCTTTTCTCGATCCCGCTTTCAGTCATTTGGTTGATCTCCTTCTCTGTTCTCATGAATTTGTTGGCAAGCTTGAGGAATTCAGCCACGGTTGCGGGCTAGTTAACTACCATATGCCACTTGAATTCCTTGTGTGTTCTCTATTGGTTGCCGTGAGCTGCACCGTGGGCTCCAGGCATGGTATCTGCAAACATGCGTCATTGAACCGCTTGATGTAGCCCCAAATGGACTCTCCTTCTCTCTAGACTACTCTGAAGATGCTCTCCTCGGTTCGGGGGCACCGTTTGCTGGTAACAAAGTGCATGGTGAAGACCTACACGAACTGGGTCAGCTTCTTATTGACCCGCGGGTTAGGTTCCTGTACTAGGTGCGGGCCACCCCCTGAAGGTGGTAGTGAAGGCCACACACATGCAGGATTCACTGGCCCTTGCTAGGTGCATTTGGGATTGGAAGGTGTCAACGTGGTCTTTGGGGTCAAAGGACCCATCATACTCTTCTAGAGAGGGGAGTTTGAAATTTCTGGGCATGGGGACTGAAAGGAGTTTTGATGAGAGGGGGGAAGGGGCTGAGAGAATAGGGGCAGCTTTTACCTTGTCCGAACTTGTCTCTTCTTTACCTCGGAGCTCGGGCAGGATGCGGGTGGTAGTTCGGCGACTTTGCCGGCGTCTTCATTGCTGCTTAGAGGGCCTGGTATTGGCGCTGTTGGCCTTGGTGTTGCCGAGCTCGAGGGGCCCGGACTGTTGGTAGTCCACCGCTAGGACGCCGAATTGGTTCTCTGTGAGCGGGAGCTCAAACTTGGAGTGTCGAGGTGCTGACTTGACTGGCAAGGAGGTTCCCGATCCGCCGGCTAGTTGCGAGGCGGGGGTGATTAGTCTTTCCCTCTTGCCCGGGGATGAGGCCTGAATCTTGGAGGGGTTCTGAAGTTGGGAGGCTTCTCCTCGGTGAAGGCGTCCTCCCTTAGGGGAGGGCTTAACCGGCTTCGGAGCAGGGTGCCAAGGTGGAAGCTGTGGTTGGTTCAGAGGTAGTTGGGGGAACTGCTGTTGATAGTGATACTTAGAGATGTAGTGTAGTATTTGCTGCTGATGGAGCTGATGTTGCTGGAACTGCAACATTTGGGCTTGCATTGCCCGCATGCACTACATCAAGTCATCAAACTGGTTTTGGCTAGTCGCCAGAGGGATAACAGTTGGTTTGGCAAAGGTTGTCTCGACCGGGAGAGGAAGGGGAACATTCACAGGTGCCACCATGTTTTGTGTGTTGAGGCTAGGGATTCCGTCCATTGAAGGGGGACGGTGAACTGTCCTATGCACACAGTGGTGGGCTGGGGGTGTTCCCCTACAACATTCAAGTCGGCGTTGTGCCTGCTGCTGTTGGGAGAAGCCATGGAAGCTAAGGTTTCTTTGAGAAAGAGAGAGAGAGGGAGAGTTAAATGTTAGGGGAGGCTTTTTTAAGTCTTCCCACAGACGACGCCAAATGATGGTGCGCAATCCATTCGGTTCTAGCTGTCGATTACCTCACTTCTGACGAGATCGGAGGTGCCTGAAACAAGGAAGAAAATGGAGACTTCCGGGGAGGAACCTGGTTGGAACACTCCGAAGCTCAAGTTAGTGCTCTTTCAGAAGGCAAGGGAAATGATGAATTCTAAGACCAGAAAGCACAAGAATCACATACCCTCTTCTTTGTGAGATGGGGGCCTTTTATAATCACCCTGTACACTTACTCCCATGCCTCTGCCAGTTCGGGCATCATTACCTCTACCAAATCGGGTCACCTCCTCCGCTAGGTTGGGTGTTATTTCCTCTGCCAATCACCAGTTCGGGTGTCATAACTCCACTGCCAGCTGCTAGGGCCGCCTCTGCCTGTCTAAGATGGCGGTGGCAGGTGGCCATTAGATGGCGGCTGTCATGTGTCGGACTTTTAATCAGTCAGGTGCGCCGCCTCCGTGTACGGGTCTCCTGGTTGTCAGGTACGGTTGCTCAATCAGGACACTTGGAGCTGAAGTGGTGTGTGAGGTGAAGTCTTGAGCTCGAGTAGAAATGTGGCCCGAACTGCCTCTGGGGCAGTTCGGGTCTTTGCCTTTTGTGCTTTTTGTTAGGCTCAGGACCTCGAGGGGAGAGCTCGGGTTCCTCTTTGGGGAGCTCAGAACTCTTCAGCTCGGAGCTCGGGTTGTAGGTTCCCCCTTTGGGGGAGCTTGGGAATTTTTGCTCGAAGCCCGCTGTTGTGCCGAGCTGGCACTTCTGCCAGGTCACTCTTGGTTGCTTCCATGTGTCGTATGGCCAAGGGGTCGGGTCAAATCATCCTCCACCAGTTTTATTAAAGTTTGAAGCTCTTTGATATGATTTTAACATTGGTACTTTTGTTTGTCCATATGTCAGGTAGGATGTTCACTATTAACCTACACCATTGTGGTTACTTTTTGAATATTCCACCAATGACATACAATGGTGGTGATGTGTTTGTCAACCACAATGTCGATAGTGATCTTTTATCATTCATTGAGGTACAATTGTTGGTGAAAGATCTTGGACACAATGCACCTAGTGAGGTGTATTATAGTGCAGACTTAGAGGATGGGTTAGTAAGATTGGAATGTGATAATGGTACTAGAGATGTATATGATCCATGAGAGGTATGAAACATGTGAATATTTATGTAGTTGAGTGCAAGATGGTCATTAAGTATCTATGACAAGCTAGTTTGGCATAGGTTGGGTTGTTAGAAGTTGGTCCAAGTGGTTATGAGCCACTTGGAGCTGATCGGGTGGATGCTGTGGATGCGCATTTTGAGTATGATAGCGATTTTAAAACAAATTATGGGTCTGATGCAGAGGGTAACCTTGAATATGACTTGGAAGGTGAGGTTTAAGACAAGTATGAGGTTGAAATCTAATGGTGAAGAGTGTATTGATGATGAGGTTGGTGATGATGATGTCATCGAGTGTCAAGTTCATGTTGATAATGTTGACAATGTTGTTAAGTTAGACATATTATCTAATTACAAGCAATTGATTGATTTGGAAAGCTTGCATGGGTCTTGATGCAGCACGATTTGGGCACTCTTAGTTGGCTTAAACTTGGCTTCTAGCTGTGATACGACACCTGAGATGAAGAGGAACGTGAAGGATTCCCGAGGAGCTCTCCCGGCGGGAACACTCCGATGGCTAAGTTAGAAATCTGAGGAAAGCTCAATGAAAACACAGAGTGTTAAGAGTGCTCAAAATGTTAGCTTTAATACCTTTTCTTCGTGAGGGTTGGAGTCCTTTTATATCGGAGCTCGGTCACATCAGGCGTAACTGCCACTGCCCTAGCTGTTACTGCTAGGGCTAGGGTGGCAGGTGCGGGCTGCTGTTGTAGAGTATGGACTCGTCAGGCGTGCCATGCTTTTCAGAGACGGCAGGCAGAATGCCGTCTGGCAAGGAATGCGGGCACTGCCATCGAATCCAGCAGGTACAGATGTCAGGTAGATCTCCCCTACAGGCTGTCGAACTACTGTGCACCGAACCCCCTATGGCTATTTTTCCTTGCACCGAGGTGCAGAGGTGCTCGCACTAGAGGCGAGCCTTAAGCAAGTACGATCAAGAGTCTCGATGGTGTTGTCCTGAGGTGTTTCTCCCTTGGGACACTTATCTAAAATCCGGGATGCTCCCTTCTTAGGAAGGGAGAGCTCGAGTCCCCTCGGAGGAGCTCGGGTCTCAAGGGGAGCTTGGGTCCCTTTGCATGGGAGGAGCTCGGGGCGCTCCACCCTCAGGCTCGGGGTGAGTTGGGCCTTGCTTCTCGACGAGTTGTCACACCCGCCGAGTCGTTTGGTCGGGCCTCGGCGAGCTCGCTACGCTGAGTCGTGGCCAGGCTGTTGCGTTGAGTTGTCACTTATGCCAGGTCATGTCTACGTGTCCCCGTGCTACGAGGTCGGACCAAATCACCCACATCAATTGCCCCCCACTCCCCGTGCTAGGGATTCTTACCTAACGCGGGGAGTCTACGGTCTGACGGGTGGATTTAGCTCGGGGCCTGAGCTTTCTTGTCTGCCAACTCATCGATTGGACTTGTTCTCTGCTTGGCTCTACCAGGCGCAGCTCGGGTTGCATACGGTCTATGCACGGACATCACGTGACTTATGGACTCTACGGATGTCAAAAAATGCGCTAAATCGATATCGCCTCGAAGGTTGCGCAACAGGTTTTCATTAGGACCGTCAGATCATTTCGATCTCAATCGTTGATGCTCGCGTATAATGGCTATAAATAGCGGGGGTCCTGGCCAATTTCCTTTGCCACAAATCCTCAGTCGTAGTTTTGAGCTCGCGTCCAAATCCTCCAGCTCGGGTCAGTTCTTCCCAATCCGGTCTATCTCTCTTTGGTGAGTCACCCTAGCATGGTTGTGGGTATGATATTCTCCAACCTTGGATCATTATGAATGGATTTGATTTCAAGTATGTGAAGAATGAGAGTACTAGGGTTATAGTTGTTTGTAAGAAAGACAAGTGTGACTAGTTTGTCCATGTTTCTTGGTTGCAAAGTAAATAAGCTTGTAGATAAAGTCAGTTAGGAGCAAGCATACATGTGATCGTGTATATTCAAATATAAGTGTTACATCTACATGGTTGGCAGAAAAATACAAAGACAAGTTCAGAGATGACTTGACTAGAAAGCTAGTGCTCTGCAAAATGAAACTCTCTGTCAATTTAGTGTTGATGCTTCCAAGTCTATAGCTAATCAAGCAAAGAGATGGGTAGTTGTTGACATTGAAGGGGTACATGCTAAACAATGCAGTAGATTGAGGGATTATTGTGAGGCCATTATACAAACAAATCCCAAAAGTGTGATGAAGATTGAGTTCCGTGAAGATTGTATAGGTGAAATGTGTAGGGGAGTTTTTAAGGCCTTTTGTTTTTGTAGTTGCCATGAAAAATGTTTTTAGAGATGGTTGTTACTCTATCATAGGGCTGGATGGGTGCTAATTGAAAGAACCCTATTCATGACAGATTTTACATGTTGTTGGACTAGATGGTAATAATCTCAATAGCCTTTTCTATTGTAGAGGGCAAGGTGAAGGATGCTTGGATTTGGTTTTGAGATTAATAATGACTACATTATGAGTTCAGAGGAGTGTGGTTAGACTTACATATCTGATAGGCAAAAGGTATACGGAACTGTACACATGTAAATTTATATTGTTTTTGTAATTATTAGTTGTTATCAAATTATTAACTTAATGCATAGCTTTTTCCTTGTAGAGGCTGATTAAATGTTTTCGGACTTTAATACTAGGAGTTGATCATAGATGTTGTGTTAGACACATGCACGCAAACTTTAAATACCAATTTATGGGAAAGGATCTTAGGGATTGGCTCTGGGGAGCTACATTGTCATATACTATCCCTGAATTTCAGTGGTAAATGGATAGGTTGAAAGATCTGAGTAATGATGCAAATGAGTGGTTAAGGATTGTGCCTTCTAACCTATGGTAGAGAGCTTCATTTGGACCCAGGGCTAAAAGTGATGATATTAGTAACAATTTTTTGAGTCGTTCAATATATAAGTGGATCTTTGATTGCAGAGACAATCCCATAATCACTCAAGTTGATACAATCCATAGGAAAATGATTAAACTTATTTAGACAATGCAAGATAAGTTGAAAAGGGATAGAGGGGCAATTTGTCATAATGCTCAAAAGAAGTTGGAAAATGCACAGGCACAAGCTAAGAATTGCTTCTCTATGTATGTTGGAAATGGAAATTTCACTATTAAACATTCTAAAAGAAGATTGGTGGTGAATTTGCAAGTTAGGACTTGTAGTTGCAGAGTATGGGCATTAACAGGGTTGCCATGTTGTCATGCAATTCCATGCATTCAATCACAACAAAGGCAACATATATGACTATGTTGATCCTTTGTACACTGATGAGAGATGCCTGAAGGCATATGGTCATTATTTTTGCATGTGCTTAATGAGTCTCAATGGCTAAGGACTTAGGGTATCCCAATCAAACCATCACCTTTTAGGAAGCAGCCTGGTAGGCCTAAGAAGACCAAGAGGAAGGGGCCAGGTGAAGTCACTTCAGGTGTCCATGTGTTTAGGAGGTTCAGAGAGATGAGGTGTACAATTTGTGGGATAGAATACCAAAACCATAGAAGATGCAAGGGTCAAAGTAAAGGCAGTAATAAGAGCATAGGTACATTGCAAGGACAACCATGGCTGGTGATTTCACTTGTATTCCATATTAGGTTTTATTAAATTCTAGTTATTTAACTTTGGAAACAAATTCAATTTATTTAACTTTGTATTTCACTTGTATGGTGGGGGGGAGTTGATTTGCATACAATAGTCAAAGTATCCCCATAAATTGTATGGGAAAAGGTGGGTGAAGAGGTGTTGGCAGTGGTGGGGCACAACATGTTGGTCAAAACATGTTTTTCTCAGGTAGGAAGAGGCAATGCTGGGGTGGGAGTCAGAGGAATGGTCAAAATATTAGCACTCAAGGTAGGGGAATGTGTGTGGGTAGGGATGGTGCACAAATAACACCATCTCATTCACAACCCACCCAGTCGAGCACAACTGTACATGGTTGGAGCAATGCTTTAGTAACACCATCTAAGTCCATAAACATCCATATCCAAGTGTTGTCCATTACCCAATTCCTTGAGTTGATCCTTTTTTGTGTTGTGCCATCTAACAAATCACTATGATGTGTTCCATGTAGGCAAGTCAGACAATCATGAGCGTGAATAGGGGCAGGGGAATGGTGATCCAACCATCACAAGTATATTTACATCCCACCATCATAAGACTCATAGGTTGACTGAACAAACGCCATGTGAATTGAAAGTTAATCAGTCCCTAACATTTACATGAGATTTATACCCTATTTAGTTATATGAAAAAGTTAATCAATCCCTCACATTTGGTTTTTCCCAATGGTGCATGGGGCATATTTTGGAGATATCAAATTTTGAATAGGGGTCATCATGTTTGAAATCAGCTTTATGCATGGGAAGTTGATATTTCATGCAACTTCAAATCTTGTTTATTTTTTGTATACATTTTGAACCTTTTCTATGTGTATATATTTGTTAATGGCATCTTGATGGCCTCACATCAAATATGTAAATGGGGGTGGGTTATACGTTTTTTTTTTTTTTTTTGTAAACATATGGAGGAGGTACCCATTTATTTGTTTTTGTTATAAACATATGGGAAATGCTTTTATGCTATTGGAATACATGTTTGTTTATTTCCCTACTTCAGCCTAGTTAATTTAATAATCGGTTGGCCTTGTGAGTGTAACATGCCAAATCATAGAACACTCCTTCGTTCACGTTTGATTGGGTTATGTAACGTGCTCTATTGAATTGCTGGTTCTAGTTAAGACAAATTGGACGTCAACCTAAATTATTCATAGGGAGCAAGTAACCCATGCATTCAATTGCTGGCATCCTCAATTCCAATTAAGACAAATTGGACAGCCTTAGCCTAAACTAAGTTACAAACTAAGCTCATTTGTGCCATGCCTTTGCCTAATCTTGTGCACACTGAGTGGCATTCCTATATGCCATAAGGATTTCTGAACATCAAGATATTATAATTAGATGATAATTTCTCTTGAGAAAGGCATTGTTTCTCTTTTCAAATTAAGTAACTGATCTAACATCAACACTAAAAAAGAGCAAAAGGAGCCGTTAATTCCGTTTTAAACTAAGCATCCGATCTAACATCGTAACAAAAAAAAAAAAAACAAGGTCCATCCATATAGTTAGAAGTCAGAAGTCATAAGAGTTGCAAAATGATAACATTTACATCCCACCACCTAGGATGTATATTGCCTAGCACCACCCCAAAATGTTGACATAGAAAATTCTTAGATCCATCCCTACTTCCTAAGCACAAACAACATAATGAAGCCAATAAGAATTATAACTTTCATGAGATGCATCATCTCCAGGCCTTCAACCAATAACAGCTAATCAGACTTGCTCTCTAATTCTTTCACCCGATTGTTGAGCTCACCTATAAACTTCTCCATCTCCTTGAGACGACAAGCTTAAACATCTTCATTGTACATATGTGAGGTAACTTCTTGGAAGTGGTTAGTTGGAATGACCCATTTAAAGAAGTTATAAGGCTTGGCATTCGATCGCTTTCCCTACATGAAACACTTTTGTCAGACCAACTAGGAAGAATGGCCATGTTACCAATTCAGTGAACATGTCAAAATACATACAACTTTGCGCGGGTATGTACAGAACAATTTCAGTGGGTTCGATGCCATTTTAGATACCCTAATGACACACTTCTTTACCGTAGTCACATATTTTATTTCAATCTTCAGATTACTGGGTGACTATAGGGTTTATCTCGAATGATCACTCATTTCTACAACAAATGCAATAACATTAATTTTCAGCAAACATCATGAAGATTAACCCTAATTTAAACAACATGAACATTGAACTCCATTAAAAATCAATAGCATGAACATCTAGAGATAAACTCCATTAAACTAAACAACATGAACATCAATCTACAAATAATAGCCTACATGACACCCGTCTTTATACACATAAAACTCCATTAAACTTCTTACATGCATCGACATTAAACTCCATTAAACCTCTCCCATGCATGAACAATAGCCTCCGTTAAACTCCCTCCATGCATGAACATTAGTATCTGATGGAGGGTGATTTATTAAACTCCACTAACTTCCTTGCATGCATTAAACTCAACCCATTGAGCCGAAGCTTAGAATAGCCTAGTATTAAGGGAGTTAACGGAGTATTATCATCCAAAAACCTAAACGATTTTGAAGAGAATCCATCTGAAAAGCGAAACGAGACCCTATAAACCCTAACGCTGATAAACCTCTTATCATGGAGAAAGAGCACTCGTTGACGTGGGGATA
The DNA here is from genome assembly GCF_056320005.1 of Nelumbo lutea. Classification (NCBI taxonomy): domain Eukaryota; kingdom Viridiplantae; phylum Streptophyta; class Magnoliopsida; order Proteales; family Nelumbonaceae; genus Nelumbo; species Nelumbo lutea. The sequence goes on along the minus strand of NC_142688.1, from coordinate 26,211,653 downwards.
ATTGTCGAAGAAAGGGTTGCCGCAGTAAACACACACCTTCGCCTCCGTCGAGTTGATCAACACTGTGACTTGCTCTTGAAACTTCGCTGCGACGGAGTAGGAAAAGGGAAAAAGGTCGGAAAGGCGAAGGGTAATGCAAGTATAATAAGGACAATGAGGGTAAAATCGTCCGAATATTTATCAAAATGGCACTTTGGGAATTTAAAAGTCTTAAAATGCCGAAAAGAGAATCTTCTTTGATGGAACACTAATGGAAAGGGGATCTTTGTTTAATGGCCACGGTACAGGGGGCCTGTGTCACAGGCTCCATAGTATAGGGGATTCATGTAATTTATCCAAAATTTTATAATAATAAATTTAAAACTTCTATTACCTTTGTTGTTTAAATTGAGAAATTTAGTCCATATGTTATCTTAATATATATTAATATATAGTTAAAAATATAATTTAAATATTAGAAAAATGACCAAATCACTCAAGTGAGGTCAATTGAGACCATGGTTTTGTAACCATTAGTGTCTACATGTTTTGGGGTTTATTTTAAGGCAAATTCAGTATTAAGGCTGTTTCCTTTGGTCAAATTTGAGTAGGTAAAGTTCTAGACCTTGGAACCGACTTAGGTGGGGGTTGGTTCCAAGAATTTGGAGTCAAACCTTACCCCATAAAAAATACGTGTAAAATATTTATACATATTTTATAAATAATATGTATATTTTCAAAATAAGGCTGAAAATATATATATATATATATATATATATATATATATATATATATATATATAATAAGACTGAAATATATCAGATATATATTAAAACTGAAATATATCATATATATAATATATCTGAAATATTATATATATAATATATAAGTTGGATTGGTTTCGGTTTTTACACATGAAAACCAAAATCAAACCAAACCATTGTTTTATGTTTTTTTGTAACCCGAAACTGACCGATGCTAAAGAAAAATTGGCCAACTCGGGTTGGGTAGGACCAGATTGGTTGGTTTGGGACTTGTTATGAACAACCCTAATCTACACCTCAAATTAATTGCAATACCTTTCGACACCCCTAAGTAGACCTATTCATGAGCCGGGCTAGGCTTTGCCTCTTTATCAACAAAAAATGTACAAGCCCGAGCTCGAGCCTAACCCTTATATAAAGCCCGAAGCCTGAAACTCGACCTATATACAAAATGTGTTATTTTCAGTGTACTTTTATAAAGTAATATTATATTAATTTAATAATAAGTTAATAAATTAATAAACTAACTTGTATTTCTTAATAGTATAAATTAATAATTTAAGAAATAAATATATATTATATATCACATAAATGATTTTTTATTATATGTAATAGTACCGACTAGGCTTATTTAAAAAAGTCTAAGCCTGACTCGAAAAATAATTGAGCTTGGTATTTAAAGCCCGAGCTCAAATCCACAGACTTAAAATTTTGTCTAGGCCCAAAAAATAACGAAGCGGGCCAGGCTGAGCCATGGGGCTACCCAGCCCATGAACAATTGTATTTATTGTTTGACATCATAGATTTAACTTTGTTTTAATAGTCCCGTGTTTATTTTACGTTATCAAAAATAAACTCACAAAATTTTAAAGAATTGAGAAGAAATATGAGGAAAAGAGATAATAAATGTCCACTTGGAACCGTTTTCATGCAATGTCTCTTGATGTTGCAATGTGGGCTCCACTTAGAAAGTAGTGAAGCCATATTTGGTGAAAAACTCAAGCAGCCAAAATAAAAAAGTGATGTTTGGTATCATTGAGGTTTTCCTAAATAATTGTCACATAAATTTGATAAATTTTGTAAACCAACTTTGAGTTTTGTGAAAAGTTTATATGCGTAATCATTTGTTGCAAAACGTGCTGTTAGGTGACGATCAAAAGGGTGAAAACATTATTTTCATTGTTTTTATTCAAAAGTTTCAAAGCATTTAGTATTAATTGAAGTGTTTTAAAACGAAATAGGAAATATGAAAGAAAAGTAAAAAACCTCCATAACGATAGCATGGAAGAAATATATTTAAGAAAAGACTCGTACCAAACACCTTCAAAATATTTGAGTCCATGCAATTAAATCTAACTTAGGCCATGTTTGGCCAAATGATGGTGGCTAAGTTGGTAGGTTCGGCCATGTTTGAGAGTGCTTTGTTCAAAATAAGTGCTTATTTGGGTTGAGACCACACAATTAAGCACTTGTTGGTGTTTGGAAAATAATCCCAAAATAAAAGTTTATTTAAAAAAGGAGCTTATTTTTAAACCCAAATTTCCAGTTTTTTTAACTATTTATACATTATTCCAAAATTATCAATAGTTGAATTTTATAAAAGTACCATTATAAAAGTATTTTCATAAAATTTGAAAGAAAATGAAAGACAAAATAGTCACAAATACTATTTTAAATGTTTATTAAAGAAAAACAACTATACCAAACATTAATATGAAATAAGTACTTATTTAATATAATTGGATGTTAAATACAAATAAGTTCTTATCCAAATAAATATTTATTTTTAAACACTTATTTTTAATATAATCACTTCCAAACATGTCCTTGCACCATCGCAGTATCTTAGGTGTTATTTATTTATTTATTTTTGCCGGAGAGCGGGGATAAGTATGGATGTTTAAAGCCTGTCCCGACACATTATGCAATTTATTCGGAATCTCCGAAACGTGACGGATAAGTCCGTAGGTAACGACTCAACACGTTGCGGGTATCTCGTCTCCTAACCTCGAATCCCTGTGATCACTCCTCAGTACATGTCGTCCTGCCTTAAACTGGCGATGAGAGTTTTGACACCTCTCATCAGTCACCACTCGTCAGTGCGCTGGGCTCGAGAACAGCATATTCGCGTGGGAAGATGGCGGGAAAAATAATCTGTCGACGTCTCCGCCTGGGCTGTGTTTGGTTTAAGGTGAGAGACGATCTCGATGGAAGCTTTATGCAGGACTACCATCACCAGGCTCTCCATTCTCCACTGTCCTTCTCGAATAGAAATACTGAAATAGAATGGCCGTAAGTTGAGGGAGCACTGCACAGCTGGCGATATTTATGAGTAAGGACTGAGTCAGACAGATGGGTTGGTCGCCTCGTCTCGTCGTATGTGCTTGGCGGAGAGCTGTACTGACCCAAGCCTTCCCCTGCACATGCACTTACCATATGTATTTAAGTCAATGAGAGACCCCCGGACTCAGTCCTACGTGGATCTGGATCTCCACCCAAAATCCAAATTATCCATGTCCGTGATTTTTAGCATCATCTCCAAGCTTTGATTCGATGCTACTGCCCTATTTGACTTAGGCAGTGTTTTGTATGACTTTCCTTTATTTTTGTATGACTTAGGCAGTGTTTTCTGAGGCTGATTTGTACTTCTCCCTTTATATTATTATGTTTATCCTATATATATATACATCTATCTATGTTCTGTCAATGCAATGTCTGATGACACTTAATTGTCAATAAACTATTGAATAAATACTTTCTTGAATTTTGAAGATAAATCAAGTATATTTAATAAACGTCAGGTATCCCAAACACGTATTTACTCAAAGGTCAACTGTCGCTGCTTTTCCGTATCCCATAAGGCCCCACTTAGTTGAATCATGGGAACGTAATTATGTGTCAAATGATAGATCGAGGGCTATGGTTCTTCTAAATCAAATCCAAACAAGACTAATCCAGCAGTGAATCAACGGATTCTGAGTCAAATTTTGATACACGGAATTTATAAAGTAAGGTAATTCATCACTGGGAAACCAAATCCAACAAAGCCATGGATCAAGCATCAAATAGCGAAACGAAATCCATCTAGGGTTACAAATTTTGGAAATCATGGCCATTCACTAGGGACCTATGTGTAAGAGGCTTACGTGGTGTTTTCTCATAGGTTGAGGATGTAGAGGTTGGAGCTACCCCGATGGCCCAATCCCCGGGAAATCGAACACGAAAAGATGAAAATCTGAAAGAAAGTGACTCGAGTCTGACGACTCCGACTCCGTAGTCCGGCCGCCTCAGTCCAAGGGAGAAAAAAAAAAAAATGAAGAAACAAAGAGAGAAGTAATGGGAGAAGAGAAAAAGGGAAATGGATTGAAATCTGTTGGCCATGTCATTGACACTAACAAATACCTACAAACGCAACATTCCTCTCCGTGGTTTATGATAATTTCTTGTATGTTGATTTAACCTCTTTTATTTATTTATTTATTTAAGGTTACTGCTTTGTTTCAACGAGGGTTTTTCTTCCTCTCGGAACTCAGAAGGCAGATCTAGGGCCAATCCTTTCTCTCCCTTTGGCTAGCCGTTTTCTCCTATTTCCCGCCGCTTTTCCACGAACGTTATCTCGTCGGACTTCCGTTCACTTGCTGTTAGTTACATCATTTTTTTCGGCTTTTGTTTCTCCGGGTTTTCTTCTTGTTCTTGTTCTTTTTTTTGTTGGTCTGGGTCAAAAATGTCTGTTGCCGAAGCGGAGACTAACACGGGACAGGAGGAGGAGAAGGTTGTAAAGGGTGGAGAGCTGTTGTTTTGCGGCGGAACTAATTGGGATACCATTGGCCGTAAAGGAACTCCAGCTGATGGGAACTTGGTTTCACCCACTCGCTTGCGGCCTCTTGTTGGTGTCGACATTCGTTTTGTTGCTTCGGGTTGCAGTAAGTTTTATTTATTTTGTTTTTTATTTTCCCTTTCTTTTTCGAAACAATCGTGCAAACGTTGGGGTTACTTGTCTAATGTTGTTGCGGATGCAGCTCTGACTGTCAGGATCTTTCTTGGTTTTCTGTTGTTTTGTTTCTTTTGTTGTTGATGATAAGCGGACCCGTTAGTGCAGAATATGCTGTTATCTTTCTTACTTCTGAAAGAGCTTATATTTCTTAATCTCTCCGCAGCGTCTTGTCACTGTGTGGCTTTGGATGTTGAAGGTCGTTGCTACACTTGGGGCCGAAATGAGGTATGAGACGAGATGCTGAAATATAATTTATTTCTCTCTCTCAAACGTAAATTTTAAACCTTTTTCTTCAAATTTATCATCCGAGGGTACGCAGAAGGGGCAGTTGGGACATGGAGATACGCTTCAGCGTGATCGACCAACAGTTGTGTCTGACCTATCGAAGTAAGCTGCCTTTTTCTTAGTTTGAGGTTATTTATATTCTTTTGTTGCTTAGGCTCTTTACTTGTCTTGGAGATGGTGCTTTCTTCATTATCGAGGAATTTTCTTCTCTTTTTGGTAATGCGTTGCGGCCCTTTCGATTCTCTTCCTCCATGCTGCACACGCCATGAATCATTAGCTGGTTGAATGCAATCTGCCTGGTTTTCAGGTTATTCTGATTATCCTCTTATAAGGTTGTGGTTCATACTAGTTGGTAGAGTTAGTTTGAAACGTTGGACTTGCAATATGTGGTTGCCAGGTTGAAGATGGTTCCTAATTTTTTATAGCTTCCCTGTGACGGGGTAGTTCAAGAACAGTCCATTAAGTGCCAAATGATTTTACCTAGAAAATATAGACACAAACGCAAACGAAATATAAAAAGCACATTCCAATTGTGGCGGCCCTCCTCAAGAGCAATTGTTCAAATTCATTTTATCTCTTACATTTCTAGCCATACGTCATAGCATTTACAGAAATAATAAGCTGCGTCCTGTCCTACTTTCCTTTCCAAATATGTTCATACCTAATATTAACTATAATCAAATCTTATCTAAATCTAGGCCAGTTTGAATCTAAATCCACCTAGATTTATTTACTATTTTATTATAACTTAACATATACAAAAGCTTGATCACTATTTCCTAATAATTAAGGATCCTTTATCCTCTTTGAAATCAATATTGTCCCCAATTCCATGAATCTTGATAGCTATCCCTTGTGATTGGTATGATGGATCTTGTTAATATAAATGGGCCAAACAGGTGATGTCCTTTTGGAGTAACCTTTTAAGGTACTTGTAGAAACCCATTCCTTTTCACTTGTCCACTTTCTTCACCAAAATGCTGGGCCACAAGATACCCATAGATATGGTCTCCCATCTTTCAGATGACAGATCTTCTATTATGACTGCCTACTTGTAGAAACTATGCTACTTGGATATGGATGTTGATTATCACTGTGATTGCAAAGAAAATAAGGAGGAATGAGAGTGCAAGATAAAGGAAACTAAGGATTTTTTGTTGTTTGCTTATTCATAGACAATCAAAAAGAAAGTTGCAAAAAAGATAAAAAAGAAAATCATTTCTTTTCTGATCCCATTTTCCAAACAAAACATTAAGATGATTCATTCACTTGTTTGTTAATTTAGATTATGATATTCTAGTTTACATTACCTTTTGCAGTAATGTATGGTACACCTCAACAAACTTGCTGAGGGCTTTGTTTTTTTTTTTTTTTTTGTCAAATTCTCTGAATCACCAACTCTTGAAGGTTGAATCTTTTCTCAGCAAGCTGCTTTGTCCATCCTGCTGGTTGAACCAGAAGCAAGCTTTGCATTCCTTTTCACTTGTCCAGTTGGGCCACAAGATACCCATAGATATGGTCTCCCATCTTTCAAATGACAGATCTATTATGACTGCCTACTTTTGTTGTGTCTGATTGCATTCCTCTTTTCAACTAGGAGATAAGATTATTTCAGACAATTCAATTTTTCTTTTTCTCTTCATTATTCGTAACTGGGTTATGCTCTTCTTTTTTTTTTTTTTCTATTCAATTCGATTAGATTGGGCAATGTTTACTGTTTAGCAATTCCCAAAGTGGTAACTTTGAGCCAGATAAAGAGAGACATGCAAGACTCTGTTTTGTGGACAGGAACCCAGAGGAGGGATTGAATGGTTCCTTGCACAGAACAAAGCATTGATTTGTTTGTTTGCCAATAAGAAAATATTATATTACCATACTTTGGACCATAAATGTTTAATTTCTAATCATAAAAGGAATTTATCCATAATAGCTTAGATGCATTCCTTTATTAATAGGTACAAAAGGAGAAGTAAAATTGTAATAATATACATAAGTCTACTTTGCATGATGTTAAAGGAGCATTATTGTCGCTTTTGAATTGCATACATTCCCCTCTCAGCCACTGCTCACTGGTTGCCATGTTTTTTTTTATTGTTGTTCGCAAGTCCATTTAAGATAATACATGCCCAATTTGTCAAAGATTAACGTTGGAAAAACAGAAGGAATTTGGTGCGTCTGATGCAGATCCTATACCTGTACATTAGAGTAGCAACATAATCTCTAAGAAACTCTTCAGTAATGATTGAATCAGGAACACTATTTTCATTTGGTTAATCTGCGAGTTTAGGTTGGATAAAACATCCCTTTAAACCAAAGAGAAGGCCATCATTAGGTACATACGTGAATTTGTAATGGAATATTGATACTGATGGCCTCTCCAGAGGTTTAGTGACCTGTAGTGGTGGTTTCTTGAACCCGGGTTCATACATAGGCTCCACCTTGGTAAATATAATAGCATACTTATATTGTTAACTACAGAATTTCTAGCTTAACTGTTGCCAATTGGTTGCATTCATAATTTAATATGGCATTCAACGGAACAGAATGACAAGACAGGCTTCATGTAGCCGACTCCATGGTCCCCATATAGTTGGGATAAGGCTTGGTTGATGGATAATGTTGACAATTGGTTGCTGTAATTTTTCTTTAATTTCTTTAATAGTAGCCCATTATTTGTGGTGTATTGCCACCAGAACACTATCAAGTTAGCATGCAATTAATGTACCAGAAAAAACAAGTAAAGAGAAATTTAATAGTAGAAGGAAATGCCCATTTCAAAGGTGGACCACCTTATGAGGACTAAAAATTCCTTTTGGATTTCCTAAAACACCAACTTTTTGTTGGTAGTTATTTCCAAAGTTTTAGTTATTTTGTAACAATTTGTTATGTGCCTTAGGAGAATTCACCCCTAAAAGCTAGCTGTTAGAGGGAGGGAACCCAAGCACATATATATCTTACAACAGCATCCCATACTACCGATGTGGGATACCTCACATTAGCCATCCCATACTACTATGGGACAAATGGATCGTAACAGAATTCTTATTATTTAATTCCGCTACTTATTCTTCCCTTTTTAGATGGTAATAATGGTATACATCTAAAATCTATGTTACTTTTTGTTGTTAGAAACTAATTATTTATTGTTCAATGTTTTGATGTGCTATGTGTCATAATGAATTATTAGATTAACTTTAGCTAATTACCTGTGTTTGAAGAATTTAATGGCAAATGCCCTGGGGTCCCAGCCTCCTAGACACTTTCCCAAAACCAGCACCACATTGAACTCATGCAAAATAGCCAGCATATGACATACAATTTGTGGAATGATGAACACAACTTCCTTTTGTTTAGCGTTTTCAATGCTGATTTATGATAGTGAGATATTTATTTGGTGCTGTTGCAATGCATTCTTTTGGTTTGTGGAGCTACTTAAGGGAAGCTAAGTAGGCAGCTTAATGCTTTTTGTTCTGCTGCTTAGAACTAAAGCCATTAACTTGGCTTATTTTAGTTGCTTCATGCTGAATTGTCCTTTTTGCAAAGGTTGGGTGTATTTGGAGGTAGTGGTACAAGGTTATATTTGAAGTAAAGCATTAAAGTAGCGGAACAGTTGTTGCTAACTTGCTATCATTTGTTCCATAATGCAGAATGGTCTATTATCCACTTAGATCTATCAACAGATCAGGTTTGAGCTGGCTGGGGGTGGTGCTGGTCCCAACCATATGATAGTATAGTCAGATCTGGTCCGAATTAAGACCCCATATGGCCTGTAAATTACAGGCCCATAATTGACGCCATTGTTAATTGGACCTAATGGGTCTGACTCAATGGGACTGGACCATTAACAAAGGCCTAAACTGTGATATTTTTATGATTAGCCAAAATAAACTTGATGGTAGATCTTAAAAGCCCTAATTCAACAATAAACACGTCAACTGGCAAGTTCTGACATTATGTGAAGGTATTATTATTTTAAGAAAGACAAACAAATCCTAAAGGTAGGGACAGAATGATGATACACTTTTGTTGCATTGGGTCTTTATTGGTTTGGTACATGGTGGGCTTGGTACTGACCCAATTATTATTCATGCTCAATAAATAGATCCAGAACTTACCCATCACAAAGGGGCCCTCTCTGAGACCTTGTATAATGTAGTGTTGGATGGGTTTGTGATTGCTAGGTTTACCTGTCAAATGGACTGGCCAGTGGCCACTTCATATGAAGTTGTGGATAATCTGTTCACCAGTGATAAGTTTTAGAATTTTAGTTTACTTTTAATGCTGCAAGTGTTGACCAGTAGTAATTTTGATGCATTATTGTTTTTTTTCATTCTTTCTGAGGTGAAACAAACTCACCTCCTTCTCTAACGTGCACTTTCCTTCAAGAAAATTGTCTGTTATTATAAAAAGTCTAAATTAATTTTGTTATTGGTGTAGATATAAAATCATCAAAGCAGGAGCAGGAAGGAGCCATACAGTGGTAGTAACTGAAGATGGAATCTCCTTCTCTTTTGGCTGGAATAAACATGGACAGTTGGGTTCTGGTTCAATAAGGAATGGTAGGCCTATTGATTAGAAAGTTTGATCCACTAGATCATGTGTATTCCTATTGGGTCTTGAGCATCACAGGATATGTGCTTGCGGATGAAACTTTTGGTGTTTTGTGTTTTGTATAACAGGCTAATGATTACATGTAAAAATAGGCCCACGAGTGATTTGTTATGTGATCACAAGCACAGCTGTTCTGTTGCTTCTATCTTGGTCCATTCTCCTGCTTTGTGAGTCCCTGCTGTTTGCCAAAATTATTTTGCTTGCATGTATTAGTTTTTTAGTCTTGTCAATTAATGGTATCCAAATCAATGATCGCTATGATGTGATCACTCATTTTCTGTAAGTCTGCCAACCATCTGGATTTAACTCTGCTTTGTTGAGCTCAGTTTCATCTTTTCTTTTTTTTTTGATAATAAAAAGGAAAAAAAGGAGATTAGTATAACTGTACAGTAAAAAGCGCACCAGTACTTAGATATAATCCTTGCCTGCCTGACTGCAACGTTAGTCATCAGCTTTGAAACTTTATCTCTCCTCTTCCCCTACTATGATCATCTTCAGCCTTTCTTCTTTTCTCCCCATTTCAATATCTATAAAGGCCCTTCTTGTGAACTCCCCACCACTTCAGAAAAACAATCCTAAGCTCTACTTACCAACCCTAACATTCCTATCAGCCAAACTCTTGATCTCCACTCTTCCTCCCTTCTCCTTCTAACCGACTGAGAGAGCCTCATCAACCCATTTGTCTACCTCATAGCTCCCTTTTCCTTTTCCTCAACCCTGAAATTAACATTAAACTTTCTTCAGAGGCTTAAACGAGGTCAACAGCTGAAGCTTTGTCCCACCTAGATCTTGAAACTCAATTCCCCTCCCCTCAACAACCTCATTATTCATAATTTTGACTTTGATCCTTTTTTCCTATAGATTATCTTATATCTGTTTGTAGGATTACCAAGACCATCTTTCAGACTTTCAGTCTTGAAAAAAAATTTTAGTTTCATGGACAATGTGAGGTTTACAGCAAACCCGGGCTTTCTTCAACACCATCGAATTGCCATTGGCATCATTGTTGGTCGCAATCTTTCTTTTCCGACCCAGTTCAATTCCAAGCTTTTCCAATTGGAACCTCTAGATTCAAGTAATCATTGCAACCTTCCTGCAAATCACTTTCTCCCTTATTCTCATGTCCTTTGCGCAGCAAATGTCTCCTGAAAACTTGTCTTCACCCCTTTGAGGAGCCTCCCCTCCTCTCCATCCCATCCTACAACTCGTACCCCCCTACAACTCCCTCCACTTCTACCACTCCTCTCTTTTCTCCCTTTTCTCCCTCCCTTCTCCTTCTAAACGTTCAGCAGCTTGATATGTTGAGATTGTGCAGCCTACTTGTACCTCTTCAGGTTGAATGTTAACCAAGAAATATCCAAAACAAATCTCAGTTGCCAGACTGGCAATCAAGCTCCAACCTTTTTTCTTCTCAATGCTTTCAATGCTCTGCACACCTGAAATGGCCATCTGCTCGCAGCTATCAGAGCTTTGGTGCTGTTTAGAGCCATCCTGATCATTCACGGCCCTCCAAACCACTTTCTTCTTTCCTCTGCAATCGTATCTAGCTACCACCTAAACCCATTCCTCATCCTTCTTGAGACTTGTGAGCACCTCTTCTCTTTCTCCTCGGTTTCAAGTTGTAGCTCTAGGATTTGGCTTGGATCACAAGGGGCTTAGGTGCCATGCATGGGTTCAGTCCCACTGAAGTTTTGATGGACTTGCCTCTTCACTGTTTAGATGCTACACTGTTTTCAATGATAATACTAAAATAAAATGCAATATATTGCATTTAAAGATATGGCCTGTTTATATCTTAACTTTATTTTTTGTCACTTGACTGGAAAAAATGAAGAATAAAGAAAGTAAATTGGAGTATCACATACTTCAGGAAACTAAAGAAGTAAAAACTTCTTGTCATTGGTTTCATCCAAAATTGATCAACCAAATCTCGTGATAAATACTGTATAATTATCAGTTGTTTAAAGAAAACAATCTTACCTCATCAAAATATATCTCTGCCAGTCTGCCCTTCACCTGGGTTGCCACGCCATTGGAAGCATGCTTAACAAGGAAAGATCATCCTCTTTGGATACAGATGAGACAAGGGATGTAATGTTTACATTATGTTGTCTTGGTGGTAGTGGGAACAATAGTGACAGACAATGGAGAGAAAGCATTCAATGATTTATTTTGTTTTTTTTTTCTGTTGTATTGGGTACGAGTGGAGAATCTTTGTTAGGATGCATAGGAGGCAGTGTTAAGATTGGTCTGTGAATGATTTCTTATTTTGGTCATGTTGGTTTCTATTCTACTTGTTAATTTAACATGGTTAGTACATCTTTATTACCATACATAGATGACTATAGCTTTTAATAATGGGCTTACTCTAGGTCGGCTTTAGAAGTTTGGTTTTCATTTTTCTGTCTGGTTTCTGTATTGTGCACATCCTGGTAAAGCCATGTAACTTGTAATTTAATGTCATCTCTGCTTTAATTTCTGTAGAAATTGAGCTATCTCCTATCCGCTGTCTGGTGTCTGAAGTTACAAATGCTGTTTGTGGTGCTGACTTTACTGTGTGGCTATCTTCTATCCAAGGATCTTCTATACTGTATGGTTTGTAGATTTCCTTCAGTTTTGTTGTTTTTTATTGTAAGTTGTTGGTCTGTTCACAAAATGGTTTGAACTGATCCAATTCAACTGGTCAACCCGATTTGGTTGGTTCTGAAAAATGGTCTGTCAGTTTCGAGTTGAAAAAAATGTACAATCTGATCCTTAAATTTGGCTATGGTTTATTATATCACAAACCGAATGTTACTCAATATTAGTGGGATGTCAAGCACAATTTTCATTATGAAAGTGGATCCCATGGGTCCCACAATGTTAACTGAATATAATTTCTCTCATCTGACACATACACAGATCAATTATAAAAAATAGAATACTGAGATGGTAATTCCTACGGCAGCCTGTCTTGTTATTTGAAGTTTTTAGTTTTGCCAACCGATTAAACCGACCAAATGCATTCAAAATCAGTTTAACAGAACCGTTTCATAAGCATAACGGTCAGTTGCGATTAGTCAAATAAGCAAACTGACAGTGTCAGTTTGGTCGGTACAAGTAAATTAAACCGAACTGAACCAACCTGTGAACGGCCCTACTGCAATTTCCTGGTTACGTTTTTGAAGTTCCTAGTTGCTTGGTTTGCTTGCTTACTTTTAGACTGCCTTTTGTCTTTCAGAACTGCAGGTCTTCCACAGTATGGCCAACTTGGACATGGGACGGATAATGAGGTACAAAGGTTTGGATTATGATTCCTTTTGTTCTATGTTTGTCTTTTGCTTGGAATACTTAAATAATGTTGTCTTTGTAGTACAATGCCAAAGAAAGCTCAGTAAGACTGGCATATGAACCTCAGCCTCGACCAAGAGCTATTGCTTCTCTTGCAGGAGAAACCATTGTCAAAGTTTCATGTGGAACAAACCATACAGGTTATTTCTCCTTTCCTTCCCTCTGTTTTCCTCTGTCTTGCTCATTTTGGCTTTCATCCCATGTGGTTGGATGCTTGATTGTTTCATTTCATTTTTCTTAACACCCACTATTGTTTATGGAAGCCAGTTGCTGTGGATTCAAAAGGATTTGTGTATACGTAAGCATCTGTTTCATTTCTTTAATTTGCCCTGGATTAGTTTTGGTTGATTGACAAACGATGGACAAGTTCCATTGAAGTAATTAATCCTTTTTCCTTCATGCTGCATGTTCAGATGGGGATTTGGTGGCTATGGAAGGTTAGAATCTTAGCAATTGTTACTTCTTGTTTGTCATTCTTGTATTTGTTTTTATTTGCGGTCATTTTTCATCAAGCATGTAACCATTTAGTTGGTGATATAGGCTTGGGCATAGAGAACAGAAGGATGAATGGGTTCCTCGTCGTGTTGAAGTCTTTCAAAGGCAGAATGTTCTCCCTCCTGATGCAGTGGTTTCAGCTGGTTCTGTTAGTTCTGCATGCACAGCTGGTATTGCTTTATTTCTTCTGTAGGGTTGATGTGATTGTCATGTCTTTAAAAGTCATCAATTGTGCACTAATGTATCCATTGTTTTATTTCTGGTATCCTTTCTATATATCCTACTCTTTGGTTTTGTTCTTTTTTGGTAATTGTTAGATTTTATTGATTATGAGAAATGAATGATATGTACGTCAACAAACTTCCATCTGAAAGTTGCACCCAGCTCTCTTGATAGGTGAACAATCTCTTGTTATATTCCTGTATTGCCATGATCCTTGTTTGGCATGCTTTAGGGGAGTTAGTTATGATGATTTCTTGATTCTAAGAATTAATTTTAAGTTTGGATGTTCAGAGCTTACTGGAACAATTTTTTTGATCTCTTAAAGCTCATTCTGAGAATTATTCATAAAAAAAAGGCTCATTCTGAGAATTGATATTGTTGAATGATGCATCTTTGGAGCATTCTGAGTCCGAGTGTCTTCTTCCCCAAACTCAACCCTTGTACAACAGCCAGTAGTTTCTGAATTGATGGAATACCCTATACATGTAGGACATGTGAAGATGACTAAAATGTCCCCATTACTTCTTTTGTTCCTTTAATGCTGAAAAGTTTGAGCTTGTTAACTCTAAGTTTATTTTGCCATAGTTTTTATGCTACTGTCGAGTCTTTTTCATCTCAACTGAGCTAAAGTTGCTATTTTTACAGCTTGGTTTTTCTATTGCAGGAGCAGGATTTTACAGGAAGTCCTGCCCATTGCTGGATTGTTCACTCGTCCCTGTCCCTCAATTTCACTCAAAGCTAGTTGAATCATTTAATCTGCATTAGTGAATGCTAAATTGCTTAACTCAGGATGGTTCATACTTAGCTGGCATAGATATATGATGAAGTATGTTCTGGAATAATATTCCAAGTGGGTGGAGACTGGAGAGTAGTAGCCCTATGGGTTGGTAGGGAATAATAACACTCTAGTCTCATGAAGCTCCTTATTTTTATGCTTCTGCCTATTAAACTTCTAGTGGCATTTTTTGGATTATAGTTTTCTTTATTCTGGCTTCAATATTGTTTTTCCTTGGTTTTGATATCAAAGTAAACTCCTGTGATTGCTCCTGTTACTGGATGTAACATTTTTTACCACTTTTAATGGAATTAAAATAATGTTGCATCTAGTTGAAATTCATCATTTTGGGTTAATTGATGTGTCCTGTATGCTTTTTCATGATCACTCATTTAAAACATTTCAATTATCTTTCTTTGTTTTCTTTTTGAATGTCTGATTCAGCTGTAAAAGTTGATTCATATTTGATTTTTTAATAATTCATTGAACAATAGGGGGTTGTTTCTACTGATGGTGAAAAGAGCTCTTCTAACTGCTTCTTGACTGGCCTGCAATCCAAGCAGGGGCAGCAAAGGCAGGTTCTGTTGAACTGTGGGAAGGTAATGGGATTGGTTTCATGTATAGCCCTTGCAAATATAACTTGGCCCTAAGGCTTTGGGTTGGGGTTCTTGTGACAACTTTCTGTCATATAAAATTCTGTTCATTAGGAGAAATTAGCTGAATATTGCCCCGAGATGATTCTTAGATAAAGTCGCTTGTAGATGTTGTGTAGCAGCAGTCGCAGAACAAGTAGATCGGATGTGTAACCTCAATATGAATTCTTGCAGTCTGGAAATGATGGGAAGTAGGTGGCAGGGAATGTGCTGGCCCCATGATATCCCTCTATTTTATTTGGGTTATATTTTGTATGTTGCATGCATATTTTCTCTTCTTTCCAAATGTGATATTGTGATGTCTGGACTGAGTGGTCTTTGTCAATGGTGGTTTTTATGGATTTGAGTCTTCCCAGTTTGGCGATTATGTTTCTAATTTGGTAATTGATATTATTTTATGCATTTGATGTTCTTAAACCGTGGACAAGAAAATACTCCTTGGAATTATGTAAGAGATATAATAGTTGACATTGTATTGTCTTAGGATATGGGATGGCATATTTTGGTGAAGTAGCAGTTAAATTTTGTTTGTTACATTTATTTGAAAAGTATGATAGGCAGAGCTGGTATTTTTTTGTTGGTAAGGGTTGGACATTTTTTCTTCAGAGGTCATTGATAAACATGCATTTTTTTCTTTAATCTGTTCTGCTCTAATTTGCTTTGTCTTTATTTTATTGATCTTTTGTATAATGTTAGTAATGTGGTTGATTCCCAGCTTTACTTTTTGTTATTAATTAGTGTTACTTTGTTTGCATTGAGTTTTAATATTTATTTTCTATCTGTTTGGAATTTATAATTACATCTTTTTTCTTTGCTAGGTGGAGGGCAATTGTATATGTGGGGCAAGATAAAGAACACTGGTGATGACTGGATGTACCCTAAGCCTGTTATGGATTTAAGGTTGTCTCTGGTGTCTTAACTTGTTTACATTTCCTACATTACTGGCCTTATTTCTGTTGTGTAGGGTTGATGTGGCTGATCCGAAGTTTAAACTGTCCACCAGGTTGGGACATTCTGATTGGTCACTCAATCTCACAGTTCCCATCTGCGCTATATCTTTTATTAGTGATTTCACAAACTGATATTAGCCATTGAAGATTTAATTATTTTACTATGGAATTTGGGAAAAGAGAGTATTTTTGATTTTTTTTTGGTATGAAATTTACCTTATTTTTAGATGCTGATGCAAGGAACCTGTGGGGCTTGTTTGGGCTCCCGTGCTACTTTGTCATGGTTAAGATTCCTATTTCAGTTGGGGTCCTCACTAAATAACTCAGTAGCATATCCACTCTCATAGTTGGCATTCCATGTTTATCATTATTTGATCAGCATTGGTGTGTTTGTGATTTTATTTAGCTATCTTATTGTTATTTGGTTTTTTTTCTTTTAATCTTTGTTTGCATTTGAGGCTGGTTTCTAAGATCTTTCTTTTTGGTAGCACAGCGCCACAGCTAGCACCTATGTTTAGAAAACCGGGGGGGGGGGGCTTGTGTCAATCGTGAGAGGTTGGGGTTGGTACAAGGCTGGTTGCCCGATTTAAAGAATTTCAACTACATTGGACTCAGGCCAATTCGAAATCTAACAGTTTGTTGACCCAACCTTACCCAAGTTTTGTCCCTTAATGTGAGGATTCCTGGTCCATTTCACAGTTTTGGAAGGATTGCTATAACAAAATTCATTCAACACTTCATCTTCACTAACCTCCAAGTGAAAGTGCACATGGCTATTTATGGAGGCAAGTGATGTCCTTACAAAAGAAGCTCTAACCCTAACTTGTTTCTAAACCGACCTAATGAAATGAATAAGCATCGTTTTAGGATATGTTGTTTGGATATTCAATTAAAGCTTGAGTCTAGATTCAATCAGGGGCTGAGTTTAGAGGTCACTTGCCTTGATTTTTATTTAATTAGTTGGTGATTCTTTTGTTCTTTCACTAGGGATGTGTTGAATCACTTCCCTGAATAAAAATGTGTTAAAAAAGTGCAGCATTCTGCCTTCACATAAATTTCGTTAGAGTTCAAAAAAAATGCCACTTAGTGATTGATTATGCCTTTTTAGACAGCTTATGTTAATCAATTTGTTTTTGATGGAGTCACAAAAATCAAATATGTTGTTTTTGGGTAAGCAATCAAATTATAAATATTCTGAGATCAATAACTTTGATTTGATAATGGTAAGGATTTCATAAGTGAAAAAAGAGGGAGAGGTTGACTCCAATAAAAAGTACTCAAATGAGAGAATAAGAACTCCTTACAATGCCAAATTCAACATTAGTCCACCTGTCCTGCAAAGGATGCATTGAAAATAACACTGTTCTGGTGATCTCTATAATTTTCCAATTTGAAAAATTCAAAATCTTTGATGGCTAGTGCCCACCATGTGAGGATGCCCTCAATTCTTACATTAGATTTAATAAATGATTTTTGTCATTCCACTTGTTCTCGTAAATTCTTCATTTCATCTCTTTCCTCTTTTTCCAACAGGTAGTAAGTGGAAGTATATTCCATAGAATTTTGCCTCTGATACAGTAACAGTATCCCTTCTGCTGGCAATGTGGAAGTGGTGTTGGCAGATCATCCAGGATAACTTACAATCTTCTAAATGATTTCAGAAAATGCATCCAAACATGCCCAAGAGAAATGACAATGGATCGGGTGTTGACTAACTTGGATTTGCCACGTAAACAACACCCGTTGTCCAATGCTAGCTCTTTGTTGATAACATTAATACTAAGAATCTTATCAGCTGTAATTTTCCATACAAAGAAAGAGGCCTTGGATGGAACCTGAAATACTTTAGGCTTTTCACTAATTGATCATAAAAATATTTGACAAAAGGAAATCCGAGTTGTTCCCCTTGCATATTCTAATATCTTGAGCATTGGGCTGGACATGGACCTTGCTGAGTTGCTTCCAAGAGTACCAGAATGAAGTCTGCCTCCGAATTATTTAAGGAGTAATGTAAATGTGTCTCCATAGCACCTGGGCATGATGATGCCGTTTTATTCCCTAATAGTGGCCTCCTTATTTTGAGTAAGACAAAATAAGCTTGGGTGTAGGAGGCATAGGGGCTCTATCCCCACGCCAAGAATCTTTCTAAAAGATAATTGCACTAAACAGAGGTGCTCACCTTGTAGTTTCAACAAGGCTTGGGGCTTCTTTGATGATGGATATGGCATTGAACAGCAGAATGGAAAAGGAGGATTCATGTTGCCGACCCCATAGAGTTAGGACAAAGTTTAGATGATGATGATGGACATCACTTGCACCAAGATTATTCGAAAGGAGAATCCTATCACTGAAGTGCCTACCTTGAAGCATTCTCTTCACCCCCTGTTTCAGCCTTTGCAAAAACCTACTTAAAGCCTCCACAACAATGCTAAATGGGAAAGGGGATATAGGACTATCCATATTGCCCTGCCACAATCCCCTTTAGCCTTCGTTATTAGCGTATGTAGCACCATTTGTCATACTTAACAAGATTGGTTATGAAATGCACACTTGCATCCATTCTCTGACTTCTCTCCACTTGACCCTAGAAACATTTTTTGAAGCAGTCTTGCTTGGATAGCAGAATTTGGTCAGTCTCTCTCCTTCTGGGTTTTTCACTGGTGCTTCTTTCTACAATGCTCTTCTCCAATCATCTAACATGGCAGGATCCTTGCCAACAAAGGAGGTTTGGTGTAACCTTGTACCCCCCAAAATAAGGGTCTTTTGTTGGGAGGTGGTACTCCAAAAAATCAACACCTTGGATATGTTGCAAAAAAGAAGGCCAAACTACTGCCTTTCACCCCATGTGTGTAGCCTCTGCTTGGCCTGTGATGAGACCATTATACAGTTATCAATATCCTGTTCTTTTGTATCCTTTGCTTGGAATTGGTTTTCTTCTCTCTCTGGATGCAGGTGGACCCCTCCTTTGGATGTAGCAAGACTCTTTCATCCAAACTTCTTTAGATTTCCAATGAAGGGGAGAGCAACAAGAGCATCTGTTTTGTGGTCAATCAGGGAAGAAAGAAACAATAGGATGTTCCAGGGTTTTGAAAGATCTAAGGAGCAAATCATTGATTGCATATCCACCAAGGTCATTCATTGGCTTAAAAGCATCTCCTTTATTTAAAGATTATTCAACTGATGATTTGTTTAGAGGTTGGTACACTGGCAAACTGATGATTCGATGGGAGCTCCTTAGGCAACCCGGGTCCCTCGGGGGTAGGAGGAGCCTTCAGAGACTGGGAGGGCAGAATGGTTGCACTGCATTTTGGTCCGATAGGTGATGGAGACTCTTTGAGGGCAGAGATTATGGCCTTGCTACAAGGTCTAAGGCTGGCTAAATAATGGGGCCTATACCAGATTGGGTAGAAGTGGACTCTAAACTATTAATTGGGTGGTTTCAGTCACTTAAATTGGGGGTTTGGGTACATAGGCAATTCATGAGGGAAATAAACTGCTTAGCAAGGGAGGTTAGGGCATTGTTCAGGTGGACAGGGAGGTCAGCGAATGGACTAGTGGACACCCTTGCAAAGCAAGGAACTTTCAGAGAGAATTTGTTTTGGGCTGTTCTGTAATTAGAAAGCATTTTGTAGGGGTAAACACCCTTAACTGGGTGGTGACAGTGTATTTTCTTAAATCTTCTAATGAAAGTTACCGTTTTTTGATAAAAAAAACATTTTTTGAAGCAGAACAAACACAAACTTGAAATGCACATGTTCATGTTCCTTTTCCATGTCCAACTTATGCAACACTCATAGCATGCATTGTTGATTGTTGAATCAATGCATTCATTAGCAATCAATGAACTCCCAAAATTTGACTCCAATCAACAAAGGCACTCTGTGATGGAGAGGTGATGAGCTGCAATGCCTTCTTTAAATGACTCGCCAATTCCTTTATGATCATGTTGTAGACACTCCCTATAATAGTAATGGGTTGGTAGTCTTTTAGTTCTTTTTTATCTTCCACTTTTGGAATCAGGGAAATGTAAAGTTGAGGACATGCATTTTTATCAATAACACTTAATTAGATAGAAAATATACTTGATAACTCTCACCAATCTTTCTTGAAAAGACAGTAAAACTAATTCGACAATTATATGGGAGAAGGTATTTTTGCTTCAATTTCATGGAAATGACAAGATGAAAACTCTAAATTTATGTAATCAATACATCTTGTCTATAGGCATAGTTGGCTATTTTTGTAGCAAGTCCCTTTACAAGATTATTGTTGTTATCCTGGAAAGTTGTAAAACTGCAGGCATACCAAAACCCCAATGGTTCCTACAAAAGATGTGCAACAAATTGGATGAGGATTTTCTTTCTTCCTTTTTCTTTTGTATTCTGTTATGTCTATCCCTTGGCCCTTGCTAGTTCCATGTATGACCCTCTATATTTGGATGATCTTGAATGTAAACTAGATCCTTTGTTAATTACCTCGATTAGGGCATCTATATTTAGGAGGAAGTGCTACCTTGATTAGGTCAACCCTATCTAACCTATCTGTTTATTACTTGTAGTGTTTAAAATCCAACTAGGTGTAGGAAAGAGTTTAGAGAAGATAATGAGGGACTTTATGTGGGAATTGGGGGTGAAGGTAAGAGGGGTGGATTATAGGTGAAGGTGGAAAGGGGAAGGCGCATGTAGAGATAAAAATAGGGGGGGGGGTGTTGGGAATAAGGAACATATAGAGGAGAAACATTGCTTTTCTAGGGAAGTGGCTGTGGAGAATGCCTCTAGTGAGAGACAAATTATGGACGAAGGTCATAGCGAGTATTCATTGTCTCATGGATAGTGGATGGGGTGTTGCAGCATCGACAAGGACAAATTGAGCCTCTACTTGGAAGGCCATCAATAAAATCCTACCATCTCCTTCCTTTTATCAGATATAATCTTTGCAGTGGCAATGGTATTAGATTCTGGGAACGTATCTGTTGGGATATTCTACTATGAAAGAATAGTTCCCCAAGGAATTCTAACTGGTTCTGGGGTTCGGTTTTAAGGCCTGTCTATCCCCTAAACCAGGTCAGGCCCCGAAACACCCATGTATATGGGGGGGGGTCACTGATACGATATGCATCAACTGATGTGCCCTGATACATTTTGATACATTGAACCTTGCCATTTCCTTCAAACTCGAGCAATGTTGTTGGCTGGGACTTGGGATTGCAGAGGTGTATAAGGAATTCTATGCTTCAAAATGTGATGAGCATGGGAAACAAGATCTATCAAACTTAACTTTGATGGTGGTAGCATGTGGAATCCAGGACCATTAGGAATTGGAGGTGTATTTAGGGATGAAGAAGGGAGAATTATTGCTTTATATTTAGGGGGAGGGTGACTCTCTCAGAGTAGAGGTTTTGGAAATGATGGAAGGTGTGCAAAGGGCAAGGTCTTTGTACATTAGGAAGCTAATAGTGGAAGGGGACTTCGCAATTGGTTGTAAACTGGCTTCATGGTGATGAAGTGAAGATGTGGATCTACAATAATGAGAAGAAAAGAATTGTGGTGGTTAAGAAGGGACATGGATGCATTTATCAAAAAAAAACAAGGGACATGGATGCATTTATCAAAAAAAACAAGGGACATGGAAGTATCCTTCAGCTGGTGTAAGCGTAGTGCTAATTCCTTTGCTGATACATTAGCCAGCCAAGGGGTAGGATGACAATTTCTTTTAGGGGCACAATTGTAATGAAGGGGTGCTGTCAAGGGGAGAAATAAGTTGTTTATCTCTTATTCTTAATGTCTTAACTTTGTATATTTACTCTTTGTATTATACCGTTTTTCTATTTTTAATTGAGGTTTACAGTTATTGATAGAAAAATTACGTGATTAAAGGATGGGCCAAATTTGTTTTTGGTGCAAAAGTTTAAAGAAATTCTCATACTACACGACTCATTCAATCCAACTCCACCTGACCTGACATGTCTTCGTATTTGCATTTGATGTATAAATATTATATCAATGTGTATGTATGTATGCATGCATGCATGCAATCATGCTTACATGCATACATGTACTTGAATATGTATAAACAATTTTATGTTTTAAGGCAAAAATTTTTGAGTGTGATATAAATATTATATTCTCAAAGAACCATAACTTTGTCCTTCTACATATAATAATGCTAAAATTAATGAACCTGTAATCCTCTAATATTAAGTTTAGCAAGATGGAATGTAGATCTTGAGCCATCTCAATCCCAACCTAACCCACTTTGATCCCAACCCAACCTGAAAATGAAAATCGGATTGGTTGGATTTAACAACGTGGGTTGGAATGCTGGATTGTGATTGACCTCAGCCTGACCTAACCTCGCCTGACTTGCAGCACTTGGTGTGGGAAACTCCTTTAGTGGCCTGATTGGGCTTTATTTAGCCCATTAGCGTTCTTTCTAGGACATGGTCCTAACCCACTTATTAGGTTTTAAATGGACTTTAAGTTATTGGATTGCATATGCTTAATAAGCACATTCTTTTTCTTAAAAGAAAAGGTATTACATGTCTAGATGTATTTTATTTGTAAATCTGCTTCCAACATTTCTGAATCCACCATAAGAGAGTTGTGCTCATTAATGATCTGGATAAATATGCTATCTAGGTTCTGGCCACCCCATTTCATGCCTATTGGTATTTGGTGGTTGGTACATTATCATGGCTTTCCTTTCTCATAATGTATACAATGCCAGCTATTATGGATCTCTCTTTGTGTGCATATTTTGCTTTGTTGTGGACATTAGCTGTCATATTTCTCTAACTTGATCGTTTGAATGTTGTCCTTGTGACTCGTTATTAGTGGATGGCATCTAAGGTGCATGGATTCAGGCTCCATGCACCATTTATGTGGAGCTGATGAATCATGTATAAGTTGGGGTCATGCTCAATATGGAGAGCTTGGATATGGTCCCATGGGGCCAAAGTAAGTGGTCCCTTGTGTATACTTGATTACTGCTGATATCCCACTTTCTTTTAGAAATTGTATGTCTCTTTTCGTTTGTACCTTCAATTGTTGTTTCAAGTTTTACTAATAAATGTGCTTTTCCCCACCATAGATCTTCTGCCATACCCAAAAAGGTTGACATCCTGGAGGGTATGCATGTCCTTGGGTATGTCTATTAAAAAAATGCTCCTGCTTCCTTTAAACATATTCCATGTTATTAGACCTACTGGCACAGGATCTAATTGTGGAATTTCTTCTGTAGTGTTGCATGTGGTTTGGGCCATTCTATGGTTATTGTTGATAGAGCCAATGTTGGTGAAAGGCTTGAAGAGGTATGTATGATCAAACTTTCATGCATGTATTTTTCTTGCTTTTGGTCTTTGGATGAGTGTGGAATGTATTGGTTACTTGTGATAGAATACCTGACTGGTCTCAGTTTTTGAATTCTTGTATCTTTCTCTGTGAAGATTTCATTCTACAAAGTACAAACTAGAGGTTGCATTTATAGAATCGTGGGATCTGTAGAGATGGAATTAGTAATTTACAATTGTTATTTAATAATGCTCAATTGTATTGGGAATATAAAATTATATTTCCGATGAACCAGCTTTCATGCACTCATCACACCTAGGCTCTGATTAAATTTCTGCTTCGATGGAACCCATCTGATAAGTTGATGATGCATGGAATCCTCTAGAAGCCCTTATATGGCTTTCCCTCATCTCCATCTAGAGAATTTGTAAATGGCATGAATTTGAACTTGGCCTGATCCTGATCATGTGAAAGTGTGTCTGTGAGGACAGTGGCAGTTGACTGGATATTTTTTTTGTCTTAGTGTAAAATTTAATTAAATAATATGAAGGAGTTTTCTACATGATCTTCCTGAAACCTGAAGTTAGCTTAGTTTAATTTGCACTGGACCTCCTGAAACCTTTTATTCTTAAACTTCACCTTAGGGGATTTAATGCCAGTATGAAAAAACCCTATTGATCCCTTCTTTGACTTGTCCTCTGCTAGATGATTGGACTAGAAATCTTAAAGGTATTATTAAATTATTTTGAATGGTTTGCAGGGCTTATTGTTGACAATTGTTGGGTTGAACATTGAGGGGATCACCCTTGAAACATGACACTATATTGACATGTTTCAGGTG
Source organism: Nelumbo lutea (assembly GCF_056320005.1). Taxonomy (NCBI): domain Eukaryota; kingdom Viridiplantae; phylum Streptophyta; class Magnoliopsida; order Proteales; family Nelumbonaceae; genus Nelumbo; species Nelumbo lutea. Next base: position 26,187,465 of record NC_142688.1, on the reverse strand, counting down.
TAGTTTCATATAGTACCTCTGCTTAACCTAGGGCCATTGTGTTTTGGGAACCAGTGATGAACCAAGTGAATTAGAAAGTGTCTGCATGGAAGAACATATCCTTATTTGGGAGAACCAGACTTGACAACTTGCTTTCCTGACTTGATCATATGTTTTCGAAGTCCCAGCTAGAGTTATTAGGAGTATGCAGAGGTTTATTATGCGGAACTCAGAGCTCTCTTTTTTATGAGGGTCTTGCTGTCTGATCATTTTTTATGCTGGATCACTCTTCCCAATCCTCCAGGCTTTGCTCAAGTTCTTTTAGTTGATGCTTTTCCTTAGTTACTGACTACGGGAAAAGGGTTTGTTATAGTATTGATTGTTATGCATGCATGGTTGTGTATGATTCTTTGCTAAAGGGTATTGATGTTGGTGTACTTTTACTGTTTTCGTTTAATTTCTGTCAGTAGTATTTGTCTCTAACACATGATTTTTGTCATTGTTAATTTGTACTTAATTTCTTATAATGGTATTTATCTATAATTTCTGCTTTTTGGCAGCTAAATGTTTATGATGGAAAAACTTCTGCTGAAGGTATGCTTGTATTAAAAATTGCATCCTTGATTCTTCTTTTTTCATTGTCTGTGGAAGTAATGGAAGTTATATTGTAAAAGTGCCGTGAGGATTTCAAGTTTTAGTAAACTAAAACCGAGATGTCTAAGATTTGAAGAGAGCTATATTGTAGGATGGGGAATTCGTGGCATTTAAATATTACAATAGTTTTCTCCTCGCTTTTGAATAAGCACTGCATTATTAGAAAGGCGGAAACTTATCTTACTGCTCAGATGATTAAGTATCCTATTGGGAGTTTGATCTATGATCTGCTTCACATTCAATTATGGCCAAGAAAAGGTGTCCAAGCTGCCAGTGTAAAATGTATCTGTTTGACATGTGGAGATTCTACCAACTTGCCTACCTTCCCAAAATTGATGGTGCTATCACTTGTTTTAGAAACTGCAACAAACAAAGAAGGTTGGAAATATTTGGAATCAAACATTACTTTTGCTCGTCTCTTCATCTTCTCTTATCTAATCCTAACCCCTCCTCAAGGTTGTCCATTTTCTCTTTACTGCAGATAGGAACACAAAGAAAGAATCCAATGAGAGTTAAATCCAGAAGCTCATCACCTATAACCCCTCCTTCACCCCATGAAGCTCACCACCTTAAATGAGTAGGACCCCTATCCTGTCCTGTATAAAACACTCTCTCATGGTTATCCGCACCAATGGAACTCGTTCTCTGTAATAGGTTTTTCCTCATGTCCAACAGCCGAAGGTGGCCTAGCACATCTATACTAATTTTTTTTACATGCCTATTTTGAAAGTGATATAAGTAACCTCATTTATAAGCACCAAGTTCAATTTTACCATTTCAGAATTTTATTGTATTTTAATTTTTTTCTTGATACTGTTCTGCTTTTCATTTCCAGTTTCCCACCTTAAATGGGCAGAAAATTTCTCTTTAAGAAATACAATTGATGGCAGAAAAGATTTCATTCCCATCACTAAAACCATAGTTGTCAGGACGATGCCTAGGCAACAAGGTAACCTTGGAGGCTCGGCTTGCCTAATTGCCACACAGTTTTGGAGATTGTGCTATAAAATATTTATATATTCTTATTTTTTGAGATTATAATTATAAATTGACATTATTAAACCATAGTATTCATGTTGGGTGTTTATATGCTAATTTCTTTTTATTATTTTCTTATTTGTTGGGGTTTAATCAACACTGACATTGCTAAGTGCTTGAACCCTCAAAGACTTCAAAACCTGAACCAATAAGGAAGAACTTAAAATTTATTCATAAAAAAAGGAAGAACATAAAATTTTGTCTAATCAACACATTTTCTCTTTTCTTTTTTCTTCTCATGAATATATTCAATTTCTATACTTCAACATGACGTTTATACTTTTCTTATGATAGTTGTTTATAATTATTAAGGAAATATGGTTATGGAACCTAGGGACCTAGCCTACATGTTTTTTACTTGAAAAAATCCATCGCCTAGGTCATGCCCATCTAGGCAACAAGGTGCCCCTCCCCTGATACCTACCCTTCGCTATAGCCAGCTTGAAAGCTAATGACTAAAACTCAAGGCAGGTTTGGTGTGGAATTTGACCTAAACCCAGAGAATTTTTGAGTAATTTATCATTACAAGTATTCTTGTGAACTCTCCTTTCAGATGATGAATGGTGGTGACTAATATCTTGGTGGCTATAGCGAAGGGTAGGTATCTATAAACATTTTGGTGGTGACTAATATCTATAAACACCTTAGGTGTTTGACTCCGTTTCTTTCTAGGCACCGAGTCCTAGAAGGGCGACTTGTCTTGACAGACTTGACTCTGGTAGCCTTTCTCTACCAAGAAAAGGGGGCCCTGGGAGCCTTGTATGCTCATATTTTAACCTAAATCCCAGAGAGTTTTATTGCTTGGTATAAAGGTGAAAACTTCAGGCTGATAAGCGCCAAAATTTTAAATGCTGGTTTGAGCATGAATTTAGGGTGGCTACTACGCAAAAAATGCATTAGCTACTGGTGAGTATTACAGAGTTTTTTTGGAAGTTTAACTACTGAGAATTTGATTGTTAAATTAATCGGTCGTGTTTAATAGGAAATTTTGTTGTGCTGATGTAACTTTCTTGTATCTAAAATTGTGAATATGAAAGGTTTCTGTTGTAGGAATTAGAATTTCCCATGGAAAGTCTAAATAATCTTGATGCAGGGAGTGCTGAACCCAAAAACACAAGTCCGGCATCCAAGAGAAATATTAAAAAAGGTGGCACCAAAGCTTCTGGCAACTCCAATAAAAGGAAGAAGTCCAAGGATTCTTCAGATTCTGAAGATGAGAATAATATTGACGATGACAGCGATGGTAGTGGGGAGGATGCTAATGGCCAAACAGAAAGATGGAGGCGGGGTGGTAATACTTCTGTCAGAGGACGTGGTAGGGGGAATAAAGGCACTGGGAGTGGGCGGGTGCGGCCTCCTTCTGCTGATGAGAAGAGTTCTAGGCATGGTCGAGGGAGGGGAAAATCGGGGAAAAGAGGGAGGTTTACCTGGTGAAGAGACTCCCTTCGGCCACCCAGAATTCTGTTTTCTCAATGCACAGAAATTTCATTATTTTCCCCATTGGCAGGTATCTGATTTTGGGTTTCCTTTTCCATGCTTTATAATTTCATTGTGTTCAAACACCGACAATTTTATTTCACAAAAATTTGGGGCTTCACTCCCTTGGTGGGGGAGTGGAAGATGGAGTAAAAGCTCTCATCGGCTTTGTATTTTTAGCTATTTACTTGTTTTTCAATCACAAGGCTATAGTTTTATCATGTTTTCAGTTTTGTTTTGGTGCATCCTTTGTTTTACTGTTATTATACTCCTAATTGCATGGAATGAAGTTTTTATTGCGGTGATAATTTCACTTTCTGCACCCTTTAATGGGTTATCCTTTGATGTAGAACTCCCTACTCCACAGCGAAATGCCCTATACGTCCTGTTACAACTAGAAGTACTTTAATGTTTGAAGATGCTTCTGTAGATCAAAATAACCAGTGCTGACTGACTATCGATTCTTTCCTAGCTAGGTCTGGGTTCAAATTTCCTGAGTTCGGCCTTTCTGTAATTTTATGCGTAACATATATCATATTATCCCGGGCTAGTGAATGGCTGGTGTGGGCGGGATAGGGCCTGGTCTTTCATTAAGCTCCAAAACAGATTCTATGTTTGTCCAAATGCGGTCCAAGATTCCCCTTACCAATCCACATTTATATGCACATGCATTGCACGCGGTAGATTGTCATGATAATGATTAAAGTATGAAAAATTAAGAAGAAATTGAAGATAAAATATCAACAAAAATCTGTCTTGGGTTGCCTCTTGGGCTGCCATTTAATATGAATCTAGGTATTCAATGTTTTTGGGTTGATAAAAAAATTAATGAGACCCCAACTCTTGTCATTACCTCAGGCATTCGCTTAGGCGCATTTATGTTGACACCGAGCCCTGACGCCACGAAATGAATTAGAAAGCTTCTCTCCTGGTCAAGAATTCTTTTTTACCTTTTTTGACAATAAACTGAAATTGATGAAATATCAAAAGGTTGTTCAGTTGCAGCAAACAGTTTAGAAGTTTTCCCAATAAATAATACGAAAGAAAATTGAAAACATAAAATATCTGCAGCTACATGGTCTAAAGTTGGCCAAATTAACACCAAAATCTGTTGAATGTTTCCCTTCAAAGGTCCTTCCGTTCATCTCCTAGATATCCCAAACAATAAATTGAAGATGCTTATCCACCTTCTATTTTCAAGTCTACATTCTGATTCGATTATGATTTTTCATTGGTAAGTAGAAGTTGGTACGTTATTAATTAGGGTATGGAGTTCTTGGCACCTGGCCCTACGGTTTTGAAACCGAAGTTTGACTTGTCAAGGTTTCAACATCCGTTATAAATCCAACACTTTCTTTTGTTTCTACCCCTAACACAAAATATCAAAATAGGAAAATTGTTAGTGATAAAAAAAAAAAAAGACTACAATTGCATGGAAGATGATAACAGAAGAGGGTTATCATTTACAAAGGAATGAGATACAGGATTCATGTTTGGTTCTGTTTGAAATTCTCCCAAGAGACGAGATTGTTCTTTTGTGAGGCAGAGCTTCTTACGGTGAGGGCCTTCACCCCCACCACCACCACCCAAGCTGGTATCTTCTTCTGCACTTCCCACTTCTTCTGTGCCTGAGAGGATTTGATTGATGTCCAGCTCTTTCATCACACTACCACCATCTGTAATGAAGAAGAAGATTCGAATTAATGTTTTTCCATGTTTAGCAATGAAACCCATGTATTAGAAACCAGAAAGAAAATAAAAAAGGCCGAAATTTTACAAGTGGATCGGACTAACTACGAGAGAGAAGATTGATCTAATATCCTCTAGAAAGGCGTAAAGAAAAAGAAAAGAAGAGACCTACGTGTGTTGGCAGAAAGCTAATTAAGACTCCATCTGAAAATAAACTTGATGAAAAAGGAAGAAAGAAAATGAGACAAAACGTACTTCAATGTGAGCAAAAAGAGAGGAAAAGAAGAAGCAAGCAAAACTAAAATGGAAGAAAAACCAGCTATAAACCAGATCCAAGACATGTATACATAAATCAATAGATAGAGAGATTAAAAAAAGTCTTGTAAATTAGAAGTATTGAAAGAATACAAGTTTTAACATTACAATCATAAAAAAATCGGAAGCCTATAAACAAGGAAGGCACGAACTTGAATAAATGAACACAGCGATAAAACCCTTGAAAAATTTTGCTCTCCCTCAGAATCGCCATTTTCATCGGATTTTCCAGAACCATTGGTGTTTTCATTGCTAATCTCAACCGTGTGTTTTCGGTCTCCACCTCCACCTCCACGCTTGCCGCTGTTGGTGTGCCGGTATCTTGAAAAACACCGGCCTTCAAGCAGAACCCAAAAGAAAACGAAGGGAAAAAAATAAAAAAGAACTGAAAAAGACCATTAAATTAAAAACCAAAAGCTTTTTTTTTTTTGTTTTTTTTTCCAGCCACTCCCACCTACTCTAACAATGACGGACATCACTCTGACTACGACACTCTCTTGTTGCGAGCTCCCCTCTTGGGTAGTTGTCTTGAGTTTCTCTGCACACTCTGATTTTTCACTGTCTTGTCCATTCTTATTATAAGAATCGCAGAAGTAGAATAGTAACCGTTCATAGATAAATCATCATGAAAGTGTTGATCTCTTTGAACATAGGAGATGAAACCACTTCGGAGATGAAACATGTTGCAAGGAAGTTAGTGAGAAGCGGAATAATTTGTGGGAGATAAATGGTTTAAATTCGTGGGAAAGAGGACACTATTTTTGGATTTCTACTTAATTGAGAGTAAATAACATGTATGCCCTCTACATAGCATATAAAGAGGGGCAGAACATATCTAATAAAAATTTCAGAAATAGGGGGCATTGACTCTTTTATAAGTAGTATAGATATTTTTCACCAAGTAAAGAATAAATAATAAATACAAGAAGAATAACGTAGCCTACTGATCACAATTATTATATGAACATTGTGAGCTTCAATAAGGATAGCATGATAATAACATATTGGCTACCGCATTGATACGACGTGAGATCCATTTCCATTGCCACCAGGTTTGGGAGGGTTGAAGGGTTGGGGGATGGACTATTAGAGCCTAGACTCTAGATGTATACCGTGGGCCTTGTCAACCTTTTAATGCCACCTGCACTGTAATGGGCCATGTTGTGCCGGCATGTGGGTCGTGCCTACTTGGCACGAATCTTTCAAGTGGGGAGCCTGGCATGGCCCAAGGCTTGAACCTAGCTGGCCTGTGCATCGCTGGGCCAGACCCTGATTTTTTTTTTTCACTTCTCTCTCACTTTCTTTTGACCAAGTAAAAATGACAACAAATTTGAGAAAAAAATAATAAAATTTAACAAAATGCTTAACAAGATAGACAGCAATTTCATATGAGTTTTTTTACAAAAATTTAATAAAAATATTAAAATTTAATTTATATGAGTTTTTAAGGCATACAGTTCTTCATTTTTTTTTAATTTTGATTTTTAAAATTTTGATTTATCTAGTTTCATATTTAATCAAATAAAGTGAATGCTCATCCCTACGAAGGTCAGAAGCATTCAGTGGATCAATGAGATGGGGATATGCGTGTTGCAAACTTGCAATCACTGACAGTGACATACATGAAGAAACTTGTGTAACAACTAAAATGATGGAACTAAAAAGCTTATTGTTTTGTATTTTATGAATAAGGTTCTAAGTAGGTTTATTTATTTTATTTGTTATTTTTTTGGGATGGTTTTAAAAACTTTATCTGGTATCAAATGACCCCTTGGTCTCTTTTGAAAAAAGAGAAAGAGAGGAGGTTTTAGCATTTTATTAAGGGAGGTTTTTTCTTGAGATGACATAACAGTGACTTTTCATAGAAAAGTTCTCTTTTCTTTTCTTTTTTAGTTTGACATTTATTATAATAGGGAATGGTCTCACCAGACTTAATTTATAATTACAACTGGTGCATATATAGCAACTAAATCCATTTCCTATCTTTGATCTAACCATGTCAATGGTTATTCCCTTAATTTCTTTTATGTCTTCCTCTCTTGTTCTTGTTCCTTTCCTTTAGCGGCAGGGTTTCTTCCACCTAAAGCTTCTCTTCATTGGGAACTTACACCAATTTACGACAACTTCATCTCTTTACCGTAGGCTGCGCTAGCTTTCTATGAGATATATATGGTCTGCTTATGTCTCTGCAACTTGGTTCCAAACCAGCAGTGGGTGGTTTCTTCGATCAGGCCATCCTTTGTAATAGAAGCCGTCTTATGGAGGCCATGACATTGCTTTCAATTCGCACCCTACGGTGAATACTGGAGGGAACTAGATGAGGAAGATACCTGTTACTGAGCTCTTCAGCACCAAGTGGGTCCAGTCCTATAGGTCCATAAGAGAGGAGGAGATTTTTCATTTTTCAATCGATCAAGCCAATTTCTCAATTATCTGCCTCTTTCACTCCTGTGAATTATATTTGACAGATGTGGCACTTGTTCTTACAAAGAACATCATCTGTAGGATTGCTTTCGGCAAGACATTCCAGCATGAAGGTTGGCACAAGGAAGCTCAAGCCTTGTTGCATCGTTAGTTTTGCTTTCGCCGATCATTTTCCATCTGCAGGGTGGGTGTTTGATATTCTCAGTGGACTAGATCGTAGGCTCGAGAGGAACTTTCAATGTTTGAATTTGTTTTACAATCAAGTCATTGGGGAGCATCTTGATCCCAAGAGGGCCAAGAGGCCCAAGCCTGAAAATTAAGGAAAACATCACCGACATCTTGCTTCGAACGCACAAGGATCAATCAGGCTCGGTGTATTTAAAAGAAAACTCACATAATAATTATTTGTCATTTGCCAAAACAGGGGAAAATCGGATTCAAATAATCAAACCATTTAAATTATATTGTTGAAATCTACTAGTATTCAAAATAGAGTGAAGACTTATACAATGACAAACATCTATATTAGTGTTTGGAGTATTCCGAACCTTTTGTGAAGTGTTCAGGTTGAAAATAGAAAGGTAAGAAATAACGTGCTGATTTTGGGTTCATGAATTATGGGCTAATAAAAATTAAAAAATAAATAATAAAAGTAAATAAATATTGGTATCAGAGATTTAGGGCTGTTAGTTTGTTCTAAAGTCTGACATCTAAAAATACAATAATTACATTAAGAGGTATATTAGTATTGGTGATTTTTTCTTTTCTTTGACTGAATGCAGAAAATGCTGTTTGTCTTTTGGGGCATCATCGAAAAACAATAAGTTGTATGATTGCCTTTTAAAAGATAAGAAATAAGAAAAAACAAATAATCAACTTTCTCTTAAAGTTAAAAGATTCATGGGAAGTGGGAACAAAAAGTTGTATGATTATTTTAAAACAAATAATCAACTTTCTCTTAAGTAAGGCATACATGGGAAGTGGGAACACCACCACTTGTGCAAAGAATAGGTGGCGTTCATTCAATGGGTCTACAGTAGAGTTAATAGCTCTAGGTCTATAGCAGATCGACTTTGAAGGCGAAACAAAGACTCATGTTGTATAGAGCTGTATTGTAATCGATGGAGAGGTGCTTCAAGTCACCCAAACCCTCTGTTTGCAAATGAACTCTCTTATCTTTTAGGAAGGAATCGCCCGCTGCCATTGATTATTTAAACCACTCTCTTGCAGTTGATAGATCACTCAGTCCCTCTTCTCTGCTTAGGGTAAATCCTTCTCTTTGCTAACAAAGAGGGTATCTCGTTTAGAAACATTAGTTGGTGAAACCCCTAATGGAGTATTTCGTTAAAAAATTGAATGGCATGCTTTATGGGCAATTGGGTATTTTCAAATAACTTAAAGCAATAGAAGCTATGTTTAATAAGTAGTTAGTAAGAAGTATAGTTTATCCCAAAGGTCAAAGTAGTTAGTAAGACGTATAGTTTAATAGAACCTATGTTTAAGGTAAGGGAGGTTTAATTATTTACAAGTGTGTACCCGGGTGATGCATAGATTTTGTTAAGCAAATGTGATACAATAGAAAATATAAGAGTAGACAATTTTTTTTTTTTTTTATATATTTTCAATGTGACATTATCAATTGACACAATTATAGGGAAGGATTTATAATGTTTAAATTATATAATTTGTAGTTTATATAAAAAAACAATGTAGCTAATGTATAACAAGACAATACAATTCAATAATGAATGCATTATATATGTAAAAAAATGTACCTTAAATTCTCTATAATTTATGATAATGTTGAACCATATTGACTATCTTATCCTTGACATCAAACCTGTAACGTAAAAATTTTTTATGCATTAACTTCTTGACATTGAGTAAATTTTTATTAAACTTCTTAAATTACTCCTTATTAGTCATAAATTATTATTATTATTATTATATATTTTAATAACTATTAAAAACAAATTATTCAAAGTTATTACATATTTTTGTTATTTAAATAATATTTATTTTTTAAATTATTTATATTTTATACTTATTTCCAATAACTATTAGATCTACTTTATATATATATATATATATATATATATATTGTTTATGAGTTGTTTTTGAAATGATTTTATTTAGTTCAAAATTCAAATAAATTAGAATTAATTACTGATGAAGAAACAATATGAGTTTTATTTTATTTTTATCAGAAAGCAAATCAAATAAAACATACAGAGCTAAATACAACAATTAAGAACTAGCCAAGTCTTGGTTAGGTAAGAATTGGATCCATTCTCGCGAATCTTTAAGAAACAACCCAAAGTCCTTTAGCCCTCTTCTAGCCAACTCTTGGGCTACCATATTTCCACACCTAGCAATATGCATGAAACAAGTAGAAAGTCAAGCTGTACACATGAGAATGTCCAAACACAAAAAGTTTGCATCCAGCGTCAAGTCAACTTTCCTTACATTCAGAGCTTGGACTAGAGATAAACTGTCTATTTCCACCAAAATAGTCTTGTCCTTAAAGCTGTTCAGAATTTTCGGGCTTCTTAAAGATGCTAGTGCTTTTGCTTGAATAGGCGAGGCAACTCTAGATTTTCCAAAAACAACTATTAGCACCGTTTCAGAATAATCCCTTAGAACAACTCCAAACCCAGGGACTCCTGGGCGCAAAAAGCTTACATCCACATTTAATTTAAGAAGATTTGGCTTTGGCGAAAAAAAAAGAGAGGTTTCGATCCATGCTAGAACTAGCCTCAAATTCAGGTGTAGGCTTTGGTAGTAGAAATTACAAAAATAGTAAGGGTCTGTTCGTTTCCTCTTAACTCTTATCTCTTAAGAGGAATATTTTAAATTTAAGAGAAAATTGGTTGTTTGTTTCCTCTTATCTCTTATCTCTTAAAGTGTAATTATACAACTTTTTGTTTTCCAATGATACCCTCAAAAAGACAAACAAAAACTCTCATATATGGGGTTAAAATGGATATTTGATAGTTTTCAGAATTCAGAACAACATTCTTTGCATTCAGAGTTCAGAGGAAAGAAAAATTCATCAGTACTAATATACCTCTTAATGTAATTATTACACTTTTTGATGTTAGACTTCAGAGCAAATGAACAAACCCTAAGTTGGAGGTTTAGAGTGGATGTCTCGAGATATGGACTTTGACAATCAAGTTCGTAGATGCTAAACTGTCTAGGGTGATAAAGGAAGCAAGAGCCAAGAGGAGGAACCAAAATGCAATAAATTCTTTCAGGCGATGACAACGTACCCAATACCTCTATATATGGCTCGTGGCTTGGTTAGAACGTGGTGTGAAGTGTGAGCTAAGTGGCTCATCTTAGTAGGCACGGGTATGTTGATGGCAGCACGTCCGCCATTCTTGGGGCACGTTCACAATCCGGAATAGGATCTGCTCTTCACACTTGGGCACCTCACATGCACATCCACCATGCATTTGGAACACCTCCTATGAAAAATAACTTATAATTACGAGAGATATTTCCAATGTATGGTAGGAGGCACCCTTTGTGAGAAGCAAATCTGATCTCCCGCATGGATCTGCTCCTCACATAGGGTTCCTCACACCGACCTCACATGCATATCCTATCATGCACTAGGAACATCTCCCATACTTATAAGTTATTATTCGTGGAAGATGTTCCCAATGCACGGTGGATATGCCTGTGAGGCACCCATCTGTGAGAAGCAGATCCCGTTCCCAATCCATGGACTGGACGACCTTGTAACTACTTCCCCACAAAGTGGGGAGGTAGGATATCAACACCACCATGTGGGCATTTATGCTTGCATAAGGTGTAGGTCAGCCCCTTTGTGTTGATGTCTGAGATAAAAGCTAGTTGGGAGCAAGCATTGAGTGACTGGGTCCAGAATACAGAGTCCAGATCACCTGCCCATGAGGACTCTGTCCACGTTTGTTGTAGTCACACATGAAGAATACTCCTGCCCACGAGATGTTCCCAATTCAAGGGGGGTAAGTGCGTATTGTGGGTAGGCGTGGGCAGAGTTCTTGTGGGCAGGAGACCCGGAGTCCAGAATACATTCCTTGACCCATTCTATGTTGGAGGTTGAGTGTTACTCAGACTGCTATTTAAGCGAGGTCCTGTCATGTGCTGTGACGAAGTGGCATAAATTGTTCATGTTGCCACGTGTTGAAATGTATTTGGAGGGTATATCGTCTTGTCCCCTATCAATTACTATTTTTAATAAATGAATATATATGTATATATATATATATATTTAAATTTTAATTATTTAAAAAATTCAGGTAATGTAGTTTATTAATTTATCTAGTGATTATCCAATGATATTATTATTATGGAATTCTTCTTCTTATTATTTTTATAATGATATAAATAGTATTACAAGTTATTATTTCTATTTAATAACTATTAATTATTAACAAACTTTAAAATAATTAGGGTTATTTGAGGATTTATTTATTTAATTTACATATTAGTTAATTAAACTAATTAATAGTTTTTATTTAATATAGTAAATTAATAATAAACTGTGCTATACATGGTTTATGCAGAGCTGGGGCAAAGCTGATAGGAGATCCAGGTCAACGTAAACCTGTTTACAACATCTTCACCCTGACGCTAAAACATGGGTTTTCTCATTCCAAGCCTATATACAGCTTTTATACCATCTATCGGAATTCAAATAAAATTATAAGGAAATTACAGTTGTACCCAGGTTCTTGCTCACTTGAAAAGCGTGAGTCTTTTAATTTGGAAGATGCATGCAAGTAGCAAACTGAGATGCTGAAAACAATTGTCCAAGGCTTGTCCTACATACACCTGAGTTGAGTATTCAATAAACAAAAAACCAAGTGAAAAACCATAAAATCCAAGATGATTAACAAA